>NC_092158.1:75933891-76533891 GCF_045791955.1 Oncorhynchus clarkii lewisi
TGTAGGCTATTTGCCCTCTTTCGCTCCACAGTATTTCTGATATCCATATGAATTGTGGCTCGTTCGTACCCAGCCTCCTCCCTTACAAACAATGCATTGGACTCTTTGTCCCCTCACTTAAGTTAGCGGAGTTGAACGGGGATCTCCTGGTGGAGTCTATACACCTCATGCCGGCTTCAAATCAAATGTTGTATTTGTCACATGCTTCTTAAACAACAGGTGTAGACTAACTGTGAAATGCTTGCTTCTTAACATCTCATTTGAGAAGTTCTGAGTGGGCTATTCATTTTGTTTAGTTGCTGGTGGTTTGTTAGGCTAAGCTCAGGACTTACCAGTCAATGTTTAGGACTTCTGTTATGGGTTGTAACAGTCTGCATTGTTTCTTGGGCAAGAGGCTGTTCCTGGACTGCAGTGGTGAACCCTGGACCTGTTTCCTAGGTAATGGGCAAACATGATCCCAGGATGTTCTGTTGTGAGGAGGCTGTTGAATGGAAGAATAGAGGGGGGGGGGTGAAAAAGGTGTTCCATCAGGGGATCTCCAGCACATGGCAAAGTTGGATTGGTGCTGTGCTTGGATTTTGTGTTCTACTAGAGTAGAATATGTTGTGCTCACTTATTAGGCCTATTTGGTCAGTGGTTCACTGTTGAGCGACTAAATTGCACTATTGTAACTAGCTGCAGTATGCCATTTAGAATGTGTGTTCTGACTTCTCCTTAAGCTCAATAACATACACATGTTGATTTACCTCAGGTCTGGCATAGCCTAATGTTTGTGGAAGAAGTGATAGAATTATGATTCCAGCTGATCCATTGTTTCCCTCGCATACAAGTCCTGCATGTATATTTAGTCTAATGCGAACTGCTGCTTATTTGACCTCCATTCTGAATGTGTCGTACAGCCTATTTGCCTTGACCCACTGACCTTTCAGAATGCGCCCCCTCCAGTGGAAAGGCAAACGTCAGCGACGTGATTCTGATTAACTTAGCCTATGTGTCTGAGGTGGACATCATTAATGACCGCACTGAAACTCCTCCTCCACTAGCATCTCTGAATGTCAGCAAGGTAAGACCAGCCAATCACCTCTCCTCACACCCTCCTTGACACATCTCTTTCTCATACCAAGTAATGACGAATCATCGGACATCTGGTCATTTTGTCATTAGCTTTATCAATAAGTCCTGCTCTAACTCACTTGAGTCAGCTAATTGTGGTTCAGTCAGACTAAAGACTGTAATTAGTTTAGGCAAGCTGATTTATTCTAGTTGAATCAGGTGTGTTTATGCTGGGCTGGAACAAAAACTTGCACACCCATTGGTTTTCAGGACTGGAATTGGGAATCCCTGTCCCAACACGGAGTCAATGAATTGTATAATTTTAGGAGCTTTCACATGTTGATTGGAACCATATGTTTAACCTGAATGGATTGTTTGTCTATTTAAATAATGAATGGCCATTGTCTTGCCCCAAAAAAATCCTGAAATGTTCCATCACCATATCATTCAACTTTGGTCGGCATCAAACAAAACCCACCTGTTCCACATTTGACTAAAATGATCACTAAGCAGTTTCTAATATTTGTTTGTATTGCTAACAGGTGGAAATTCCTTAGTTCCTTTCAATGCCAAATATAATGTTTTCCTTTTTACATTAACTTCCAAGGGCTTTTGGGGTTCTCAGTTGAGAATGTTGGCTATTGTGAACAGCTCTAACGTTTTGGTTCTCCTTTTCCAACACGCCTGCAGCTTGCCAACAGAGCACGGTCGGAAAAGGAAGACAAGTTATCCCAAGCATATGCAATTAGTGCTGGAGTCTCTGTGGAGGGCCAACAGCTATTCCAGACTATACATAAAACGTGAGTATCGTCTCCTGTCTCTAATACTGGGGCTCTGCTTCATCCAACTATAGAAAAATCTGTTATTTACTTACTATGACGGTCAGAAAAGGCTGTTTTAAAGAAAATGTGCTACCCAATGCATTTAAATAGTCTCATTGGATGTTGAAGTTGCCTTCACTGATTAGTTGACCAGTTTGAATGCCAGTCTTTGATTCGGTAATGTTTTGTTTTAAACCCTATCAAATAGTATGCATTCCATTATACCTCTTGGTTCTAGTGTTGATCCCTGATTTGGCCTAGACTATGACTGTAAGTCTTACAGTACCAACACTGATTGACCAATTTCTAATGTAAGCTGTTAATTCTGTAATGTTCTTTTGTTTAATTTGTTTGTAAATTTTCTTCAGCGTTGTTGCTGTTCGATATGCACCTGTCCACCATCCGATACCTGCTGCATGGAGTCATCTGTCTAAATGTGTGACCTGAAACCTTTAACCTCAGTACCCTGACTAAAGGCAGCTACTGGGTGCTTTTTTTCAAAAACATTCTCCATCTCTCTGTAGCATCAAAGACTGCAAATGGCAGGAGAAGAACATCATGGTGATGGACGACGTGGTCATATCCCCACCTTACCAGGTGGAGAACTGCAAAGGCAAAGAGGGTAGTGCTTTAAGTCACGTACGCAAAATAGTGAGTATGCCTTCCCACCATTCATTCACTATTGAGGGAATACAGGAATGGCAGTACCAGAAAGTTGATTGAGGATAAAATGTTACTTGTCTTGTCCCCTGCAGGTGGAGAAACATTTTAGAGATGTGGAGAGCCAGAAGTCGGTGCAGCGGCCACAAGCACAGCAAACACAGAAAGACTCCACCTTATCATCTTGAGCCGGAGATTCAGTCCGGATAGGGGGTGTGGGAGGGGGAATTGGTTGGGGGAGGTCACAACGTCAAAGGCAGTTTTGGTTTGTTCTTCTCTCTTCCCCCTCCCTTCAACATCAGAGGTGTCCAACAGGACAAAAGGGGGTCCCAATCGAGAGGGAAATATCCAGTTCATTTTTAAAGATAATCTAACAAAAGTTATCTCAATTTGCCATCATTCCCCACCCACACCCCTCTTCTTGACCTCTTACCTTCCCTTCTGTTTCTTCTCTCCTCCTGCCGTCAAGCCTGCTCCTCACTTCCATTTCACAGAGAAAAGTCACTTGATTTCTATTCATTGGTTGATCTATTTTCTAGTCATTTCTCGTAAATTTCAACAGTAGAAATTTATGGTAAGAGATAAAGGACCTTTTCTAATATTGAAATACTGTTTTGACAAGAACACTAATTTTAATAGCTTTCTTGAAAGCACATGGTTATTTTTTTAACAGCTGACTGAAAGGATGCCAATAGTGACGTGTGTGAATGGGATGAATGGGAACTCTCACAATCTTACAAACATGCACCCAGTAGGTTATTGAAATTGCGGTTTTCCCTCAACGGGGGAAAACACTCAAATTGTGTTAACATTATTAATCTGACATAAAATAGACTTGAAATACCTCCCCCAAATTGTCCTTTCAGGAAAAAATACAATTTGTAAACACCCATTTGGTTCTAGTAGCTTGAAATATTTTCATGAAATGCTTTCCTTTTTTCCAAACAGACATGACTGTCTGCTTTTACCCATAAGCTCTTGCTGCATGGTCCCACCTAAACTAAATATGCTCTGTTTTTCTGTGTATAGTTTTAAGTCTGGAAGCTAAAGATAAAGGGCATGTGTTATTTTAGAGTAGAGGCTGGGCTGTTTTCCTCTTCCCTTTCATCCTTGTCCCTCATGGTCTTTGATTCTACAATACAGTACCTCTTCCACGATGGGACCACATTGAAATCCAGCTCTTTTCTTACACTCTCCATCTCCCACTCCTATTGTCTACCGACCATTGACACACTTTGGCAGGTGAAATCTGCTCTTCCGCCCGACTCAATGCATTCCTCCCATGTTCGAACAAGAAAAAACAAATTAATTAACCACGTTGGCCAATATCATATGGCGTGCCACTGAACCGTGTGCGATGAGATCGATCTCAGTTCTGTATGGGATGCTTTGTATTCACTTTTGGAAAAAATGTACTTAAAGATATCTTGCCATGTTTGAGACTGGGATGGGGAGCAGGTTTCCCAAATGGCCCAAAGGCCCCTATCCCAGCCTCGTGTTTATAACAATGTAGCCTGATTGGAGGCTCGGCCAGTGGGGTTAAGTTGTGACAGGCATCCGCGTTGTTTACCCGTCCACCGTGTGTCAACGAGGCTGCCGTTGCCAAGGTTTCCTTCCCAGTATTTTATTTTTTATTTTTAAATAGCTAGTAACATGGAAATAAAAAAAAAAGGAGAAAAAAAACGAAGTTTGCAGTTTGTCATGTTTCTTTTTTTGGCCTTTGGTGTTCATGGTTTTCTACTTTGGGATGTAGCAATCAGTCTTTTGTTCACACTCATATCAAAATATTCCTCAGGGAAAAGGAATTCATCTTCAACTACCAATTGTTTTGTTAAATGCATTATTTCAATGTTTTATTGAGCTGGGTCATCTGGGATCGATGAAATGCAAACCATTTTTGTTCTCTGCTATGCCTTCAAATTGTCAGCAGAGGGCATCATTGAAATGTAAATGAAGGTGAGATGTATGGCTGTGGTAAACATGCAATGACCATGTCCATTCAATAGGTCATATCAGACAGTAGCCAAGCTCTAAGGTCTTGCCTTCAATAAACAATAAGTATCCACATAACAAAGAACCATGGCACATTGTCAGAATTACACGTAATGACATACCTAAAAATCAATTTGGTGAAATGCCACAAAGGGTGTTGAAATACTGTATGTTCCCTATTCACTCACTTAATGAATTAGAGTAGGCCTGCCTACCTGTCATGTGACATTGAGGGCCTCTAGGGGCATTTGTGGGCTACTCCACAATCAAAAATACAATGGAGATGCACTCAACCAATTAAAGGAGCCTATTCTTCCCTATAGAATGGCATGCTTAGTCACTCATATTGTAGTTTCACTCTGGCTTTGGTTCTGACATGTTTTACCTCAATTAAATCATTCATTCAGGCTGAGAATAGTTTTCCTTTGTCCAGGACTCCATGTATAGAGGTGAAACCGTACGCTACACATGCGTTGGTCAGCAGGACCATGTATGAACCTATTATTTACAGTTTCCCCTTTATCACCACCTAGAACCCCTCCAGATGCAAATTGTCCATCTATTCATTTGTGGTCAAACTCAGATGGTGTAGCAACTGGTGGCATGTTAAACTTGTTGAGAAGAATATTGTCTCAATGGATGCCTTTAGAGTAAGAAAATGCTGTGGTGTGGCAAGTTTGGAATATGTTTGCGTATATATAAATGTATGAATGAAATATATGTGTATATTTAAATCTATTTACGTAAGTATTCCGATCCTTTACTCAGTACTTTTTGGAAGCACCTTTGGCAGCAATTACAGCCTCGAGTCTTGGGTATGTCGGCACAAGCTTGGTACACCTGTATTTGGGGAGTTTCTCCCATTCTTCTCTGCAGATCCTCTCAAGCTCTGTCAGGTTGGATGAGAAGTGTCGCTGCACAGCTACTTTCAGGTCTCCAGAGGTGTCCGATTGGGTTCAAGTCTGGGCTCTGGCTGGGTTACTCAAAGACATTCAGAGACTTGTCCCGAAGCCACTGCTGCGTTGTCTTGGCTGTGTGCTTAGGGTTGTTGTCCCGTTGGAAGGTAAAACCTTTGCCCCAGTCTAAGGTCCTGAGCACTGGAGCAGGTTTTCCTTTGATCCTGATAAGAATCCCAGTCCCTGCCGCTCAATAACATCCCCACTGCATGATGCTGCCACCACCATGCTTCACCGTAGGGATGGTGCCAGGATTCCTCCAGATGTGAAGCTTGGCATTCAGGCCAAAGAGTTCAATCTTAGTTTCATCAGACCAGAGAATATTTAGGTGCCTTTTGGCAAACTCCAAGCGGTCTGTCATGTGCCTTTTACTGAGGCTTCCGTCTGGGCACTCCACCATGAAGGCGTGAGAAACTTCCAGAAGGACAACCATCTCCAGAGAGGAACTCTAGAGCTCTGTCAGAGTGACCATCGGGTTCTTCATCACCTCCCTGACCAAGGCCCTAATCCCCCGATTGCTCAGTTTGCCCAGGCTGCCAGCTCAATGAAGTCTTGGTGGTTCCAAACTTATTCCATTTAAGAATGATGGAGGCCACTGTGTACTTGGGGACCTTCAATGCTGCAGACATTTTCTGGTACCCTTACCCAGATCTGTGCCTCGATACAATCCTGTCTTGGAGCTCTATGGACAATTCCTTCTACCTCATGGCTAGGTTTTTGCTCTGACAGAAATGTGCCTTTCAAATCATGTCCAATCAATTGAATTTACCGCAGGTGGATTCCAATCAAGTTGTAGAAACAGCTCAAGGATGGGATGATCAATGCAAACAGGATGCACCGGAGTTCAATTTCGATGTCTTAATACTTATGTAAATAAAGTATTTTTGTTTATTTTTAATACATTTGTTAAAATGTCTAAACCTATTTTTATTTTGTCATTGTGGAGTATTGTGTGATTACTTTTTTATTTAATCAATTTCAGAATAAGGCTGTAACGTAACAAATGTGGGAAAAGTCCAGGGGTCTGAATACTTTCTGAATTCACTGTTTATAACTATTGGACACAATTTGATGAATGCACCATGTAAACTCTGCGTGAATGTGATTTAATACGACGCAATGACATTTGCTCAGAAGAAAATCACAAACTACATATTGTGTAATTAAAGTTGGGGGATAGCAGGGCAGATGTTCCATCGTCAGTTTTTCATATTAGAAAAACGAGGGTTCTTCAATGGGTAACTGGAATGTTTATTCTACTCTTGCTAATAGCAGGACACTGGATAAATTGAGGTGAAATAAAAGGGAGGGGTCTGAGAAGGAGTACGAAAACAAAAACTATTCGATGGGAACCTCTGTAGGGCGGATGATTTGTGGATTAGGTCTCGACGAAAAAAGCGGGAGGGAGCGTGACAAAGAGAGATGACGAAGGAGTTGGTTTACTGATGCGGCACCAGCGCTTCTCATTGTTGATTGGAAATAAAGATTGTAGGTAAAGTATTGTTTAATTTAATTACGAGGTACTTACCGTTGCTGTTATCGTTCGTTGAAAAGGCTTGCTGTTTTGTAGGTTTAAAAAAGTAACATTTAATTTACATTTTACTGTATTTAAAAACGCAATTGTGTGTTTCTGCAATTACCAACAATAGGCTATGCGTAAAACCTTCACATTACGCGCAACCGGCTCACTGCTGGTATTGTGTACAGTAACGGATTCTGAGTTTTCTAACTTGTATTTTAGAGATGTCGACTAGTTCAAGATATTAAAAGCCTACAGATTAATATATATATAATATGTACATGTTTCTCTATCGTACCGAATACTCACTACTCAGCGACAGCATCTCCAAACCATAAGTATAATGGTTGTTTGCCTTATTTTGCAGATATTCCTCAGATATCTGGATTCTGACACTCCACTCCAAACGTCTTCAAGCCTTGTCGTGATAAAGCACTTTCGGTGCACATTTTGCAAGTAATATGTTATTTCCTGCTCTGCTGGCGCTGTCTTCAGTGGTAGGTTCAAAAGAGTGCCCTCACCACTGCCTCTGCTACGAACACTCGGATTTGGTGGACTGCCGAGCGCGCGGGTTCCTCCAAGTGCCCCATGGCCTGTCCCATGGCACCTGGCTGCTGGACCTGGGTGGCAACTTGATGATAGAAGTGCGGAGCCGTGCCTTTGCCGGACTTTGGTCACTGCGTGTCCTGGTGCTGTCTGATAGTGGAATCCAGCTGCTGCAGCCCGAGGTAACACATGCGAAACCCATATAATGTCATATACTCATGGGGTCTTACTGTAAACATTTTTGTTCTAGCCCAACACTAGTAATGGATTGAGAAACACTGTGATAGCCTATGCATTAGTGGCATAGTTTAGCATAAGGATTTGATGGTGGATATGAGGGTTTGATGCCGATGATTACTTTTTCATGTTCATAATTTATTGTACCCTCCTCCGCTCCCAGGCCTTCTACTCCCTCTCCTTTCTGGAGAAGCTGGACATGAGCCGTAACAAGCTGCTCCGGCTGCCGCCGGACTTCTCCCACAGTCTGTCCTCAGTCCGGGAGCTCCGGCTGGACCACAACACCCTTGAGCGTCTGGAAGTCTCCAGCCTGGAGCACCTGGAGAGCCTGGAGAAGCTGGACCTCAGCCACAACCACATCACCTTCCTCCAGCCAGGAGCCTTCCGGGGCCTGTCTCGACTGCGCCACCTCTACCTCCATGCCAACCAGTTGGGAGCTGTGCGCCATGGTTCCCTGTCCATGCTGCCCGTCCTGGAGGCCCTGCAGCTGGGCCAGAACAACATCACTCACATCGACACGGAGGCTCTGGCTCCCCTGCACAGCCTCACCCTGCTGGGCCTGGAGGGAAACCAGCTGCAGCACCTTAAGTTCAAGACCTTCCTGAGCCTCCACACGGCCGGCACCCACCTGCAGCTAGCTGGCAACCCGTGGAACTGCGACTGCGACCTGCACCGGGTCTTCAGCAAGCTGCTGAGTGTACGCCACTTGCACGTTGACGACTACCACAACGTGACGTGCCACGAGCCTCTGCAGCTGGCGGGTGCCTCGCTGGCGTGGGTGGACAGTCAGTTGTGCATGGCAGAGACGGCCACCGTGCTGGTAATCACTGTGACGGTGCTGGTTACCGTGTTGGCAGCTGTGGTTATGGCTGAGCACACCCGCAAGAAGAACCAACATGGCAAGAACTGGGACGCTGAGTCGCAGTCCCAGGAGAGGTGACTGTCATGGGGGAGGGACACTGAGTGAGTGTGTAATCAGTTCGGTAGATGCATTTTCCCTCACTGATCTAGGATCATATTTCACACCATGCTTCCTGGTCATTTTATGTTTGAAGATAAAAAAGGGGCCATTTCCCATCTGCAGCAAACTGACTGTGAGGGTTCATAACACACCTCAGGCTCAAAATGCTCCTTAACATTCAGTTGTATTTGTTGGAGGCATTCATTCTCTCTTCTACTTCATCATGGTCATAATGCATGACCCAATCTGGTTCCAAGAGTCTGAGAAACAATATTTTAGAGTATGAGCAGTTTTGTATGATGTATCTAGAAGTCTGTGACTTGTGGAACTGGAGGACTTGGACATTATTTTTCAGTGTATCATTTAAGACCTACCTGAAGTGTTTGACTGCTTACAATTTATCCTGTTAATTTATTTCTTGAAACACCAGTACAGTGTTTGTCTTTTTCTGTTCAACATTTTCTCTTCAATGTCTATTCCATTTCTGCACACTGTTGAGAAAAAACGAGTCATGTTTCAAATGTAGGACCTAGTACAGTAGTTATTTTTGTTTTCATGAATGATGATGATGATTATATTTTAACACATGGATATGTTTGATAGGGAATTTATTGTATACAGATGGTAATAAAGTATGATTATTTTTTTGACTATCTTGTGATGTACCTGGATTAAATCTTTGCCAGATTTGAGTATAGTGGTCTCCACTTTCCCTATTCCATGCACTGCACTAGAGCTAAACCCTCCCTTAGATGATCAACATCTGCTTTAGTCAAGGTCAGATTATTCACCAATGAATCACCACTATTCCAGCTCACACACAGATTAAAGCCGGTTTCAATCTATCTCGGTCTGCCATGATGTAACAAAATGTTCTCCCATTTTAGATGAAAATGTGCATTTGGTAACATACGTTTTGCTTGTGGGTTTGGCCTCCAGCCTGGAGAAGCCGGACCTCGGCCACAACCACATCGTATTCCTGTGGCTTTGGTGATATTGAAATAGAGAGCACAGATGAAACACTTTGAAGTACTTAATTTTAGGAAGTGCGCAGTTTTGCATTCGATTCCGATAAAGGACATGAAGGATTTCAGATTCTGACACCGGTCTTTGGCCAGAGACAAATTGCTGCAGGGTTTAAAAGGCTTAGATCCAGGTCACAGGGAGAATGATGTGGCATATGGGCCTGGCCTCTAGAGCAACATCAGCAGATTACGGCTCTGATTAAAAACCAGAGGAGGAAACAAACTGCCATGGGTAGAAAACAGACAGCCACCCAGCTCAAACCCCTGGGCAGACCTTATCTAAGAGGAGGATAATGTCCAGAGGTTGAACCTGTATCGGTACTGATGCTGTTTCTGCTCAGCAGCCTTATAAATGGATCTGGAGAAGCAATTCAGCAATGGAGATATGGGCCAGCCACCCATGTGACCAAAGCTATTATCAGATGAACCTGATAACAATGATATGACGTAACAATGGCATAATAACTGTTTACTACCAGCAGGTGTGTATTACAATGTTTTAGTTGTCAGAACCCAGTGCAGACAGATCTATGAGATTGACATAGGGCATTTTATACAAACTAGCTCTCATCCTTTACTTAAAACCCAAGACAGGACAGACAAAGGTATAAATTACATAATTAAATTCCATTCGCTCATATTGCACAACAGAAACCAGATGCCATTGTCTCTGAAAAAACCTCTCTAATTTAGCCAAGAGAAAATAGTATGGGATTTTACGACATTAAAGTATTCATAATCAAACCAGAGGATTTCCTTAGCTTCCTACCTTCAACACCCCAGTTCAAACCTAACCTAGCCTCAACCACAACCCTAACCCTAGACTCGTGTCCACATCCCTGTTCAACCCTAACCCTGAACCACAACCCTAAGCCAAATCAAAACCTTTGCTTTATGTCCACATCCTGGTCCACAAACCAAATAATCTGTAGTAATTTAATTGAGTTACACATTTTCAGATACTATAGGATGATTTGGACATAAAGTGTGCAGATGCTAATATAGGAACCATTGACTTGCATTGGATTTGTGCCACAAATACTTAAAAGTTAGCATTTTAATCAGTGGCCAGTTAAACCAAAGCATGGATTGTTGTCATACCTTGTCCATGGACTGCTTAAAGGGTAAGGAAACAATATGTAATTTTGGTGAACTATTCCTTTAAGTTTTCTAATGCGTGTTCCTATTTTTTATTTTATTATTAACGTGTCTGTCATTCTTGTTAATAGATCTAATGTGCTGTTGAAGATTAGCCAGGAGGGCATTTCTTGTTTCCCACAAGTTGCATGAAACTATTTAAAATAGATTTTGTGGAAACTGTTGACAATTGGGGGCGCCAAACCCACCATTTGAGATGATTTTGTCGTTTCCCAAATGTACAAAGTAGAGCGTACACCGTGGTGGAAAAAGTACCGAATTGTCGTACTTGAGTGAAAGTATAAATACCTTAAGTTACTCAAGTAAAAGTGAAAGTCACCCAGTAAAATAGTACTTGAGTAAAGTCAAAGTATTTGGTTTTAAATATACTTAAGTATCAAAAGTAAAAGTATATATTTCAAATTTCTTATATTAAGAAAAGCAGCCGGCACCATTTTCTTGTTTTAAAAATGTACAGAGAGCCAGGGGCACACTCCAACACTCAGACATTATTTACAAAAGATGCATTTGTGTTTAGTGAGTCCGCCAGAACATAGGCAGTAGGGATGACCACATGTTATTTTCATAAGTGCGTCAATTTCACAATTTCCCTGTCCTGCTAAGCATTCAAAATGTAATGAGTACTTTGGGTTGTCAGTGAAAATGTATGGAGTAAAAAGTACAATATTTTCTTTAGAAATGTAGTGAAGTAAAAGTTGCCAAAAATATAAACAGTAAAGTACAGATACCCCCCAAAAACTACTTAAGTAAAAATACTACTTAAGTACTTTACACCTCTGAGCATACATAAAGGCGTCATAAGGACTACATAAATGCTTCACAAATAATCGATAACTGTATGTCATAATCAATAAATGCACTATGTATGTTTATACACCATTTATAGAGTATGACATATGCTTATAGGTGATTTATAGGTGAAGCCTTTATGTAGTGCTTATAAAGCCTATATGTTAGCTTAGTACTTAGTAGGACAACTCCACACAGGCATCTGGGCTAGCTCCCAATTGACTCCGATTCACTCCTTGAAGAAGAGCTTTCCTTGTCCCCGAATCGCCCAGAATGCACAGCGCTTCACACTGACAACGCATGGACTACGCACACAATGGGCGTTAATTCGTTAATGTAGTTTCCCATCTCCTCAAAAATATATCTGAAAGAGTCGCGGACATACTTTTCCCAGTGTGTATCTGTTGATTTAAGGTTACTATGGTTTTGAAGATTCTGTCTCCATCTATTGGGGAAAAGGAAAACAGTAATGTCCAGAAAATCAATAGAATCAGTGTATGGTGTATTTATGTGAGGATGATTTGTGTTAAAAATGTGAATAAACTTAGTATTTTTACTGTGGTGCTAAACACCAAAGATGTTATCCTAATAATGGAAGTAGATCAAGGACAGGGTTGGAACACTTACTAAATATGGTTTTCCCAAACATCTGGCCATTAAAGTGAGAATCCTTTGTTAGAGCTGCAGGATCTTTGCTTGGGCGGAAGACATCGGGATTAAATAGGATTTTTAACTGCTTTCAAACCCTACTTCTGTACTGATGTTTGTGTAGCGACGATTGATATTGTGGGCCTGGAATGGGATGTGTGATATGTTTTAGACTTTTATTTTGACACGCATTCGAAATAGTTGATAAAAGTACACGCACATTTTTGTTTTATCATTTGGAAAAAACAGTTTAATGCGAACAAATATAATATAATTATTTTACTTAACTGGTATAAGATATATCGAGTATTAAGATATTGTCCATAATTATTTTCCTTATTTAATCATTTACACTTAAAGACTACAGGACAGAACTCTTATTCTGAAGGATTGTTATTCTTGCTGGTTTGACACTCGTTTGAGTGAGCAGTTTGTTGTTATTGAATGTTGTTGAATTGTATTAGCTAGCTAGCTTTAACAACGGTCAGTAAAGTATCGATTTGATTGAAGACCAATGGAAATGCGACGAACATGTCGACCATAACTTTTCTGCCGTCACCGCTCGAATGCTTGTGGTCTCGGTTCCATACCACCAGCACTGCAGCAGCGTGTGTCTCTTGCGAGGTGAGTTGAATCGCTAATGTTAGCAACTAGGTTAGCTATCAAATAATCGCAATCAGACTCGGGAGCTGGCCAGTGATTAGCCAGTTTAGCAACAGTGCACCCACACACATCTGGCTACTCGGGGCTAAAATCTGGTTTATGGCTGCTGCACTGGCACAGTGCCTAGTACCTAGCATCTAGCGAGCGCATTACGTAATTGTTACAGCACAATTACCACAATGGTTGGATAGTTAACTTTAGGGAACTAGCCATCAAACCAAACACTATCTACCTAGTTGTCAATCACAATGGTAGCCTAAACACTCACCGCTGCTAACGTGACTTGCTAGGTAAGACATTTTGACATCTGGCCTTCTCATTTTTCAAGATTTGCATAGCTATATGACCAGCAGGGTAAAATAATCACAGTGGTTATAGAGGATGCAACAAGTAAAGGTGAGTTGGTTTTTCATAGTCGAGCATTCAGAGGTGGAGACTACAGGTCGACCGATTATGATTTTTCAACGCCGATACCGATTATTGGAGGACCAAAAAAAGACGCTATCGATTAATCGGCCGATTTTTATTTTTTTATTTGTAATAATGACAATTACAACAATATTATTATTGTTACAATTACAATTATTTTAACTTAATATAATACATCAATAAAAATCAATTTAGCCTCAAATAAATAATGAAACATGTTCAATTTGGTTTAAATAATGCAAAAACAAAGTGTTGGAGAAGTTAAAGCTAACGTTTGAGTTCCTTGCTCAGAACATGAGAACATATGAAAGTTGGTGGTTCCTTTTAACATGAGACTTCAATATTCCAAGGTAAGAGGTTTTAGGTTGTAGTTAATATAGTATTTATAGGACTATTTCTCTCTATGCCATTTGTATTATATATACCTTTTGACTATTGGATCTTCTTATAGGCACTATAGTATTGCCAGTGTAACAGTATAGCTTCCGTCCCTCTCCTCGCCGCTACCTGGGCTCGAACCAGGAACACATCGATAACAGCCACCCTCGAAGTAGCGTTACCCATCGCTCCACAAAAGCCGCGGCCCTTGCAGAGCAAGGTGAATAACTACACCAAGTCTCAGAGCGAGTGACGTTTGAAACGCTATTAGCGTGCTAACTAGCTAGCCATTTCACATCGGTTACACCAGCCATTAGGCTGATAGTCTTGAAGTCATAAACAACGTTGTGCTTGCGAAGAGCTGCTGGCAAACGCACGAAAGTGCTGTTTGAATGAATGCGTACGAGCCTGCTGCTCCCTACCACCGCTCAGTCAGAATGCTCTATCAAATCATAGACTTAATTATAACATAACACACAGAAATACGAGTCTTTGGTCATTAATATGGTCAAATCTGGAAACTATCATTTTGAAAAAACGTTTATTATTTCAGTGAAATACGGAACCATTCAGTATTTTATCTAACTGGTGGCATCCCTAAGTTTAAATATTCTTGTTACATTGCTCAACCTTCAATGTTATGTCATAATTACGTAAATTTCTGGCAAATTAGTTGAGCCAGGCTGCCCTGGCAGCCTGCAATGACCGCAATGAGCCAGGCTGCCCAAACTGTTGCATATACCCTGTCTCTGCGTGCAAAGAAACACAAGAGAAGTGACACAATTTCACCTGGTTAATATTGCCTGCTAACCTGGATTTCTTTTAGCTAAATATGCAGGTTTAAAAATATATACTTCTATGTATTGATTTTAAGAAAGGCGTTGGTGTTTATGGTTAGGTACAGTCGTCCAACGATTGTGCTTTTCTCGCAAATGCGCTTTTGTTAAATCATCCCCTAGCGTTGCATCGATTATATGCAACGCAGGACACGCTAGATAAACTAGTAATATCATCAACCATGTGTAGTTATAACTAGTGATTATGATTGATTGATAGTTTTTTATAAGATAAGTTTAATGCTAGCTAGCAACTTACCTTGGCTTCGACTGCATTCGCGTAACAGGCAGTCTCCTTGTGGAGTGCAACGAGAGGCAGGTGGTTATAGCGTTAGACTAGTTAACTGTAAGGTTACAAGATTGTATCCCCCGAGCTGACAAGGTGAAAATCTGTCGCTCTGCCCTGAACAAGGCAGTTAACCCACAGTTCCTAGGCCGTCATTGTAAATAAGAATGTGTTCTTAACTGACTTGCCTAGTTAAATAAAGGTATTTTAAAAATAATAAAAAATATTTTAAAAAATCGGCGCCCAAAAATACCGATTTCCGATTTGTTATGAAAACTTGAAATCGTCCCTAATTAATCGGGCCATTCCAATTAATCGGTCGACCTCTAGTCGAGACAGCAGGTGCAGTAGAGGTAGATGTGTAGCTAGCTAAGTATACATATGTCTGACTGAAAACTTGTGTGGCCGCACAGCTCGTTCTAGCTAATCACATATTCTGCGTGGTGTCGAGTAGTGATGGGCATTGAGCTCGGTTCATGTAAAAGAGCCGGCTCATTTGGCTCCCAAATGGCTCTTCATTCAAAAATATTTAAATTGATATAGAACCTTGAAAAAAAGTGCAAATCTCCAATGTAAAGCCAAAAGGGTAGGCTACCATAATGTGAAATGCACTTTCAATACATTTGTACCGGGACAAATTATTAGATGGCCTGCGTAAAAAAATTATTACGCACTGAAGATCAGCGTCGACCAGTTTGACGCGCTGTTTACACTGTTTACCGGTGTTATTACTGTTGTCGCCCCAGCCCCTTCTTTGGGAGGACGGAGGCTAGCATCCAACGTTATTGTGCATTAACGTCGCCGCCTCCTGCATGTCCTATCTTAAAAATAGAAGTATAAAGAGGGATTCCTGCAAATGAAGGAACGCCCCGAATTGCAGTCTGCAATTTCACCCTTCTCAACTGAACTGGGTTAGTTAAGCAATAAGGCACGAGGGGGTGTGGTATATGGCCAATATATCACAGCTAAGGGCTGTTCTTATGCACCACACAACGCAGAGTGCCTGGACTATTGGCCATGTACCACAAACCCCTGAGGTGCCTTATTGCTATTATAAACTGGTTACCAATGTAATTAGAGCAGTAAAAATACATGTTTTGTCTTACCCGTGGTATACGGTTTGATATACCACGGCTGTCAGCCAATCAGCATTCAGGGCTCGAACCACCAAGTTTATAAATTAACATTAATATTGCCGTAAAAGTGGAGTGGGCTAGTGTTGTGGATTCACATCATGCCTGTTATCTTTCTCAAGGCTTAGATTTGTGTCGATTTGGCAAAAAATATAAACCTATCCTTGTGTCAAATCTCTTATCTTTTATTTGCCGGCCATGACATAAGTGCTTCATATTTATTTGGCTCACAGATAACCCTATTCAGGCTGATCCTCTCCACTTGGCCTACTGTTTCTATTGTCAGTGCCTATAAACAGGTGGATTATCTAAATGCTGTATTATACTTACGTGGGGTGGGACTACCTAGCATATAATCTCTATCAAGCTTGAGCTTTGAGTAAATGGGAGACCTGAAAACAGTTGGCCTGCTCCTTGGACAGGAATTAGGATCTAAAATACATTTTATCTAAGGTTTAGAGATTAAGATATTTATGTAATCTGTTTACATGTTGTATCTCTCTTTTATCCTCACTACCCCTCCCCTCTCCTTTTACTTTTTCACACTGAGAGCAGCCCCATTGAAATGGAAACACCCAGGACCTTGTTAAACAGGAAATAGACCAGGTATGCTATGCACAAACGCCTCTCTTAATCTCAGCATTACACACTCCATTTGGTTGAAGTCATACTGTTCTTATGATCTATGTTACTGCTGTCGTCATCATGTTGCTGTGCCCATGCTGTGAATCTCTTTTCTTCTATCATGAAGGTCTAGTTAGTTTGTTTTCATCTTGTTTTTCATCTTCTTTCATCTCCTCCATTTTCTTTGAATCATGGCTTGAGTTCATTTAGCTCATCCATGTTCAGTTCATATCTCACTTCAAAGTGAACAAAATTATAGGTAGTTGAAATACAATCTGAATCTTGGCATAGAAGTGTCAATCTCTTTGAATCCTAATGTTTCATTACTGGGGCTGAAACTTGTAACAGTTTGATTGATATATTGCACTGTACACCTTGTACTGTGTTTGCACCATAATAACATTAATGCTAAGAATAAGAACCCACTTTCCTGAATTAGTAACTGTTCCACACACACTGTAATGTACAACTTGGTACGTAAACACAAACACAGCATGTACTGGGCTAGTTTTGGTTTGCTAATGCCATGTCAATGATCAGTGTGTTGGTTGTAGATATGATTGACAGTTCTGTCAGTAGTGGAACTGGACCATCAGGCAGGCATTACACACTTGTGTAATTAAGATGTCGGGCAGACTCCGTGGCATTGTGACCCAGTGACATCATCAGAGACAGCAAGTCCTCCGGCTACTCCCAACAGGGGCCTAGGAGGAAGGGCTTTAGACTGCCATGCTGTCTACATGCTTCCCCAATGGTCCCATGCATCACAACAAACAGTGAACCCTAAAACCTGATTTGAATTATTTCTCGACTGTGAAGGAAAATAAGTGCGGACCACGTGGTGGTGACGCAGGACTTTTTCTGTCTGAACATGAGGGATGCAGAGAGGCCGGGCTATGATGTCATTGCTTTGGCAGGGGAAATGATTAAGGTGTTGAATCTCAGACCGTGCTCTTCAAATTCAGTCCAGCTTGTTCTCAGTGCCGACTGTAATGAATCATTGAACAAACTGTCCATGGTGAAGAATTGGGATAGGAGGGTTCACAGTTAGGCAGTGTTGTGTAGTAGGGGACAAAGTAGGGGACATGGAGGCTTTGGGTGTTGTTAGGCTAGTCTTTTTGTGCCAGTCAGACTCGCACAGCTTTGAACATCTGTTTTTTGTCTCACCCCAAAAACCTGACCCTACGCTTCCTCACAGAATGTGAAGCTTGTTTGAAATAGAAAGTGAGAGCCTGGGTGTTTATTTGTATTTCTTAGGCAGGTAGGCAGATGCCTGTGTGGAGTTGGTTTCCATCTCCTGACATGATAGCCTTTATCTCCAAAAGTTCTATTGGTAATAAAAGGTCTTGAAAGATGAGCTCTGTCTGTTGCAGTTGCTTTGCAAATCAAGAAACGGATGATCCTTTTAGTGTTTTTAATGCTAGAATGAACATTAGGCTACTGAGTATTATTAACCTGGCAGGGGATACACTACTGTAGGTCTATACCATTAAGACCAAAGACAGAATCCCAGGTATTAAAAAGTGTTCAGATGGCGAGAGTTCTGACAGGAGAGCATTACAGTGTAAGCTCAATGCTCTGGGTCTTGAGATCAGTGTCTATCAAATGATGGGATTTATCTGGGTTCTAGGTGGAGAAAGACTACAAAGTTGGGTAAATATCAGGAGAAATTATATGGACAAGATACAGAAGCAAAATAACACATAGCTAGCCTAATATCCATGCTGAAACGATTAGGTCAGTCACATGTGGTCCAGTTGAGGGATGCAGTAACTCATTGTGCAACATGGTGATACAGTCTATTAGTGCTCAGTACATGCTACAGGTGTGGCGTGCTGTCATTCTAAGGGAAAGTAAAAGTCCCTCCAACAGCACATGACCAAGATAATTTATAATAAGCAAAACGGGTCTTTGAAAGTACAGGATTAAAGTGTGTCTATAGGATATCTGGGTATGTTGTTGTTTTTGAATAATTCTGGGTTTGTTTAACATTTCTGTCAGCTGTTTTGTCTCAGTAGGACTTCTACTCTGTTTCCCAACTGGTTGTCAAGTCAACATGGTTTACCTGGACAACAGTCCAGTGTTTTATCATTCTTATGGCTCTTCTAGCTATCGTTCTGTTGTCTTCTGTTATCGTGTATCATTGTATCTATCACAAGTTCACAACAACCCTTCAGGTTACCATGTCACTTTCACTAGAGCTTCCTGGACAGTCCCTGCGGCATCTTTTGGCTTAGTTAAATATTAGTGAAACTATTTCCATTTAATTATGGACAGTGTTGATGGTTTTGGTAGAACTGAATTATCATAAGTGTATTTGATTAAAGCACTCTGCGTAATACCTTTCTGGGAAATTACAGGTGAGTCACTCTTATAACACTCGTCAGCAGCTGACTTGACTCATTTCATAAGAACCAAAAGTGTGACAGTTTGTAAAAGATGGATAACTCATTTTCTGCTCGCTACTAATAAGCAGCACCCTTTCAGCACATAGCCTAGGCCTACATCTATCTATGGAAAAAGGTGGACAAGGGCAGTGGAGCAAGTTTGACGAAAGGGGATGGGTTGCCATGGAAACTGACATAGTATATTATGAACCTGTTTTTAGAAAGAGCCCGGTTTGAAAATAACCTGTTTTCTTGAAGGATTGAAAAGCCCTGGGGAAGGTCACCATTGGAGTTCATATGTTGTGTGAACTCAGACTTCCCATGCAATGCTTCTCTTGTGACCTCTCCTTCAGCTTGAAAAGTGTGGAGTGGTGGCGCTCCCTTGTCCTGACAGCATAATATGTTTTTGTATGTGCTCCAACAGTTGTAGCTAGATTGTGTAAAGGTGGAAGCCTCTGGAACATGGCTCGAGTATCAGGAGGCTATTGTTGTGATTTTGGTTCACAGAGAGCAGCTGTGTTAATCCGCCCATCGGGCTCAGGTTACTGCCGTGTTGACTTAAAGGTCCCGCACAGTCATCCTATTTCCCAAGTAAAAATAGCCTTTTAATCACCAAACATGCTCAGAATTTAATACATTTTACCTTCTCTCAGCTTAACGATCAGTAAGCCTGAAAAAACTGTCTGAGTGGGCAGGGAGTTTATATTCATGTGCCCTCCTTGACTGACAGATCTTTCAAACATCCCTGTGTACATTGCCAGGTAACAAGGTAAATGGGCCACAAGTTATTGATGACCAGGTAAACAATGGACCACATGTCATTCTGAGCCAAAACAGTATGCACCAACCCATTTTCTCAGCAAAATGCTCTCATGGTTCACAGAGCTGATCATGGACTGTTGAATATCAGCAGCAATACACAATTGCATTTCTATTGTTTTGTAGCTAATTACAGAATACAGTTCACTGATACACTTCTTCACCAGAATTAGTAAAGCCTGAGTCACCTTAGACATAAGGGGAATGTACATGAAAACAGCATACAAAAAGTGAAATTTATTGGTACCCTTGCATTAGCATTATAAAGACAAATATGTTCAGAATTGTATGTATTGATCAGATCTTTATTGGATTATTTACAATAGGCCAGCATAGCTGAAATATTGATCAACATGAACACTCATGAGAATAATAACGGTGGGAAATAATGGTTAGACGTCATTTGACCGGGCAGACGGGTTTGGCCGTGCACTTTTTACTGAAACTTTTCAATGTTTTGTATTTGGAGTTTTTGTTTTTGTGTGCCTGAAATGCTCTATATTTGAAATGAATAACTATGACTTACACTATGTTGGGTCTGGTCACAGCATATCCCCCTTTCTTTTTCTTGCTAAAGCTGATTTAGTATCACAGCATTCCTGCTGCGGTGGTTGCCTGGGAAGCAGTGCAGACAGAGTAGATGTTGGAGTTTCTCCAGTGTCTTACTACAGCTCGATGAGTGGAAAGATAAAAGGAGATGGAAATAATACCCCCCCCCCCCCCCCCCCCCTTAAACATCACGATGAGCCCCAATGACACAAGCTACATTAACTGTAAGACAACAAATCCTATAGAACAAAAACCAAATAGTGACTATCAGGTGTGTTACAGAAGTTTACAGTCAAAACAACCACAGTTACAGCCACCGTGTCAGACTCCTCAACCTCTGTCACGTACATTATGGTCAGAGCTTGTAACATCCACTGATCCACTGTCCATGATGGTACAGCAGCCGTCTTCAGGATTAGCTTCCTGGCAAGACCCATCCAATGTTCTCCCCAATTGATAAAGCATCTTCGCTCTAAATTTGCACTGCACACGCGTGACATGATCGTAATTTTCGGTGCAGCCGGTCCCCCTGAAATGAAAAGCAGCCACTGCTGTCAGATGTCTTCATTCTTCGGAAAATAGTGTAACGATAAATTAACACTGGCATCCAGCCACAACACAGAGTTGACAAGGGTTATGTATCGTTCTGCTTGAGCCATCTCACGGTTCGTAAACAAAGCCATATGATGTGCTCATGTGATGACTGTTCAGGTTTTACATATTTAAATGAGTTAAGATTATAAGACTACCATAGGTGTATGACATTTAGAGCTTTATGTGACGTTGCGGAAAGCTGTTAGTAAATCCTGCCTCCTGGATCCAAATCACATTTTATTTGTCACATACACATGGTTAGAATATGTTAATGCGAGTGTAGCGAAATGCTTGTGCTTCTAGTTCCGACCGTGCAGTAATATCTAACAAGTAATCTAACAACTTCACAACAGCTACCTTGTAAGTGTAAAGGAATGAATAAGAATATGTACATAAAAATATATGGATGAGCGATGGCCGAACGGCATAGGCAAGATGCAGTAGATGGGAACAAGTACAGTATGTACAAATGAGATGAGTAATGCAGGGTATGTAAACATTATATAACGTGGCATTGTTAAAAGTGGCTAGTGATACATTTATTACATCCAATTTTTTATTATTAAAGTGGTTAGAGATTGAGTCAGTATGTTGGCAGCAGCTACTCAGTGTTAGTGGTGGCTGTTTAACAGTCTGATGGCCTTGAGATAGAAGCTGTTTTTCAGTCTCTCGGTCCCCGCTTTGATGCACCTGTACTGACCTTGTACTTTATGATCAGTAACTTTATGATCAACTTTGTCAATGTACCAGCTAGTCATTTTTCATAATTGGGTCAACCTACAGTACTATTAACTGGTTTCATTTAAATATCATAACATTTCACCGTTCTCTACCTTTTTAAATTGCATTCAAACAGCCATCGATAAAATGCAATTGTGTCCGTAGCTTATGCCTGACCATACCATAACCGCACCGCCACCTCTGTTCACAACGTTGACATCAGCAAACCACTCGTCCACACGCCATGCAGCCCGGTACATTTGAAACCGGGATTCATCTGTGAAGAGCACACTTCTCCAGCGTGCCAGTGGATATCGAAGGTGAGCATTTCCCAACTGAAGTGGGTTTACGACACCAAACTGCAGTCAGATTAAGACCCCGATGAGGACTACCAGCATGCAGATGAGCTTCCATGAGACAGTTTCTGACCGTTTGTGCCGAAATTCTTCGGGTTGTGTAAACCCACAATTTCATCATCTGTCCGGGTGGCTGGTCTCAGACAATCCCACAGATGTGGAGGTCCTGGACTGGCATGGTTACACGTGGTCTGCGGTTGTGAGGCCGGTTGGACCTACTGCCAAATTCTCTAAAAGGATGTTGGAGGTGGCTTTGTGGAGAAGTTAATAAATGAATTCAACAATACATTCTCTGGCAACAGCTCTGGTGGACATTCCTGCAGTCAGCATGCCAATTGCACCCTCCCTCAACTTGAGACATCTGTGGCATTGTGTTGTGTGACAACTGCACATTTTTTTGTGGCCTTTTATTGTCCCTAGCACAAGGTGCACCTGTGTAATGCTCATGCTGTTTAAACAACTTATTGATATGCCACACCTGTCAGGTGGATGAATTATCTTGGCATAGGAGAAATGCTCACTAACAAGGATTTGAGAGAAATAAACTTTTTGTGCGTATGGAACATTTCTGGGATCTTTTATTTCAGCTCATGAAACACGGGACCAACACTTTACATGTTGCATTTTGTATTTTTAAAACACAGAAAAATCACCTTTTTGACTGCACTGGGCCTTTTACCAAGGGGTGAGGCACTAAACAAGAAGACAATGGCTGGCAGTGTAACACTATGCAAAGCGTTGTATTACAGTAGATTGCGCAGCAGCAAAATTAACTGCTGCACCAAATTCTGTTAAACACGGCTATTCAGCTATGCTGCTGTTTTACCTGCTGAGAAAACTGCAAATAAATTTCACAATGAATGCATTATGAGTAAAGATCACCACATGACTAATGCAAAAATGGTATGTGGATACAGACTGCATTCCATCAAGCCACATTGATATTTAGTGTAGGAGACCATATCGGTACACACTACTAAGTGACAGATTAGCTGGAGGTTTGCAAGAGCACTTTTGTGGCCCATCAGTAGCAAGTTGAGCTCTCATTCCAAGGCTATGTCCGTTTTAGGCTTCTCCTCTGAATCCGTTAGCATGTGATTTTTGTACATTTATCTGCATTGGGCGGTGTTTATGTGTTGCCATGGCAAGGAGCTGGTCCTCCGCAGTATTGGCTGGGCCCAGTGTTTCATCTGCGGTCCTGCCTGTTATAGTGGGTTGCCATGGGGATGGGCTGGTCCTTCTGCAGCAAGACCCATTAACCTATTGGATTAGGGCTCATACACTCTGTCAGGCTAGTGAACTGGAGGGGAGCCCTGGGAATGTGTCAGGCAGTTGTGGATACAAGTAAAGGAGGGATGTTCTAACCAGTTTAGTAAGATGGTGAGAGTTCTAGGCATTTTTGATGAATGTGTTATTTTGTTTATCTCTCAGGTCTGTCCGTCAGCCACCCTCCGTCACCCCTGCGATCATGGAGGCCCAAGCAGGGGAGGAGCCAGGCCCAAGTTGTTCGGCTCCTGCATCGCCTGACCCCGCCCCCAGCCCACATAGCGAGGCAGTGACCAATGAGCTGCAAGAGCTGTCGCTGCAGCCCGCCCCCAACCTGCTGCCCCTGAGAGATAGGAAAAACGGTGAGTCCCTGTTCTGATTCCAGGCAACTGCCATCAAGCCCACCGATGAGATTAAAACCCTGGTGGACTGATGATATATGGTGCGAAGACCATCCACTTCCATCAGAAAACTACTGGTATGAACTGTAGAAAATGAAAACCAAGACTGCAGTTATGAAGTATGGACAGGTTACTCAGTCTGAGGCTCTGTGTTGTGTAAACACTTCTATAATGCAGGTAGAACTGTAGAACTATAGAACTATAGAACTGTAGAACTATAGAACTGTAGAACTATAGAACTGTAGAAACGTTAGTTTGCTCTCATACTTCCTCTCACTTGGCACAGTACCCACAGTGGTCTCTGGTCAAGGAGGGAGAGTTGTATGGCAAAGTTGTTAGAATTCCAGCTGAAAGAGCTCAATGAGGTGGAGGAGAGTAGTATCTTACCCATGTGCACTCTGGGTCAAAGGGTACCTGGAATGCAGTTTGCGAAAGTGCACTTGAGGAGTAGAAGCTGGTGTGCGGGAATAAAACCCAGCTGAACTTGAGCTTCTCTCATTAAGTCATGAGGAGGAAGAGCTTGTATATGAAATTATTTTTACAGACATGAGGAAAATAGGAACGTGTGTGTGTGTGTGTGTGTGTGTCTAGGCGATAAAGTCTAAACATGGGGGCTACTCTCTCCTTTTCAAATCAAAGTTTATTTGTCACGTGCGCTGAATACAACCGGTGTAGACCTTAGAGTGAAATGCTTACTCACAGGCCCTAACTAATAGTGCAATTTAAGTAAAAAATAAGTATTAGGTGAAAATTAGATAAGTAAGGAAATAAAAAACAACAGTAAAAAGACAGTGAATAATAACAGTAGTGAGGCTATATACAGTAGGGAGGCTATATACAGTAGCGAGGCTATATACAGTAGGGAGGCTATATACAGTAGGGAGGCTATATACAGTAGCGAGGCTATATACATTAGCGAGGCTATATACAGGCACCAGTTAGTCGGGCTGATTGAGGTACTATGTACATGTAGGTACGGTTGAAGTGACTATGCATATATAATATACAGAAGGTAGCAGTTAGCGTAAAAGAGGGGGTGGTGGGTGGCGGGACACAATGCAGATAGTTCTCGTAGCCAATGTGCGGGGGCACCGGTTAGTCGGGCTAATTGAGGTAGTATGTACATGAATGTATAGTTAAAGTGACTATGCATATATGATAAATAGAGAGTAGCACAGTGTAAAAGAGGGTTTGGGGGGTACCATTTCATTACCTGTTCAGAAGTCTTATGGCTTGGGGGTAAAAGCTGTTGAGAAGCCTTTTGGTTCATGGATTACAATTCTGAGCAACAAACACAGTCAGCAGCACTGGAAACATTGAAAAGCACTTTGTTCCACCAAATCACACTAGCATCCTTAACCACGAGCATCTCAGCGAGGGGAAGCTGTGAGACAAGCAAGTTTTAAAAAGAGCAGCATGATATCATGAGCAATACAAGTCTGAGTTAATCGTGTTTACTTTTTCCACTCTCCTCACCCTTTCCACTCATGCTATCATCAGATGCCGTCCCATTCCCTGAGCTGTGTGTTTACATAGTTAACATTTTATTACCGCAGCCAAAGCAGCAAACTGCAGCTCTAACTTTGTGTTAACTTTGTGTTATGCCCATGCTCAGTGTTGTAGTAGTGAACTACATGTAGTTCAACTAGGCATTTAACTCTGTTTTGCAGTAGCTTGGTGGTAGTTGAACTCAATTCAGATCTTGGTAGTGTTTTCAGTAGGTCATAACTTTTTTGCCTTGAGGCTAGCTACTGGAACTACATTACTTTTTCAGCTGAAAGATAACATTTGTGAAGTAGGCAATTTCCTTTATATTTTGGGATCAGGCCTGTCTAATTCTCACTTGAAACACAGTTTGTGTGTTTAATAGGCCAAATGAAACATTCTGTTAACTTCTGACCCCAGATTCATCTGTTCTTGCAATTTGTAGTCTGATATTTCAGATTTCGATATGATTATTTATCACAAAGTACTTTGGATGTAATTAACCTCTTGTTCAAAGTAACTTTAGTTCAGTAAACTATATTTTTCTTAGGGGTAGCTTTAATGTAGCTTATCTTCTTCCAGTGTGAAGTAATTGGTAGCTTGGTAAACTATATTTCCCGAGTAGCTTCCTCAACACTGCACATGCTCAGTTGTTTTAGGAATTTAAAGGTTACATACTTGTCCCAATATTTCACTGAAGGTGCAGGCAGCTCAACACGACTGTTTAATGACAAAGTTGGCCTGGATCCAACCACTTTGCCAAGGAGGAGGCCTGAGAGATCAAGTGTGTAGTGGTTGTCGAGGTACTGCACTCACACCCAGACCGCAGTTGTAATTCGAATCACAGCAGGGCTCGACACTGCTGCCCTGACACTGTGTTCTACTCCACTCTGATCTCCATCTTACTCTGTGACTGAATGTTCACCAATGGATAGCATGCTAATTGGGGTGTATGGGTCAGTGTACGTTTGCCGATAAGCATGCACACACAGGCTCCATAATGAGTGAGCATGCTCTGCACCTTTAGTCTGCTGTTCTGACAGGTGAGGGGAGGACTGTGAAGTGTCTGTAGGGAGTCAGGTGTGATGAGGTGCCTGGGTCATGTTTAATAGGTCACGGCACACCACAGATAAACCTTTCCTAATGGGAAGCATACATCTGTGCTCTTAATGAACTAGTTCAGCTAGTTCCTCCACGTTTAAAAATGTTTTGTCTCCTACTGACACTGTTCCACACAGAGCACTGAGTTGATTCTCAGCATAGACACACACACTGTTGTTAAAAATGTTTTGTCTCCTACTGACACTGTTCCACACAGAGCACTGAGTTGATTCTCAGCATAGACACACACACACTGTTGTTTTTTAAAATTGAATATCCGAAACATACCATATACTTGCAGTGAAGCCGCTCAACAACTACATCATACCAGTCATCCAACAGAAGCATCCGGGGTCAATGCCCTGCTCTAGGGCACGTTGATAGATCCCCCACTAGGCCAAAAAACGTTATCCCGAACCCTCCAAGACGTCTGTTGTTAACATGGAAACAGAAATGTCTTCCTGGCGTTTATCTGAAATACTCATGCTCGAGGAGCCTTACATAGCAGAGAATAATAAACCAATTGAGTGATGTGTGTGTTTTTCTATAATCGTGTGGGTGTTGGCATGTGGATTTTGGGATAATAGCCGCCGGAAGTTATGTTCTTGACATAGATATATCCTCAATTCCTTATCTGTTTACACATCTATGGTAATCAAGGCTGTCAAACGAGAGAAGGGAGGCGAATGGAGAACAGAGGTTAATGGAAGGGGGTGACGGTAGGGAGGAAAAAGATTATGAACGAGGGGCAGCAAAGAGTGAGAGAGAGATGACATCAAGAGGCATATAAAGTCCACTGTTATCAGTCCAAAATGTTTGTTTTTTTTTCAACTGTGAAATATTAGTGGAAAACCTTGACACCTGAACCATATAGCTGACCTCATGTACTGTGAATGTGATTGACCAGGAATAAGGATGACTGCACGGAGAGTTCATAAGAGTTCAATCACCCTGAAGTCCTATGAACCCTACTTGCTCTTTCATCTCTGGCCCTGAGCAACACATGCTGCCAGATATACACAGCAGCTGGATTGATCATCGTGGACTATTAGAAATATCAGTGTTGCTTGGGATGATACACACTGCCATCTATTGGCTGACAGATACACTACAACTGGCCATACAGCATTAGAGGAAGGACAGGGAACTGAAGTACTGTGGCACATCACATATATATTGACATTTGCATGTGTGCATCATGTCCTATGAATCAGGAGATGAGGTTCATTTTCAAACCTTGGAAATTCTCTTAATGTAATCGAAATGTCTGTTTCAGTGTAAACTTGGGTTTTTATGTGTTCAAATGCACTGAGGATATTGAACAGGTTCTAGATCCCTAACCCAAGATATGTGTGGAGTCGGGTTGTGTGTGTGCAGGGATATCTGTGAGTAACCCTAGCTGCCGCCTGCACCAGTTAAGGGTAGCTGGATATAGCCCCTATAGCCAGCTGGCCTACTATTTAAAACAGTCAGCCCTGGGGGGGGGGGGGGGAGCCCAGGCCCAGAGAGAAGGAGTTCATTTGAGACTTGTTTACCGCACCCTTCCTCCTGAGTAAGACCTCGATGAAGAGGTGTGAAGACAGCAGCAGTAGCTGTTTGAATGTGGACTCCATCTTGTTTCAAACACAGTAGGCCCACCAGATATTGAGACGCCAGGGCCCAGTTTCCAAAAAGCATATTAAGTTCATCGTTAGAACCTTTGTAGTAGCATGGTTAGATTTCCAAGCTGTTCCCCAAAAGCCTTGTTACTAAAGTTGCACCTCTTTATTTACCTACAGCCTCATACCACTCTGAACTTGTAGGTGCGTCGTTAGAGGCTTTTGTTGCCCTTCTGCTTCACTTTATACACAGATCTCCGCTAAACATAGAAACAAGATGTTTATCTGTCTCTGTGACCGCAGATAACATCGGAACAAAGTTGACTACAAACACAAAGTTGCCAGTGTTTTTGTAATTGTTACAAACAAGTGAAGGATAAAACAATACTTCAAAAGAACACTGAGATGCATACAGTAAAGGCTCTAGGGCTATATATTGAAATCGTATTGAGTTTTATTTACAGTAGCTAATTGTAGGCTACTTTCTGTCATTTTTGACTCGATATATTTTGATGTGTAACAATGTGCGCAATTATATGCCTAAACTGATTTAGTGCATTTTTATCGGGTTAGCATTAGAATAAGCCGCCTCATTATTTGCAGCCATAATGTGGTAATATATCTCTCAAGCAGCTGATCCGTCATCAGTATTTAGAAATAATTTGAATGTTAAGGTAAGATTTGAATGGAGAAAGCTAATCTGAGAGCAGCGCTGCCTTTCTTTCAATCCTATCAGTATTGCCACATGCTCTAACGACCCACTTAGCGAATGTTCTCTCTCTGTGGTGTTTTGGGAAACTCATGTTAGATCTTCTGCCGTTGTAGGGATTCATCGTTAAAATACTCATTAGTTCCATCGCTATCGGGAAACCAGGCCCAGGCCAGTATCAGATACCCTAGCGGTACCCTGATTACACGCAGTTAATGATGACAATTATCAGTGTCTGTTGCCTCTGGCTCTGAAGATCATAATTTCTCCTCAGCGATGTCCTAGCACTTCCATTTAAAGCCCCCCCCAAGACTGCTTCTAGGAGATATGATGGAACTGCCAGAGGTCAACTCTGTATACAGTTTCCTTCTCTCAGAAGTCATAAGGCTTCAGTACTTTATAAGCATGTACAGTAGGATTGTCAAGTAGCCTCACAGAATAGTTTTTTTCTCTAGCTATTTCGTGTTTTCTTTGGGGCTTATCAGCAAGGAATTGGTTGGATTGTTTGGCAATAGCGAGAATTGGTTTGCATTTAGTACTGTGCTATGGGATGATGTTGACCCTAGATTCTTAACTTACAGTTAATTTTACCTTGACCTTGCATAGTTCTGAGCATAACCATCACTGATCTAGTAGTCAGAGGATGCCCACAGGGAGCTCTATTTCAGTCTGATAAACATGGATTATTACCACTATCACTGAAACAGCAGAATGCAACTTTAGGTATTTTGGATATGCTTAGAGCCCCTGTGAGTTATTAGCTTTTCCTATCATCAGTATTTATGGCTGACACACACACACACACATGAAAGCAGGACTATCCCTGCAAGCATATGGTTGGTGCCTTATCTGCAGCAAGGGGGATCAGAGTCTTGATTCATTTTCCCCTTCCTTGTCAAAGTGAGCTTTGCCTGAGGATTGTGCATCCTGATTCCAGCATCTCTCTCTCTCTCACACACACACACACACACACACACACACACACACACACACACAGTTTGTTGGCATCTGTAAATACTCTCTTATGTTCACCTTTATTGTGGCCGGCTCTATGAAGCTAGGCCATTACACAAATCTGTTCTAAAACACAAAGTGAATACCAATAATAATCAACAAGAGCTTCCCTGGGGATTTTCTCTACCTCACATAGTTCTTTGACCCCCAGGCTAGTTCTCAACTTTATTTTAGCTCACCTTATCCACCATTTAAGTGAATACAAATGGTAACTTTGGCAGTACACATAGCTGTAGGCTGCATTTCTGTTTTTAAATGTCTGTTTTGACAGTTTTTGTACTTCATCTTTAGAAAATGATTTTAGGGCTTTGATTAGCATTGATGTTTTAATGAGATGTGGCAGACCACAACGTGTTTCACATTTTAAAGTTCTCACTCTCTTTCACTGCCTTCTTGTATTAGCAAATGTTTTGCTTACAAAAGTCAAACGGTGAAGACTGAAACCGTCAAAGACCCAGTCTTGGCTTTGGGACAACACGTGTTTATGTTTGGGGATCTGTGTGGTGGCAGCTTCTTCCCTGGGGCCATTATGGTGTCTGCCTACATCAGGGGTACTGTGTGGGGCCATTATGCTGTCTGCCTAAATCAGGGGTACTGTGTGGGCCATTATGCTGTCTGCCTACATCAGGGGTACTGTGTGGGGCCATTATGCTGTCTGCCTACCTCAGGGTACTGTGTGGGGCCATTATACTGTCTGCCTACATTAGGAGTACTCAAGTACTATTTGAGAAGTTGCGGCCCCACAAATCTCCTAGGGGGCAAAGGTCCGGATGGATATTGTCATTTATCGGCGTTGTAACAAACCCCCACCTTGCAACCCATGTGGAAAATCTTGCAGTTTGAAAGCTAATTTCCCACAATTCTACACATTTTGCATGGGGCAGAGCATTTTATTCTGTTGCTTTTTAAAGCAAATGTTCTGCAATTCTACAAATGTTTCCATGTCTTATGTGTGTTTATATGATACAAGGGGTCAATGCCTGACCTACTTCTAAAAAATAAACTCAGCAAACTCACCTGTCTTGAAAAGATAATTCGTATAAATCCAAATAACTTCTCAGATCTTCATTGTAAAGGGTTTAAACACTGTTTCCCATGCTTGTTCAATGAACCATAAACAATTAATGAACATGCACCTGTGGAACGGTCATAAGACACTAACAGCTTACAGACGGTAGGCAATTAAGGTCACAGTTATGAACACTTAGGACACTAAAGAGGCCTTTCTACTGACTCTGAAAAACACCAAAAGAAAGATGCCCAGGGTCCCTGCTCATCTGCGTGAATGTGCCTTAGGCATGCTGCAAGGAGGCATGAGGACTGCAGATGTGGCCAGGGCAATAAATGTGTAACAACACCTGCGCAGGATCGGTACATCCGAACATCACACCTGCGAGACAGGTACAGGATGGCAACAACAACTGCCCGAGTTACACCAGGAACGCACAATCCCTCCATCAGTGCTCAGACTGTCCGCAATAGGCTGAGAGAGGCTGGATTGAGGGCTTGTAGGCCTGTTGTAAGGCAGGTCCTCACCAGACATCACCGGCAACAACGTTGCCTATGGGCACAGCCCACCGTCGCTGGACCAGACAGGACTGGCAAAAGGTGCTCTTCACTGACGAGTTGCGGTTTTGTCTCACCAGGGGTGATAGTCGGATTTGCGTTTATTGTCGAAGGAATGAGCGTTACACTGAGGCCTGTAGTCTGGAGCGGGATCGACGTGGAGGGTCCGTCATGGTCTGGGGCGGTGTGTCAGATCATCATCGGACTGAGCTTGTTGTCATTGCAGGCAATCTCAACACTGTGCATTACAGGGAAGACATCCTCCACCCTTCCTGCAGGCTCATCCTGGCATGACCCTTCAGCATGACAATGCCACCAGCCATACTGCTCGTTCTGTGTGTGATTTCCTGCAAGACAGGAATGTCAGTGTTCTGCTATGGCCAGTGAAGAGCCCGGATCTCAATCCCATTGAGCCCGTCTGGGACCTGTTGGATCGGAGGGTGAGGTCTAGGGCCATTTACCACAGAAATACCCGGGAACTTGCAGGTGCCTTGGTGGAAGAGTGGGGTCACATCTCACAGCAAGAACTGGCAAATCTGGTGCAGTCCATGAGGAGGAGATGCACTGCTGTACTTAATGCAGCTGGTGGCCACACCAGATACTGACTGTTACTTTTGATTTTGACCCCCCCCCCCTTTGTTCAGGGACACATTATTAAATTTTTGTTAGTCACATGTCTATGGAATTGGTTCAGTTTATGTCTCAGTTGTGGAATCTTGTTATGTTCATACAAATATTTACACATGTTAAGTTTGCTGAAAGTAAACGCAGTTGACAGTGAGAGAACCTTTTCTTTTTTTTGCTGAGTTTATATTTATTTTGTAGTCTGGACCACGGCCTGTATTGACCCCGTTCTGGGACCGGATCCAGACCGCAGTCCACCAGTTGAGTATGGGGCGTCTAGATCGTGCACAAAGCTCACAGGTGTGCTCTCTTATGTTGTCACTAATGAGCAGAGGTCCCAGGTGCCAAAGGGGAAGTATTTGATTGTGGTTAGGAGGAAAAGGTTTAGCTGAAGTGTGTCGGTGTCTGTCAATGGCAGAGTGAGTGGGTGCAGCAACAGCTGTGACAGTGCTTGATCAAGGATTCACAGGCATTTGACACACACTCACAGACCCACACACTCACCTCACTCACTCGTCTTGCTGCAGTAGATACTGGCTCTTGAAACTCATAGCAGCTGTACATTTCCACTTCAAGCCATCTTTTTCATTTGTTTTTGGGGTTTTTTCAAAAAGATTTGGCCATTTTTCTGAACTATTCGGAACTAAAAAACGAGAAAGAGGAGAGGTCAGCGAGAACACAGTTGGAAAACTTCAATCTTCTCATGATTTTTGTCACTCGCACAAGGACCATTTCTATTCTAATGCTCTTATTTTTGTCCATCGGACGATATCCTGCATTAATATATTTAGCAGAATGTCTGTGACTTTTCCAAAAGATATCACAAACGTGATAATCCATATTGACTGGACTGTATTGGACTGAGCTAAACAGAGAATTCTATTTTTGTTACATTTGAATGTTTTTGGACACTATTTTAATGTATTTATTTGATGGGACCACCGTCTTTCAGTAATCATTATTTATTGTTTTGAACCTGATCACCATGCTGGACACCAACCCGACCCTTCACACAGACCCCACCTCTTTTGGGCCCCCTCCAATCAGCAACAGCATGGATAAGCAACGCATACGATTGGAGTTAGAACGCCGGGCTTGTCAGAGCCTGAGGGAAGGTGGGATTCATATTACGCACACATACACACAAACTCTTTATAATATGAGATGTGGAAGATATGGTTTCATTGATATCGTTGTTTGGTTATATTTTTTTTTCAACAGATCTTTTTGATATAGCATCATTATGGAGAATTATTATCCTTACTCTTACTTTCTTGGCTTTTGTTTCATAGCTCCCCATAAAACACACCCAGCTATACAGTTGAGTTTTTCTCAGTGAATCGTGTGTATTGAGTTATGCTGCTCAGGCCGGCTGAGTGGGTGTCTGGTGTCTTCTGGGCTGCTGGTCAGATACTAAGTGGACCTTCTGGCCCCGGTACAGATGGGGCAGCGCCAGGACTCTGTGCCCAGTGGACAATGCTCAGGCACCTGTGGGTGCTGCCATGGCCGTGACACCAACTGAGTTGGAGCAAAAAGAGCCTGAACAGACTTAGTCGTGACACACTGAGAATCTCTCACTGACTTTTAGAGAAACATAAATGTGCTGTGAGGCAGATACGCTGGCCCACTGAGTTAAGGTGAGGAATACTGAAACTGATGAAGATACTGTGGTGTTTAGTGTTACAAACAGAGACAGATTTAGATACTAAGACACAGATGGACACTGAGGCAAAACAGGGACAGGCTTGAGACACTGAGATGGACTTGGAACCATTGAGACAGACTGTGATTTACCGAGAAGTTATTTGCACCGAGACGTGCAGTCTTCCAGAGACACTGTACGATGAGGTAACCCACAGGCACCTGCCTTGGCAGCCGGTTTGACTTCAGAGTTTCAGAGGTGGACAGCATACCTTGACCCTGATTGAGGAGGGTGTCTGTTCACATCACTTCATGCAGCCAGGCCGAGCCCAGGCCTTAGATTTCTGCTTCGGAGCAGTTTGAGTGTCGGGTGATTTTACAGTAATATTCCCTGTAACTCAACAGGCTGGGCCGGGCAGAGAGATCGAGTTCCCAGACATTACAGAGTGGTTCACAAATAGAAACCAGCAGGGAGAGGATGGGTTTCATCTCAGGGTTTGGATGGAGGGAATGGAAGGTTTTGAAAATATTTTCAAAGAAGTAAACGATTGAATAGGCAATGTAGAAAAAGTGCACAGGAAGCTTTGCAGTGACGCACAGAGAAAGGTGACAATACATAAATTGAGCACAAAGGGAGATATGGAGAGGGGCAGGTGTTAGGAAAATGTCATGTTCTCGTTTACATCACATTGAGGTACTGAGAACGGTAATGAATTCAAATTGTGGCATTTCAGAGTGAGCATTTGCCTAGAAAATATTCTGTATAAGCAGCTGGCATCATCCCCCTGTCAGTCCTTGGCACAACTAGCAAATCATCTGTCGCTGGAGGAATGTCTGTGTTTGTGCGTGCCCCCCCCCCCCCCCCGTAAGCCCATTTAATCTTGTCTCCTGTCGAGGGGACTATTGGGAGTCCTACGTCAAGCGGCCATATAAGAAAAAAGAGGATGATTTGGCCAAGGCTGCGACAGCCAGGACTGTCAGAAATGTTGACGCTGGTCAGAGATTTGATAAACGCAGAGGCTGAGCTCAGAGAGAGATGGAAACCATGAGAAAGAAGTCCCACATCGCCCACACTGATCTCCCTCTGACCTATTAGTCAGTATGCTTCCCTGTGGTTCACATGTAGGCAGCAGACCAGCTACAAACACAACTACCTAAGGAGGTGCACACAAGCATCACTTTGTGTACAGTCTAATGGACTGGTCCGACAAACATACTCTCACACATGAACACCAGGCCACATACTGTATGGATATGTAGTACACTGTAACAGCTTAACTTCCCCTTGCATGTACAGTATCACATCTCTAATTGCATGAAAACTGCTTATGCGCATACTGAGATGTAGGTTTACTTTACCTCACATCTGACAGGAATCACTTACATGAGTCCACTCAGCTCGCTGTGGCTGAAGTGTAAACACGGGATAGCAATGATGATGTGATGCAGAGAACATGGTCTCCATCACTAGCTTTCTGTGTTCCTTCTATTGGTCTAGCTGAGATTAGGCAGCTGTTAGCAAGACACATTTATTCATGTCATACACATTTAGTCAGTACAGAAGTGTTACCATTTATCTGTACACATACTCCTCTCAATATAACACCTCATTCTATTTTGAATTGTGAGTGGTGAATGTGGGCCTTCCTGTTTTTACAAGAAGCCCTCTGCATTAGCATTGTTCAAGCCATGCGGAAGTGTCGTCCTCTCTATCTCTCTCTGTGTGGTAGAAGTTGTCAAAACGCGACAACCCGGCTGCTGTGTGAATGTAGAAACAGGAAGCGCATGTGTGTGTTTGTGTGACAGGGACCGTCTGCCCGCTATTTCTCCTCCCTGCCTCTGATGATAACCTCTGTATCGGCTGTCAGACGACTCTGTGGGAGGGGGAGAGGAGAGAGCGAGGGCCAGAAGAGCAGTGAGTAGGGTACTCTTCAACTCTTGGCTTCAACCTCCCAGAAAGATGCACTATATTAATTTACAACACGGCTGTAACCGGCCTTGTATTTCCTCCCAAGGAGAAGAGCACGGAACGGAAACTGACTGTAGGGCGTTTGAGTTTTCACTATTGGTTGTTGCCCTTGCTGGTTCTGTCTGTAGTGTACTCACCTGACCTCTTGCTGTGTCCCTCTTATGCAGTGCTCCAGCTCAAACTCCAGCAGAGACGGACCCGTGAGGAACTGGTCAGCCAGGGGATCATGCCACGTAAGTAACGCTCTCTCCCGTCTGTCAAACTGCCTCATCCCCAAACCAATCTCCCCCTCCTCTAGCTGCTACCTCACTTCATTAGCTTGCTTTTCAAAGTGAATGGATAGCTTGTTGACCTATCCTCACGCCCATAAGAATCAGTACAGCTACTCCTATTGTAGTCACCTCACTTGTTTCATAACAGGCACTTAATATACAACCGTATAGTATCTTACATGGCTTTACGAATCTCAATGCTTTGCTTTGTGTTCTAAGGTTCTAGAGATCCTGATGATTATGCATGTGGTTAAATCGGCGGCGTCTTTTTTTCTGAGAAATGCCGTTGTCAGTCTTCAAAGCAAAGTGGATCGAGCTCCTTCCTCTGCTTCTGACTTTTGAATGCTAAACTCATTCAGTGTGTACTGGGGGCCTGTTTGTTTAATTCATTGCCCCATTTAATTTGGAGCTGTTACACTTGTTCTATTCATTGCACAGTCAATGAATGTTTACATTACTAAGATAGACTTCCTCTCTGTTTCACACGAGTTAGTTCCAGGAACCTTTTTTACCTTTACGAACCCATTTACGTCCTCTAACTATATTTAGGACAATATAGGAATGCGCCACAGAACACATTTTGTTTGGTATAAATGCATGAAATTTGGTATCAACATAGTAAATACAGGTGACCTGATCTTAGCCCAAATATGGCAAATATATGATTCAACTCATTGTTTGTGAACTACGGCTGTTTCTGTATTGTACTATATTTAGTCTTTGGACACATGGGGTTACTGTTTTTTTACACAATTCATGAATAAAGTCATGTAAATATGTTCAAATTATCAGATCTTAATAGTTGTATAGATTTCCTGGACCTTATATTAGGGATGCTCTATATATCGGTGAACATATCGTAATCGGCCGATATTAGTTAAAAATGCCCGTATCGGCCTATGTCTAGTTTAAGCTGCGTCAATGTGTGTGTGTTAACTATTTAACTCTACTAGAATGCTTAAAAGGCCGCTAAAATTTGTAAAAGCAGTTATCGGTATCGTTTTGGGGTTTTTTGCAAGGAAAATATTGGATATCGGTATCGGCCAAAAAATAAACATCCTCTCACTGTCAACTGAGTTTATTTTCAGCAAACTTAACATGTAAATATTTGTATGAACATAATATTCAACAACTGAGACATAAATTGAAAGAGTTCCACAGACATATGACTAACAGAAATGGAATAATGTGTCCCTGAACAAAGGGGGGGGGGGTCAAAATCAAAAGTATCATTCGGTATCTGATGTGGCCACCAGCTGCATTATGTACTGCAGTGCATCTCCTCCTCATGGACTGCACCAGGTTTGCCAGTTCTTGCTGTGAGATGTTACCCCGCTCTTCCACCAAGGCACCTGCCAGTTCCCGGACATTTCTGGGGGGAATGGCCCTAGCCCTCATCCTCGGATCCAACAGGTCCCAGATGTGCTCAATGGGATTGAGATCCAAGCTCTTCGCTGGCCATGGCAGAACACTGACATTCCTGTCTTGCAGGAAATCACGCACAGAATGAGCAGTATGGCTGGTGGGATTGTCATGCTGGAGGGTCATGTCAGGTTTAGCCTGCAGGAAGGGTACCACATGAGGGAGGAGGATATCTTCCCTGTAACGCACAACGTTGAGATTGCCTGCAATGACAACAAGCTCAGTCTGATGATGCTATGACACACCGCCCCAGGCCATAAAGGACCCTCCACCTCGATCCCGCTCCAGAGTACAGGCCTCAGTGTAACGCTCATTCCTTCGAAGATAAGCGCGAATCCGACCATCACCCCATGTGAGACAAAACCGCGACTCATCAGAGAAGAGCACTTTTTTGGCAGTCCTGTCTGGTCCAGCGACGGTGGGTTTGTGCCCATAGGTGACGTTGTTACCGGTGATGTCTGGTGAGGACCTGCCTTACAACAGGCCTACAAGCCCTCAGTTCAGCCTCTCTCAGCCTATTGCGGACAGTCTGAGCGCTGATGGATTGTGCGTTCCTGGTGTAACTCGGGTAGTTGTTGTTGCCATCCTGTACCTGTCCCACAGGTGTGATGTTCGGATGTACAGATCCTGTGCAGGTGTTGTTAAACGTGGTCTGCCACTGTGAGGACAATCAGCTGTCTATCCCGTCTCCCTGTAGCGCTGTTTTAGGCATCTCAAAGTACGGACATTGCAATTTATTGCCCTGGCCACATCTGCAGTCATCATGCATCCTTGCAGCATGCCTAAGGCACCTTCATGCAGATGAGCAGGGACACTGGGAATCTTTCTTTTGGTGTTTTTGAGTCTGTAGAAAGGCCTCTTTAGTGTCCTACATTTTCATAACTGTGACCTTAATTGCCTACAGTTGAAGTCAGAAGTTTACATACACCTTAGCCAAATACATTTAAACGTACTTTTTCACAATTCCTGACATTTAATCCGAGTAAAAATTCCCTGTCTTAGGTCAGTTAGGATCACCACTTTATTTTAAGAATGTCAAATGTCAGAATAATAGTAGAGAGAATTATTTATTTCAGCTTTTATTTCCTTCATCACATTCCCAGTGGGTCAGAAGTTTACATACAATCAATTAGTATTTGGTAGCATTGCCTTTTAAAATGGTTTAACTTCTTATGGTTGCCATCCCGATAACGGGATAATTGTCATCAACAACCGCTGAATTGCGTAGCGCCACATTCAAATAATATTACTAAAAATAATTATATTCATGAAATCACAAGTGCAATATAGCAAAACACAGCTTAGCCTTTTGTTAATCCACCTGTCGTGTCAGATTTTGAAAATATGCTTTACAGCGAAAGCAATCCAAGCGTTTGTGTAAGTTTATCGATCGCTCGACCAAACATTGTATACCTAGCATCAAGTAGCTTGGTCACAAAAATCAGAAAAGCAATCAAATTAATCGTTTACCTTTGATGATCTTTGGATGTTTTCACTCACGAGACTCCCAGTTACACAATAAATGTTCCTTTTGTTCCATAAAGATTATTTTTATATCCAAAATACCTCTGTTTGTTTGGCGCATTATGTTCAGAAATCCACAGGAAAGAGCGGTCACGACAACTCAGACAAATTCCAAATAGTATCCGTAATGTCCACAGAAACATGTCAAACTTTTTTTTTATAATCAACCCTCAGGTTGTTTTTAAAATATGTTATCGATAATATATCAACTGCAACTGTCTTTTTCAGTTGGAGAGGGAAAGGCAATGGCTGCCCAAACTCTGTTTCGCATACAAAACACTGCTGGCACCCAGCCATAAAATTACGCAATGTTATGTTTCTCGCTCATTTTTCAAAATAAAAGCCTGAAACTATGTCTAAAGACTGTTGACACCTTGAGGAAGCAATAGGAAAAGGAATCTGGTTGATATCCCTTTAAATGGAGCAAAGGCAGGCTATGGAACATGGAGTTTTCAAAATAGAAGCCACTTCCTGGTTTGATTTTCCTCAGGGTTTCGCCTGCAATATCAGTTCTATTATACTCACATACAATATTTTGACAGTTTTGAAAACTTTAGAGTTTTTTCTATCCAATACTACTAATAATATGCATATATTAGCAACTGAGACTGAGGAGCAGGCCGTTTAGTTTGGGCAACTTATTCATCCAAGCTACTCAATACTGCCCCCCTGCCATATGAGGTTAACTTGGGTCAAATGTTTTGGGTGGATTTCCACGAGCTTCCCACAATAAGTTGGGTGAATTTTGGCCCATTCCTTCTGACAGAGCTTGTGTAAGTGAGTCAGGTTTGTAGGCCTCCTTGCTCGCACAAGCTTTTTCAGTTCTGCCCACAAATGTTCTATGTGATTGAGGTCAGGGCTTTGTGATGGCCACTCCAATACTTTGACTTTGTTGTTCTTAAACCATTTTTGCCACAACTTTGGAAGTATGCTTGGGGTCATTGTCCATTTGGAAGAACCATTTGCGACCAAGCTTTAACTTCCTGACTGATGTCTTGATGTTGCTTCAATATATCCACATCATTTTCCAGCCTCATGATGCCATCTATTTTGTGAAGTGCACCAGTCCCTCCTGCCGCAAAGCACCCCCACAACATGATGCTGCCACCCCCGTCCTTCACGGTTGGGATGGTGTTTTTCGGCTTGCAAGCCTCCCCCTTTTTCCTCCAACATAACGATGGTCATTATGGCCAAACAGTGCTATTTTTGTTTCATCAGAACAGAAGACATTTCTCCAAAAAGTACGATCTTTGTCCCCATGTGCAGTTGCAAACCATAGTTTGGCTTTTTTATGACTGTTTTGGAGCAGTAGCTTCTTTGCTGAGCGGACTTTCAGGTTATGTCGATATAGAACTCGTTTTACTGTGGATATAGATACTTTTGTAACCGTTTCTTCCAGCATCTTCACAAGGTTCTTTGCTGCTGTTCTGGGATTTTTTTCTTAGGTCTTGGCTGATTTCTTTTGATTTTCCCACGATGTCAAGCGAAGAGGCACTGAGTTTGAAGGTAGGCCTTGAAATACATCTACTGGTACACCTCCAATTGACTCAAATGATGTCAATTTGCCTATCAGAAACTTCTAAAGCAGGGGTGTCAAAGTCAAATGGACGGAGGGCCAAATAAAAAAATCAGCTACAAGACGAGGGCCGGACTGTTCGAATGTTCATTGAAAAATTTTTAAATGACGCATATAGTCTAGTGAACCTAATTGAACCTACTGAAAACCTAACAAATATATTACAATATGATCAGATAAATAAAGCAATATTTTCTTATGGCTCTGTCAGTAATCTTTAATTTTCAACAGACACAAAAGACAAATTTCCTTTATATAAATATCCCCATAACATGAACATTAAATGAAAGAAACCGGTATTCAAGGCACCATCAGTAGACTATATTTTCTATTTTAGCAAAAGTGGGCTAAATTTACTTCAAAGAAAAAACAATAATAGCAATTTTCTATCATCCACTCAACTGAAATATTTTTAAAATATAATTGGATTGAAATACAAAAAAATAAAGTGCAAAAATCTATTAATCAAAAACAACACTTTGTTTAAGGAGAAGTAACATGCAGTGAAAACAAATATTAAATTTTAACTTTTAAACTTGAACTGAGTAAAAACTCTAAATATGTGATTGCACAGTAATGTTCACTTGTTTGAGGTTGAGGGTGATACTTGGTGGTGTCCCATCTTTTCCACAAGTTCATCAATGTTCGGGGTAAGGCTCTGAGCTGAAGAAATCCTCAGAATTGAGTGGAGGTGTTCAGCAGTAAGTCGACTTCTGTGTGATGTTTTGTTCAGGTTCATCAAAGAAAACAGTTGTTCACACAGGTATGTGCTGCCAAACATAGACAACGTTTGAGCAGCCTGGATGCGCAGCTGGGGCATTGTGCCGGGGAGGAAACGGGCGAACTCCGCAGCACCCACTGCCGCATATTTTGCCCTCAGTGCATCATTGCATTGGAGGTCAATCAACTCCATTTGGAGGTTTGGTGGTGAGCTTTCCACGTCAACAGCAAATGGGTTACCGAGCAGTTCCAACCTGCTTTTTTGTGCTTCAAAGTCAGCAAATCGGCGTCGAAAGTCAGCGGCAAGCATACCTATTTTATCAGCCAACTGTGTGCTCGGGAACGCACTGGTAGAGAGCTTCTCTTTCATGGTCTGGCAGCTGGGAAAGTGGCTCAAATTTTCTTTCCGCATCTGCGTCTCCCACAGAGTCAGTTTGGTTTTAAATGCCTTCACTGTACTGTACATATCAGAGATGACACGATCCCGACCCTGCAGCTGCAAGTTTATTGCATTCAGATGACTCGTAATGTCACACAGAAAAGCCATTTCACACAGAAACATTTCGTCTCGGAGTTGTGTTGTGTCTTTCCCTTTGCTGTCCAAGAACAGACAAATCTCCTCACGAAGCTCGAAACATCTTTGAAGCACCTTTCCCTGGCTTAGCCATCGCACCTCTGTGTGATAAGGCAAATCACCATGCTCCGTTTCTAACTCCGTCAGAAATGCCTTGAACTGGCGGTGATTCAAACCTTTGGCTCTGATAAAGTTAACTGTGCGCGTGATGATGCTCATTACATGCTCCATTTTCAAGGCTTTACCGCACAACGCTTCCTGGTGTATGATACAATGATAAGCTGTCAGCTCACCTGTCGCGTTTTCCTCTTGCATCTTTTCCCGTATCTTCGCCACCAGTCCGCTCCTGTGTCCACACATCGCAGGTGCTCCGTCGGTTGTCAAACCCACGAGTTTTTTCCCAAGGCAGCTCCATCTCATTTACACATCTTGACACCTCTTCATACAAATCATGCCCCGTAGTTGTGCCATGCATAGGACGTAAAGCCAAAAACTCCTCTGTCACGCTTAGGTTGGAGTCCACTCCGCGGATGAAAATTGACAACTGGGCAATGTCAGAAATGTCGGTGCTCTCATCCACAGCCAAGGAATATGCAATAAAATCTTTTCCCTTTTTCACAAGCTGCTCTTTTAGATTGATGGACAACTGGTCTACTCTCTCGGCAATGGTGTTTCTGCTCAGACTCACATTTAAAAAGAGTTGCCTTTTTTCTGGGCAAACTTCGTCACAAACTTTAATCATGCAGTTTTTGATGAAATCCCCCTCCGTAAATGGCCGGGCTGATTTAGCGATCTCTTCTGCCAAAATAAAACTGGCCTTGACAGTTGCGTCCGCGTGTGTGTCCGCGTGTTTCGTTTCATAATGTCGTCTCAGATTATACTCTTTCAGTACCGCCACACTTTCTCCACACAGAAGACACACAGGTTTTCCAGCTACCTTCGTGAACATATACTCCGACTCCCACCTTGTTTGAAACCCCCGGTTCTCAGTATCCACCTTCCGTTTTGCCATTTTTGATGGGTATCTGAAAGTTAATTTTACTGTGATGCTGACGACTGCTGTGCCAATAAATATTGAAATGAAGCAGCCTACTGCTCGGTGCGTCACCTTTGCATTGTGGGAAATGTAGTATTGGTGCGTGTAAAAGATCTGCGGGCTGCCTGCGGCTTGCTGCGGGCCGGTTCTAATAATAAATCAAGATCATCCCAGGGGCCGTAAAAAACCTTCTTGCGGGCCGGATGTGGCCCGCGGGCCTTGACTCTGACATATGTGTTCTAAAGCCATGATGTCATTTTCTGGAATTTTCCAAGCTGTTTAAAGACACAGTCGACTTGTATTTAAGTGTATTTAAACTTCTGACCCACTGGAATTGAGATACAGTGAAATAATCGGTCTGTAAACAGTTGTTGGAAAAAACGACTTGTCATGCACAAAGCAGATGTCCTAACTGACTTGCCAAAACTATAGTTTATGTTCAAGAAATTTGTGCAGTGGTTGAAAAACGAGTTTTATTGACTCCAACCTAAGTGTATGTAAACTTCCGAATTCAACTGTATATACAAAAGTATGTGCATCGTTCCTGACAGGTGTATAGAATCGAGCATAAACAGCTATACAAACATTGGCAGTAGAATGGCCTTACTGAAGAGCTCAGTGACCTTCAACGTGGCTCCGTCATAGGATGTCACCTTTCCAACAAGTCAGTTCTTCAAAGTTCTTCCCTGTTTGCCCTAATGCCAACTGTAACGTTTGGTGGAGGAGGAATAATGTTCTTGGGGCTGTTTTTCATGGTTCGGGCTAGGGCCCTTAGTTGCAGTGAAGAGAAATCTTAACGATACAGCATACAATGACATTCTAGATTATTCTGTGCTTCCAACTTTTTGGCAACAGTTTGGGGAAGACCCTTTCCTGTTTCAGCATGACAATGTCCCGGTGCATAAAGCGAGGTCCATAAAGAAATGGTTTGTCGAGATCGGTGTGGAAGAACTTGACTGGCCTGCACAGAGCCCCTGACCTCAACCCCATCAAACACCTTTGGGATGAATTGGAATGGCGACTGTGAGCCATGCCTAATCACCCAACATCAGCCACAAGACCTCACTAATGCTCTTGTGGCTGAATGGAAGCAAGTCCCCGCAGCAATGTTCCAACATCTAGTGGAAAACCTTCCCAGAAGAGTGGAGGCTGTTATCGCAGCAAAGGGGGGACCAACTCCATATTAATGCCCATTATTTTGGAATGAGATGTTTGACGAGCAGATGTGCAAATATACAGTGCATTCGGAAAGTATTCAGGCCCCTTGACTTTTTCCACATTTTGTTACGTTACAGCCTTTTTGTAAAATGGATTAAAACAATTGTTTCCCTCATCAATCTACACAACACCCCAATTTATTCTAAATTAAAATGGAAATATCTCATTTACATAAGTATTCAGACTCTTTACTCAGTACTTAGTTGAAGCACCTTTGGCAGTGATTACAGCCTTGAGTTTTCTTGGGTATGACGCTACACGCTTGGCTCACCTGTATTTGTGGAGTTTCTCCCATTCTTCTTTGCAGAGCCTCTCAAGCTCAGTCAGGTTGGATGGGGAGCGTCACTGTACAGCTATTTTCAGGTCCAAAAAGTGCTGTAATTTCTAAACAGTTTTTATTATTTTTATTTTACCTTTATTTAACTAGGCAAGTCATTTAAGAACAAATTCTTATTTTCAATGACGACCTAGCAAAAATAAGAAAAGATGCTTCACTGTCCCAGTAATTACAGAGGGCACTGTATATACAGTACCAAAAATTAAGATCGGATCATTTGAACAAGACAGTAACCCCATGTGTCCAAAGGCTAAATATAGTACAATATCAAAACCTCATATTGTAGACAAATGCTTTGGCCGGTAAAAAATGTCCATCAGTAAGCTCAGAGAACAAGTGTACCAAAGGAAATGATACATTTCCGTTATGGACATGAATGGGTTCAATCTGATTGGGTTTATGAGTAATAAACCAGTAGCATACATGTTTTTCTTTTGGCATTTCATTCATTGAGGATGCACGATCCTCCTCAGCCAGGGTTTTGAACCGCCAATAGAACGCGTTCTCTCTTCACTTTCAAATCCCTATTTGGCCCAGTAAAGGAAATGCACATGTACTAACGTTACTCTCTATGCATTACAAGTTGATCATATTTACAGTACACTGCCTAGTATTACAGGAACAGAACACTATTATACATTTCTCACATTTTCCGTGTTCTGTAGGGAACCACACAAGGGGTAGATCTTATGGTTTGACACAGACTACCTTAGCGTTTAGACAAGTATTTAACAATGCCTATTCTCCATGCTTTTGGAGTATTAGAGAAGATACCAGTTGTAATCTACTCCTTTTAGTAATGTTGAGACAAAGGGTGCCGTTGAATTTAGTCACACTCTGTTCAGACCGATGTGTGTAGTGGCTGTCAGACTTGGCTAGAGTAGTCATTTGAGTCTTCCATCCCTGGGCACTCTCCATGAACCTTTGCTGGTAACAAGTGAAACGGCACACAGTGTTGTGTGCAGCGGGATTGAATTCAATGTGCGGCCAACACAAAAAAGGCTCGCATTTCATTCTACTACTAACAGCCTTGATACGTTAGAATCTTTCTTTACTGTGCTTTCCGAGTGGTTAAAATGCAACATTGTTAGACAGTCACAGTAGCAGCTTTGTTGGGCTGTATTGCTCAACGTTATTATATCTGCTATTGCTGCTTCTCTGTTATGTTTACTTCTCCTTTCTTAAGTTGATCAGAAGAGAACCAAAGTTCTGCTTGGGGCCAGACTAAGCAACAAGGCCAGGGTCTCATTTAACTTAAGAGGGGGGGGTGTTGGAGAGAGTGCAGAGGGTATGAGGGGATGGCAGAGAACAGTAGAGGAGATGGTGTGAGGAGATGGCAGAGAACAGTAGAGAAGTGGAGAGGGTGTGAGGAGATGGCAGAGAACAGTAGAGGAGAGAAGGGGGTGTGAGGAGATGGCAGAGAACAGTAGAGGAGAGGGTGTGAGGAGATGGCAGAGAACAGTAGAGAAGAGGGTGTGAGGAGATGGCAGAGAACAGGAGAGGAGAGGGTGTGAGGAGATGGCTGAGAATAGTAGAGGATAGGAGAGGGTGTGAGGAGATGGCAGTGAACAGGAGAGGAGAGGGTGTGAGGAGATGGCAGAGAACAGGAGAGGAGAGGGTGTGAGGAGATGGCAGAGAACAGGAGAGGGTGTGAGGAGATGGCAGAGAACATGAGATGGTGTGAGGAGATAGGAGAGGGTGTGAGGAGATGGCCGAGAACAGGAGAGGGTGTGAGGAGATGGCCGAGAATAGGAGAGGGTGTGAGGAGATGGCAGAGAATAGGAGAGGGTGTGAGGAGATGGCAGAGAATAGGAGATGGTGTGAGGAGATGGCAGAGAATAGGAGAGGGTGTGAGGAGATGGCAGAGAACAGGAGAGGGTGTGAGGAGATAGGAGAGGGTGTGAGGAGATGGCCGAGAACAGGAGAGGGTGTGAGGAGATGGCCGAGAATAGGTGAGGGTGTGAGGAGATGGCAGAGAATAGGAGAGGGTGTGAGGAGATGGCAGAGAATAGGAGATGGTGTGAGGAGATGGCAGAGAATAGGAGAGGGTGTGAGGAGATGGCAGAGAACAGGAGAGGAGAGGGTGTGAGGAGATGGCAGAGAACAGGAGAGGAGAGGGTGTGAGGAGATGGCAGAGAACAGTAGAGAAGTGGAGAGGGTGTGAGGAGATGGCAGAGAACAGTAGAGGAGAGAAGGGGGTGTGAGGAGATGGCAGAGAACAGTAGAGGAGAGGGTGTGAGGAGATGGCAGAGAACAGTAGAGAAGAGGGTGTGATGAGATGGCAGAGAACAGGAGAGGAGAGGGTGTGAGGAGATGGCTGAGAATAGTAGAGGATAGGAGAGGGTGTGAGGAGATGGCAGTGAACAGGAGAGGAGAGGGTGTGAGGAGATGGCAGAGAACAGGAGAGGAGAGGGTGTGAGGAGATGGCAGAGAACAGGAGAGGGTGTGAGGAGATGGCAGAGAACATGAGATGGTGTGAGGAGATAGGAGAGGGTGTGAGGAGATGGCCGAGAACAGGAGAGGGTGTGAGGAGATGGCCGAGAATAGGAGAGGGTGTGAGGAGATGGCAGAGAATAGGAGAGGGTGTGAGGAGATGGCAGAGAATAGGAGAGGGTGTGAGGAGATGGCAGAGAATAGGAGATGGTGTGAGGAGATGGCAGAGAATAGGAGAGGGTGTGAGGAGATGGCCGAGAACAGGAGAGGGTGTGAGGAGATGGCCGAGAATAGGTGAGGGTGTGAGGAGATGGCAGAGAATAGGAGAGGGTGTGAGGAGATGGCAGAGAATAGGAGATGGTGTGAGGAGATGGCAGAGAATAGGAGAGGGTGTGAGGAGATGGCAGAGAACAGGAGAGGAGAGGGTGTGAGGAGATGGCAGAGAACAGGAGAGGAGAGGGTGTGAGGAGATGGCAGAGAACAGGAGAGGGTGTGAGGAGATGGCAGAGAACATGAGAGGGTGTGAGGAGATAGGAGAGGGTGTGAGGAGATGGCCGAGAACAGGAGAGGGTGTGAGGAGATGGCCGAAAATAGGAGAGGGTGTGAGGAGATGGCAGTGAACAGGAGAGGAGAGGGTGTGAGGAGATGGCAGAGAACAGGAGAGGAGAGGGTGTGAGGAGATGGCAGAGAACAGGAGAGGGTGTGAGGAGATGGCAGAGAACATGAGAGGGTGTGAGGAGATAGGAGAGGGTGTGAGGAGATGGCCGAGAACAGGAGAGGGTGTGAGGAGATGGCCGAGAATAGGAGAGGGTGTGAGGAGATGGCAGAGAATAGGAGAGGGTGTGAGGAGATGGCAGAGAATAGGAGATGGTGTGAGGAGATGGCAGAGAATAGGAGAGGGTGTGAGGAGATGGCAGAGAACAGGAGAGGGTGTGAGGAGATGGCAGAGAACAGGGGAGGGTGTGAGGAGATGGCAGAGAATATGAGAGGGTGTGAGGAGATGGCAGAGAACAGGAAAGGGTGTGAGGAGATGGCAGAGAATATGAGAGGGTGTGAGGAGATGGCAGAGAACAGGAGAGGGTGTGAGGAGATGGCCGAGAACAGGAGAGGGTGTGAGGAGATGGCCGAGAACAGGAGAGGGTGTGAGGAGATGGCAGAGAATAGGAGAGGGTGTGAGGAGATGGCAGAGAATAGGAGAGGGTGTGAGGAGATGGCAGAGAACAGTAGGGGAGAGGGTGTGTGGAGATGGCAGAGAACAGTACGGGAGATGGTGTGTGGAGATGGCAGAGAACAGTAGGGGAGAGGGTGTGTGGAGATGGCAGAGAACAGTAGGGGAGAGGGTGTGTGGAGATGGCAGAGAACAGTAGGGGTGAGGGTGTTTGTGGAGATGGCAGAGAATAGGAGAGGGTGTGAGGAGATGGCCGAGAACAGGAGAGGGTGTGAGGAGATGGCCGAGAATAGGAGAGGGTGTGAGGAGATGGCAGAGAATAGGAGATGGTGTGAGGAGATGGCAGAGAATAGGAGAGGGTGTGAGGAGATGGCAGAGAACAGGAGAGGGTGTGAGGAGATAGGAGAGAATAGGAGAGGGTGTGAGGAGATGGCAGAGAATAGGAGATGGTGTGAGGAGATGGCAGAGAATAGGAGAGGGTGTGAGGAGATGGCAGAGAACAGGAGAGGGTGTGAGGAGATGGCAGAGAACATGAGAGGGTGTGAGGAGATAGGAGAGGGTGTGAGGAGATGGCCGAGAACAGGAGAGGGTGTGAGGAGATGGCCGAGAATAGGAGAGGGTGTGAGGAGATGGCAGTGAACAGGAGAGGAGAGGGTGTGAGGAGATGGCAGAGAACAGGAGAGGAGAGGGTGTGAGGAGATGGCAGAGAACAGGAGAGGGTGTGAGGAGATGGCAGAGAACATGAGAGGGTGTGAGGAGATAGGAGAGGGTGTGAGGAGATGGCCGAGAACAGGAGAGGGTGTGAGGAGATGGCCGAGAATAGGAGAGGGTGTGAGGAGATGGCAGAGAATAGGAGAGGGTGTGAGGAGATGGCAGAGAACAGTAGGGGAGAGGGTGTGTGGAGATGGCAGAGAACAGTACGGGAGATGGCGTGTGGAGATGGCAGAGAACAGTAGGGGAGAGGGTGTGTGGAGATGGCAGAGAACAGTAGGGGAGAGGGTGTGTGGAGATGGCAGAGAACAGTAGGGGTGAGGGTGTGTGGAGATGGCAGAGAATAGGAGAGGGTGTGAGGAGATGGCCGAGAACAGGAGAGGGTGTGAGGAGATGGCCGAGAATAGGAGAGGGTGTGAGGAGATGGCAGAGAATAGGAGATGGTGTGAGGAGATGGCAGAGAATAGGAGAGGGTGTGAGGAGATGGCAGAGAACAGGAGAGGGTGTGAGGAGATAGGAGAGAATAGGAGAGGGTGTGAGGAGATGGCAGAGAATAGGAGATGGTGTGAGGAGATGGCAGAGAACAGGAGAGGGTGTGAGGAGATGGCAGAGAACAGGAGAGGGTGTGAGGAGATGGCAGAGAACATGAGAGGGTGTGAGGAGATAGGAGAGGGTGTGAGGAGATGGCCGAGAACAGGAGAGGGTGTGAGGAGATGGCCGAGAATAGGAGAGGGTGTGAGGAGATGGCAGTGAACAGGAGAGGAGAGGGTGTGAGGAGATGGCAGAGAACAGGAGAGGAGAGGGTGTGAGGAGATGGCAGAGAACAGGAGAGGGTGTGAGGAGATGGCAGAGAACATGAGAGGGTGTGAGGAGATAGGAGAGGGTGTGAGGAGATGGCCGAGAACAGGAGAGGGTGTGAGGAGATGGCAGAGAATAGGAGATGGTGTGAGGAGATGGCAGAGAATAGGAGAGGGTGTGAGGAGATGGCAGAGAACAGGAGAGGGTGTGAGGAGATGGCAGAGAACAGGAGAGGGTGTGAGGAGATGGCAGAGAGTATGAGAGGGTGTGAGGAGATGGCAGAGAACAGGAGAGGGTGTGAGGAGATGGCAGAGAATAGGAGAGGGTGTGAGGAGATGGCAGAGAATAGGAGAGGGTGTGAGGAGATGGCCGAGAACAGGAGAGGGTGTGAGGAGATGGCCGAGAACAGGAGAGGGTGTGAGGAGATGGCAGAGAATAGGAGAGGGTGTGAGGAGATGGCAGAGAATAGGAGAGGGTGTGAGGAGATGGCAGAGAACAGTAGGGGAGAGGGTGTGAGGAGATGGCAGAGAACAGTAGGGGAGAGGGTGTGTGGAGATGGCAGAGAACAGTAGGGGAGAGGGTGTGTGGAGATGGCAGAGAACAGTAGGGGAGAGGGTGTGTGGAGATGGCAGAGAACAGTAGGGGAGAGGGTGTGTTGAGATGGCAGAGAACAGAGGATAGTAGAGGGTGTGAGGAGATGGCAGAGAACAAGAGAGGGTGTGAGGCGATGGCAGAGAACAGGAGAGGGTGTGAGGAGATGGCAGAGAACAGGAGAGGGTGTGAGGAGATGGCAGATAATAGGAAAGGGTGTGAGGAGATGGCAGAGAATAGGAGAGGGTGTGAGGAGATGGCAGAAAATAGGAGAGGGTGTGAGGAGATGGCAGAGAATATGAGAGGGTGTGAGGAGATGGCAGAGAATAGGAGAGGGTGTGAGGAGATGGCAGAGAATAGGAGAGGGTGTGAGGAGATGGCAGAGAATAGGAGAGGGTGTGAGGAGATGGCAGAGAACAGGAGAGAAGAGTGTGTGTGGAGATGGCAGAGAACAGTAGCGGAGAGGGTGTGTGGAGATGGCAGAGAACAGTAGGGGAGAGGGTGTGTGGAGATGGCAGAGAACAGTAGAGGATAGGAGAGGGTGTGAAGAGATGGCAGAGGATAGGAGAGGGTGTGAGGTGATGGCAGAGAACATTTAGAGGAGAGGAGATGGCAGAGAACAGGAGAGGGTGTGAGGAGAGGAGATGGCAAACAACGGTAGAGGATAGGAGAGGGTGTGAGGAGATGGCAGAGAACAGGAGAGGAGAGGTTGTGAGGAGATGGCAGAGAATAGGAGAGGTTGTGAGGAGATGGCATAGAATAGGAGAGGGTGTGAGGAGATTGCAGAGAACAGTAGGGGAGAGGGTGTGTGGAGATGGCAGAGAACAGTAGAGGATAGGAGAGGGTGTGAAGAGATGGCAGAGGATAGGAGAGGGTGTGAGATGATGGCAGAGAACATTTAGAGGAGAGGAGATGGCAGAGAACAGGAGAGGGTGTGAGGAGAGGAGATGGCAAACAACGGTAGAGGATAGGAGAGGGTGTGAGGCGATGGCAGAGAACAGGAGAGGAGAGGTTGTGAGGAGATGGCAGAGAATAGGAGAGGTTGTGAGGAGATGGCATAGAATAGGAGAGGGTGTGAGGAGATGGCAGAGAATAGGAGATGGCAGTGAACAGGAGAGGGTGTGAGGAGATGGCAGAGAATAGGAGAGGGTATGAGGAGATGGCAGAGAATAGAAGATGGTGTGAGGAGATGGCAGAGAATAGGAGATGGCAGTGAACAGTAGAGAATAGGAGAGGGTGTGAGGAGATGGCAGAGAATAGGAGAGGGAAAGAGTAGCAGTCACAGGAAAGGCATTAGTCTGCTAAACGACCACCTGACGACAGGTGAGTCATCATGTCTCCTGACTATTTCTTTCGCTACCCCTCGTCCTCTCGCTTCCCTCCTGAATACATATTTAACCTCTAGGTCTGAGTATCACTTCAAAATAGGTCCTCCTTGCTGGTACTGTCAGTGTGCAGACAGCCACTTCTCTTTCCTCTCATTCCCTCTTACATTTTTGGTGTAGTGCACGTTGTATGGAATAGGGTGCCATTTGGGACACATTCTCTGTCTTATGCAATCCCAGGGTGGCACCACTCCATCCAATCAGAGAGCAGTGAGGAAGTGGTCTCATGAAAAAGCAATGGTTTTGTTTGAACCACAGAAAAAGAGAAGCGCTAAATGAGTGTTAACTGTAGGGGCGATGCTCAGTCTCAGGCTCCTCTGCTCACTGCTGACCGCAGGACTGGTTCCATCGGAGGCCTGCAACATTTCTACTCACCACCTCAGAGATACGTAACTACATGACCAGAAGTATGTGGACACCTGCTGTGCAGGCCAGTCAAGTTCTTCCACACCGATCTCGACAAACAATTTCTGTATGGAACTCTTTGTGCATGGGGGCATTGTCATGCTGAAACAGGAAAGGGCCTTCCCCAAACCATTGCCACAAAGTTGTAAGCACAGAATCGGCTACAATGTCACTGTATGCTATAGCGTTAAGATTTCCCTTCAATGGAACTAAGGGGCCTAGCCCAAACCATGAAAAACATCCCCAGACCATTATTCCTCCTCCACCAAACGTTACAGTTGGCACTATGCATTGGGGCAGGTTGCGCTCTCCTGGCATCCACCAAACCCAAATTTGTCCGTCGGACTGCCAGATGGTGAAGTGTGATTCATCACTCCAGAGAACGCATTTCCACTGCTCCAGAGTCCAGCTGACGCTTGTGACTGAAATAGTCCACTAATTTGAAGGAGTGTCCACATACTTTTGTATTAATAGTGTTCAGCCAATTGGCTCTTTGTCCAGACAAACATTATCCTGAATGTGCACTGTTGGGTGGATAACACAACATTCTAGGACATTGGCTAACAGTCATACGTTTTCTTACGCACATTGTTACGAGTGTATGAAAATGAATTACTAAGTCAAGATAATGGGATTTTCCATAGCGTATACGCTCTAACCTAGAAAGCAGTGAAGCATATTCAGGACGCACACACTCATGTCTCTGTGGAGAGACATTTAGATTTTTGCAATTTAAAGCATTTGTCTAATTCAAGATAACAATGAAGCGTACTGTCAAGCCTTCAATTACAGGATTCAAAATGACCTTTAAAATAGAATAGATACTTTATTGTCCATTTTGGACAGTTTAATGACGGTTGATTATTGTTTTATATGATTGACATGAGCTGTTTTTATTAGATGGCTGTTATAGCGAGTGAAATCACATACCGTGTATTGAATTAAATAACAATCATGACTGTTTCTCGTGGTTGGAATCGTTAACAATATTTGCGCGACTGCATGCATGGTTAGCCGGCTGTGGTGTAAGGGTGTGTTTGTGTCACACTGTGTGAAACTGGGCTATAATAAGCAGACCTGGTGATATCTTACCTTACATGTTATTTATATCCACTTTTAAGACATTGCGCGCTGCTACTAGTAGAACTGCAGAGAAGACGTGATCCACACACCACCATGCATGAAACACTCGTCCTCAGGCTCGCAGATGCACTTAGGTGACTCTCGTTATTCTGCATGCATAAATCCATCACGGTCCATGATGTTCGTAAGCTTAGCCTCAGATAGACACAGTCAGTCCATTTAGGAGCGCAGGGAAGGACTGAGAAGGATTCTTTCACCGTGTACATTTCTTCAGTGGCGAGTGGTCAGGATGTACAGTGTTTTGCTCAAGAGGCTAGATGTATTTTTCACAGTCATGTTGGTTGATTATTTGGTGAAGGAAGGTTCAGAAAACACTTTCAACAATGAATATCTAATTAACGAAGATTAGGGTGCTGTGAGAGCAACAGCAATTATTGTTTTATTATCTTTCATTAAATTCAATTAGAAGGTGTAATGAGGGTCAATTTGTTCAGCCCATACATCTTGGTTACATAATGGGGTGTTGTGACTAGAAGGAAGGGGAGGAAGCCGGGAGGAAGCCAGACGGGAAGTGAAAAAAGAGAGTGAAAGTGGGGTTCATGTACAGTTAGTTGCACAGACAAACACCCAGCATCAGACTAAACAGGTTCAACTCCACTATAAAAACACAACTCAGACTTCAACCAGATATAAATTACTCAGGATAACACCTAACTCTCAAAGTCCTCCTGTCTTCAGATCCTGGAATGGCTCTTTGATGTTGTCAGCACAATGCCTCGATAATGAAGGGGGCTGTGCTTTTTACTGGTTGGCTCTCCTCTGTGTCTTTCTCACTTAAACAACCACAGCCCCTGAGAGCCGCCCCCTTCCATTACAATAGTTGGATTTTCAAATCAACCCCCGAGGAAGAATAAACAAACGTTTGAGATGGCTGTAGCGTAGCAGGACCGTTACATGTTATAACTGCTACGTAGCAGTCCCTCTTGTACCCTAACAGCAGGGCAGTGTGTCAGCAGCGAGGGGGTTGGAGGCCAGTGATGCGGGCGCTCACGCAGATAAATGGGGCTTTTGGCTCTGACCTTATCATCGCCCACCCGGTCCTCTCTCCTCACTGACAGACAGGCGCGCTGGAACCGCACCGCCCGAGGCGGTCATGTACCCGTCCAGGAGGCAAGGGGGCACGGGGGTAGAGTCCTAGGGGTATGGGGGCAACAGTGATGTGCTCATGCTCAACGGGGTGAACTGAAGCTTGTGCTGGTACTATGAGGCTGACCTGGGGCCAACTGATCTGACCCGTCCGGTCAGAACACACACTGTGCATTGCAGGGAGGGAGGGAGAGGGGGGGAGAGAGGGAGAGCTAATGTGTGACTGACAATCTAGCTAGCACTCTCTTTATTGCTGTCTCTTGTCTGCTCTGACTGCAGAAGCAGGTTACATGTCACTTCTCCCCACAGAAACAAGGTACTGCAGGTACCTACCTATATGATAGCTCAATATACAATACATGCATTACTCTATAGACCGGGACGCAACATCTAGTGGCTGGAGTAATTCTCAAACAGTGGAAAATCACGTTCAGGGAGAACCCTTCGATGTCTCCATTCCATTCCCACCTTGTGACTATGCCAGACCATGAAAATGGAAACCTGCTATTTGACTCATGCATGACTAGAGGCATACTGATATGCTATTGGTGTGGAGTACTCAAGTGTAAAATGTAAAGTACATTATGAAGTCATTGCCTGGTACATGAGGACATAAGTTTCTAGACACTTGTTTTTTAAACATCAGCATGAACATACACTTTGCCCTGTTAATGTCTTCTCTCTCTCTCCAGCGCTGAAAAGTCCAGCTGCCTTCCACGAACAGAGACGAAGTTTAGAGCGAGCGCGGGTGAGTTTCTCTTCATTCTCCTCTCACTCTTTGTGGTGTCTGTCAGATGAACACTTTTAAACTGAACGGTGAACTGGTTAAAAAGTGAATAATTTCTCCCCTTCTCTCTTCCTCTTTTCTCTTCCTCTTCTCCCCTCTCCCAGACTGAAGACTACCTAAAGAGGAAGATCCGAAGTCGGCCGGAGAGGTCGGAGCTGGTCAGGATGCACATTCTGGAGGGTGAGTTTCTCAGACAGCTCCCCCTCCCTGAGCCATAGGGTGCTGCACCTGAAAAATGTAGGCTACAAAATAAATTCCCTCAATTGTTTGCTCTTCCATTCCATTAGCTGATATTGAGTGCCATAACTGGTAGCTGTGCTGTGTGCTTGTACCTTCGTATCTGCATCATTACTTAAGCATTGATGTTGAAACTCACAGCTTTGATTTCCTGGTTCCCTGATAAAGATCACGTGCCTGATGGTTGTTGGCTGGCTAACCCGCTGTGTGCTGTGTGTTCAGAGACGTCGGTGGAACCCTCCCTCCAGGCCAAACAACTGCAGCTGAAGAGGGCCCGTCTGGCTGACGACCTGAACGACAAGATCTCCCACCGGCCCGGCCCCATGGAGCTCATTCACAAGAACATCCTGCCTGTGCACAGCAGCATCAAACAGGCCATCATAGGTAACTAAAGCAGCAGCATCAAACAGGCCATCATAGGTAACTAAAGCAGCAGCATCAAGCAGGCCAGCATAGGTAACTAAAGCAGCAGCATCAAACAGGCCATCATAGGTAACTAAAGCAGCATCAAACAGACCATCATAGGTAACTAAAGCAGCAGTATCAAGCAGGCCATCATAGGTAACTAAAGCAGCATCAAACAGACCATCATAGGTAACTAAAGCAGCAGCATCAAGCAGGCACAGTACCACTCCATATTATGTAGCCACACTAGCAAATGAGCTCTCATGATCACTACACTATTCTATCATTTCAACAGCATCAAACAGGTTATTGTAAGAAGTCCTCCATTCCACAAGCCCCATGTTTCCAATTGCCACAATTCACTAATTTGCTCACTAGCGTGACGTGAACATCTGCTGAATAAGCAAAAATAGTCCACCCAGTGAAACTACATGAAGGTCATCAGGAACAGGTACTGAATAAAATCTCATATGAACTCAGTCACACGTCATTAATACTGTGCATCTGTGTCTGTCTCAGTGTGTGTGTATGTACAGTGCATTCGGAAATTATTCAGACCCCTTGACATTTTGTTACGATACAGCTAAAATTGATTTTTTTTTTTTTTTTTATGCTGCCACCACCATGCTTCACCTTAGGGATGGTGCCAGGTTTCTTCCAAACATGACGCTTGACATTCAGGCCAAAGAGTTCAATCTTGGTTTCATCAGACCAGAGAATCTTGTTTTTCATGGTCTGAGAGTCTTTAGGTACCGTTTGGCAAACTCCAAGCGGGCTGTCATGTGCCTTCTACTGAGGAGTGGCTTCCGTCTGGCCACTCTACCATAAAGGCCTGATTGGTGGAGTGCTGCAGAGATGGTTGTCCTTCTGGAAAGTTATCCCATCTCCACAGAGGAACTCTGGTCACCTCCTTGACCAAGGCCCTTCTCCCCCGATTGCTTTGTTTGGCTGGGCAGCCAGCTCTAGGAAGAGTCTTGGTGATTCCAAACTTCTTCCATTTAAGAATGATGGAGGCCACTGTGTTTTTAGGGACCAGAAATATTTTGGTACCCTTCCCCAGATCTGTGAATCGACACAATCCTGTCTCTGAGCTCTACGGACAATTCATTCGACCTCATGCCTTGGTTTTTGCTCTGACATGCACTGTCAACTGTGGGACCTTATATAGACAGGTGTGTGCCTTTCCAAATCATGTCCAATCAATTGAATTTACCACAGGTGGACTCCAATCAAGTTGTAGAAACATCTCAATGATGATCAATGGAAACAGGATGCACCTGAGCTCAATTTTTTTGATTCTCATAGCAAAGAGTCTGAATACTTATGTAATAAGGTATTTCTGTTTTAAGTTTAATACATTTGCAAACATTTCTAAAAACCTGTTTTCACTTTGTCATTATCGGGTGTTGTGTGTACGTTGATGAGATTTTAGAATAAGTCTGTAACGTAACAAAATGTGGAAAAATCAAGCGTCTGAGTGCTTTCCGAATACACTGTTAATACACTGTGAATACACTGTGAATACACTGTGAATGCACTGTATGTGTGTTAAACGTGAGAACCTCTGCTTGTCCCTCCTGGCCATCTCCTCCTCCAGCCAAAATAAGTTGGCGTTCTCCCACCATGCCCATCTAGAAGGGCCTTGTCTGCCTTCAGATGCTTCTAAGCTGCTGCCAAGCATGGAGATATCATTGTTAACCTTAGATATGTATTTACACACATACTGTAAATGCATGACTTTCTGATGAACAGGGGCCAACCTCCCCACTGCGGGCCCTTCATGGGTGCACATTTGTATTAATCATACTAATGTTTGTTCGCATTTGTGCATTCACGGTTCACAGAAACATGTTGATTTCAATTTCACACGTCACTATAAAATGTGAGAGTGTCCGTTTGTGTGTGGGTGTGTGGCTGTGTTTGTGCACGCATCAAGACATGACTTGGCACAGTTGGTTGTATTATATGTAAAGGAATCACATAACAGGTATTCTCTACTGTGCTGTTAAAGCGTGAGATAAATGAGATGATGGAAACTAGATTGATTGCTGTGAAGATGAACGTGAACATGTCTGCGCGTCAGGTTCCAGCATGGTTCAATCTCAGGGGATTGCCCTGGCAGTCGGTGGTTCTTAATAACAACAATCAAATTACAGGCAGTCGTATCCACACAGAGAACAGGGACATGACCTCAACCTGTGCTGCTTTCCACACTCTCAGCCACACAAACACACACACACACACACACACACACACACACACACACACACACACACGGCGGTGCAAAGGGGAAGCCATCACATGATTGGTTCAGGAAGAGAATGAATCAAACCCCATATTGGTTATTCATCATCTCCCACTGATGGGAAATTAATAGCCAACGGTGCTCGCTGAGCGCTCCAACTGCCTGCCTGCCGTTAGTAAATAAAAGATCCATAATGGTCTTTGTCAAAGGCATGGGGATGTACCAGCCATATACAATGCGATGATAAAGCCCCGGGCCCAGCAGGCCTCCACCTCCTCCTGCTTCCACTGCAGGAACCTCTGTTGATGCTGACTGACTGATTAACTGACTGACTGATTAACTGACTGACTGATTAACTGACTGACTGGCTGCTGAGAGGAATGATGGCACGGCTAATGTTGACACAAAGGCTTCTTTTTACATGGCTCTCTCACACTGCATCACAACAACGATGACAAGGCAGATTGTTGCTTTGTACGAACTGTCACTGGTGGCTCATTATTCTACTTTAACTATTTATCTCCCTCTTTTCCCCCTTTTCACTCTTTTGTTCTTTCTTCTTCATCCCTCTTTCTCTCCCTCAGAGACAGACTTCCCCAAGGTTGCTGGGGAGATATCCTCCTTTGATGAGGACAGTAGTGATACTCTCTCTCCTGAGCAGCCCATTGGTCAGGAGTCTCCGCTGGGCCACGGCCCTCTGCCCTCTCCCCCTGACGCCCTAGCTTGCAACAGCACCCCCACACAGTTTCTCACTCAGGTTCCTCCGCCACCCCCTCCTCTTCCTCCCTTCCATGGGCCCTGCCAACCAGTGAAGTTGAGCAATGGGACAGCAGTTCTGAGAACCGGCCCTGCACTGATCAAGGTTAGTGGCAGCTGTCACGGCTAATTCTGAGTATTGTACCAAAGCCCATTGTATTATTAGTTTAGCATTACTTCTGTTGTTAACAGTAGACTAGTCCAGTGTTTAATCCACCACGTCTCAATGATTCTTCCCCCTGCAGTCCCAGCCAAAGCCCACCTCAGAGCGCCCCCCTCAGCGATCCAAGAAGCCCAAGGACAACAAGCCCAAGGTGAGGAAGCTGAAGTACCACCAGTACATCCCCCCGGACCAGAAGGCCGACCACGAGCCGCCCCCTCAGCTGGACTCCACCTACGCCAAGATCCTCCACCAGCAGCAGCTCTTCCTCCAGCTGCAGATCCTCAACCAGCAGCAGCAACACTACAACTACCACACCATCCTTCCTGCACCACCCAAGTGAGTGAGTGAGTGAGTGAGTGTGTGAGTGAGTGAGTGTGTGAGTGAGTGAGTGAGTGTGTGTTTGCGCGTGTGTGTATACAACTGCTTCACATAGCCATCAACTCCAGCCTTTATCCTATCATCGTTTTGACTCATGTTTTTTTCTCTCCAGACCACTAACAGATCAACCACCTCCCACCAATGGCCCCTCTCCTTCTCCGGCCGTACCCGCCCCCTCGACATCCTCCTCCAGTCAAAGTGCACCAAGCCGGCAGAATGTCACACATGTGGGAGGGGCCACACCAGGTTCTTTGCCTCCTAACCTGGACGACCTGAAGGTCAGTAAAAGCCGTTGCATTTATCAAGAGTTGACTGTGTTGACAAAACCAACTGTGTGTCTAAACATTTCACATTCTGACACCTTCTTTTGTCCTCCAGGTGGCTGAACTGAAGCATGAACTCAAACTGCGGAGCTTGCCTGTATCAGGCACCAAGAATGACCTCATCGAGCGGTTGAGGAACTACCAGGCTCAGCAGAACAGTCGTGGTGGTGGTAGTGCAACAACTACAACAGCAGGGGGTGCCACAGGGTCTGAGGCCGGAGCTTCCAAAACCAACCACCCAACACAACAACAACAAAAACAACTACTACTACTACAACAACAGCAACTTTCCCAACACCAGGCCCTGTCCTCTGTGGGCCACCAATCAGGAGAAGCAGGTGTGGTAACCTTGGCAACCTTCCCGTTCATGACCACTGCTCCACAGCAGATCATGCACTTTGGCAGCACTAGCTCCTCCCCGCCAGTCTCTCCTGCCCCCTCGGACCGCTCGCTAGCTGGGATGAGTCCAGACGAGACAAGCTGTAATGGAGACTCATTTGGGGAGATGGTAGGTCTCCTTTCTATATCAGATGTGTCCTTGCTTTTAAAAAAATATGTTTTTATAGTGCCCAGATATCCGGTTTTATAGTTTGAATCTTGAGACTACTTTTGTCTTTCCAAATAGGTAAGCTCTCCACTCACCCAGCTAAGCCTCCATCCCTCCCCCCAGCACCTTGGCACTATCAAAGAGGAGTTGAGCGGCTCGGCCCCAACAGCCTGCCAGTTCTCCATGGCTTCTCTGCAGAAACGCTTGCAAGTAGCACCCCCGTCTGTGAACAAGGACCAGATGCTGCAGGAGAAGGACAAGCAGATCGAGGCGCTGACGTGCATGCTAAGACAGAAACAGCGGCTGGTGGAGACCCTGCGCGTCCAGCTGGAACAGGGCAAGAGAGGGGGCCGGAACGCCCCCCCAGAACCCCTGGGCCTTGTCAGGGTGAAGGAAGAGCCCCCAGACATCCCCAGCATCCCCTCCACATTTTGCCCCATTGCCCGCTCCCCGACTCCTTCCCAGTGCCACATGGAGGTCACCAAGATGACCATCAAGCAGGAGGTCGGGGATGTGGAAGAGGCCGTGGAGCCGTCCTTGGAAGCCCCACCTCAGCAGGTGCAGCTGGAGCAGATCCAGGCGCAGCAGCGGTCGCAGCTCGAGCAGCTGAAGCTACAGCAGATGCAGCAGATCAACGCGCTGCAGCTCGCACAGCAGCAGGCCTTGCAGCAGCTGCTCCTACAGCAGAACCAGCAGAATCTGCAGAAACACCGCTCACAGCAGAGGAAGAAGAAGTCCCACAAGCAACAGCTCAAGCAGCAGCAGCAACAGCTACTGTCCCAACAACAACAGCAGATACAATCAAAGAACCAACAGCTGTTACAGTCAAAGCATCAACATCAGCAGATATTGCAGGCACAACAACAACAACAGCAGCTGAAGTCACAACAGGTCAGTGGCAGTCAAAACAACTCAATGGCTAGTCACAACAAGAGCTGCAGACAGTGACAGCAAAACAAATGTGATCCCAGTCAAAATAGTCAGTGTGTCACCTTGTGTGTGTCTCTCACTGACTAATGCCCTTGGTCTCTTCCAGGTGTCTCAGATGTTCCTCAATCAGCAGTCGCGCTCCACCACTTCCTTCCCCTTGGATCTCCTCAAGACACACTCCACACCTACCCTGGTGACAGACAGCAACGGCAACCATTTCCTCATCGCACTGACCAATCACTGTGCCGAGAGCCAAGGGAGTGAAATGCCACAAGGCACTCCACAGGGCAAAGCCTCCAATCGCATCATACTGCAGGTAAACATTTAAATCCCTCTTTCACACAAACCTAATATTTTTGTTTAGGGACTCCTTGTGCTGCTTACTTTTCTTCTCACACTTTTTCTCTCCTTGGTCTAACCAGAGACTGCAGTCAACTCCCACCAAGCTGCCCAGCCAATCCCCTCTTCAGTTGTCCAGCAGTGACACCCAATCAAAACCGAAAACTCAACCAGGCCTCGTGAAACAGCCAACCAGAAAGGTAAGGGAAAGGTTCCAAAAGCCTGATTTGTAGGATGTCCGTTGAACAGCGGTCAATGGAGCTTCAATTATGGTGGTGACTGGCTTGTTGCTAATGTCCCATTAAGTGAGAGAGTCATTTAGAATTGCCTCGGTGAATCCAATAATCGCCTGTGTTATGTGAATTAATGATGTAAACCCTGTAATACACTGACAGCATCCTTGATATGTAAGAGCTGATAACTAAGGCAATGTAATAGTGATTATTATTCTGGTAATTACTGTAATGATATACCTCATCTTTGTGATTCATGTTTTAAAGAATTAATCTTTCAGCTCATTTGCATCTCAGTTAATTAAGATTTATCTCCCATTTTGCTTAGGGACAGAAGGCGGGGCTGCAGGTGTCAACCAATCACTCCCCAGGGGTCGCGCTCTCCTTCTCTGCCCCGCCCAATCTCCAGCCTTTCTTCCCCAATGATGACTCCTCCCCTTCTGAAAAAGACGCCTCCCCCTCTCCTCCAGCTCAAACAGTAATTGTGAACTTGTTAAAACTTGTACTGTAGTTGCGGTTCTTTAAAGGGACAAGTTAATAGTATACATATTTAAGACATGAGAACATTGTTCTATTTCCATCAGGAGGATTTGAGTCCAGGTCTTGACCATGAACCCCTGTTCAGCCCTCCTTCTCCCAAACAGACGCCCTCCCCTAACCCACCGGATGACAAGGTAACCCACGCCACCTGGCTGTCTTTCTGTTTCTATGTTTGTGTCTCAGAGGTCTCATTATGGACAACCATGCCAAGGCTCTTCTGTATTCACCTCTCAACTCAGTGGCTGTGTCAGGACTTACTATTCTCCCTGTGTCTTGCTCCCAGGATAATGGTTCCACCCAGCATATGGACGACCTCTTCGACATCCTGATTCAGACAGGAGGTGAGTGTTGAATGCCGATAGAGAAGGAGAGCTCCTCCTGGTTTCCTGATTCAATATTTGTCTCCTACTGGTTGACATTTCTTCTCTCTCCTCCTCTCCCAGAAATCTCAGCCACCTTCAAACCAGCGCCCGACCCTTCCCTGGCGCGATTGCGCCCCAACACCCCTTCCCCTTCCTGCTCTCAGGCCCCCTCCCCTCTCCAGCTTCAACTCCACTTTTCGCCCCCCACCCCTCCCGAACCCGAGACCCCCAAGCCGAGCCCAGGGGAAGAGGAGCTGCAGGCGCCGGCCACCGATGATCAGGACGTAAGCAACACAGGAAGTGGACGCCTGGAGGACTTCTTGGAGAGCACCACGGGCAAACCCCTCCTGGGAGTGGAGCCTGGCGGGCCCCTGACCCTGATTGACGACCTTCACAGTCAAATGCTGAGCACCCCCAGCATCCTGGACCACACATCCTCGCCCATGGACACCTATGAGCTGTCGGGCTACACGGCCAACCCCCCTGGCCTGAACTTCGGAGACCATGCCCTGGACAGCATGGATTGGCTGGATATCACCATGGGAGGGGCGAGCAACGAGATTGCAGGGCTCGCCCCACTGGGTCCCCTGGGCCCCCACACTCCCCCCAGCGTCTTCTCAGCAGACTTTCTGGACAGTTCAGACCTGCAGCTCCACTGGGACTCCTGCTTATAGCCCTGGACAGTCTTAGTGTCATCCACACGGCTGGATGCTGATGTTACGTTGTCAAACTCTTTCTCTCTTTTCTCAACGTACGGTACAACGACTCAAAAACACACGGGCTCTACTGCACGCTGAACTCAGTCCCTCTTACTGAATAACACTTTGATAGATTTCTTATGTATACCCATACGTTCTATAAGGCAGGCCCTCTTACACACGTAGCTCATACAGTAATACCTTTGTTAACAAACCCGGTGGACTGTAGTTGATGATGCTCCTTCATCTGAGCCAGTCAGCAGCTTACCGGAGCCACCCATCTAGACTATTGTCTACGTTTATTATTGCCCTTAGTAGTATTAGGATGGTAATAGTGTGGAGATATTGTAACAATGTTGAACCAGTAATGTGAGAACAAGACGATAATCACATCTGTCTAGCAGCTTTAGGGTTAAAAAAACACAACCTACTTATTTTCATGAGAACTTTAGAGGAGATGATCAGGGAAGCCAAGGTGAAGGAGAATCAAATAGCTGTTTGTTAGCATGAATGCATGCAGGTGTCAGACCGTGGCTCCAGTGTAGCAGTCTGGTGACAGCAGCTCTGACTGAGTAGGAGAACTGCAGGAGGAGCCTGGTACAGAGGAGAGACACACAGACAGTGATATTTGACTATAATGTATTTTTGCCCATAATATTGGAATATTTTGGAATATATTTGAAAATGCCAGGAAACATGATTTCATGTTTTAGAACACATGGTCTTACCCTCTTAGCTTTAATGATACTGCTCTCGAACATTATGACAGATGTGATAGGATTTGATATATTTGATAAAAATGAGAACCTGCTTTTTTTAACAGAGGTATTGCTGCTACGTAGTGTACTTGATCTCCCTTGGACGTAGGTTCATTTTCATAGACGCGCAGAACTATATGTCAGCCAGTACTGTAGCTAAAGTAAGTTAGGGTTAAGCGATTGCAAAGATGGAAATGTTTGTTTCATTTGAACCTATATAAGCAATTAAGTATGCGGAGATGACGTGTTTCATGTATACTGTAGTGTATACTCCATCAATTATAGTGATGCCTACTGAACCAGGAGCTGCATTGGTGAATCACGAATGCTGTGTTATTATTTTGGGTGCCCCTTAACATCACAATTGTATTATTATTAATATGTACTGTATCAGTACCTTTGCCAAACAATTTTTTGATAAAGTCCTCCCTATAAATTCTTGCTGTGATATACCAATTTAGACACTGAACATGTATTATAATGCACAGTTCTTTTTTTTGACTTGACTCTATTTTAGGCAATGGAGCACTACGAAGTACATGGTTTACTGTGACAAATTCTGTCAACAGTGTGAACTCTGTATCCGGAGTTAGAAGACCCATTTTTTATTTTTTATTTTATTTAACCTTTATTTAACTTAGCAAGTCAGTTAAGAATAAATTCTTATTTACAATGACGGCCTACCCCGGCCAAACCAGGACGACGCTGGGCCAATTGTGTGCCGCCCTATGGGACTCCCAATCACGGCCGGATGTGATACAGCCTGCATTTGCACGGCCTCAGACTCGCAATCATGCAACACTGCACACACACATGTGCACATGCTCAATTTTGAGCATCGCTTGCTTGTTTGAATGTATTATCCTTTTCATGGTTTGTTGCACCACAAACATACATTCAAGATATGCTTCTCTCTCACTTCTCCTGTGTGTGTGTTTGTGGTGGGGGCGGACAGGCAGTTTCTGTCCAGTATATCCTCCTCTTTGACTTTGCCCTCATGGTAGAGGGATTGTAGACCAGTCAGCCCCGATCTGCTGTATTAGGGATTCTGAAATGCTCCATTTTAAGTTGTCAAAACTTGAGGGATTTGGGGATTGCTCGGGGGAGGGAAACTGGTTGGGCTTCTTCATGATTTGGACATTTTATTATGTTTTTTCTTTTTTTAGAAAAGTAATTGATTAAATTCAATTTGATAACTTGTGGTTTGCAACGTGGATGTTTGGGGGCCACAGCATGGAATGAGGGTTGGAGATGAACATTTTGAAAAAGCGGATACTGTGAAGTAATCATTTAGCACCAGAATCCCCATAGAGCACGTTTCTCCAACTGGCGGCCCTTGTCCCAAATTTGGCCAGTGGGTGATTTTATTTGGCCCCCCAAATTTTCTGAGCAAAACAAAATACAATATATAATTGTTTTATTGTTGGACATAAAAGACTAAAAACACGAGCAAATCGGCTTTAAGTTATTTTAATTTTGGAAGTCAGTTCCGAAGAATTCCCATGCATAAGAGATATACAGTATGTGTTCATATACAAATGTATGCAATGTTTGAAATGATTACATCTGTTTTGTCAAATATTTGTAAAATTGTTCCAGCCCCCTGACATTCTGATCAAGAAAAAATTGGTCTGCAGCTGAATCTAGTTGCTGATCCCTGCCCTAGAATGACCAAACTACTGTATTACAACTGGCCAATAGATATAGACCCTGCTTTGCAACTGCCCACTTTCATGTGCTCACTTTTTTTGTCTGTGTTTCATCCGGTATACTGATGAGGAGGAACACAAAGGTGTATATTTATTGGTATCGGTTTTCCACATATGTAGATCACATGTATCATCTTTGTATTCATTGTTTTATTTAATGCTTTCTCAAAAACCTTACAGGACTCAGTCACAGCAGCCACTGTCCTCTTCCCTTACCTCTTCAATGAAGATCCAAGGGGCTTCTGGACGCTTGTCAAAACTGAACTCTTTCAATAAGCAGTTCATATTTTTCCCCTCCTAAACGTTTTAAGGAACCATTTAAAGGATTCTTTGAAAGCTCTCTAGTTCTCCTCTAGCCCCTCCCATATTGTCCCTTTCATTTAATTAACCAATCTGGAACCCTAAATCATTTCCCAGCCAATTAGCCAAGTTAATCTGTTTTTAAGCTTTTATTTTCTCAGTGAAGTGTCCCGTCTTTCCAGTTCCTCTTGCTACTTTATTCCTGACTGTAATTGAAGCTGAAACAATAGTTTGCAGGACTCTGAGTATTGAGTAAGGTACTTTATTTCTGCCAACTAATTGAAAATGTCACTCGAGACCCCCCGCCACCCCATCCACCCACATCATGCCCCCTCCCATCCCACTTAAGTCATTCCGGATGCATCCAGTCACAATGAATTCCTCCGCATTTAATTCATTTTCTGCTCTGAAATAGTCCATCAGGTTTTATGGGCTGTCCAACCCCACCCACTACTCCATCACAGATCACCCCTCTTAAACCATACATATTGATTAGGGTCACTATTGTTTTATGAAGTGGTGGGGGTACCTACCTGCCATTGTTGGGGGATTGAAGCAATCTCTCTCTGGAATTAATTTGACAAATGACAATCTGTCATCTGGTTGACATTATTGGGGATAAAAGAGTCCTGTAGAGGTAGAGCTGCAAATTGAGTTGATTGACGGAGGTACAGTACATACTTGGAAGGGAACCAAATGCTTTTTTATTTCCTGCGTTACCTCTTCTGGCCACCAGGGTGTGATGTGCCCTTCAAGTAAAGGGTGCCTGAGAATAGCAGTGCAGGGGGACTATGCAGCTCTTCAGAAGTGCTCGAATTTAATTGAGTTTATGAAACGGTGAATGGGAAGATCGATGGAGCCCATCCATCTAATATACTGAGGTCGCTGTCGATGCCCCTCTGCAGATAGACAGGGTGTCCAGCCATCCACAGACCATTACAGGACCACCGCGCCACTCGGAGCACGGCGCCTGTATATGTCAGATGTTTGACCCGTGTCTGCTCTTATCTATTTCTCTTCGTCTTCCATGTTTTCCATCCACACACTTCCCTCTCTCTCCCTTTTCTTAAGCCTGTCGTTGCAGCCTGGGACCTCCCTGCCTGTGCACTGACAGCTGTTGTGTGCAGACACTGAGCCAATGAGATTGATGGAGCTGTTGCTGGCTTGCAGAGTGTGTGGGCGTGTGTGTGTGTGCGCGAGAGCATGTGTCGAGAGGGAGGTTTAAAAGGCTCAATATCCTCCGACTGCAGTCCAATCGCCCCTTACTGTTGTGCCAGACTGTTGCCTGTCTCAAACCCCCTATTCTGCTCCCTCCCCTCAGGCCCAGCCACCCCTCAAGGCCCCCCATTCTTGCCGCACAGTTAACAATCAATCAGCAGCATTACAATCACAATGCTGGTTCCTCATGTGGTAGGCTTATCTCTCTCTTAGTCAGCTCTCTCTGGTTTTGCTGTCGCTCTTGTCTCTGTCTCTTTTAATCTAGTGCTGTCTGTCTTTCTCTGTCTCTCTCATGTTCAATTCCTTCAGTTCTGCTTCCGTCTTTCCTTCTGGAAACATCAATCTCCTTTTTTCCCCACTTCCATTCGTCCTGCTCCTTCTTTCATTGTCCCGTCCTGTCTTATTCTTGCTCTCTTTCTTTTCCTCTCCCATAGCGTTATGATTTATTCATTTCCTTCATTATTGACTGCAGTCCCTTTTGTGTTCATGGTCTCCCTTATCTACACAGCCTGGTCTCACAGACTGGGGGTAACATAGTAAATGTAAAGCCTGGAGACTGAAATGAGTATGAATTGTTGCGTTTGGTATGTTTGCATAAGGCAAGAAACAAAAGGAGGAAGGGTGGATGGTCCATCCGGGTGGATGGGTGGGATAATGCGACCGTCTAGCAACCCAAAGGTTACGTGTTCGATTCTCATCATGGACAACTTTAGAATTTTAGCTCATTTGAAACTACTTACTACTTTTGAGATACTTTGCAAGTATTTAGCATGTTAGCGAACCCTTCCCCTAACCTTAACCCTTTAACCTAACTCCTAACCCTATCCCAGACTATTTGCATTGCCCCCCCTTTACGCTGCTGCTATTCTCTGTTTATTATCTATGCATAGTCACTTTAACTCTACCTACATGTACATATTACCTCAATTTCCCTGACTAGCCGGTGCCCCCGCCCATTGACTCTGTACCAATACCCTCTGTATATAGCCTCGCTATTGTTATTTTACTGCTGCTGTTTAATTATTTACTTTTATTTCGTGTTTTTTTAGTTGAGGTAGTATGTACATGTACAGTGCCTTGCGAAAGTATTCGGCCCCCTTGAACTTTGCGACCTTTTGCCACATTTCAGGCTTCAAACATAAAGATATAAAACTGTATTTTTTTGTGAAGAATCAACAACAAGTGGGACACAATCATGAAGTGGAACGACATTTATTGGATATTTCAAACTTTTTTAACAAATCAAAAACTGAACAATTGGGCGTGCAAAATTATTCAGCCCCTTTACTTTCAGTGCAGCAAACTCTCTCCAGAAGTTCAGTGAGGATCTCTGAATGATCCAATGTTGACCTAAATGACTAATGATGATAAATACAATCCATCTGTGTGTAATCAAGTCTCCGTATAAATGCACCTGCACTGTGATAGTCTCAGAGGTCCGTTAAAAGCGCAGAGAGCATCACGAAGAACAAGGAACACACCAGGCAGGTCCGAGATACTGTTGTGAAGAAGTTTAAAGCCGGATTTGGATACAAAAAGATTTCCCAAGCTTTAAACATCCCAAGGAGCACTGTGCAAGCGATAATATTGAAATGGAAGGAGTATCAGACCACTGCTAATCTACCAAGACCTGGCCATCCCTCTAAACTTTCAGCTCATACAAGGAGAAGACTGATCAGAGATGCAGCCAAGAGGCCCATGATCACTCTGGATGAACTACAGAGATCTACAGCTGAGGTGGGAGACTCTGTCCATAGGACAACAATCAGTCGTATATTGCACAAATCTGGCCTTTATGGAAGAGTGGCAAGAAGAAAGCCATTTCTTAAAGATATCCATAAAAAGTGTTGGTTAAAGTTTGCCACTAGCCACCTGGGAGACACACCAAACATGTGGAAGAAGGTGCTCTGGTCAGATGAAACCAAAATTGAACTTTTTGGCAACAATACAAAACGTTATGTTTGGCGCAAAAGCAACACACACTGTCAAACATGGTGGTGGCAGCATCATGGTTTGGGCCTGCTTTTCTTCAGCAGGGACAGGGAAGATGGTTAAAATTGATGGGAAGATGGATGGAGCCAAATACAGGACCATTCTGGAAGAAAACCTGATGGAGTCTGCAAAAGACCTGAGACTGGGACGGAGATTTGTCTTCCAACAAGACAATGATCCAAAACATAAAGCAAAATCTATGCAAATAGTCCGGGTAGCCATTTGATTACCTTTTCAGGAGTCATATGGCTTGGGGGTAAAAACTGTTGAGAAGCCTTTTTATCCTACACTTGGTGCTCCGGTACCGCTTGCCATGCAGTAGTAGAGAGAACAGTCTGTGGCTGGGGTCTTTGACCATTTTTAGGGCCTTCCTCTGAAACCGCCTGGTCTAGAGATCCTGGATAGTCAGGATGTTCTCGATGTTGCAGCTGTAGAACATTTTGAGGATCTCAGGACCCATGCCAAATCGTTTTAGTCTCCTGAGGGGAAATAGGCTTTGTCGTGCTCTTTTATTGACTGCCTTGGTGTGTTTGGACCATTCTAGTTTGTTGTTGATGTGGACACCAAGGAACTTGAAGCTCTCAACCTGCTCCACTACAGCCCCGTCGATGAGAATGGGGGCATGCTCGGGTCCTCCTTTGCCTGTAGTCCACAATCATCTCCTTAGTCTTGGTTACGTTGAGGGATAGGTTGTTATTCTGGCACCACCCGGCCAGGTCTCTGACCTCCTCCCTATAGGCTGTCTCGTCGTTGTCGGTGATCAGGCCTACCACTGTTGTATTGTCTGCAAACGATGGTGTTGGAGTTGTGCCTGGCCATGCAGTCATGGGTGAACAGGAGGGGACTGAGCACGCACACCTGGGGAGCTCCAGTGTTGAGGATCAGCGTGGCAGATGTGTTGCTACCTACCCTCACCACCTGGGGGCAGCCCGTCAGGAAGTCCAGGATCCAGTTGCAGAGGGATGTGTTTAGTCCCAGGATCCTTAGCTTAGTGATGAGCTTTGAGGGTACTATGGTGTTGAACGCTGAGCTGTAGCTAAGCTGTAGTCAATGAATTCTCACATAAGTGTTCATTTTGTCCAGGTGGGAAAGGGCAGTGTGTAGTGCACACTGCATCATCTGTGGATCTGTTTGGCCGATATGCAAATTGGAGTGGGTCTAGGGTTTCTGGGATAATGGTGTTGATGTGAGCCATTACCAGCCTTTCAAAGCACTTCATGGCTACGGACGTGAGTGCTACTGGTCTATAGTCATTTAGGCAGGTTGCCTTTGTTCTTGGCCACAAGGACTATGGTGGTCTGCTTGAAACACACTGCTATTACAGACTCAGTCAGGGACATGTTGAAAATGTCAGTGAAGGGCCTCCCGGGTGGTGCAGTGGTTAAGGGCGCTGTACTGCAGCGCCAGCTGTGCCATCAGAGACTCTGGGTTGCCAGATGCACGGTGTTTCCTCCGACACATTGGTGCGGCTGGCTTCCAGGTTGGATGTGCACTGTGTTAAGAAGCAGTGCGGCTTGGTTGGTTGTGTATCGGAGGACGCATGACTTTCAACCTTCGTCTCTCCCGAGCCCGTACGGGAGTTGTAGCGATGAGACAAGATAGTAGCTACTAAAACAATTGGATACCACGAAATTGGGGAGAAAAAGGGGTAAAAATGTAACAATTGAAATTAAAAAATAAAGAAAATGTCAGTGAAGACACCTGCCAGTTGGTCAGTAACATGCAAATTCGTAACATATTGTACATTTTTCAAATTTGTAATATATTTTACATTTTGCAAATTCGTAACATTTCATATGAAATGGATGATGGATATCCACAAATGAATAAATACCATACTAAATGGAGTGTCTCGGCTTAACGTACAGAATAATATGAAACCAGGTTGGTCTACACAATGTCAGCTGCTAGTAAAACCTTTTGAGAGCAGGAAGCAGAAATGTACTATGTGTAACAATATAGCTTCCGTCCCTCTCCTCGAACCAGGGACCCTCTGCACACATCGACAACAGCCACCCTCGAAGTATCGTTACCCATCGCTCCACAAATGCCGCGGCCCTTGCAGAGCAAGGGGAACTACTACTTCAAGGTCTCAGAGCGAGTGACGTCACCGATTGAAGCGTGTGTACCCCGCTAACTAGCAAACCGTTTCACATCGGTTACATATGTACCATTTGGACTATACCACAGTATTGGTTTAGGAATAGATATAAGAAGGCCTCTTTCTCTTTTTTTACTCCCTGTCTGACAGACACACTCACATAAACATGCCCAGACACAAGGTTAGTCTCACCATTTTTATTTTTTATCAAGTTCATACAAAGAACACTTAGTAAGGTTTCCTCTAAAAACAATGGTTAAAAAGCCAGACAATAAGTTTGACCTTGACTCTTCCTCAAAAATTATTTTGTAATTAGTGCTGTAAAAACGGAAACAATCTTCATCATCATTATCATCGTCATCATCAATGATGACCTCTTTTAAAATGTAAGTAAACAGCTAGGGAATGAAAGGACCCTGTTGATGTTATGAGGGTGTCTTTATGAGACTGATTGATCTGCATAGAACTAAAGTGTTAAGCTTGGGTGGGAGGGGTTTTTAATTCCCCTCATATCAATGTCCTCTGTCTTTGTGGAAGGAGCTCATTGGAACTCTCTAATCAACTGATCTGCTGCCCAAATGCAACATCCTGTAAACCTGTAGTGTAGTTATATTAATGCTCCATAACAGGAGTATGCTGCTATGTATTTCCGTCTTTTAACCTGAACATTTAACATTCCTAATTCAGGACATTGCCTCAGGTTGTCCACTACTGGAGTGGGAGGATGCGAGAGAGGGATGTGGTTTGTGGCGTTTGGCTCTTTGCTCTCTCTGATGGAGTCAGTCCAGACCCTGGAGACATTTAAATGAAGTCAAACATCAGTGACAGCTGGCCTGGGTCTCCGTGGGGATGCGGTGGCAGAACAAAACAAATGCAGGGCACTAGGAGAGAGGGATGCCCAGATAAATGCTGAATTCATGGAGTACTTGCCCAGACCAAAGGGTCTTCTTTTGACAGTGCCTGCCTTCCTTATACAATGTGAATGATAGCCACCAAATTAACATAAAATATGCTTTTCATTTGTCTTGCCTGTTCTTCTGGAATTGTATTTACTGTGTCAGTGTGTACTGTGCTGAATGCACGTGTGTTCGTGTGTACACATTTATTCACATGTAGGCCTACACATTTTTCTAGACATTAAATATACATTTTTAGCTCCATTTCTCGTGGCCTTTAACTATGAATAAAGAACTGCATAATCAAAAACATTTTGTAAACAGAGAACATAAGAACACCTGAAACAACAAGGATTATTTTTAGATGTCAGGGCAGTATAATTAGTACAGGCCCGTCAGCTAAATTAATATAATTTCTGGTCAAAACATGCAATGTTCCAGCACCTTAATTACCTTGTATCTCCATTCTATCTAGACAGCCTGGGCATATTAAGAGGTGTCCAAACCAATTTTCGGATTCATTTAAAAGCCATAGACCTTGAATATAAATCAAATTAGATGACAATTTCATTTAAAACAATCCAATTGTACATTTATAATTGGGCTATTTTATTGACCAGGTCTACAGGCATTGCAACGGTACTTGATAGATCCTTGGTTAAGGACGTCAATTAAAATCTTCCCTATGGTTTCTTCCTTGTCTAAAGAGTTTACACACTGATACCTTTTCATGATGCTGAGGAAGAGGTGGGTATGGCGACTTAATGGTAATGAAGTCTTGCTGATACTGGGCCCCTTCTTAAGGTTAAGATTAAAAAAGAGTACCAGTATTTGCCCTGCTTTACGGAGCGGAGTAGGGGGAAGGGGGGACTTTTAGCTGATAGAACAAGGAGTAGGCCTCCCCTCTTTAGCCTCGCATGTTCACAGATAACTTCACATACTCCAGGGGTTTGGAACGCTTCTGCCAGCTAACAACCAAGAGAAACAGATTCAGCCAAATCGGAGATGTCTGAAAAAATTAATTTGGACACCGCAATCTGGGTGACCCAAACACTAGTAGCTCTCCACTCAATGCAAAACAAGAGAAAGATGTGTTTTTCTTGTTTAAGTCTATAAAAAGCCCTTATATAAACCAAGTATTTAACCATTTTTAAAGCAGACAAGTGGTACAATATATATACACAAGTACATAGCAATCAAAGGTAGTCGACTACCAAAAGTATGGAACAACACATGATTTGCAGATATAAGCTGCACAGGAATCACAAATCTTCAATCGTCATTGTTAATGTCTTGCCAAAGCACTTGAACACAATGCATTTTTGACATGAATACACGAGTGTATGTACCATACATAGTATCCGAAAAAGCACAAGCTTCAAACACAGGACGTTTTCTGTCGGGAAGACGTGCGTGGCCAGTTTTGAATCTGAAAGCACTTCATCTCTCGTCAGTCAAACGCTGCTTTTTTGAAAGAACTTCCAATCCGAATACAGTACAAAAAAAATATACATACACAATATATTGCTACGGATGAAACCCAAGTATGTCTACCAGGTGGCATTCAGATAACCTGTTGTAGAATAGTTGTGTTTAAGGAAGTTTTACAAAGAACAGTCATTCAGCTCTTTCAGGGTGCTGTATATACAGTGTAATCAGTAGAGATTGAGTATACACACTAAGCTGATGGTCCACAGTCTGACATTCCCACTGTGTGCGATCAGTTACGTGTACTCAATTTCTCCTGATAAGAATTGTTTTGGTCCAGCTCCTACAACCACAGAATGGGCGACTGTGAGATATACATGGCTCCTCTGTCCTGCTGTGGTATATAATTTACATCATCCAGTGTTGAGAAACTGAGGCAAAACTTTGGGCCAGTAAGCCTTCGTCAGCTTTAATTCACTTTTGACTGTCCAGCATAGACTGAGGCAATCCAAAACCAGCGGGCTTACTGTGACAGTATTGATGTAGGATTCACTGTACGGAGGCCCGCGGGCAAAAAGACTCTGGCATACCTGTGGGCCAAAAAGGCCCTTCACCGGGTAAATGATACTCACGGAGGGTGTCACTATTTAGAACAGTCAGCAGTGTTTGTCTCCCGTGGGTCAGATATACCTGCGCGTCAACATTTGCTCAGGACTAGGATGGGAAGAAGAGGGACATTAAGGTGGAATCTCAGCCAATTACAGTGCTTCGTTCCACTATAGGAGGCAAGCCAAGGCGCTAGCCTGGCGACATCCTGGTGCCTCGCTAGCTGTCAGCTTGGCCCCAGGCTGTGTTTGTCCTTGAAGCCTCAGAGGCTCTCCCTCCTCATGGAGACTCCCTGGAGCCTGAAGGATCCATGTGTCACAACGTCAGCATCGTTCAGCTAGCATTAGCAACACTATCCTAGTGCCTGCAGCCTGTAGAGCTCAGATGGGGTTTCAGAGGTGTCCACTCTTGCAGGCCAGCCCTGATAACTGCTTGTAGGTTTGTGTTTCCTTTAGTATGGCCTTGCTGGAATTGTGTCTGTAAAATAACATTTGAATCCGTCCAATAGTAAAAGGTCATGGAGAGCTAATCAAGCTTTTTTTCTGAGTGGATAGGGTTCTCAGAGTTCTGATTCGCTAATGCAACTTCCTCTGCCGGAGAAGCGCAGGAGGTGAGAGAAGAGAGAATTAATAAAAGCTCAGTGGTCTGATTTCTGAGAAAATAGTCCTAAATATCTTTCAGAAGAGCCTGAGATTGCAACAACAACAAAAATTCTGGGTCTATGTAGCTCTGCTTCCACCTCAGCTCCCCACATTTAAAGGACTCCGGAAAGGTGCAGAGTCAGACTCCAGAGAGAGGGTTTGCAGATAGATGGGTACTTATTGCTTTGCAGACAGAACATATTGCTTGTTACTTGCACACATCCATTGCTTGTTCACAACCACTAATGCATCCTGAACGATAAAGGAGAGAGTCCATAGAATACTTTATATGGCTGGGCTGTTAAGCTAAGAATCATTGTGTGTAACCCCCCCCCCCCGTTTACAAATTGAAGTTGGAGAAAGCTAAATGGTGACCGTGCATGCTGCATACGGCAGCTATGAGTGCAGATGTGCATGATGCATATTTATACATGTACTGTGCATAACCCAACACTTCTCTATTTCTGATTTACTTTTATTCAACCATATCATAAAAACAACAACTCCAAGTGGGTCTTATGTGGATTACATAACAGCTTTAGAAATCCTGAAGTATGAACCGTGGACAGATAAATCAAATCCCCAATGAAATGTAACATAAGCATAAACCCAGAAACGTAATAGTCTACACGTAGTTTAAATCAATTCAAATGTCCTATATTCCATATCATGCTGCTACAGTGAAACCACTTTGTGTCTGTCCGTAACACAGAATGGCTCGACAATAGCAGCCGAATGAATCTCCAAATCATTTAACACTGTGAAAGCCCTGCTCCACTCCATGCATGCCTAGTGTGTGTGAGGGCCTGCCATGCTGGGGATTGGGTATCATTAGTTATGGCTACACCCCCCGTGAGGAGGCATGGTGTCCCCTGGCTGGGAACAGCTTGGAAGACCATGCAGGGGTTGGATGCTGGAGGCTCCCACCGTAAGTCAACCCCACTGGGAAAGGGAGAGCAGAGGAAAGGGGGTCTGGTGGAGCTCAGGAACAGGCTGGAAGCTGGTTGGTGGGGAGGAGCTAGCAGCAAATGGTGAATGACTCTAGTAAACATGACTGACTGGATGCCATCCGTTGATACGGTTCCACCTGTCTGGAATACCCTGGGCGTAGGTATGCACTGCGGCGTAACCTGTTTACTTAAGATAATACATTAAGCTTGAGGCTTGGGCTAAATTGCATCAAATGTATGGTGAAGGACGGCGCTTGTGTGAACTTAGACATATCAGGTTTCCATGCAAATATTGTACCTTGCGGTCAAGTGTAAAATGATAACGAGCCAAGAGGAGTTGCTTGCTCTCCTGTAGCTGGAAATTATCCTTGTGGTTGGGAAAGACTTACTGTAATGTCTATGTTTAGCCACTAGCTTCAACCCAGCTGCATTTACAGTGACTCATTATACATATAGATGAACCATACACCTGCATTCAACAAAATAATCATATTAAAGCCTATTTTAATATTACAATAATATATGCATGCATCACATGAATTGCTGCCAGTCTGGAAGACATACTTTTATAAAATACTCTGTGTATGAGTTTTCTTTCTTCCTGACGTTTGTGCATTCATGTTTGGATAAATTCTTCAACAGCAAGCCAAAGCTAAGATAAAATAAAAAAGCAATGACCTTTACTTCACACCTACAACTTTCCACCCTTGCATTGCCTTTGGCACCATATTACCCGGGACAGACACGGTAGCCTGTCCTGCCCTCCAGCAGGCGCCTATATTGTCCCTTGCGATTTGCGTTGAAGCTTCACTAACATAGACCGTACCATTTAACACGACTGTGGTGACCTTGCTGATACCTGTGCTGTTTGCCCTTTCCGATGCATGCATCACCGGTTAAGACAACAACAAACAACACATCGCTGAGAGACGTGGACGCTGACGATCCCCAGGGAGTCTCCAGACACAACCACTGTGTGAGATTCCCCAGCTTTGACGACCAGGGGGCCTAAAGCTTCAGGGCTCTTCTCCAGCAGGTGACGAACAGGAGGTGCTTGCCGCACCAAACCTCTGTCCGGCTTAGTTCCTCATCCCTTACGCTTCAGGATGAATAAACAAGCACCTCCTTTCCCGCTGTTTCTCTCTCTTCCTCTCCCTCTCTCTCTCTCTCTCTCTCTCGGTGGTACAGATTTGCCAGAATGGTATCTCACTCTGTTCTGGATGGAGAGTGATGGGAGCTGACAAGACAATGGCATTGTCACTGCTGTTGTTCAGGGTCCTGGGGGTGCTTTACCCATGTGTACCCATGCAAACAGTAGGAGAGTGCGTAAGTGTGTGTGTGTGTGTGTGTGTGTGGGGGGGGGGGGGGGGGGGGGGGGGGGGGGGGGATTTGTAGAGTAGTGGTGCCAGGGGGAGCAAAGAGGAGATTGACCAAAACAAAACAGGGAGGACGCTGGGACAGAGAGGGAATTTAGGGGAACCAGGTCTAGAGAGAGCGAGTCACTTCATGTGATCGTTACCTTCCGTTTTGGATTACATTATCAATAACGAAGAAAACCTGCAATTAAAATAGCAAAAGAAGATTGCTTGTTCCTGTTTGTCCCCCCAGCCATCAACACGACATTGATTCGTACAAAAAGCTCTCGCCCCCTGGCCTTACTCCCAGTCCTATAGACTCTTTTCTTGCCCTCCTGCTCTCCAAACATTCATGCTCAGACTGTGACCTCTGTCTTGCTGTTGGTGGGCAGCCCCTTGTTTTTGGGGTGCATGTGGGGCGACTGTCCATAGCCCAGAGGCTGGGAGAAGAGTTCCGGGAGCGTCTCAATGCTGAACTTCCGCTTGTTGGTGTAGGCCTGCCGGCGGCTGTTGGGCTGTTGATGTAACTGCTGTTGATGTTGTTGATGTTGCGGATGCTGCTGATGCTGCGGATGCTGCGGATGCTGCTGCAGTGCCTGCCCGATGTGGGAGGCCGTTGGATGCTGGACATGGCCCTTACTGGGGTCCCAGACTTTGAAGGCCGAGCTGGAGGTAAGCGGGTGGGTGTTAGTCTTGGAGATCTTGGGCTTGGGGAGCTGGGCGGCGGTGATAGTTATGGCCAGTGGGGCGTGGATGTCTGGAGGGGGCAGGAAGGGCTTGTCCTTGTGAAAGGCGATGGGCTGGAAGGTGGGAGGCGAGGAGTGATGGCGGGAGTAGTCCACCATGGGGTAGCCCTTGTAGTAGTCTCTTGCTGCCGTATCTGCTGCGAGAAAGGGGAGGAGACAAAGGTGGGGGAGAGAGAGAGAAGAATGTGGTTAGTGGTATAGAGGTCAAAATACCTTACAAATACCTTTAATCTTTTCCTTTGACATGGTATCCACTCAACCTGTAGGTCCACAATGAGTTATATGGGTCAGAATATCTACCTGGTACCCCCAGAGACCTCAACAATGTCCTCCTTTGTTCAGATACAGTAAGAGCTCTGTTATCCAGTGGCCAAACCCCTAAACCAAGTTAAAACAAACAAAACAACAATGAGAATCTGTAAGGATCTGTTGCACAAGCATCTCCTCCCTACTTTATCATGCTGTAAAGACAAGTGTGATTCCAGGTAATTACATTGTACACATTGTAATAGCAGTGTAATAGACCCCATCATAATGTGGCTGTAAAAAAATGCTGGAATTGAAGAGCACAGATTAATCAAATTCACTGAGTTATCCCACTCATATCACTTCAATAGCTTTGAACCTCACCCAACCTCTCTGTTTTGATTAACTGTACACTTTTAGGCAAGCTATACAAGACACTGTGTCCCTTTCTGGAGTCACTTGTATGCTATTCTGCTGCCAAGGGACGAATTAAGGTGAGACACCTCTCCCCCTGTGTTAATCCCTGTGCCGTTGGCTGTGTATTATATACCATGAAAGGAACCAGTAGCTTTAACACCATCATCCCTAAACCAGCCAACCTGTCAGGTAAACCTACAATGACATGGAGGTAGAGCTGCACAGAGTGTACAGCATCTTACACCCACAGGGGCTTGCATCTGTGTGTGTGTGTGTGTGTGTGTGTGTGTGTGTGTGTGTGTGTGTGTGTGTGTGTGTGTGTGTGTGTGTTTGTGTGTTTGTGTGTGTGTGTGTGTGTCTGTGTCTGTGTGTGTGTGTGTGTGTGTGTGTGTTTGTGTGTGTGTGTGTGTGTCTGTGTCTGTGTGTGTGTGTGTGTGTGTGTGTCTGTGTCTGTGTGTCTGTGTGTCTGTGTGTGTGTGTGTGTGTGTGTGTGTGTGTCTGTGTGTGTGTGTTTGTGTGTCTGTGTGTGTGTGTGTGTGTGTGCTTGAGAGGGGGGTTAAAATGCCTGAAGCCCCGTACCGTTAACGTTGAATGAAAACAAATAAGAAAAAAAAGCAACAGCAACTGGCGGATATGCTGGAGTTTTGAGGGGAGTAAAAATAGAGCGGGTTTAGAGTGTCGTGTCGTATTAGTGAGGGAGCCCTGAGTGCTACTTCATGAGGTCACAGCCGCCAACCCCTCAGCCCTCAGACACTAACAACCTTGTTCGCCCCACTGTTGTGTCATTTAGGTTTTTCTTCCCCTATTCTGTTTGAAAAAATTATCCTGGTTGTTTCTTTCCCCCCTCAGCCTCTGTGTGTGTGTGTGTGTGTGTGTGTGTGTGTGTGTGTGTGTGTGTGTGTGTGTGTGTGTGTGTGTGTGTGTGTGTGTGTGTGTGTGTGTGTGTACGTGTGCGTGTGTGCATACGTGTGTGTGTGTGTGTGTGTGTGTACATGCGTGCCTGCAGATAGGCTACTACATCATCATGAGTAGCCTATCTATAGCTGGCTAGATCGACCAATGGAGGCCAAGTCTTTGAGTGCATACCTCCTCCAAAGATGGAGAGTGAGGGCTACAGGCTATCCTTTCCGGTTCATATGTAAAGCCGTAACTGATGGTGCATTGAAGACAACAGGGAACACCCCCCCCAAAAATGCTCAGACTGAGAAAAATTGTTTTGAATGGTCAGCCAACTCGGAACTACAGGTCAGAAACTCGGGCGTTATCCTAGAGCTCTGACTTCTCCAACCTGAAGATCACAAAGTTATGATTTTTCCCACTGTGAGCTAATTTTGTTTCCGAATTCCCAGTTGTCTTGAACGTACCAAAAGTAATATGTTTCGGCCATGGCACACTTCATTTTTTACAATACAGTATGTGCTAAATAGCATGTAGTGTAATTAGTACACAGTATGCAGTTTCAGTAAATAGTAGGCAAGCCAGATTTCGGCCTATGTGCATATTGTTTATTTTTAATTTTTTAACCTTTATTTAACTAGGCAAGTCAGTTAAGAACAAATTCTTATTTTCAATGACGGCCTAGGAACAGTGATTAATTGCCTGTTCAGGGGCAGAACGACAGAGAATGTCAGCTCGGGGGAGAGGAGAGAGAAAGGAGAGGAACTACAGATGTATAAAGCTGCTTTAAATGGACAAATCACTGAAATTATTTTACGCAAGGCCTTAAACGACTATTATGCTGATAATGACAGTGCTCTTAAAAGGCCTGCTTTCATGTTGTGGCATGTGCCACGTTTGGCAAGTCATGGGAGGATTAAATGGCTATGTTTGCCAACGCAACTGTATACAGGCATGTGTTTATACATTCTAAATATTCTAAAAGGATAAGCAGCTTGATTCCAGCAGACCATGTGACAGTGTAAACCCTGTCACATGGCTTCTTTAAAGAATAGCAGTCTAACAGGTGCCAAGTCATTCATGCTGAAGACTTCCATTGATCCCCACAACACAGCCATTTTGAGGCCAAGTAGGGGTGTGCTGTAATTAGCCAAATAAAAAAAATTACAACAACCGACATTGCACCAGACTAGACCGACATTGTATCTCTTTATCTTTACTAGTGATGCTCGAAACCCATGCTATCCAGCTACTACCATGCTTGCTAAGAAAAATTTGCACGAAAGTGACGTCAGGGTTGCAGCAGCATGCGTTTTGTCACGGGGAAACACTGACGTTCTCGGCCGACGGCACAGGAAGTGCACGGTGAGAGAGCATATGCGCTGAAGGCGGGGGACCGGCAACGAGGCCTCGCTGCCCTCTCCGTCCATTTCTCGCCTTCTCCATCACTTTTTCGCACTACCCCTTTGTGCCCTAGCTGAAAATCTCAGGTCGTTAGTGTTTAATTAAGATACAGGGCTACAACTACATCCTGGTCCAAGGACCTGCTGGTACACCTGGCAGAAGTTGGCTGACGCCTGAGCCAAAGCCCCTGAACTACACTCTGTCCTCTCAATGACTTTGCCAACACAGTGAGTGGTGACGTGCCGTGTTGTTTATTGGCTTGCTGGGGGTTACAATCACGTGTGAAGAGATGAGAGGGCTAAGCCTATATCCCAAATGAGTTGCTGTCTGTGAGTGTGCCCTTATGAGTGGGTCTGCGTGTGCCCTTATGAGTGTGTCTGTGTGTGCCCTTATGAGTGTCTGTGTGTGCCCTTATGAGTGTCTGTGTGTGCCCTTATGAGTGTGTCTGTGTGCCCTTATGAGTGTGTCTGTGTGTGCACTTATGAGTGTGTCTGTGTGTGCCCTTATGTGTGTGTATGTATGTGCCCATATGAGTGTGTCTGTGTGCCCTTATGAGTGTCTGTGTGTGCCCTTATGAGTGTGTATGTATGTGCCCATATGAGTGTGTCTGTGTGCGCTTATGAGTGTGTCTGTGTGTGCCCTTATGAGTGTGTCTGTGTGCCCTTATGAGTGTGTCTGTGTGTCCGCTTGTGAGTGAGTGTGTCTGTGTGAGCGCTTGTGTGTCTTTGTGTGTCCTTAAGAGTGTGTCTGTGTGAGCACTTGTGTGTCTGTGTGTGCGCTTGTGAGTGTGTCTGTGTGTGTGCTTGTGAGTGTGTCTGTGTGAGCGCCTTTGTGTCTGTGTGTGTGCTTGAGAGTGTGTCTGTGTGAGCGCCTTTGTGTCTGTGTGTGCGCTTGTGAGTGTGTCTGTGTGTGCGCTTGTGAGTGTGTCTGTGTGAGCGTTTGTGAGTGTGTCTGTGTGAGCGCTTGTGAGTGTGTCTGTGTAAGCGTTTGTGAGTGTGTCTGCGTGAGCGCTTGTGAGTGTGTCTGTGTGAGCATTTGTGAGTGTGTCTGTGTGAGCGTTTGTATGTGTCTGTGTGAGCGTTTGTGAGTGTGTCTGTGTGAGCGCTTGTGAGTGTGTCTGTGTGAGCATTTGTGAGTGTGTCTGTGTGAGCGTTTGTATGTGTCTGTGTGAGCGTTTGTGAGTGTGTCTGTGTGAGCGCTTGTGAGTGTGTCTGTGTGAGCATTTGTGAGTGTGTCTGTGTGAGCGTTTGTATGTGTCTGTGTGAGCGTTTGTATGTGTGTCTGTGTGAGCGTTTGTATGTGTGTCTGTGTGAGCGTTTGTATGTGTGTATGTGTGTCTGTGTGAGCGTTTGTGAGTGTGTCTGTGTGAGCGTTTGTATGTGTGTCTGTGTGAGCGTTTGTATGTGTCTGTGTGAGCGTTTGTGAGTGTGTCTGTGTGAGCGTTTGTGAGTGTGTCTGTGTGAGCGTTTGTATGTGTGTCTGTGTGAGCGTTTGTATGTGTCTGTGTGAGCGTTTGTATGTGTGTCTGTGTGAGCGTTTGTATGTGTCTGTGTGAGCGTTTGTATGTGTCTGTGTGAGCATTTGTATGTGTCTGTCTGAGCGTTTGTATGTGTCCGTGTGAGCGTTTGTATGTGTTTGTGTGAGCGTTTGTATGTGTCTGTGTGAGCGTTTGTATGTGTCTGTGTGAGCGTTTGTATGTGTCTGTACCTCAATGTCTTTCCATGTTTCATTAACATTGTTTAGATTCTCGTGCATCAACCTGCTTTTCTGCTTTTGTGGCCATCTGCAAGCATTTGTGTGTGTGTGTGTGTGTGTGTGTGTGTGTGTGTGTGTGTGTGTGTGTGTGTGTGTGCGTGCGTGTGCGTGCGTGTGCGTGCGTGTGCGTGCGTGTGTGTGTGTGTGCGTGCGTAGGCCTGTGTGTGTCCACAGGACCATACGGCTGTCTGCTCCATTCATGAGGAAATAACAAGTAAAATACCCTAGAGGTGTAGATAGACTCCCGTCTCTTAAAATCAATGGATTCAAATGAGATGCAGAGATGTAAATACAAAGCAACTGCCCGTGGTAATGCACCAGCCGTGAGGTGGGCCCTTCTCAAGGGCCTGATGAGCCGGCATGCCAACCTGCTGTGCCACAGGACCCGTGCCCCGGCTGGCACCACGGATGGCAGCCACGCCATTGTCTGTACAACCTACAGCTATGTGTGTGTGTGAGTGTGTGTAGAGTGTGTGTGTGGTGGGCATAGTGTCTGTGTGGTGTGTAGAGTAGCTCTAAAAATGAATGCTGTTCAAAAGTGACTACATTAAAGAGCGGACCAAGTCATCCACATACGTATTCGGTTTAGTGTCCTCCTGGTGACAAGGGTTGGGGATTATAAAATGTGCTTTCATCAAACAGAAAGGAATATGACCACGTATGGAGAAAAAGAGTGTTGCATCACATTCGGATTAAAATGTTAATTTAAGTATTTTACTGCAAATGTCAATGACAACATCATATGAATCTATTGTCTTTTCTATTGACGGTCCTTTGGTGCAATCACACTTATTTACTCAGTAAGCAGCATAAGGAAGTGGACTCCTCCATCCCTGCCATTAGTGGTTTTAGAATAGGAAGGGCTAGTGACATGTTACTGTTACTGTTATTATAAACTGGTTACTAACGTAATTAGAAGAGTAAAAATAAATGTTTTGTCATACCAGTAGCCAATCAGCAAGTGTTTTGTTTATGTGTGTGTGTGTGTGTGTGTGTGTGTGTGTGTGTGTGTGTGTGTGTGCATACGCATGTGTGTGTCCGCAGGACCATACGGCTGTCTGTTCCATTTATGAGAAAATAATAAGTGAAATACCCTAGAGGCTTATAGGGCACCAACTACACAGTTTATGATATACATCAACATACAGGAAGGGGCTATGGAACCCTGACCTGTTCACCGGACATGCTACCTGTCCCATACCTGCTGTTTTCAACTCTCTAGAGACAGCAGGAGTGGTAGAGATACTCTTAATGATCGGCTATGAAAAGAAAACTGACATTTACTCCTGAGGTGCTGACTTGCTGCACCCTCAACAACTACTGTGATTATTATTATCTGACCCTGCTGGTCATCTATGAACATTTGAACATCTTGGCCATGTTCTGTTATAATCTCCACCCGGCACAGCCAGAAGAGGACTGGCCACCCCTCATAGCCTGGTTCCTCTCTAGGTTTCTTCCTAGGTTCTGGCCTTTCTAGGGAGTTTTTCCTAGCCACCGTGCTTCTACACCTGCATTGCTTGCTGTTTGGGGTTTTAGGCTGGGTTTCTGTACAGCATTGTGACTTCAGCTGATGTCAGAAGGGCTTTATAAATACATTTGATTGATTGAGTATCACAGGCATGGTGTCTCACGTAATAATGACAGCAGTTCTTCAAATGCACAATATCCAAATATTAAATGCATAAAATATGTCTATATTATTTATGTTTGCATGACTGGATAGGTTTTAGTTTATTTCTGTCTATGTGAACTGGTCTGTTGATAGACAGTGTATGTGAAAGGATGTCTGTAGTGAGCGGTGCGTTGCTTACCCACAGCCTTGAGGGAGGCGCACTTGTTAAAGCCCAGACCAAGGTTGTTGTGAGGGTGGGAGAGTGCCATCGCTGGACCCAGGGGTGAGAGGGCAGCATTATTCAGGTGGTTGTGATCTGAAAGACAGTGAGAGGGAGAGAGAGAGAGAGAGAGAGAGAGAGAGAAAGAAAGAAAGAAAGAAAGAAAGAAAGAAAGAAAGAAAGAAAGAAAGGAAGAGAAGAGAAGAGAAGAAGAGAGAATGAGCTGCTGATACCCTCCAATTAGTCCCAACACTTGGTATTGAAGATACAGAGTTGATAGAAATTGACAGAGACCACCTTGTGTACCACCTTGTGTACCACCGTGTGTACCACCTTGTGTACCACCATATGTACCAACGTGTGTACCACTTTGTGTACCACCATGTGTACCATCATGTGTACCACCATGTGTACCATCATGTGTACCATCATGTGTACCATCATGTGTACCATCATGTGTACCACCACGTGTACCATCACATGTACCATCATGGGTACCCGCACGTGTACCATCATGTGTACCACCACGTGTACCATCACATGTACCATCATGTGTACCATCATGTGTACCACCATGTGTACCGCCACGTGTACCGCCACGTGTACCGCCACGTGTACCGCCACGTGTACCGCCATGTGTACCGCCATGTGTACCATCACGTGTTTCCTGCCATGTGTACCACCATGTGTACCGCCACGTGTACCGCCATGTGTACAACCATGTGTACAACCATGTGTACAACCATGTGTACCACCATGTGTACAACCATGTGTACAACCATGTGTACCACCATGTGTGAGTAATGCTTAATGACCTGTATATTTATGCATCTACTCTGTGCATAGTGGGGGCTGGTGAAGATAAGGATGCATGCTGAGAAAAACATGTGACCACACTGTCCTTTGTAATATTGAGGCAGTCAAATATCCTCCCCTACACTAGAAAAACATGTGACCACACTGTCCTTTGTAATATTGAGGCAGTCAAATATCCTCCCCTACACTAGAAAACAAGGTGCTATCTAGAACTTAAATGGTTCTTCGACTGTCCCCACAGGAGAACCCTTTGAATAACCACTTTTGGTTCCAGGTAGAACTTTTTGGGGTTCCATGTACAACCCGTTCCACAGAGGGTTCTACGTGGAACAGAAAAGGTTTCTACCTGGAACCAAAAATGGTTATCCTATGGGGACAGCTGAAGAACCCTTTTGGAACCCTTTTTTCTAAGTGTGTATAGGAGGCATAGTGGCTAAAATCCCGTCTTCCGGACATCAAAGAGTCTATTTCCCAAAGGTGTTTTGACAGGAACTACAATCACAACACAACACAACCACACAACAAGCCCACTGTACAGTACTAGCTATAACTATACCGTGTCAAAATGGTTGTGACCCGACATTAACCCTCATTCAACCAGACCCCCACAGTGGTGCCCCCTGGGTCACAGTGAATGGGGGGTTAAGGACGCTAATGTGGCCCAGTGGTTGCAGTCACGGATGTGGCGATCATTGGCGTGCATGAGCACCGCCTCTCTATCTGCCCCGTGGCGGTGTGAGGCCGGATGGTTTGTTGTGCTACACACATGCAGGGCATCGACATGCAGCTGGAAACTCTGCCCAGAGCCATACTTTTAGAGAGTTATGCTTTTAGAATTTTGAATATTGTTATAATTCTAGACGTTCAGTTACAAAGCATTGTTAAAATATTCCCTATGGTATATTTAGATTGTACATATTTTTTAGTTTTTAATATCTTGTTGATAGATGAACTGTAATATCTGGTGGTGACCCACGGAGTTGCAGGACTGATTATGTCACGTCTAGCTAATATGATTTGAATGATGCAGCAACACCAGATCAACACCGTCTTACTGCCGCTTTTACAGTCGCTGAAGCATCACCCAGGTGGGTGCTACATTTCAGTACTGGACAATCTAGTCTATCTACGGAGGAGGAGCTGTGACTATCGAAGACGACTAGGTTCCAGATGAAGAGCTCTGTGTCTGTCAGATGTCTCTACCTCCCTGCCTGGCTGTACCATCTATGTTCCCTCCTCTTAAGATACTTCCTTTTCTGAACTGCCGTTCATCTTAAGCTATGGAAGACAATTTGATTTATGTATTTATTTAATGTAATATCTTATGTTGTGCTTCTCTATTATTTACGGTGGGAAATACACATGCGGAGATCATCCGTTCACCCACACCACGTCTCACAAAGACACAGCGGTTCAAACCAAAATCTCAAATTTGGACTCTAGACCAAGAACAAATTTCCACCATCTCTTCTTCTTATTGGTGTCCTTCAGTAGTGGTTTCTTTACAACAATTTGACCATGAAGGCCTGATTCACGCAGTCTCCTCTGAACAGTTGATGTTGAGATGTGTCTGTTACTTGAACTCTGTGAAGCATTTATTTGGGCTGCAATTTCTAAGGCTGGTAACTGTAATGAACTTATCCTCTGCAGCAGAGATAACTCTGGGTCTTCCATTCCTGTGACGGTCCTCATGAGAGCTAGTTTCATCATAGCGCTTAATGGTTTTTGCTACTGCGCTTGAAATGTTCCATATTGACTGACCTTTATGTCTTAAAGTAATGATGGACTGTCGTTTCTCTTTGTGCTTATTTGAGATTCTTGACCTAATATAGACTTGGTCTTTTACCAAATAGGGCTGTCTTCTGTATACCAACCCTACCTTGTCACAACACAACTGATTGGCTCAAATGCATTAAGAAGGAAAGAAATTCCACAAATGAACTTTTAAGAAGGCACACCTGTTAATTGAAATGCATTCCAGGTGACTACCTCATGAAGCTGGTTAAGAGTGTGCAAAGCTGTCATCAAGGCAAAGGGTGGCTATTTGAAGAATCTCAAATATAACATATTTTGAATTGTTTAACACTTTTCTGATTACTACATGATTCCATATGTGTTATTTCATAGTTTTGATGTCTTCACTATTATTCTACAATGTAGAAAATAATCAAACTAAAGAAAAACCCATGAATGAGTAGGTGTTCTAAAACATTTGACCGATAGTGTACACTGAACAAATGTGACAGTCAGAGGCTTGTTCACTCTGGCCTACTCCTATTTTCACAGCACTGAAATGGAACCCCGCAGTCATCAAGTTCTAACAGGTTCACCAATCCAGTGAGGTGATGCTGGTGTTCAGGCCAATGACGAGAGAGGAAGCTAGCTAGCATGACAACAACAGCAACCTGACCTGAGATGACGGACAGTTGCCCAAATGTAAGCACCAGAGGGTGACAAAAGGTTAAATGTTTGTGCCGTTTTAGATGCATCTTTGCAACTCAGAATATAATTGATTCACACATTATTGTCAGACTCTCTGAAAGGTTACTAGTCATTGGATGCTCATTTAAGTTATATAAAGCTTACATAGCTACTGTACATGGCTGTTGTGTGTGACCCTGGTGGGGACATTTTAAAATAGTCACTAAATATGTTTCACATTTCAATGAATAGATAGAATGATAACTTTTTGTAAAATAACCATGTGTGCTTCAAGGGTCATTATGTAACATAATGTACAAAATGTTTGGAAGGCATTCTTATGTCTAGATCACTTAGTGGCACGAAAAGTTACCAAACACAGAGCAATACCGTCGCGAATCGTCCGAGCCACGTTATGCATCGCATCGATGGAAACCATGCAGGAGATAAAAGGAGCGGTAGAAAAGAGCGGCGAGGGAACGATGACACTGAAGTTGACTGATTGAATTAGAAATGTATCTTCTCGTCCCCGTGTAATTGATATGTGATTATGACACGCTGAGTGAGCCGTGCGGAAAATTAACTGTCTTTCGTGCCACAGTGCACCACTGCTCTACACTCCACTCCACCCCAAGGAGAAAAGTGAAACTGGCTCCGGCCACCAAGGCTTACTCGCTCCCTGGCTGATGAGCTGTGAAGCGTTTGATTCTGGCGAGCAGGACATTTCCCACCAGTTCTCCCTCTCAAGAGGGGCCCGTCTCTCTGCAATCCCAGCGGTCATCTGAGCTGGCACCCCTAATGAGCTCTGTCTCTCACAAAGATTCCCTCGGAATCCCTTTCCCCTCCGCCTCAGAACTCCGGAATGTAATGTGACTGTCTGGCTGGACAGAGCTATGCCCCACTCGGAGTGTTTGTGTGTTTGTATCTTTTTTTTAAATTTTTTTTAGAGATTAAAAGTACATTTACATTGTAATCCTACTGACAACTAACTTTCTAACTCCGCCCACAACTTCAGGACTTTAGAGCATTCACAGAAGGCATGAATTATCGAGTCATTCTTAGTTTTACACTTAAGACATGACTCTGCCGTTATGCTGTTAAATCCAACTCTAACTGACTAATCAGCAGTGGAAAGAGGAGAGGCCAAGAGAGAGGGGGGAAGAACTAGAGAGAAAAAAATCAACTAATTGCATTGATGAAAAAAAATCCTTGGCTTCTGTCCAGTTTGACCACAGGGTTATGTGCTTGTGACATGGGGTGGTGGTGGTGGTGGTGGTAGTCGTGGTGTGGACAGAGCTGGACACTGTGTCCACACTGTGTGTGATGGCCATCTGTGCTGCAATGATGGGGTTGAATATTCACGGATATGAGAGCGTTTTTTTTTCTTTACGAAGTTTGTGCGTAGGTTCCTTGAGTATGTGCACACAGAACAATGTGTAAAGAGAGTTTACAGTTTTCATGTGGGTATGAGTGTGAGTGTCTCTGCGAATAAGGATTTGTATGTTGATATGAATTTCAAATTGTGTGTGTGTGTGTGAGAGAGAGAGGCTGAGTGAGATAGAGAGAGAGAAAATAAAGAGAGAGAGAGAGAGAGGGGTAGAGAGAAAAGAAAGAGAGAGAGTGCAAGGGAAAGATTTGGATTTGTGTGTGTGTACACATTGTGAATGAGTCGGAGCTGGTGTGCAGTACACTGCTGGGCGATGGCCTAATTCAGCAGGGCTGAACTTCAAAGGGCCCTAGTGCTGCAAGGGCTTCAGCAGAGCTGCCACTGATATGGCTCTAAAACACAGAGACAGTGGGGGCGAGAGACTACACCATCAATAGATTAAATACTGATATCGCAGAGCAAGAGGCATTTTACACTTGATGAGAAAAGATGAGAGTGTGAGCAGGCAAGCAAGTGAAAGGGAGAGCATGAGAGAGAGAGAGAGAGAGAGAGAGAGAGAGAGAGAGAGAGAGAGAGAGAATGGAGAACTCCACAGGGAGGATGTTAAAAAGACAGAGAAAGTGGTGGTAAGAGAGACATCTGTCACAGGCAGTCTGTTCTGCCATGTTGCAGCAATGGAGAGGAACCCCCCCCTCCTCTCCAATAAACAGAAAATATGCTTCACTTAATTTAAACACATCCCTCTCTCTCTCTCCTCAGTCTACCCCACTCTCCATCTCTCTCTTCCTCTACCCCACTCTCCATCTCTCTCTTCCTCTACCCCACTCGCCATCTCTCCCTATCTTTCTTTTCATCTACCCCCTCTATATCTCTCCATCTCTCTCTCTCACTCCCTGCCTCTCTTGTTCAGCTTCACAGATCTCTTTCCCCCTATAGCTCTCCTTCTAGTGCAGTTTGGTGCAGTAAGCTGATTAGCCCTGAAAAGCGTTCACATGCCCTTACACTGCAGATTAAGACACCTAGCCGTGAACTCCTGTGCTGTGACAAAATTACCCTGCCTCTCCTCTCAACTACATCTGGGGCACTGAAATCACAGTGTCTCACACTCACATACATACGGTACACACTTTGTCTCTCTCTCACACAGACACATCCTCTTTCTCTCAAGCACACACACACGCCTAGTTCTCTAATCTTACAACTAAAACTTAAGTAATGAAATCACTCTCTTTCTCACACAGACATATGTTACTATCATTAGACTCTCGCTTTCTGTATACTGAAATTACTCAATTTAAACTCACACAAATGTGGCTTGGGTTTGGCAGCTGAAGTAAGCCCTCCCTATTTAAACATGAGAAGATTCTAATTTCCAGAGCGCTAAGTACCCTGCCTGCCTGTACTTGTGATGGAGCGTGCATTGGGCCATCTGTTGTGCTCACGTGAAAAGCTTTAAAGGGATGTGTTTGGGAGATCAGCCATTCCTTACGGCTGCTCATTCTCACTCTCTCACTCTATCCTCTTTTCACATCACACTGTCTCATCCCACTCTCTCTTTCTCTCTCTTTATCACTCTCACTACCACTCCCCACTTCCTTCTCTATTTATGTTGTTATTTTTGTCTTTTAATTTCTCTATTTTTTATTTTTATTTATTTTTATTTAAGGGGTGGATCATCTTTAATAATGCGGATAGATTGTTGCTTCCATCAATGTAATTGTATGCATCATTTCCAACCCCCCTTATATTTTTGTGGTAAATATATGTATCTATATATATATATACATAGACATACCCACACACACATATATATAAACATACATACATACATACATACATACATACATACATACATACATACATACATACATACCCACACAAATATACAGTTGAAGTCGGAAGTTTACATACACCTTAGCCAAATACATTTAAACTCAGTTTTTCACAATTCCTGACTCTTAATCCTAGTAAAAATTCCCTGTCTTAGATCAGTTAGGATCACCACTTTATTTTAAGAATGTGAAATGTCAGAATAATAGTAGAGAGAATGATTTATTTCAGCTTTTATTTCTTTCATCACATTCCCAGTGGGACAGAAGTTTACATACACTCAATTAGTATTTGGTAGCATTGCCTTTAAATTGTTTAACTTGGGTCAAATGTTTAGGGTAGCCTTCCACAAGCTTCCCACAATAAGTTGGGTGAATTTTGTCCCATTCCTCCTGACAGAGCTGGTGTAACTGAGTCAGGTTGGTAGGCCTCCATACTCGCACACACTTTTTCAGTTCTGCCCACATATTTTCTATAGGATTGAGGTCAGGGCTTTGTGATGGCCACTCCAATACATTGACTTTGTTGTCCTTTAGCCATTTTGCCACAACTTTGTAAGTATGCTTGGGGTCATTGTCCATTTGGAAGAACCATTTGCGGCCAAGCTTTAACTTCCTGACTGATGTCTTGATGTTGCTTCAATATATCCACATAATTTTCCATCCTCATGATGCCATCTACACTGCTCAAAAAAATAAAGGGAACACTTAAACAACACAATGTAACTCCAAGTCAATCACACTACTGTGAAATCAAACTGTCCACTTAGGAAGCAACACTGATTGGCAATAAATTTCACATGCTGTTGTGCAAATGGAATAGACAACAGGTGGAAATTATAGGCAATTAGCAAGACACCCCCAATTAAGGAGTGGCTCTGCAGGTGGTGACCACAGACCACTTCTCAGTTCCTATGCTTCCTGGCTGATGTTTTGGTCACTTTTGAATGCTGGCGGTGCTTTCACTCTAGTGGTAGCATGAGACGGAGTCTACAACCCACACAAGTGGCTCAGGTAGTGCAGCTCATCCAGGATGGCACATCAATGCGAGCTGTGGCAAGAAGGTTTGCTGTGTCTGTCAGCGTAGTGTCCAGAGCATGGAGGCGCTACCAGGAGACAGGCCAGTATATCAGGAGACGTGGAGGAGGCCGTAGGAGGGCAACAACCCAGCAGCAGGACTGCTACCTCTGCCTTTGTGCAAGAAGGAGCAGGAGGAGCACTGCCAGAGCCCTGCAAAATGACCTCCAGCAGGCCACAAATGTGCATGTGTCTGCTCAAACGGTCAGAAACAGACTCCATGAGGGTGGTATGAGGGCCCGACGTCCACAGGTGGGGGTTGTGCTTACAGCCCAACACCGTGCAGGACGTTTGGAATTTGCCAGAGAACACCAAGATTGGCAAATTCGCCACTGGCGCCCTGTGCTGTTCACAGATGAAAGCAGGTTCACACTGAGCACATGTGACAGACGTGACAGAGTCTGGAGACGCCGTGGAGAACGTTCTGCTGCCTGCAACATCCTCCAGCATGATCGGTTTGGCGGTGGGTCAGTGATGGTGTGGGGTGGCATTTCTTTGGGGGGCCGCACAGTCCTCCATGTGCTCGCCAGAGGTAGCCTGACTGCCATTAGGTACAGAGATGAGATCCTCAGACCCCTTGTGAGACCATATGCTCGTGCGGTAGGCCCTGGGTTCCTCCTAATGCAAGACAATGCTAGACCTCATGTGGCTGGAGTGTGTCAGCAGTTCCTGCAAGAGGAAGGCATTGATGCTATGGACTGGCCCGCCCGTTCCCCAGACCTGAATCCACATCATGTCACATCATGTCTCGCTCCATCCACCAACGCCACGTTGCACCACAGACTGTCCAGGAGTTGGCGGATGCTTTAGTCCAGGTCTGGGAGGAGATCCCTCAGGAGACCATCCGCCACCTCATCAGGAGCATGCCCAGGCATTGTAGGGAGGTCATACAGGCACGTGGAGGCCACACACACTACTGAGCCTCATTTTGACTTGTTTTAAGGACATTACATCAAAGTTGGATCAGCCTGTAGTGTGGTTTTCCACTTTAAGTTTGAGTGTGACTCCAAATCCAGACCTCCATGGGTTGATAAATTTGATTTCCGTTGATCATTTTTGTGTGATTTTGTTGTCAGCACATTCAACTATGTAAAGAAAAAAGTATTTAATAAGAATATTTCATTCATTCAGATCTAGGATGTGTTATTTTAGTGTTCCCTTTATTTTTTTGAGCAGTGTATTTTGTGAAGTGCACCAGTCCCTCGTGCAGCAAAGCAACATGATGCTGCCACCCTCGTGATTCACGGTTGGGATGGTGTTCTTCGGCTTGCAAGCCTCCCCCTTTTTCCTCCAAACATAACGATAGTCATTATGGCAAAACTGATCTATTTTTGTTTCATCAGACCAGAGGACATTTCTCCAAAAAGTACAGTCTTCAAATCAAAGTTTATTTGTCACGTGCGCCGAATACAACAGGTGTAGATCTTACAGTGAAACGCTTACTTACAGGCTCTAACCAATAGTGCAAAAAAGGTATTCGGTGAACAATAGGTAAGTAAAGAAATAGAACAACAGTATAAAGACAGGATATACACAGTAGCGAGGCTATATACAGTAGCGAGGCTATAAAAGTAGGGAGGCTTCAAACAGACACCGGTTAGTCAGGCTGATTGAGGTAGTATGTACATGTAGATATGGTTAAAGTGACCATGCATATATGATGAACAGACAGTAACAGTAGCGTAAAAGAGGGGTTGGCGGGTGGTGGGACACAATGCAGATAGCCCGTGTGCGGGAGCACTGGTTATTGAGGTAGTATGTACATGGATGTATAGTTAAAGTGACTATGCATATATTATAAACAGAGAGTAGCAGCAGCGTAAAAGTGGGGTTGGGGGGGACACTATGCAAATATTCCGGGTAGCCATTTGATTACCTTTTCAGGAGTCATATGGCTTGGGGGTAAAAACTGTTGAGAAGCCTTTTTGTCCTAGACTTGGCGCTCCGGTACCGCTTGCCATGCGGTAGTAGAGAGAACAGTCTATGACTGGGGTGGCTGGGGTCTTTGACCATTTTTAGGGCCTTCCTCTGAAACCGCCTGGTCTAGAGATCCTGGATGGCAGACGGTTTAGCCCCAGTGATGTACTGGGCCGTACGCACTACCCTCTGTAGTGTCTTGCGTTCGGAGGCCGAGCAATTGCCATACCAGGCAGTGATGCAACCAGTCAGGATGCTCTCGATGTTGCAGCTGTAGAATCTTTTGAGGATCTCAGGACCCATGCCAAATCTTTTTAGTTTCCTGAGGGGGAATAGGCTTTGTCTCATCGTTGTCGGTGATCAGGCCTACCACTGTTGTGTCGTATGCAAACTTAATGATGGTGTTGGAGTTGTGCCTGGCCATGCAGTCGTGAGTGATCAGGGAGTACAGGAGGGGACTGAGCATGCACACCTGGGGAACTCCAGTGTTGAGGGTCAGCGTGGCAGATGTGTTGCTACCTACCCTCACCACCTGGGGGCGGCCCGTCAGGAAGTCCAGGATCCAGTTGCAGAGGGAGGTGTTTAGTCCCAGGATCCTTAGCTTAGTGATGAGCTTTGAGGGTACTATGGTGTTGAACGCTGAGCTGTTGTCAATTATTTCTCACATAAATGTTCATTCTGTCCAGGTGGGAAAGGGCAGTGTGGAGTGCAATAGAGATTGTATCATCTTTGGATCTGTTTGGACGGTTTGCAAATTGGAGTTGGTCTAGGGTTTCTGGGATAATGGTGTTGATGTGAGCCATTACCAGCCTTTCAAAGCACTTCATGGCTACGGACGTGAGTGCTACGGGTCTGTAGACATTTAGCAAAAAATTGCACCGGAAGAAATGGCAGCTATACTTTTTGTGGCTGTTTATTTAACACCACAGACAGATACTGGCACTAAGACAGCACTCCGTCAACTGTATAAGGAAATAAGCAAACAGGAAACCACTCACCCAGGCGGTGCTCCTAGTGGTCGGAGCCTTTAATGCAGGGAAACTTAAATCAGTTCTACCAAATTTATATCAACATGTTAAATGTGCAACCAGAGGGAAAAAAATCGCACTGAGCTAAAGGATAGAGCTGCCGCTTTCAAGGTGCGGGACTCTAACCTGGAAGCTTACAAGAAATCCTGCTATGCCCTGCGACGAACCATCAAACAGGCATAGCGTCAATACAAGGCTAAGATTGAATCATACTACACCGGCTCCAAAGCTCGTCTTATGTGGCAGGGCTTGCAAACAGACTACAAAGGGAAGCACAGCTGCGAGCTGCCCAGTGACACGAGCCTACCAGACGAGCTAAATCACTTCTATGCTCACTTCGATGCAAGCAACACTGAGGCATGCATGAGAGCATCTTTGTCCCCATGTGCAGTTGCAAACACCGTTTGGCTTTTTTATGGTGGTTCTGGAGCAGTGGCTTCTTCCTTGCTGAGCAGCCTTTCAGGTTATGTCGATATATGACTAGTTTTTACTGTGGATATAGATACTTTTGTACCTGTTTCCTCCAGCATCTTCACAAGGTTCTTTGCTGTTGTTCTGGGATTGATTTGCACTTTTCGGACCAAAGTATGTTCATCTCTAGGAAACAGAACATGTCTCCTTCCTGAGCAGTATGACGGCTGCGTGGTCCCATGGTGTTTATACTTGCGCACTATTGTTCGTACAGATGAACGTGGTACCTTCAGGCATTTGAACATTGCTCCCAAGGATGAACCAGACTTGTGGAGGTCTACAATTTTTTTTCTGAGGTCTTGGCTGATTTCTTTTGATTTTCCCATGATGTCAAGCAAAGAGGCACTGAGTTTGAAGGTTGGCCTTGAAATACATCCACAGGTACACTTCCAATTGACTCAAATTATGTCAATTAGCCTATCAGAAGCTTCTAAATCCATTACATAATTTTCTGGAATTGTCCAAGCTGTTTAAAGGCACAGTTAACTTAGTGTATGTAAACTTCTGACCCACTGGAATTGTGATACAATTAATTATAAGTGAAATAATCTGTCTGTAAACAATTGTTGGAAAAATGACTTGTGTCATGCACAAAGTAGATGTCCTAACCGACTTGCTAAAACTAGAGTTTCTCAACAAGAAATGTGTGGAGTGGTTGAAAAATGAGTTTTAATGACTCCAACGTAACTTCTGACTTCAACTGTATATATACATATACACACTTCTTTTATATATACCTTCATTTATTATTCCCTCTAAACCCTACCACCTGGCAAGTAGCCTAGTGGTTAGAGCATTGGGCCAGTAACCAAAAGGTTGCAGGATCAAATCCCTAATGTAAAAATCTGTCATTTTTCCCCTGAACCAGGCAGTTAACACAGTGTTCTCTGGTATGCCGTCATTGTAAATAAGAATTTGTTCTTAAACTGACTTGCCTAGTTAAATAAAGGTTAAAACAATTGGAGTAAACTAATAAACAATAACACTAAGTCTTCTACTTCCAGCTTATACACATTTTACAGACACAATCTATTTTACAATAGTTATATCTCGTTTGTTTTTAGTCCTGGCCTTCCTCTATTTTTGATATCCATCCAGTTTGATTTCTACTTGCAACTGTGCTATTTCACAAAAGTTGAACCTATATACATTTTACAGACCCCGTATGTTTTACATTGGTTATCTTGTTATTAGTCCCACCCTTCAGCTCCATTCAACCCCTCCCATCTATCTCTTAACACCATCCATTTTGGATTTCTATTTGCCACTTCCTTCTCTTTATCTTACTCTATATCTCTTCTTTCTCTCAGTTCCTTTCTGTCTCTCCACCTGAGAGGAAGACTGAATTGAAGGCTTAGCCAGGACAATGAGTTTGCTGCGGTCAGCACAGTCCAGCCCAGCTTAGTGATTTAAAAGGCCCCTCTACCTACCTTCTCTCGTGTACACACAAACACACGCCTTGCTGAATTATGGTCTATTAAAGCCAATTCCCCCTCAGTGCACCATTGCGAGTCAAAAGTCATCAGTGCTGGGCTGTGCTGAGATATCTTTCTGTACTACAGTTAACAATGTACACAACACACAAGTTGTGTACATTGTTAGTTGCAAGGCTATTCTCATGTGTAGACCTACAAAGCAACCAATTCATTTTACACTGGTACATCTGATACATGCATTCAGTTTATTATGTACAACACCCCATTCATGGAAATAGTTTGCTCCTGAAGACAGTGAGTCACGTGGCCATGGTTTGCTATAAAAAGCAGGCAGACAGGCATTCAGTTACTGTTTGATTGAACGTTAGAATGGGCAAAATTAATGACCTAAGTGACTTTGAGCGTGGTATGATCGTCGGTGCCAGGCGCACCAGTTCCAGAATCTCAGAAACGGCCATCCTCCTGGGCTTTTCACACACGACAGTGTCTAGGGTTTACAGAGAATGGTGCAACAACAAAAAACATGCAGTCAGTGGCAGTCCTGTGCGCGAAAACAGCTAGTTAATGAGAGATCGAAGGATAATGGCAAGAATTGTCCAATCTAACAGATGGGCCACAAGCAGGCAAATAACGGCACAGTACAACAGTGGTGTTCAGAGTGACATCTCGGAACGCACAACTTGTCGGTCCTTGTTACGGATGGGCTATTGCAGCAGACGACCACACGGGTTCCATTCCTATTAACTAAAAACATGAAGAAGAGTCTCCGGTGGGCACGTGATCACCCCAAAAAAACATTGCCTGGTCCAACAAATCCCAGTTCCTGTTGTGTCATGCTGATGGCAGAGTCAGGTTTAGCATAAGTCCTTGTCCCCATCCTGCCTGGTGTCAACAGTACAGGCTGGTAGCAGTGGTGTAATGCTTTGGGGAATGTTTTCCTGACACAAGTTAGGTCCCTTGATACAAATTGAGCAACGTATCCATGCCCCAACGAATTCAGACTGTTCTGGAGGCAAAGGGGGGTCCGACCCGGTACTATATGTATCTAATAGGGTATACCTAATAAACTGGCCACCGAGTGTAATCATTAACTTCCTAAGATCCTGTCACTGTTTGTGAGTAAGATAATGCGCTTGTCTGAATACATGACGTGGTTGAGTGTTTCCCACTGGGCACAGATGTCAGTTTGTCAACTAATGTGAATTCAACATGAAATCAGCAAAACATTTCTCTATGACATTGAATTTAGGTTAAATGTTGGGTGAAAAAATACTAAATTCCATTATTTTGATGACTTTTTGCAAATCCAATCAGTTTTCCAAGTGGATTCAACATCATCACATAGATATTTGTTGTTGAAATGACGTGGAAACATAGTTGATTCAACCAGACTTTCCAGTGAACCTCTCCCAGATAGAATTTCCTTTGTATCAAGTGAGTCTGCTGCCCTCTCTCTCTCTCTCTCTCTCTCTCTCTCTCTCTCTCTCTATCTATCTATATATCCCTTGTGATGCATAATTCACCCTGAAAGTAACAACACACCAAACCTCTGGGTGCTCCCTTTTAAGTTCAAAAGACTTAATAATTTAAAACAAGTAATTGAATTGCACAATCATTTCAAGCTTCACGTACAGACAGTTTATACAGCGATGAACTTGAAACCCCAGTTACGCAACAGCCTCTTATTAGGTTCCCTTTTTTTGGCTGGATAAATATTTTATTGACATTTTAGAAACACCTTTTCATTTTGGGATTAATTAGCAAGAGATGCCAAAGAGGGCCTAGTATTGTTATTTTAATGTTTTAGCCTTTCAACGTATTTTTTGACAATTATTCCAACAGGAACAGGGACTTAATTTAGGGATTGCAAGAAGTAGCCCAGGCTATACATTACAATATTAAAGATCCTTAAGAGTCTATTGACGCACCTGTGCTTCAATCCCCATCAAAATCCGTCAGTTTAATTTTGAGATATCATTTTTTTTTTACGGGTTGCGTCTCAACCCATCACATCCACCTATGTCGACTGTCCACATCTGCGGTGGAAGGTGGCCGAGCTACAGTGGTGTTTGTCAGACCATGAGACATCCCAAAAATCGGTCTTCTCACAAAAACATCTATAGGGTCCGAACGGTTTGGCCTAAAAACTATTATTCCACTTTATGGAAAGGGGAGACTCTCAAAAACACAATGAAAAAACATGAAAAATATGTGTACTCTTCATAAAACACAGTTTTCCACCACGATGCTAGAGTGGCTTATGCTACTTCCTGATGTTCAGCCAATCAAGTAGAAGCAGTATGTTGTTTACCACCGGCTGAACACCATGTGCAACATCAGGAAGTAGAATTAGCCACTCTAAAGTTAGTATGATGGTGGCAAACAGTTATTTTCTTTTCGTACTCATATTTTTCCAGATAGTTAAGGAGGAAACCGACGCCCTTGCAGCCTGAATGGAGGATGTGTTATGTACGAGCCGGTCGCCGGGGGACATGAGTGTATAGCCAGCTGCATACATTCCTGTTGGATGCAGATGACAAATGACGTAAAAGGAATAATAGCGCCATCTGCCGGCCGTTTAGTCTACACCGGATGTTTGTCGCAAGGCCAAGGCAGGTAGTTAACTGCAGGGTATTAATCAATTATTGATGAAGGACTTTCATGGGCCCTAGAGCGCAAAAAGGCCCACGCCCTTGGGCTAACCCTGTTTACACCAACAAGTAGGCTAGCTAGCCTAAGTAGCACAGAGTCCTAAGGGTAACGCAGTCAGTTTCAGACAGAAATAATCTATCTTTTTAGATGAATGTCAAATGTCTACTTGATGTCATGCCAACATCATTTGGCGACAGATACTTTAATAGAGGATAATGAGAGAGTCATTTCAGGGCAAAAAGACTCAAGAGGACATGCTTCCTCCTAATCTTCTAGAAGTTCTACAAGTAAGAAACATTGAGCTGTTAATTCATTATTCATGGGTTCACACAAGAAGAAAGAGCAGTCAGTATGCATATTCATGTTTATATTAAATATTACTAGCCAGACCTTTGAAGGCAAAGGAAAGTACTTAGGGTGGGGAGGTGTAAAGTGGACTAGAGAGAGTTTTGCAGTACCCTATGTAAGGCCTACTACACAACTTGTTGGTGGTGATGGTGGTTTTCTAGTCCACAAATTGTTCAAATGGGCTGTCTAGTGTTCACAGTGTAAATTGTGAACGTGGTATATTGTTATATAAGAGCTGTCAGCTCTCCTTTGCCTTTTGGCTCGTCTCATTGGCAGTGAGTTGGAAAGGTTTTGTTGTGATGTAATTTGATGCTTAATGGTAGATGACAGTGATATGTGGTGTCTGTGTATAGGGTATCCCTCAGCCGAGTAGTGTTTGTTTCCTCCTATTGCCCCTTGCTTGTTAGTGAGGGCCTTTCCCCCTGCTGGCAATTGCTTCTCCATAGTAACAATTATGTCACTGTCACACACATCCAGCCTCTCATAGCCACATTCACACACACAACACCACAGAGAAAGAACACACACACAAACACACACATCTAAAAAGAATGACACAGTGTCATGGTTTCCGAAAGATCACTAGATCTCACAAAGTCTGTACAACAAATCAAACTAATTTATGTAGAATACAATTTGACAGTCATAGATGAAGCTATGTTTGTATTCTGAACAAAATAGATAAACCTAATATTACATTTAGTAATACAATTGTTGACAATGTCATGCCACTACCACTTGTAATTCTGGTGGTATGGGCAGGTAACAACACAACACATCCGCCACCCTGATCCTCATCACAAGGGCCCCTCAGGGGTGCGTGCTCAGCCCCCTCTTGTACTCCCTGTTCACTCATGACAGCACGGCCAGGCACAACTCCAACACCATCTTTTAAATTTGCTGATCACCGACAACAACGAGACAGCCTATAGGGAGGAGGTCAGAGACCTGGCCGTGTGGTGCCAGGACAACAACCTCTCCCTCAACGTGATTAAGACAAAGGAGATGATTGTGGACTACAGGAAAAAGAGGACCGAGCATGCCCCCATTCTCATCGACGGGGCAGGTTGAGAGCTTCAAGTTCCTTGGTGTCCACATCACCAACAAACTAACATGGTCCAAACACACCATGACAGTCGTGAAGCGGGCACGACAAAACCTATTCCCCCTCAGGAGACTGAAAAGATTTGGCATGGGTCCTCAGATCCTTAAAAAGTTCTACAGCTGCTTGGTATGACAACTGCTCGGCCTCCAACCGCAAGGCACTACAGAGGGTAATGTGAACAGCCCAGTACATCACTTGGGCCAAGCTTCCTGCCATCCAGGACTTCGATACCAGGCGGTGTCAGAAGAAGAGCCTGAAAATTGTCAAAGACTCCATCCACCCTAGTCATAGACTGTTCTCTCTGCTACCACATGGCAAGCAGTAGCGGAGCGCCAAGTCTAGGTCCAAGAGACTTCTAAACAGCTTCTACCCCCAAGCCATAAGACTCCTGAACATCTAGTCAAATGGCTACCCAGACTATTCACATTGCCCCCCCCCCCCCCCCCTCTCCACACCACTGCAACTCGCTGTTGTCATCTGTGCATAGTCACTTTAATTAACTCTACCTACATGTACATACTACCTCAACTAACCGGTGCCCCCGCACATTGACTCTGTACCGGCACCTCCCTGTATATATTGTTATTTTTTACTGCTCCTCTTTAATTACTTGTTACGTTTATATCTTATTCTTATCCATATTTTTTTAAACTGCACTGTCGGTTAGGGGCAGTAAGTGAGCATTTCACTGGAAGGTCTATACCTGTTGTATTTGGTGCATGTGACTAATACAATTTGATTTGATTTTAATTGTAATTCTCATACAGTCCCTGGTGAAATGATGCCGTGTATCCATGTCTCTGTGTGTCATGTATGCATGGGAGCGTCTGTTTATGTAAGGTCATGGATGTTTGATAGTGCAGTTGTTAACCTTTCATGCTGTCGCCATGACTGGAGCATGCTACCGTACTTTGAGCTGTGAGCTTCACAGACGTGTTCTAGCTAATTGTAGACCTGATGTGAGTGTGTGGGCAAATGTGCAGAGCTCAAGCTACAGATGAGGTGGAAGACACAAGCTCTCCATCATGCTATCCCCCAGAGTGTGTGTGTGTGTCGCCAGAGCCCATCAGAGGATTAGCTCAATCTGACGCCATCATGCATTAACTATATTGAAGTAAAATATAAACGCAACATGCAACAATTTCAAAGATTTTAACTGAGTTACCATTCATATCAGGAAATCAGTCATCAAATTCATTAGGCACTATTCTATGGATTTCACTTGACTGGGTATACAGATATGCATCTGTGGGTCACAGATACCTTAAATAAAGGTAGGGCCGTGGATCAGAAAACCAGTTAGTATCTGGTGTGACCACCATTTTCTTCATGCAGCGCGACACATCTCCTTCTGCATAGAGTTGATCAGGCTGTTGATTGTGGCCTGTGGAATGTTGTCCCACTCCTCTTTAATGGCTGTGCGGAGTTACTGGATATTGGCAGAAACTGGAACACGCTGTTGTATACATCAATCCAGAGCATCCCAAACATGCTCAATTGGTGACGTCTGGTGAGCATGCAGGCCATGGAAGAACTGGGACATTTTCAGCTTCCAGGAATTGTGTACAGATCCTTGGGAAATGGGGCCGTGTATTATCATGCTGAAACATGAGGTGATGGCGTCGGATGAATGGCACGACAATGGGCCTCAGGATCTCATCACAGTATCTCTGTGCATTCAAATTTCCATTGATAAAATGCAATTGTGTTCATTGTATGTAGCTTATACCTGCCCATACCATAACCCCACTGCCACCATGGGATGGGGCACTCTGTTCACAATATTGACATCAGAAAACCACTCGACCAAGCCATTCACGTCATCTGTGGTTGTGAAGCCTGTAGGATGTACTGCCAAATTCTCTAAAAAAAGGTGGCTTATGGTAGAGAAATTAACATTAAATTCTCTGGAAACATCTCAGACAGACATTCCTGCAGTCAGCATGCCAATTGCAGGCTCCCTCAAAAGTTAGAACATCTGTGGCACTGTGTTGTGTGACAAAACTGCACATTTTAGAGAGGCCTTTTGTCCCCGGCACAAGGTGCACCTGTGTAATGATCATGCTGTTTAATCAGCTTTGTTTAATCAGCTTCTTGATGTGCCACACTTGTCAGTTGGATGGATTATCTTGGCAAACGAGAAATGCTTTGTAAATTTGTAGACAAATTAGTGCACACAATTTGAGAGAAATAAGCTTTTTGTGCTTTTGGAAAATTTCTGGGCTCTTTTATTTCAGCTCATGAAACATGGGACCAACACTTTATATGTTGCGCTTATATTTTTGTTCAATATACATTAGCTCTTTTAAAACTGCCCATTAAAGAATGGTACACAAGAATAGTACGAGAGTAGGTGTTCAAATCCATCTGGGGTTAACCAGTAGATTCAACATTGGGACTTTTCATTGTTCTATATTGCACCACACTGACACACACACACACACACACACACACACACTGTCTGGTTTGAGGCAAAGCCCTCAAGCATGTGCAAGGCGTGCGCACTCTGTCTGCACGACCACCCACCATTACAAACTGTGATTGATGTACTGCAGACGCATTAACAGACAGCCCAGTCTTTTGACCTTCAAATCACCTACCTCGCCATCCCCCCTATTTCTGTTCCTGACTTGGTATGTTCTGGCTAGAACCTGGTTTGTGTGGTGTCGGAATGGGTCACCGAGCTGGGGGGCTTGGGGGCTGGGGTGGGGGTTGGGGTTTAACAAGCCCCCATGCAGATTAAATACCACACTGTACATTCTGCTAGTGTCTGTGAGGAGAGAGGGAAAGGGTGAGAGGCGCATTGTGAGAGAACGGCAGAATAGCACAAGGCATAAAAATGTATACTGGGAGAGGGACACTACATGGAAAAAGGGAGAGCAGATGGCTAACAGAGACATTTAAAAAGAGAGGAAGACAGAGTGAAATGTATATCACAGCGTCCAGCTGCTCTCTTGTCACTGAGAATAATGATCACTCTCTTTTCATGTTTTTCCCCTTGTTGTAATGGTTCCCTTCTCATACCTTGCTTCTATCCCCCTCTCCCTCCCTCTCTCTGTCTGGTGTATGCTCAACCTGTCTCTATTTCTATCATGCTTTCTCCTGGACTTACATGTCTCTCTCTTTTGACCTTTCTCCATCTTTCACATTTTGTTCTGTTATCTCTCTCTCTCTCTCTCTCTCTCACTTTCTCGGTCTCTTTCTTCTCCCTCTTCTCTCTCTGTTTCCCACTCTCCCTTAAAGAACCAATGCAGTCAACCATGATTTTCCTTGTTTAAAAAAAATATTTTCACACTATGACGTTGGAATAATATTGTGAAAATTATGATAATGCCCTTTTAAGTTTAAGAGGTGTTTAAATAGACCAATAAGAAAGAGAGTTCCAAACATCTCTACCAATAACAGCTAGTTTTCAGTTTCCCACTCCCCACACCACTCCCAGACAGTCCTAGCTAAATTCTTGCTTGAGAAATTGCTATTTTTGTTTCTCTTTGACCATTTTAATTGAAAGCAATCCCCAGTAGGGCACTTAATTGTTACCCAGAAATGATTTGATACTGCGATAAAAACAGCTGCATTGAGCCTCTAAGGCTCTGATTTGTGGATTCTGTCACATTTCAGCAGCTGGAATCACTGCTCCATCTCATAGTGAGGCTTGGGAAACAGGCTCTGTGCACCGCATAGTAATTACGTGTTTAATGTCTCTAATGAGATCATTGTACATTGTGCAACTGTTGCCTTTCTAACATAACATCTGTATTTATTATTATGCATCCTTGATAATAAAAAGTAGAATGAGGCATTGCAATTAAGATAAACAAACCTTCATATCATAAAAAGCAGCATTAATGGGACATGTTTTTACAACGTCATCCTTATTTAATACCTACAGCTGCTATAATATAACTATTTTTCTGACTTCATAGGCCAAGGTCTTGCCCGTGACATTTTTAATCAGTGATTCAGCTCCCTTTTGACGAAAGCAGATGAAGCGTACAGCTGCAGGGTTTATTACAAAACATAGACCTACACATGTCTCAAGTAAAGACTCCCTTGGAACCTTATATTGCCTATCCACATGCTCTCACACACAGAATGATACTAAGGTACACAGATAGAATACTACATGAATTCACACTTAATTAAACACTCCTTGCATGTGGCAAATACATGCACTCTCACCAACACACAGGCACACACATGGCACACACACTATGACATACAGGCACGCCACCCTTTACCATGCTTGACATTTCACCCATTTTGCACCCACCACATGTAAGCTGTCCAATGACATTTAAGCAGCACTGCAGCAGAGAGCGAGGACAGAGAGAGCGAGGGACAAAGAGAGCGAGGGACAGAGAGAGCGAGGACAGTGGGGAGAGGGGGGTCGAAGGGTTTCCAGGGGTCTCTTTTCCAGAACACTGACCAATGGCTCTATAAATTCTGTCCCCCACATTTCCCTAAATGTTCCATGCCTCCCTCTCCCAACCCTCCTGCATGGTCTTCCATACCAGTTTCTATTACCTCTGCCACTCTTCATTCTCACTCTTTATTTCTATTTTCTTTCCAATTTTACTCCCTTAGTCGCTCTTTGTTTCTCACCTTCTTCTGCCACCTCACAAACCCTCCCCCCTCCATCTCTCTGTCTCCCCATTTCCCTCCTGTCAGAGCAGCGTTTCTGCATCTCTTTATGTTGATCTCACTTTCTTTGTTCCCTCTCTCTCATCCTCCGCTCTTTCCCTATCTGTCTCCCCACCCTCCTCTGTGTTCGGATGAATGATTGAGAGGCTCCATTCGACGACAGCCGCAGGATTGGAACGTCAGTCAACAGGAAATTCTCACTCCTCCCTTGCTGTCGTCAGATCACTGGGAGGCCAGGGGCTCTTTGATCCCCCATAATGCTGCCTGATCGTGGTGTCAGCTCCGACTCTCTACAAACATCTCCCTTGGCACTGTGTGCTGAGATCAATACCACTTCCACGAGGGGGCTTCTCTCCCTGCACCATCTCCTCCGAGCGCTTGCATGGCTCAGAGATTTGACATCTGAAAATCCACTCTGTACACCCTTATCAAAACAGTGGAAGTATGAGTAAGCACACTCTGTAGTTTAACACTGTGCCAAGTGACTGTGTTTGACACTGGCTCTCCGTGTGTCACCAATGACTCTTGCTGTTCTGTCCCATGTGTTTTGACAGGTAGCCCCTCTTAATCACCTTCACCTTGGACAAGACTGTCTGGTAAATACAATCAAAGCAATGAATGTGCTGTAACACACCATTCCTACGGGAGTCTAAGCACAAGGGAAAGCATGGGCACTACCTTTCCGGCTGTGGTTTAGGAGATCTCTCCATCCTCTTCTCTTGACTTAAACCTGGGTTGTCCACAGTCACTTCCTTTGTTCCAGAGCTCTAGTGCTGTAGCAGAGGCTTGTTGACAAATTATGTCTGTCTCTCACACAGCAGTGCACCTGCAGCACTTTGATGGACTCCCTCTGCATGGGTTCTGGAGCAAGCCCTTCCCTTCCTGTCACTCTCCAGTGATGGATGGATGGGTCCTGGACCGTGGTGCTGTATGCTCCAAACATCACTCTCCCTATAACTGGTACTGGGATCGATCATTTTGGGCCTCAGGCACTGAACTATAACCTCCCTGGTGGTGACTGTAGGTGCATCCTCAGTCTAGACGGGACTAGGATCTCATGAAACAGAGAAACAGATGTCCTGTCACAGTTTAAGTTAAAGTCACAGTGTCTTTCATTCCCCCATGTGGAATCCACCCAAGTTCGCCATATTTTCAATGGGCAGAAGATGAGCATCAACTGTCGTGACAGACATTTCTGCTTTTTTTCTCTTACAACTTGGTTGCGCAATCTTTACCCATGATTAAGTCTAAAGGGTCTCTGATCCGGTCAGACGTCTTAATTAGGGGATGCCAGCTATGACAGCAGTGTAAGCAGTGTGCACTGGCTTTTAGTTATGGGATTGCTTCCAATCAGAAATGTTTCAGCTACAGAAATGAACACAGCAGGTATTCAAACAGGAGAGTAGATCTATTAAAGCACACAGTGTGAGTGACCTTCAGCGAAACAACGGAATATACACTGCTCAAAAAAATAAAGGGAACACTAAAATAACACATCCTAGATCTGAATGAATGAAATATTCTTATTAAATACTTTTTTCTTTACATAGTTGAATGTGCTGACAACAAAAAATGTGCTTTCACAAAAATTATCAATGGAAATCAAATTTATCACCCCATGGAGGTCTGGATTTGGAGTCACACTCAAAATTAAAGTGGAAAACCACACTACAGGCTCATCCAACTTTGATGTAATGCCCTTAAAACAAGTCAAAATTAGGCTCAGTAGTGTCTGTATGACCTCCCTACAACACCTGGGCATGCTCCTGATGAGGTGGCGGATGGTCTCCTGAGGGATCTCCTCCCAGACCTGGACTAAAGCATCCGCCAACTCCTGGACAGTCTGTGGTGCAACGTGGCGTTGGTGGATGGAGCGTGACATGATGTCCCAGATGTGCTCAATTGGATTCAGGTCTGGGGAACGGGCGGGCCAGTCCATAGCATCAATGCCTTCCTCTTGCAGGAACTGCTGACACACTCCAGCCACATGAGGTCTAGCAATGTCTTGCATTAGGAGAAACCCAGGGCCAACCGCACCAGCATATGGTCTCACAAGGGGTCTGAGGATCTCATCTCGGTACCTAATGGCAGTCAGGCTACCTCTGGCGAGCACATGGAGGAATGCCACCCCACACCATGACTGACCCACCGCCAAACCGGTCATGCTGGAGGATGTTGCAGGAAGCAGAACGTTCTCCACGGCGTCTCCAGACTCTGTCATGTCTGTCACATGTGCTCAGTGTGAACTTGCTTTCATCTGTGAAGAGCACAGGGCGTCAGTGGCGAATTTGCCAATCTTGTTGTTCTCTGGCAAATGAAAAACGTCCTGCACGGTGTTGGGCTGTAAGCACAACCCCCACCTGTGGACGTCGGGCCCTCATACCACCCTCATGGAGTCTGTTTCTGACCGTTTGAGCAGACACATGCACATTTGTGGCCTGTTAGAGGTCATTTTGCAGGGCTCTGGCAGTGCTCCTCCTGCTCCTCCTTGCACAAAGGCGGAGGTAGCGGTCCTGCTGCTGGGTTGTTGCCCTCCTATGGCCTCCTCCACGTCTCCTGATGTACTGGCCTGTCTCCTGGTAGCGCCTCCATGCTCTGGACACTACGCTAACAGACACAGCAAACCTTCTTGCCACAGCTCGCATTGATGTGCCATCCTGGATGAGCTGCACTACCTGAGCCAATTGTGTGGGTTGTAGACTCAGTCTCATGCTACCACTAGAGTGAAAGCACTGCCAGCATTCAAAAGTGACCAAAACATCAGCCAGGAAGCATAGGAACTGAGAAGTGGTCTGTGGTCCCCACCTGCAGAACCACTCCTTTATTGGGGGTGTCTTGCTAATTGCCTATAATTTCCACCTGTTGTCTATTCCATTTGCACAACAGCATGTGAAATTTATTGTCAATCAGTGTTGCTTCCCAAGTGGACAGTTTGATTTCACAGAAGTATGATTGACTTGGAGTTACATTGTGTTGTTTAAGTGTTCCCTTTATTTTTTTGAGCAGTGTATTATCAGATCATCTTGGTTCTTCACTAAGTTCTGCTCTCAGCCATTAAGTGGTCTCACTTTATTTTACAATGGGTAACATTGTGTCTGATAATGACTCTCAGGCTGGACATGACTCTGTCTAACACAGAACAATTTGTGGTGTTTATTTCGTGAAAATGCTGTGACCTTCAAATATACACAAAACATTAGGAACACCTGCTCTTTCCATGACATAGACTGATCAGGTGAAAGCTATGATCCCTTATTGATGTCCCTTGTTAAATTCACTTAAATCAGTGTAGATGAAAAGGAGGAGACAGGTTAAAAAGTGATTTTTAAGCATGTCAACAATTGAGACATGGATTGTGTATGTGTTCCATTCAGAGGGTGAACGGGCCAGACAAAATATTTAAGTGCCTTTGAATGGGGTATGGCAGTAGGTGCGGGGCACATCGGTTTGTAGCAAGAACTGCAACAGTTTCCCGTGTGTATCAAGAATGGTCCACCACCCAAAGGACATCCAGCCAACTTGACACAACTGTGGGAAGTGTTGGAGTCAACATGGGCCAGCATCCCTGTGGAATGCTTTCGCCACCTTGTAGAGTCCCTGCCCTGACGAATTGAGGCTGTTCTGAGGGCAAAAGGAGGGGGGAGGGGTGCAACTCAATTTGAGTAAGGTGTTCTTAATGTTTTGTACACTCAGTGTATGTTGAGGATTCTACCACTTGATCTTCACCACACATCCAATCGGAAACACATCACCCCACTGGTAATGATGGGCTTGAGACTTGCAGGGGTTAGGTGGAAACTGTAGACTAATTTTGGCTCCGGAGGCTCATCTATGAAAGGGTTAGGTCTCATTATGACGGAATAACAGAGCCAGAATGGAGCCACATCCCCACTCAACCGCCCGGAAGCCATAATATCAGTACGTCAGCAGCCTGGCTTATCCCAGTAATTTAATGTATAGCCACGCACATCTCTGAGGGGCTCAGCTTCCCTCCTATCAGCTACACACAGACACACTGGATCGACGAAAAGCCTGCTTCAGCCCAATCACCATTACAGCCCTTTTAAGGTCAAGCTAAAACTGTGTCAATCCATAACTGTTGGAGCCCAAAGCTACAGTGGAGAGTGGGGAGGAGGCGATAAGGTTAAGAGCATGTCCATATTGTGCCCATAGCCCCATATCCATAATTTCTGTATATTGTATCACTTAAGACAGTGTCATCCGTAGCCCGTAGTGTGAGGTGTCCTTGAGATGACAGAGTGAAAGGACCCCGGGCGCTGGATCTACGCGATGCAAATCCCCTCAACCACAGCTCAGTGGCAGTGCATTACTTTCAGTCCAAATCCTTAACAGGGCACTGAGAGACAACCCAGCACTGGTCCAGGACCTGCTGCTCCATGCTAATCTACACCTCATTGGCTGAGAGGGTATCCAAATAGAACTGACTTGGGGGCACTGTCTGTCTAAGCAGCACTCCAAAAGCCCTGTGCACTTTATAATCCTATTCCCTTCTCCAACCCTCCTTAAACTGCACAGTCTAGCCTGTTGAGACGTAGCAGAAGCAACCAGCAGATATAGCCTGCAGACGCCCCTGGGCAGGACTGAAGGGGGAGAGATTGAGGGGGAGAGTAGGAGGTCTGTGGCTTTGTAAAGACAGCTGGAGGGGTCAGAAGAAGAGCGCCAGAGGCGTTGGAGAGAAGCTGTGCTGTGATCAAACACATCTGCCTCTAATGACACATACGAGAACACACACATGAACACAGCCAGGCAGCCAGTATATCAACTCACAAGCACAGTAATGGAAGTTAAGGGCTTCCGTCAAACAAACACTAACAGACACACTCTGACAGAACAAACAACAACAGACACACTCTGACAGAACAAACACCAACAGACACACTCTGACAGAACAAACACCAACAGACACACTCTGACAGAACAAACACCAACAGACACACTCTGACAGAACAAACACTAACAGACACACTCTGACAGAACAAACACTAACAGACACAGTCTGACAGAACAAACACTAACAGACATACTCTGACAGAACAAACACCAACAGACACACTCTGACAGAACAAACACTAAGGGGGCTTTTACACCAAATTGATTTGGGTTAGTCTGTAGTGGTGTAAACACTTAGTACACTAGGGAGTGCACTAAGCAATGCACTGTGGCTCTCTCAAAAAGGATGTTCTCAGTCCTATTTCATTCCTAGTGTGGTGCGGTTCGCTGCAGGTGAGAAGGCAGTCTGGACCAAACACAGGAAAAGAACCAGAGGTGAGCGGTATTATTGGTTGTTTGACTGAGAGCATTTGATGAAATGCACACAGTACCAGCTGTGGCTGCATAAAACATTCTGTGAATAGCAGCGCATTTATGAGCACATCCGATGCAGGTTAGGGGAGACTGGAGCTGAATATAGCCTATTCACGGCGCAGGTGGAGCGGCTATTCCGCTGTTTCCCACCGCATGTTGTTCGAAGACCAAAGCGAAAGTAATATGAAGTTTGAGACACACAAGTTATTCTTCCTGATAATCAGAGATGGAGTTAACGTGAGCATTTGTGCCCAATAAACAAATGACATGCATGAACATGTGGTTTTGTTTTGGCATTTTAGTTTGTTTAACATTTGGCAATGTGAGAACACCCGGACCAAAGGAAAAAAATGACAATGTAACAAATAATCAAACGCTGATTCGAACTATAGCTCAGAACTAACAAACACACTCTGACAGAACATACAGTAAAAAACAATGACAGAATCACAAACATGACAGCATGCAGGTAGGTTAACTCAAGTATACACAAATGCACAAATTGTGTACATACAGTGCATTTGGAAAAAATTCAGACCCCTTAACTTTTTTCACATTTTATTCTAAAATGTACTACATCGTTTTTTTCCTCATCAATCTACACACAATAATAATAATTATTATTATTAATTATTAATAATACATTTTTTGCAAATCTATAGAAAATAAAAAACTTTAAATCACATTTTCATAAGTATTCAGACACTTTACTCAGTACTTCGTTGAAGCATCTTTGGCTGCGATTACATCCTCAAGTCTTCTTGGGTATGACACTAGAAGCTTGGCACGCTTGTATTTGGGGAGTTTCTCTTATTCTTCTCTCAAGCTCTGTCAGGTTGGATGGGGAGTGTCACTGCACAGCTATTTTCAGGTCTCTCCAGATGTTCGATCAAGTCCAGGCTCTGGCTGGGTCACTCAAGGACATTCAGCGACTTGTCCCGAAGCAACTCTTGCGTTGTCTTGGCTGTGTGCTAGGGTCGTTGTCCTGCTGGAAGGTGAACCTTTGCCCCAGTCTGAGGTCCTGAGCGGTCTGGAGCAGGTTTCCATAAAGGATCTCTCTGTACTTTGCTCCGTATATCATTCCCTTGATCCTGACTATGTGGCTCCAGAGTGGCACAGTGGTCTAATATACTGCATCACAGTGCAAGAGGCGTCACTGCAGTATCTGGTTCAAATCCAGGCTGCATCATATCGGGCCGTGATTGGGAGTCCCATAGGGTCGGCGCACAATTGGCCCAGTGCCGTCCAGGTTTGGCCGGGGTAGGACGTCGTTGTAAATAAGAATTTGTTCTTAACTGACTTGCCTAGTTAAATAAAAAAGTATCCTAGTCCCTGCTGTTGAAAACCATCCCCACAGCATGATGCTGCCACCACCATGCTTCACCTTAGGGATGATTCCAGGTTTCCTCCAGACGTGACACTTGGCATTCAGGCCAAGTTCAATCTTGGTTTCATCAGACCATAGAATCTTGTTTCTCATGGTCCAAGTCCTTTAGGTGCCTTTTGGCAAACTCCAAGCGGGCTGTCATGTGCCTTTTACTGAGGAGTGGCTTACGTCTGACCACTCTACCATAAAGGCCTGATTGGTGGAGTGCTTCAGAGATGGTTGTCCTTCTGGAAAGTTATCCCATCTCTACAGAGGAACTCTGTAGTTCTGTCAGAGTGACTATCGGGTTCTTGGTCACCTCCCTGACCAAGGCCCTTTTCCCCCAATCACTCAGTTTGGCTGGTGGCCAGCTCTAGGACGAGTCTTGGTGGTTCCGAACTTCTTCCATTTAAGAATGACGGAGGCCATTGTGTTCTTGGGGACCTTCAATATTGCAGACATGTTTTGTTACCCTTCCCCAGATCTGTGCCTCTACACAATCCTGTCTCTGAGCTCTACGGACAATTTTTTCAATTTCGAGTCTCATAGCAAAGGGTCTGAATAGTTATGTAAATAAGTAATTTCTGTTTCATAGTTTTAATACATTTGAAAATGTTTACAAAAAAACCTGTTTTCACTTTGTCATTATGGGGTATTGTGTGTAGATTGATGAGAAAAAAACATATTTAATACATTTTAGAATAAGGCTGTAACATAACAAAATGTGGAAAAAGTCAAGGGGTCTGAATACATTACGAATACACTGTACCTACAGTACACAACATAGCTCAAAGCACACACACACAGATGGCAGAGGACACATGCATGAGCATGTATGTCGTACAGTGTGACTGTTATTCCCACAGCATCCTCTCTGTTTCTCAGAGTATCATTACCACAGCGTCATATGTTGACTGGTAGGCAAGCACAGTACGTATGTAATTGGCGCTGGCCCCATGTGGATTTTAATCACAGTGAATATACATAGAAATTAACATACACTCCCTCCACCCGTCCAAATTCCCTCATTTCCTTGTTTTGATTTCAATGTCACACTGATGCTATCGCTCTGGCCCTCACAGACTGCCTCTGCAACATGCAATTACACACGCTCCACAGATGCAGATCCCCCTTATCTACAAAGAGAGCAGGAACAGTGCCAATATAGAACTTGCACACAGTCCGCCCAGCCAAGATTATTCAACGCAGGGATATTTTCCTCTGAACGTGTTTGTTTAGATAACGGTTAGCCACTGTATGAGCAGGATCAACTTTGTCATCACTACAGTATCAGCGTCATCAACAACAACAGGGACATTGTCTACATCGTGTTCAATAACAGTAGTGTAACTGTCGTTATTGCCAAAACATTAACAAATGATGAATGTTGAGATCGGTCTGTTGAAGCATATAGTAACGCTTAAATAATTCATGGTGCAGTTCTAAGGAGTTTAGACCAGCCAGTCCCCTGTATTGTAATGAACCATTAGCTCTGTCCATGGTGCTCGAACATAGCTCACAGACATCAGAAACAAGTGGGATGAGGATAGGCTAGGGCCTTGTGCTTTGTGCTCTCTCAATCATTCTCTTTCCATCTGTTAGCCTTTCACTTCCTGCTTTCAGTCCCTCTGTCTCTGTCCTTACCCAATTTCCTCTCGTTCTCTTCATGTTCTCGTCTTTCTCTCTATTCCCCAAAATCGATATAAAATGTCCTCAGTCTCTTTATTTGTCATTCTGTCTCTGTCTCTTTCCCTCCATTGTTTCACAGAGGAACACACATGGCCTGTTCACTGGGAGATGTTTGACCCTCAGGGCAGCTCTCCACACAGAGCAGCTCTGTCCAGCTGTCCCACTCACTGTCATGAGAATGCTCTCATACAACACACACACACACACACACACACACACACACACACACACACACACACACACACACACACACACACACACACACACACACACACACACACACACACACACACACACACACACACACACACACACATTCACATAGGCACATTCACTATAATACATATAATACATGCCAAACACACTCTAACATAGACACACTCACAGGAACACAAAATTCCAAAAGGAACACTCAATTCCATCACAACTCATGTAGATACTTATACACTGTAATGACCAGCTTATAGCCAGCCAGCCGCTCACTGACAAGAATAATACACACATGCAGAAACGTTATAATTCTCAACCAACATTGGCCTCACATATGGTACATACTGTGCTGTTCAGGGAACAGTCTCAACACTCCGCACAGTTGCACACACTTACACACACACATACTGTGCACACACACACACTCTCTCTGCCTGGATTGTCCCCTAACCCCAACCTCACACTTTCAGACACTGATCTAGATGCAGCCTTAACCATATCATGTCAGATAGAGCACTGAGATTATAGGGCAGAGCAGTATTGGGTGGAATAGAAATAATGAAAACATGTGCAGAGCCAGAGGTTTACACTCTCATCCACCTCAGTAGACTAGGCAGCACCTGTATGTCCTCTCTTGAATGTTCATCATGACACAATGTCACACCCCAGTCAATGTCGTTCTTTCATCTGGTATTATTTGATTTGTTTTTTTACCCCTATCTTTCTGGGAATTCCTCAATGGCTATGTCACCCCATCTTTCATCTTTTTAAATGTTTGCATTGTTTTTTACCCTTATCTATTACAATCCCTACGTTCCCTCATTTCCATCCCATTCTCTCACCTTGTCACTTCTTTCTTGCCCTCTCCTTTGATATTTGTTCCAGAAATCCATCTCCCCCTCTTATCTCTCTGCCAATTCCTCCTTCCCTTTCTTCCACCTCTTCCTCTTCCATCCTCTGCACTCCATCTTTCTACTTCTACCTGCCCACCTTTCTCACACACATGCTCTCTGTCCCCATCCATCTCTTTCTCTCTCTCTCTTAAATTATCCCCTTCTCTCATCTTGCTCCATCTCCCCCTCTCTCCCCTTCCCCCTCCCTCTCTCTCTCTCTCTCTCTGGTCTGTGGTTCTTAATGAAGGTCATGCGGGTGATGGCAGGTTGTGGTTGTGTGGCCAGCAGACACACCATGCTGAGAGCTGAGGGGGGGGACAGGGGGCACACAGACGGGTCTCTCTGGCCTCCACGTCCCATTGTATCAGCCCTCCACAGATAATGACCACTTAATTAAAGACTCATTTAATGGTCAACGCTAGTCAGAGACAGGAGAAAGGAAGGACAGATGGGGAGTGAGTGTTGTTTGGCAAAATAATAAAGAGGAGTAGAAATGAAAGGAAGGTGGAGACTGATGGGTGTAGGTTGGCATGATCGTGACGGAGAAAATAATTGTTCGAATAGAGTGAAGATGAAAGCAAAGCGTGTGTGGTGCGTGCGTGCGTGCGTGTGTGCGTGCGTGTGTGTTGGATGGGAATGGGGTTCAGAGGGATTTGAGGGGATCTAATTAGTAAACAGATGAACTGCTTGGTGCTATATCAACAGGGCCCAGACCAGAACAAAAATAATTACAAATTCATTAACTTCTTTGGGACTGGGGGGCAGTACTGAGTAGCTTGGATAAAAAGGTGCCCAGAGTAAACTGCCTGCTACTAAGAACCAAAAGCTACAATATGCATATAATTTGCATAGAGAATTTGGATAGAAAACACTCTGAAGTTTCTAAAACTGTTTGAATGATGTCTGTGAGTATAACAGAACTCATATGGCAGGCAAAAACCTGAGAAAAAATCCAACCAGGAAGTGGGAAATCTGAGGTTTGTAGTTTTTCAAGTAATTGCCGATCAAATATACAGTGTCTATGGGGTCATATTGCACTTCTTAAGGCTTCCACTAGATGTCAACAGTCTTTAGAACCTTGTTTGAGGCTTATACTGTGAAGGAGGAGAGAATGAGAGCTGTTGTTGTTAAAAACATCCTAAAGATTGATTCTATACATCGTTTGACAAGTTTCTACAAACTGTAATATAACTTTTTTGACATTTAGTCTGACAAAGTGATCGCGCATTATGCATTTGGATTACTGGGCTAAACGCGCAAACAAAAAGGAGGTATTTGGACATAAATGATTGACTTTATCGAACAAAACAAACATTTATTGTGGAACTGGGATTCCTGGGAGTGCATACCGATCAAGATCACCAAAGGTAAGTGAATATGCCTCCCGGGTGGCGCAGTGGTTAAGGGCACTGTACTGCAGCACCAGTTGTGCCATCAAAGACTCTGGGTTCGCGCCCAGGCTCTGTCGTAACCGGCAGCGACTGGGAGGTCCGTGGGGCGACGCACAATTGGCCTAGCGTCGTCCGGGTTAGGGAGGGCTTGGCCGGTAGGGATGTCCTTGTCTCATCGCGCACCAGCGACTCCTGTGGCGGGCCGGGCGCAGTTCGCGCTAACCAAGGTTGCCAGGTGCACGGTGTTTCCTCCAACACATTGGTGCGGCTGGCTTCCGGGTTGGATGCACGCTGTGTTAAGAAGCAGTGCGGCTTGGTTGGGTTGTGTATCGGAGGACGCATGACTTTCAACCTTCGTCTCCCGAGCCCGTACGGGAGTTGTAGCGATGAGACAAGATAGTAGCTACTAAAAACAATTGGATACCATGAAATTGGGGAGAAACAGGGGTAAAATTGTAAGTGAATATTTATAACGCTATTTCTGACTTCTCTGACACCTTCTTTGGAAAATGGCTGGATGTTTTTCTGTGACTAGCACTGACCTAACATAATCGCAAGGTGTGCTTTTGCCGTAAAGCATTTTTGAAATCTGACACAGCGGTTGCATTAATTGTTCTTGTTATGTCCATGCATAACACATAACACTTGTATCAATGTTTATTATGAGTATTTGTGTAATTTGATGTGGCTCTCTGCACTTTCACCGGCTGTTTGTTTGAGACAATGCATTTCTGATCATAACACACCAATTTCAAATGAGGTTTTTGGACGAAAATATTAACTTTATCGAACAAAACACACATTTATTGTGTAACATGAAGTCCTGTGAGTGCCATCTGATGAAGATCATCAAAGGTTAGTGATTAATTTAATCGCTATTTCTGATTTTTGTGAGCCCTCTCCTTGGCTGGAAAATGGCTGTATGGTTTTCCATGACTAGGTACTGACCTAACATAATCGTTTGGTGTGCATTCGCCGTAAAGCCTATTTGAAATCGGACACTGTGGCTGGATTTACCAGAAGTTTATCTTTAAAATGGTGTAAAATACTTGTATGTTTGAGGAATTTTAATTATGGGATTTCTGTTGTTTTTTAATTTGGCGCCCTGCAATTTCACTGGCTGTTGGTGAGGTGGGACGCTACCGTCCCACATATCCCAGAGAAGTTAAAGATGACCAGCCTGTCCCTGCACTTCTGCTCAGCCATGGCGGGAGACAGCAGGGGCTGCTATGGAATTAAAGATAACCAGCCTGTCACTGCACTTCTGCTCAGCCATGGAGGGAGACAGCAGGGGCTGCTATGGAATTGAGCCTTCCTCCTAGCTCAATAACAAGTGTCTGCATGCGTGCGTGTCAAATCAATTTTGATTTGTTACATGCTTCGTATACAACAGGTATAGACCAACAGTGAAACATTTACTTACAGGCCCTTCTCAATAATGCAGAGCAAAAATTGAAAATTGAGTCTGAAATAGTCTGTTGTACCCTATTCAGAGTTAGTAGTGTCCTCATTAGTACATTGAGCACTAAAAGAGCCCTCGTGAGAGTGCTTGCAAAGCGTTGCTGGATCAGTATCCGATATGCTTAATTACACTGAGAGACATCTCCTGTAATAACCACTGTCGCTCCCAGAGAAACAGGTTTACCATTGTTGCTGCGCGGTGACCTGCCAGAGATCCCATTGGTCCCTATGGGGTGGTGACCCCCGGTCCCGTCCACTCCACCCACCTCTCCTGGCTGCTTCAACAACTCTGTCAAGGCCCTGCAGAGAGAAAGACAAGTGTTAGGTTAAAGATCACCCATCAGTAAGACGAGAGAACATTGTGTCAAATCGATTGAGATCACCATAGAATAAACTCCTTCTACAACATCAAATCAAATGGAAGTGTGCTGCCATAATTTCCTAATCTGTGTGATTTGATCACAATAAAAGCCCTCTTATATGTGATGTCCATTGGTGTGTAAAACAAACACTTTAATCATAGTGTAGTATGAGTCACTGACTTGATCTTCCTGTCTGAGTTGGCGCCCCCCCTTGGGTTGTGCCGAGGCGGAGATCTTTGTGGGCTATACTCGGCCTTGTCTCAGGATGGTAAGTTGGTGGTTGAAGATATCCCCCTAGTAGTGTGGGCGCTGTGCTTTGGCAAAGTGGGTGGGGTTATATCCTATTTGGCCCTGTCCGGGGGTATCATCGGATGGGGCCACAGTGTCTCCTGACCCCTCCTGTCTCAGTCTTCAGTATTTATGCTGCAGTAGTTTATGTGTCGGGGGGCTAGGGTCAGTCTGTTATATCTGGAGTACTTCTCCTGTCTTATCCGGTGTCCTGTGTGAATTTAAGTATGCTCTCTCTAATTCTCTCTTTCTCTCTCTCGGGGGACCTGAGCCCTAGGACCATGCCTCAGGACTACCTGGCATGATGACTCCTTGCTGTCCCCACTCCACCTGGCCGTGCTACTGCTCCAGTTTCAACTGTTCTGCCTGCGGCTATGGAACCCTGACCTGTTCACCGGACGTGCTACCTGTCCCAGACCTGCTGTTTTCAACTCTCTCGAGACAGCAGGAGCGGTAGAGATACTCTTAATGATCGGCTATGAAAAGCGAACTGACATTTACTCCTGAGGTGCTGATTTGCTGCACCCTCGACAACTACTGTGATTATTATTATTTAACCATGCTGGTCATTTATGAACATTTGAACATCTTGGCCATGTTCTGTTATAATATCCACCCGGCACAGCCAGCAGAGGACTGGCCACCCCTCATAGCCTGGTTCCTCTCTAGGTTTCTTCCTAGGTTTTGGCCTTTCTAGGGAGTTTTTCCTAGCCACCATGCATCTACACCTGCATTGCTTGCTGTTTGGGGTTTTAGGCTGGGTTTCTGCCATGCTGAAATACTGTCACTGTATTTCATGCTTTTCTTTTCACTTGTTGGGTTTCTCTCTAAAATGCCCTCCAGTCACCCATTCAGCAGTACACAAACAAACACTCTACTCCTTAACTCATCACCACCAGTTAGTGTCTGTCTTTCTGGATAGTTTCTGTCTTTCTCACTCATTCCCTTTGTTTCATCCGTCTCCTACTTGGCTAAAGCATTTCTCTCTCTTTCTCATCCTCTCTCTGTTTTCTTTCTCTCGGGCGTTGCTGATGGTGCTGTTATTGTGGAGTGCTGGTTGTTCCACCTTCTCAACACAGCTGTCAGCTCTCTGAACCCGTATTCTAACCCCCCCAGGACTGTCACATCTCCTAGCTAATGTAAAGATGTAAAGGGATGATGTGATTTGATGTGAGAACATTGCAACACTTTTCAGAAAAATTCCCAGAGCCCTCTCTTAGGCTCAGATATTACAAGGGCAAGGAAATGTTTAAACCACGATGGCAGCCAAATGCCCTGGTGAATCCCATGCACAGATACATTTCCATGCACAGCCAATCGGGATCTGTCTCTTTTATCATAAGAACCTGGGGAAAGGGTTTGTTTGGATGAGCCAGTGTTCCTCAAACACAATTCTCGGGGCTGACAGAACTATTTCCCTGGGTGTTGTTTCAAACATTACGTTCTCACTGCCAGAATGTTACAAAGGAAATTGTGTTAGATAGCTCCACCAGTCCTATTGCAGTGGTCAAATGTCAACTGCTTAGAAAAAAGCTCGGATTTTATGGCTTTGTACATTTCAAAAAGCCCTTGTAGTTTGTCACTGAAGATGTTCATTGAGGAATTAGTCTGTTTAGTCTCTCTCTCTCTCTCTCTCTCTCTCTCTCTCTCTCTCTCTCTCTCTCGCACACATTGTGCCACTGTTAAGAGAGGGGGAAACATTGTTTTCCACATTGGATACATTACAGGGGTTATCTTGAGGTTGCGTCAGATAGGACCACAGATGAGATTCATTTGCAGTTGAATTACTTAAAATGGATTGTGTGCTGTAATACAAGAAAGGAAATGAATCGATTAATGAATTAAAGATAACCATAAAGTTTTGTGCTCCCTCATCAGCAGTAGTGTGTCAGCAGAAAGGAGAAAAGTTAAGTTGGGAAAGTTTAAGTTCGACCTGAGGGGCTTTACTGTATGAGGCAAGATCCTGGAATTTCTTGAGGCATATCGTTGCTATTTCCTCCATATGCTGGTTGGTCGGTCCTGATGATGATGACTTCTGTAGTACTGCAGTGTCTGAGGTTTCCACAGGGTTGACTTGTCAGTTGCTATGAGGGACATTTGAAGGGAACGAACACGTGAAAAAATTGACAGGTGGAAACTCAGCACTTACTGGGCTGGTAAAATTCATAATGGTTACAAATTGAAAGAGTTTAAAGCCTCTGTGCGAATGTGTTTTTTGGCGCACCAATTAAATATGGATGGTAATTACATCAAATTGATTTCATAATCTATCCATCATCTTCTCAACCAAGCGCAAATCTTGGCTGTTCTAGGAGAGGTGAGGCAAGGACTTGTTTACACCACAAACAACTAGATTGAATGATTGAACAAAGGACATAGTTAAGTTACACTGAGTTAAGTTTGTGAGTTGCTTCACTCATTGATGGATGCTACAGTGTAGTGCATGCAGGTTTGCAGAGTAAAATGAATTAGACTGTAATAATGTCTGATACTCAAAGCTGGATTCCTCTGGTATTGTTCAAGCATGAATCAAATTATGCTAATGATAACTTCTGTTGTGATTTCAACCATCTGTAGCTAATTGTTTAGTTTCTTGCTGATGCACTACACAAGAACAAAGGCATGAGGCAACGGTACTTCTATGCTAAGGGATTTTTTTATCGATAATGACTAATTATGTATATATTTCAATCAGGACTGACTAATCAGAATACTATTATGTTACTGTATAGATGTATGAATTTTCTTTTAACCCTAGTACTGAATATAATGTGTGTAAATATAATCAAGAATTAGAACAATGACTGTCTGTTCCTTGGTAGAAATGAATGAACTTATAGTCAGACTGGCTAGAATGCTTATCTACACAGGCAGACCTTGGCTTGGGTCGTAAATGATCTTAGTAGGGAGAGACGATGTGGGAAGGCTTGAGAACTATACAGCCATTGTACTGCTGGTTGACGAGACGGGGTAGTACGAAAACGAATGACGTCATTTTCGGTTTATAATCTGCGGTAAACTGTATCATGTTCAGTACTCTTGAGAATAAACGCTGCTGGTTGATTTTTGAGACTGGTCTCTGTCCATTTTATGCAAATAAGAGTCCTACAAATTCTTAGGAATTGACAGTGTTTAATTTTAATTGGGTATTAAAACATAGAGGAATATAATTCCTGTAACAATACTTCTATTACTTTTCTTAGATCAATTATATTAAATTATAAACGGCTCTGGGATCGGCATGAAGGTCCTGTTACTCTGAGATTGTAGCATCACCCTAGTGGAGGCAGTGGGGGTTCAGGTTGGAGTTGAAGCCTACCTATCTCCGCTGCCCTCCCTGTGGGTGGTAAGGGTGAGGCCTACCTATCTCCTCTGCACTCCCTGTGGGTGGTAAGGGTGAGGCCTACCTATCTCCTCTGCACTCCCTGTGGGTGGTAAGGGTGAGGCCTACCTATCTCCTCCGCACTCCATGTGGGTGGTAAGGGTGAGGCCTCCATAACTCTCCATGTGTGGTAAAGGTGAGGCCTCTTTATCTCCTCTCCACTCTCCATGTGTGGTAAGGGTGAGGACTCTCTGTCTCCTCCACTCCCTGTGGGTAGTAAGGGTGAGGACTCTCTGTCTCCTCCACTCCCTGTGGGTAGTAAGGGTGAGGACTCTCTGTCTCCTCCACTCCCTGTGGGAAGTAAGGGTGAGGACTCTCTGTCTCCTCCACTCCCTGTGGGTAGTAAGGGTGAGGACTCTCTGTCTCCTCCACTCCCTGTGGGTAGTAAGGGTGAGGACTCTCTGTCTCCTCCACTCCCTGTGGGTAGTAAGGGTGAGGACTCTCTGTCTCCTCCACTCCCTGTGGGAAGTAAGGGTGAGGACTCTCTGTCTCCTCCACTCCCTGTGGGTAGTAAGGGTGAGGACTCTCTGTCTCCTCCACTCCCTGTGGGTAGTAAGGGTGAGGACTCTCTGTCTCCTCCACTCCCTGTGGGTGGCAAGGCCACAATCAAAGTGAGTGTATTAGTTCATTACCACCAGACAGCTGGAGCCCACTGAGCAGAAGAGGCCTGCTGTGACCCCCTGCAGTCTCAGCCAGGAGCCAGGGTGTCTCACTGTTTACCTCCAGCTGCTGTCCACTACTGCACAGTACAGTAAAAAAGAATAGAATTCAGATTTAATCCTTTTGTTTATTGTCCTTTCAAGGCGGAAATTGCAGAACACTTCTGCATGTTTATATCACCTTTACTGTCCACTGGTCTGGGGTATGTTTGAAACCCTTTATTCTTGTCACACCAGTGTGACCAGTGCCACACCACTGTCACACCAGGTTAGTGTGTTTTTGTTTGCCTCTACCATCCACCACTAGCTATAGTGTTTGTTATTACGCTTTGTCTTATTTCTACGTGGGGTTTTATCTGTGGTCCCCCACCTCGTGTTCAGTCCACCGTGGTTATTATGAGGACACCCCACCTCGTGTTCAGTCCACCGGAGTTATTATGAGGACACCCCACCTCGTGTTCAGTCCACCGGGGTTATTATGAGGACACCCCACCTCTTGTTCAGTCCACCGGGGTTATTATGAGGACACCCCACCTCGTGTTCAGTCCACCGGGGTTATTATGAGGACACCCCACCTCGTGTTCAGTCCACCGGGGTAATTATGAGGACACCCCACCTCGTGTTCAGTCCACCGGGGTTATTATGAGGACACCCCACCTCGTGTTCAGTCCACCGGGGTAATTATGAGGACACCCCACCTCGTGTTCAGTCCACCGGGGTTATTATAAGGACATCCCACCTCGTGTTCAGTCCACCGGGGTTATTATGAGGACACCCCACCTCGTGTTCAGTCCACCGGGGTTATTATAAGGACATCCCACCTCGTGTTCAGTCCACCGGGGTTATTATGAGGACATCCCACCTCGTGTTCAGTCCACCGGGGTTATTATGAGGACACCCCACTGAGTCACCCCCAAATCCCACTGAGGGTGTGCTGCTGAGGCTAAGTGTGGGTGGGGAACTTGAGCTACCAGAAAAGTTTCCCAAACAAAAAGATAAAATAAACCCTCCAGCGAGGAAAACTAATTCTGGACTGCATGGTGCGACAATGGCTTGGTTCACATTATTTCACTCCCTAAGTGATTTGATTTGATTTGAAGTGCAATCATAGAGCCCAACAGCCAGCTTCACTCACCAGGCGTAAAAGTTTCGTCATTTTGTACACATTCCTCATCTGTAGCTCTGCTCTTTCTTTGTCTTGGTGTTCTAGGCTGACAGAACCAACAGCTCTCTCTGAACCCTGTCTCCCTTGATCAATAATTCAGGCTGTGTCTCCATGGTGCTCGCTAAGGGAGGTATGTAGTAGCAGAAATGACACCCTGTGTTTTGGCTACTGAGTCTCCCACCCCGTGGTGCTGAGAGCCGAGTTCCCTCTCAACCAGGGAGGCTGACGCTGTAGCTACCACTGCCAGATAGTGAGCCCCACCAGTATTAGTGCCTGCAGCTGCCTGCCACTGTCTTCCCTACTTTGGTATTGGACGCGACAGCTGCCAAATAGTGCCTCTTAGAATGGCTGTGTGACTATGCCAGGGTATGTTTATGTTTGTATGTGGGTGGGCATGACTGTGCAGTGGCCTAGTTCCCTTCTATAGTTGCTGAAGCTACTTCTCCAAAACACACACACACACCATTTGTTACACCCTTCATCATTCCTAGGATGAAAAGTACCTCATTCACATTCAACCATCGGATAGGCTGGACTCTGGAGGAGCACCTCTTAGATCAAGCTAGGTTTCGGGCAAAGATGTCATGGGAGCTAGGGTTGAATATATTCCCTGTATTTTACCAATGTTCCATTCCGAGAATAAATCACATTTCTTTGTTTGATTGTGCCATTTCTTTGATTGTGCCATTAACCAATACATAGGCCTATATGAAATAGACTACTGCTCATTATGTACGACAAAAAAACATAAATGCTCATAGATAGCTGTATGCTCTCTTGGGTAAATACATGCAACTAGCTCCAGTAGGCTAATCTGTTTTGAGTGTGAACTGTATTACTGTACTGTATTTTATTATACTGAATTATATGGACTGGAATTACACACCTCGTTCAAACCATGGTAAAGCAGGGAGAGAACATGCAATTCTGGTGCAGCACATCTGGCCTACAAAGTTACAATTATAGGCTAGCGAAAATGATTTAAATGTCTAAATTTAACAGGGCCTATTTGTATAATTCATAATATTTCCCCTAATGTAATTATCCTACTTCCTCTTTCTCTCTCTATTGTCACATCATTCCTTCATCGCTTTCAACAGTTAAATGGAATATGTTTTGTTGTCCTTATCTTCATCATTCTAATGGCATGCTTGAATAATATGGGACTAGAATTAAATGCAGAAGGCTTTCACTTCTATTCACAAAGATTGAATGGTTAGCTGCAAAACGTTAAAAAAATAAAACATCTTTACAGTAAAAAAAAACAAGGTGACCCCGAAAGCCAGCTGGAGATGGGTAAATTAGATGCTGCAGCAAATGAAGGCCTACCTGTCACCAGAAAAAAAGTGACCGTGGTGAGATGAGAGGTCTACATGCATTATGAACTGCTCTCAATACTGTCCCCACCCTGAGCGTTGATGATTCATCATGTAGAGGCCGTAGAGAAGACAGAGTTAGACATCACATATAATTCAAGTTCCATTTCACGCATGCTTTTCATATAAATCATTTATTGTAATTTACCTGTTTCTCACAGTTATTTATCCCAGGAAAAGGGAGTGGTTCTGGGCAGTAAATCGTGGTAACCTGGTTCCTGCCATTCAACCCAAATAGGAGCTAATTAATGTCAACCACTGACTCCTACTCAAATGAAAGTTGGGTCTTTAGGACACACAGACCCTCTCCCAAGGATACAGTCATCCCAGGAGGACACACTAAGGTCCACATGGCCCTATCTAGGTGACGCCACAGACTGGCCATCATCCCCATGACAACCTGCCCCAGCACATAGCCTTATCGCTTCATGACCCACCATCAGCTCTGTCACACACATCCATCTCCACTGTATGGACAAGCGATCAATGTCGCCCCTGACATTTTCCTATAGAACTGTTCCAGTCCCATACTGGCCGTGTCATGCCTAAGATGTCATTGTATATTACCGACCTGCCACGGGGCTCAGGGTTTTGATGACTTAACAATAGCATCGTTCCATTCGCCATGTCAATGTAATGGCCCTGTGATAGCCTGGCTAATGGACCTGTTTTTGACTGCAGGGACACATGGCGCAGTGGCCATGTGCTCTGCTGAGTGCTGTGGCTGTTCCCCGTTCCCTGTGTCCGGCCCGCTTGGTCCATCCCCATTTCGTAAAGCCCATTTAAAGATGATTGTTATCAGTCTCCTGCGTGGTATCAGGGGGATGTTTTGTCACGCCGCGTATCATAATGAATTTTGGGAGAGCAAATAGCGGCGTTCCTAAATGCTCTGTGGTGATTTATTACGCCTCCCACAGGGGGAATCTCACGTATCTAATTAGTCATACCTCTGTCCTGACCCTCCTGCCATCAACACACAAACACATTCAAAATCCTATTGTCCATAACCCCGTAACCTAACCCTAACATTAACCCTAACGTTAATCCCTAACCCTAAGTCTTCAATCTATCGTTAACCCTAAGCCTAACTTTAACCCCAACCCTAAACCTAACCCTTAAGCTTACAACAGCATATGTAAGAATTCAGGCCATGGAAAGGGTTATTGTTTTCCTACCTTGCCAGGACATTCTGGTGACTTGTCAGGACATTGTTGTCCTAATAATGTAGGAAAACATGTACACACACACACACACACACACACACACACACACACACACACACACACACACACACACACACACAGATGGATATACCTCTTACAATACATAAGATCAAAGTATTTCCATGCATGTACAGAGTTAGGATACTCTCAGAATACAGAATGTCACAATGTTTATTCAAATACACCCACACATATGAGTACACTTTCCTCTAAGCACTTTACCCAAAAGCCAAAATAAACACTTCAATGCTTTTCACGAACAATTAAAATAACTTCCCTCCCGCAGTGCAGAGTGAAATCAAATGATGTATCTTATGAGCCCCCGCATTCAGCCTAGCTGAGCAAAGGATGACTCCAACTTTCCGCCATTATTAATGCATGGGCGCTTGAATGGAGCCATGCGTCGTCTGCGGCTGGCCTTGTGGGACCGAAGCCAATGTCCATCACTTCATGTCAGTCACTGGGCATTGAGTGTACTTTGGTGTTTGATAACGCTCTATTGGAAAATATGAGACCTTAGACAGTGTTTCACTGACAGCCAGGAGCTCGTCTGATTTGTGGATCTACTCAGTGAGCAACAGCAAACCAACAGAGACAGTGAGGGGTTGAAATATTGTTTCCTGGGGACAAACACTGCCATCCATCTTTTGAGGCTTGAACACAGAAACTCTACAGAGGAATACATACGAGGGCACAGCCATTATGGCTCTGATGTGGACACTGTACTCAGAGATGCCAACAGATGAATGACTTTTAAGGCCTCAATGCAGAAACTGGGTTTAAGCATGGACGCAGGTGCAAATCCATAATGGTTCCAGTGTGGATTAGTCATGCACAATCTTCTATTTACCTTCTGTGGACACCCACCTGCTCACACATGCACACATGCACACACAAACACACGTGTTCATAATAATTGATTATGTGTGCACTTCACACAAACATTGGCAATGCACCACTAACATAAATACACCAGCCGGAGACCTATGAAGTCATGGTTGCTAATGCGTATACACACACACACACACACATACACACACACACACACACACACACACACACACACACACACACACACACACACACACACACACAAACACAGATGGGTATACCTCTCACAATTCATAAGATCAGAGTATTCCCATGCATGTACAGAGTTGGGATAGTCTCAGAATACAGAATGTCATGATTTTTATTCAAATGCACCCACCCAAATACCAATATGAGGGGGAGAAATAGTGTAAGCACACTCTGACAATGCAGGACAATATCCTATTGCATATTACACTCACATCAAATTGTTGCTTCTCATTTTTCCTAATAGCAAAAACATGCCTTATCTGTACTACTCTTTCTACATGAGTGAATGTGTATCTACTGGGTGGGTCACATCAATGACTGTAATTTATCAACCTGTCCAACCTTCTCTCTCTCTCTCTCTCTCTCTCGCTCTCCCTTCCCCACTCTCTGGTCTTCCATGCAGTCCTTGAGCTATGTCCACTGACTGTATCGGTATGCTACAGTCATTCAGCAATTAAATTGAGTATCCGTCCTCTGTGTGACTCCATTTCATCCATCCCTCATAGTGACTGATTGGCATGACAATAATATTCATGCCTTGCCAAATGAGTTTAAAGAGACAATAACAGAATGCCACAGGAGAGAAAATGTAGCCATGAAAAATGAACATCCACCAGATAACCTCTGATAACATGCCAATTAACCTCTATCTCCTTATATAGTTAATCTCCACGTTCCCACAGACCCTCCCTCTCTCTCCCTTTCTCATGCTTTCTCTCTCTCCCTTTCTCATGCTCTCTCTCTCTCTCTCCCTTTCTCATGCTCTCTCTCTCTCCCTTTCTCATGCTCTCTCTCTCTCTCCCTTTCTCATGCTCTCTCTCTCTCCCTTTCTCATGCTCTCTCTCTCTCTCCCTTTCTCATGCTCTCTCTCTCTCCCTTTCTCATGCTCTCTCTCTCTCTCCCTTTCTCATGCTCTCTCTCTCTCTCTCCCTTTCTCATGCTCTCTCTCTCTCCCTCCTTCCCTGTTACGTGTGCTGTTTAGCTGCGCTCAGCTTCACCTGTCAGCTTGGATCAGGACTCTCTGGAGCAGCAACATGACAAACTGGCCTCTGATTCACACACACACACACACACACACACACACACACACACACACACACACACACACACACACACACACACACACACACACACACACACACATTATTGGGCAAACCTCACTCACAGACAAACACACACTCACAGTTTTGGCCTTTTACACACAGAAACATACACTGGCTTAAAAAGTTGTCCATTTCTACAGAGGCACACAAAGACATAGTTTTAGACAGATGTGGAGGCAAACTGTAGGATCATTAAAGAGTTAGACATACGCATACCTACATTCCTACATTTTGCACACATATTTTGTGTACTGGCATCTACTGTATACTGTAAAACATACATTTAACAAGCAACGCTTAAAGTCAAAATGTGTGAAGGCAGCAGGTACATTTTGTTCTATGGCAGGCATGGCCACTCACAGCCAGGAGATCATAAAGCAATCACTTTAGTGCTTTAAAATGCTAATATATGCAATATCCTGCTAAAGGGGCTGAACCAGCTTTACCGTACTCCCCCACTCACTCTGTCTGTTTGTGTCAAATATCCCAGAGCACACCCCCTCCTCTATATCTATCTCTCTCTCTCGCGCGCGCTCCCTCTCTCTCTCCTCTCTCTCTCTCTCTCTGCCATTCTCTTTTCATCTCCTTGTCCCTCACTCATCTCTTTCATATTATCCCTCGTTCTTTCATTTCTTATCTTTCTCTCTCCTTCCTTTCTCTCTGCCTCTCTTCCTCTAAGTGATGACTGTCCCACCTGCTAAGCCGTTGATAATGTATCCCGTCATTAAGGGGATTTATGGCTAGTCCCTCCCGGAGCATGCTGACATCTCCCACTCACAATCAATACTCCTTTATGCAGTCTTCTCGCAGGGCTGTCCTGCTGTTTACCCAAACACAACTCTGCGTAGCCAGGGTCAGCTCACACATCCTCTCACACCCACATCCAAATATTCAACCAAACGCACAGAAACACACTTACAGACAGCTAAACCAAACTGGGCCGAGGCCAGTCCAGCCAAGCCAGACAGAGTCATTTGGGCCAACGGTCCCCAAGCTCATAAAGAGGTGGCTAGCCCAGCGTGTCACGGCGGCACAGACAGCACATACACAATTGTCAAGTGCTCTGCGTCACACGGAGCGAGGGATCACAGTTAGAGCAGTGGTTAAATAAAACAGCACCGCTGGCAGAGGAGCAGTTCATATGCTTGGTCTAGTGACCTGCTGTAATGCAGAGCATCCATCTGTTTGCTGAGGAGACCTGGTGTATTTGTATTTTTGGTGTGTGTGTGTCTGTGTGTGCGTGTGTGCGCTTTAATAATGTGTACGTAAGTTGTGTGCATGTTAATTTGCATGAAGGTGCTGTATTTGTCCAGTGATTTAGTGTTAAGTGTGTTTTTCTTCCTGCGTGTTTTTGTGTTTGCCCCCGTGTCAAACTAAGTGAGCACATCATACACTCATCGCTCTTCAGGGCTGCAGACGTCAGAAAGAGTTTTGGGAGAAAGCAAAGAGACACGCTACATCAGACAAGAGAGGGGAAAAAGAACCACTCAAAATGGGAGGGGAAGGAGGGACTTGTTGTTTTTACACGTGCCACAGTATTGTCTGTTCATGTTTGTGGTGGTGAGGGTATTTGGAGCAGATGGAATGCACTGGGATGAGAGTAGAAAACGATCATGTCTGTCGAGCCACACAACAGACACTTCCTGTTTTTGTACAGACTTGTACAGTCTTTGCACCTGCCAGGAACCGAGGATTGGTTTTGAATTGAAGGCTGCTGCATCTAGAGGAGGACGGCTCTCAGAAGTGTGTGAACAGGGTGGTGTGGAAGACAGAGGGCTTTTTTGAAAAGTCTCCCACTGCCAGAGAAAGAGACAGAGCAGTCCTTCTCATGGTTTATCATTATATTTTCTGCGGAGGGCAGATCTATGTGCTCCGAATGCGAATGCCCCGCAACACATGTCAGGGTGACTCACATTCTTTTTGATGCTTTGTGAACGTAAGGGGGATCTGGGTAGAAAGGGGGTGAGGGAAGGAGGGGGTGAGGTCGGTGGAGGAGAGGAGGGGGTTAGTCACATTGAGAGCCGGCAGCAAAGGACACAAGACGCACAACTCCTCTTTGGTAATCAAAAAGCATGTGCTTTAGCTCTGCCAAAGAGAGGGAGGAAGAGGAGGAGGAAGAGGAGGAGGAGAGGGAGGAGGCGTCCTCTGGGCTTGATCTCTCATACAGATGTAGTATCTTAATTTGAGCCAGTTTGCTACAGCAGGAAAACAATCCTGCACTAACAGGAAATGTGAATTATTATGTGGATTATAATGAATGGACATTTTTGTAGAGGTTAATACACTTTTCGTAAGGGGAGAATCAAGTCTGACATTTCAAAGTGGAAATTACAAACTTCAGAAGCCTTTTTAAACCTCAAATACACTACAAGTTTGACATGTTCTCCTGCAACAGAGTGATCAAATTAAACGTCCTGCCATCTCTCCGATGGTGCTCTCCCTCTCTCTCGTTCTATTCCGTTCTCTCTGTATCTAGTCCTCTCTCTTCTTCTCACTGAAGCCAAGTCCCATGTTATGTAACACAGTATCTCTATGTGCTCTTCCATTTAAGGATCAAACAGCAGCATATGCACAATTGGGTTGGCCATGGTGCTGTTGGGGTGGGGGGTGGGGGGGGGGTCATTGGTGTAGTTGTACTTGGTCATCTACTCCACATGCAGAATCTCAGTTTTCATGTCACTTCTCATTGACTTCTTATTTTTCATTGGGCCAATGGGAGTATTGTATTGTGTCCTGTGTCTAGCTCAAGGGCACGTTGTCTCTCTCTCTCTCTCGTTCTCTTTCTCTCTCTCTCAAACACACTCATACACATACAGTAGCTATCAGTGTGGGAACCCTCTGTCACTGATCTGACTGTTGCGTCATTGTGACACTGTGTCATTGGCTACATTGATATGGCCGCAGAGTAATTAGTATGCATAACAGTATTGACAGTACCACTTTTGCTGAACGTCACTGTGTGTACAATGTACAATGCACTTCCGGAGTTAGAAAGCACTATTGTTTATGGCGTGTGAAGGGTAGTGTTTACATAGTATTTTGAATGAAAAGAGTCGAGGTAGTAGAGTTAGTATTGTAATGACAAATCATTGAAGTGAAAATGGTTGTACTTCTAGTACAGTGCCTTGCGAAAGTATTCGGCCCGCTTGAACTTTGCGACCTTTTGCCACATTTCAGGCTTCAACCATAAAGATATAAAACTGTATTTTTTTGTGAAGAATAAACAACAAGTGGGACACAATCATGAAGTGGAACGACATTTATTGGATATTTCAAACTTTTTTAACAAATCAAAAACTGAAAAATTGGGCGTGCAAAATTATTCAGCCCCCTTAAGTTAATACTTTGTAGCGCCACCTTTTGCTGTGATTACAGCTGTAAGTCGCTTGGGGTATGTCTCTATCAGTTTTGCACATCGAGAGACTGAAATGTTTTCCCATTCCTCCTTGCAAAACAGCTCGAGCTCAGTGAGGTTGGATGGAGAGCATTTGTGAACAGCAGTTTTCAGTTCTTTCCACAGATTCTCGATTGGATTCAGGTCTGGACTTTGACTTGGCCATTCTAACATCTCGATATGTTTATTTTTGAACCATTCCATTGTAGATTTTGCTTTATGTTTTGGATCATTGTCTTGTTGGAAGACAAATCTCCGTCCCAGTCTCAGGTCTTTTGCAGACTCCATCAGGTTTTCTTCCAGAATGGTCCTGTATTTGGCTCCATCCATCTTCCCATCAATTTTAACCATCTTCCCTGTCCCTGCTGAAGAAAAGCAGGCCCAAACCATGATGCTGCCACCACCATGTTTGACAGTGGGGATGGTGTGTTCAGCTGTGTTGCTTTTACGCCAAACATAACGTTTTGCATTGTTGCCAAAAAGTTCAATTTTGGTTTCATCTGACCAGAGCACCTTCTTCCACATGTTTGGTGTGTCTCCCAGGTGGCTTGTGGCAAACTTTAAACAACACTTTTTATGGATATCTTTAAGAAATGGCTTTCTTCTTGCCACTCTTCCATAAAGGCCAGATTTGTGCAATATACGACTGATTGTTGTCCTATGGACAGAGTCTCCCACCTCAGCTGTAGATCTCTGCAGTTCATCCAGAGTGATCATGGGCCTCTTGGCTGCATCTCTGATCAGTCTTCTCCTTGTATGAGCTGAAAGTTTAGAGGGACGGCCAGGTCTTGGTAGATTTGCAGTGGTCTGATACTCCTTCCATTTCAATATTATCGCTTGCACAGTGCTCCTTGGGATGTTTAAATCTTGGGAAATATGTTTGTATCCAAATCCGGCTTTAAACTTCTTCACAACAGTATCTCGGACCTGCCTGGTGTGTTCCTTGTTCTTCATGATGCTCTCTGCGCTTTTATGGACCTCTGAGACTATCACAGTGCAGATGCATTTATACGGAGACTTGATTACACACAGGTGGATTGTATTTATCATCATTAGTCATTTATGTCAACATTGGATCATTCAGAGATCCTCACTGAACTTCTGGAGAGAGTTTGCTGCACTGAAAGTAAAGGGGCTGAATAATTTTGCACGCCCAATTTTTCAGTTTTTGAATTGTTAAAAAAGTTTGAAATATCCAATAAATGTCGTTCCACTTCATGATTGTGTCCCACTTGTTGTTGATTCTTCACAAAAAAATACAGTTTTATATCTTTATGTTTGAAGCCTGAAATGTGGCAAAAGGTCGCAAAGTTCAAGGGGGCCGAATACTTTCGCAAGGCACTGTAAATTTCTTGCAGGTGTTTAGAATATAAAACTTGATTAAAAATACATTCCTGAACACTGCTGAGTGGTTCTGAGTTGACCCGTGCATCACTATTGAGGAGGTGCTTACGGATTTAGGTGCACTGGTGTACAGTGTATTTAATCATTATCACACTAAGGAAGTCTTAATCGTCATTAAGAGCCCTGAAACAGATGAAAGGAGTGATTAAGATCAGAGAGATAGTGATCAGAGAGATAGTGAACAGAGAGATAGTGTTTTGACCCCTTAACTACATTGAAGCTCTAAGAAGTGTATCAAATTCCTTTTAAACTGAATGCACAGAAACAGATGCCCTCCGCCCTCCATTCAGATCTCATAAAATACACCATTGGATGGAACTGAGTGCTATTTTTAACCACTTGGATCCCCCATGCTAACGCTTGATTGTCCAGACCTACTCCATTTGATATAGGAGATATTACAGATATAACCTACCTCAAACATAAGTGCCCCCTGGGTGACAAGGGGCCGTCTCTCGGAGCGTCTCCAGACCGGCTGGAGAGACTATGATTACCGGGGTTGTCTGCAACAGCCGTGGGTTTGCCTGGCCATCAATCACAGTGCACCAAAGCCTCAGCAAACATCAGAGTGAGATCGTGAGGGAAATCTAGTCCAGTCAAGATGAATGACTGCAGCTTTCCAGCAAAAAAGTGAGAAACTGCCGGGGTGATTATACCAGACAGACGGGCATTACTCTTCAAGGCCTTTTGAGAGTGGACATCCGCATTCAGGTGAGGCTTTAGGCGCTGAAAGAGAGATTTTGTTGAAGCCTATATATTGAAGCCTACTATTTATCATGTGTGCGTTACAGCCCATGCTCTTCTTTCATTCTGTACATTTAGCTTGAAATGAGAATGCGGTACAGTGGACAAAAGATAAATCAGTACCAGTGTACAGATCTAGCCATGGCCGGTCCTACCCCGGGGTCATTATTCCCTGCAGTGGGGTCAGTCAGTCTCTGGTCTCTCTTCACCACAGCAAATTAACCCTAACGAGTCTGTCACTGCGGCCGTTTACACGCCATTTGGTCTCACAAAGGCCTTCAGTCACACTGCCGTCCCTAACACCACCGAAGAGTTCAGGATGAATGAGCAGTGGAGGAGCGGAGGGAAGGGAGGGGAAGGGAAGGGAGGGGAAGGGAATGGAGGGGAAGGGAAGGGAGGGAGAAACAGATGAAAGGAAAATAAAGAAGCACGCTGCTTTGCCCGGTTCCCCCTCGAGGCCCGAGCAGAGTTTCACTGATACTCATCTCTCTCTTGTTTTTTCTTGTGTCTGCTGTGTTTTTCAGGCTCTAGCCGATGGTGTGAACGATAAGGGCCTAGGTGATTACTGAGAGGATGGTGAGAAGGTTGAGGATGGATGGGAGGGTAAACTGATGGGTTTGGGGTTTGCTGGTCCGATAAAGACTGAGGCTCTGATAGTGCTTGGTACTGAGTCCGCTCCAACAAATCGCTACAAGTTAGCTGTTGATGTTCTGTCACTGTGGCTTGGGCACTGTGTCAATCCTCCCTGGTCTTTCCCATTACCCAGCCCAGTCGAGTGAAAACAGGACCCGGGCTGTACTGCATGTCCCAGCCGCCGGTATACACAATCATATGCACTCTCTACACACACACACAGACACACATACACACACACACATAGCGGCAGTTTGTAATCCTCACTATTTGCAAAGCCTACATTGAATTATTACTGTAGTGTTATGTGTTACTATGCACATGTCCCATCTACTCAAACGGCTTGTCTCACAATGAAAAATACAGTATTTTAGCAGTTAGTCTCTGGTTACGTAAACAAAAAGCCTACTATCAAGAGTTATCTACTGACATTCAAATTCAAGTCAAACCCACGTTGTAGTACAGTTTTAGTACATGTCATGTCTTATTTGTGCCGATATCTATGCTGTGTTAGTTTGTCTTTAGGATAATGTGTGTGAGAGGTAGCTTTGGGATAATGCAGCAACAATTGAGCTGTGGTCCTCAGTATTCTGCAGCTCTCACTGTGAGGCTCTGCACTGGGGCCTTCTAAGTGATGTCACTCCCACAAAGCCTGGGATGTGTGGTTGTAAGATAAAACGTTCTGGGGTTGTTTCTGTATAAAATCTCGGTGTAGTAAAACTGGGAGCATTTAACAGTGTCTAGCAGTGGAGGCTGCTGAGAGGAGAACAGCTCATAATAAAGGTCTGGAACGGAGCAAATGGAATCAGACCATTCCACCTATTCCACTCCAGTCATTACCACGGCCTGTTCTCCTCAATTAAGGTGCCACCAGCCTCCTGTGGTGTCTAGGTGTTCTAGGGCTTATTAGTGGTAGCAGATAGTTTGAGTTTAGTTTTATTGGACTATAACACATTTGGTTTGTATTGTATGTTCATGTGTGTGCGTGTGTGTGTGTATGTGTGGATAAGACTGTAACTAATGCCGTGCACATAGCACATCTAAGCGTCCCCGCCTGCACTCATTACCTACACCCTGAAGGTGGTCCCAGTCCCACCGTATCCAGGACACACCTAATGCAAAATCCACTTTGGAGCAGCAGCTTCTCCCATCTCTCCTGACTGCTTTACGGACCGCTCCCCCGACCTGATCTGGAGCGACAGACAGAGCACAGGGGGCCACCAGAAAGGGGTGGGAGAGTAGGATGAAGGGAGTGAAGGGACAGGACCATTTGAAGTGTGGAGTGATACTCCAGAAAAGGCTAAAGGAAAAGCCTGGGGACCACCTGCTGTCAAAAGTGTTTTATAAGTGTGTGTGTGTGTGTGTGTGTGTGTGTGTGTGTGTGTGTGTGTGTGTGTGTGTGTGTGTGTGTGTGTGTGTGTGTGTGTGTGTGTGTGTGTGTGTGTGTGTGTGTGTGTGTGTGTGTGTGCAGGCTTATGAGTGTGTGTGCACACATCAAGGCTTGACATTACATTTTTTAGTAGGACAGATTTTTTACTTGTTCAAAAATGTAGGCTACACTGCCTGTTGGCTTCTTTGCATATTGAAGCCTGTCTCAAAATACAACAGTGCCCCTTTAAGGCTCTCCTGGAGGATGGTTGGCCACACTTGGAAGCCTATAAAATATTGCAACATTACGATTACAACCAGGGCTCAAAATGAAGGGCGTCCCGTCATCCCTGGACAATAGAAATATGTCTACTGTTCAGACTCTGGGACAGTTTTGGGATGACACATCCAAAATTCATACAACCACTGCACATTAAGAAATGAAAAAAACAATGAGGCTGATGCAACAGATCACACCGTATAGCTTAAATGTTGATAGAATTGTATTTCTTCATTTTATTAGCTCAACAATGAGCACATGACTGTAGGCTATGTGTGAATGTTCCAAAATGCAACCAGGAAAACACTGTTCTCAAAAGCGCATGTGACAGAGATGAAAATGTCCATTAGAAATGAAGAAAGAGGGGAGCTCTAAAGATGCATCAACTAGCATGGGTTAGGGTAGCTTGGGGGGAAATGCCCCCCTTAAAGGAAAGGTTCACCCATTTTGCATATTATGTTGTTTTTGTTCGTCTCTGAGCGATGTTCTATCGATTTCCTGGGTCATTTCATGTTTTCATGTGTATTGGCGTTCAAGCATGCAGGAATCTGTCCGGTATGACATAGCACTGTGATAAAGTCGCTCCCACTACACTGGAAGTTAATAGGAATACGACTTTTAGATCGGCAAAACGTCTATCATTCATGTCAGATTTCAATGCTGGCCAATATCAGAACTTGGGAGGAAGTCTTCTCTGGAATAAGCCATTGAACATATTTTTGCGATATTCCTACCTCAAGAAATGTCTAATTTAGGGTCTAGCACATTTATCCTGATTGTCTGCCTCTTTAGTCTAGGGTGCGTAGAAAGGAGATAGGAATCCAATGTATAGCGCCCAGCCCCACCCATTCACGTTGTCATGCTGCTAAGCTAATCGCCACGCAATCCCTTCTCAAAGTCAGTGTACATGCCGATGTGCCTATTTTCCTCGAAAGTACATAATATCACAATTCCAAAGCTATACGATATTACAGATAGCAAGTTAATTATCTTACATAATATTTGTAATGTTGTACCTCTTGTTGTGCTAATGTTGTGCTAATGTTGGGTTTTTGAGACACTCCCTAGAACATGAAAAAAATATTTGAATATTATTCCAATGTTGGCCTCTTATCCAATTCTGATTGGAGTAATTAATTGAGTTTGTCCATTTGGACAACTTATCTACACTGAGTATACAAAACATTAAGAATACCTGCTCTTTCCATGAAATAGACTGACCAGGTGAATCTAGGTGAAATATATGATCCCTTATGGATGTCACTTGTTAAATACAATTTAATGTGTACCATTCAGAAAGTGAATGGGAAAGATAAAATATTTAAGTGCCTTAGAACGAGGTATGGTAGTAGGTGCCAGGCGCACTGGTTTGTGTCAAGAACTGCAATCCTGTTTTTCACACTCAACAGTTTCCTGTGTGTATCAAGAATGGCCCACCATCCAAAGGACATCCAGGCAACTTGACACAACTGTGGGAACCTTTGGAGTCAATATGGGCACGCTTTCGACACCTTGTAGAGTCCATGCCCTGACGAATTGAGTCTGTTCTGAGGGCAAAAGGGGGTGGGGTGCAACGCAGTATTAGGACGGCGTTCTTAACATTTTGTATAGGACAAGCGTTGAGCCCTGATACATGTTAGCAACCATGTCTTTCTTCATAGGTGTACGGCTGGTGTATTTATGTAAGTAGTGCATTGCCAATGTTTGCGTGAAGTGCACACAGAATCACGTATTATGAACACGTGTGCATGTGTGCATGTATGAGCAGGTGGGTGTCCACTCACGGGAACCAGTTTTTTCCCTCAAGCCTTAAGTCGGTCACCTGTTGGCATCTCTGAGTACAGTGTCCACATCAGAGCCATAATGGCTGTGCCCTCGTATGTATTCCTCTGTAGAGTTTCTGTGTTCAAGCCTCAAAAGATGGATGGCAGTGTTTGTCCCCAGGAAACAATATTTCAACCCCTCACTGTCTCTGTTGGTTTGCTGTTGCTCACTGAGTAGATCCACAAATCAGACGAGCTCCTGGCTGTCAGGGAACCACTGTCTAAGGTCTCATATTTTCCAATAGAGCGTTATCAAACACCAAAGTACACTCAATGCCCAGTGACTGACATGAAGTGACGGACAATGGCCTCAGACAACAAGGCCAGCCGCAGACGACACATGGCTCCATTCAAGCCCCCATGCATTATTAATTGGATAAAGTTTTATTCTTTCTTCGCTCAGCTAGGCTGAATGTGGGGGCTCATAAGATACATCATTTGATTTCACTCTGCACTGCGGGAGGGAGGTTATTTTGTTGTTCAAGAAAGCATCAAAGTGTTTATTTTGGTTTTTGTGTTAAGTGCGTAATGGAAAATAATAGGGCAGAGAATGTCGTTTTACATATGCATCAGGGACCTCTGTGGAGAAAGAGGTGACAATATTCATAATGTTAAATCCCCTGTTAAAGACTATACTGGAGGAATGAACTTCACGTCAATTGTTGCCCTTCTAATTTGTGAAGGCAACCACATAAAAAAAAATCTGTTTTCAAATATTTGCATATTTTCTTCTGTCCTTCAAAGCTGGCATTGGTTTTGCCTGATGACTCACCATGAATTTAATTCCACTGCTCTATCGATCACTACATACATTCAGTTTAAAACCTCCATTACTAAAGTCATTTGTGTGACTTCAAAATGAGGAGCCTTGTACAAAACAAATTCATCAGCGATTGGATCGTCTCTAACGGGTCTAACCAATGAGAGTATCAAATTTGATAATGCCATCATGTAGGCCGGCTCTGGCCCAACCAATCGTTGTCTGGGACCAATCAAAGCGGTCAGATTTTTTTGGCATTCTAGAAATCGGCGGGGAGGGAGGCAAATCCAGACTCATCGTGGAGAAGAAACATCCGTTGGGCGGAGCGATGTGAATGGGTAGCCAAGCAACCATTGGCTATGAATGATCAAGAGCAGTGGTGGGAATTGTTAGAATAGTATTCTAAGTATTGGCTGTTTAGATTCCTGGTGGGTCAGGCTGCTGCCGTGCCCTTGAGGATAACACTTCAGCTGACTTGCTCAAAATGAGCATGCAGCCGCATTAATGGAATAGTGGATTTAAACAGGTGAGCCACTCACTGATAAGTAAAAGCATCTTGTAAGCACACAGAACATGAAATTAATTTTTTTAAAGCTTGAGACAGAGCTGAAATATCTCACCCTTCAAATTATGAAGGTGAGGGACTAAGCCTGCTGTGCTGCACATACATGAGCAACCTGTTAGAAACGTCAGGAGCTAATGGCGTGGGCCATAAATCCCCTCCAGTTCGATATCTGAATCTGGAGGGAAACGCAAAGCACTCTCTCCCAACTCATCCACATCAGACTAAGCCATGCACGAGATTAGCAGAGTTGAAGTTGGCTTGGCACATTAATAATTCTCTACCCGAACAGGAATCAGCGCATTAAAGGACATGATGCATGTTTTATATCTCTGTGTAGCATTTCACTCAATGTGTGCTGGAGACTATGAGGCTAGCTGTGGTGAGGAAAACAAACACATGTACCCGCTTGGGAACCGTGGTACAGGGGTACCGTGGTACAGGGGAACAAGGATGCATAGAGGCCTGGGATGCGGTTCAAACGCAAGAGAACTGTGTCTTGTAATCAAAGCAAGCAGTGGTACAGTGATGGTAAACTCTCCCAAGCTGAGCAGTATCTCACACAAGTACAGTATCAGTCAAAAGTTAGGACACACTTACTCATTCAAGGGTTTTTCTTTATTTTTACTATTTTCTACATAGTAGAATAATAGTGAAGACATCAAAACTATGAAATAACACATGGAATCATATAGTAACCAAAAAAGTGTTAAACAAATCAAAATATATTTCATATTTGAGATTCTTCAAAGTAACCACCCTTTGCCTTGATGACAGCTTTTCACACTCTTGGCATTCTCTCAACCAGCTTCACCTGGAATGCTTTTCCAACAGTCTTGAAGGAGTTCCCACATATGTTGAGCACTTGTTGGCTGCTTTTCCTCCACTCTGTGTTGTCACCTGGAATGTATTTAAATTAACAGGTGAGTTCATTTATGGAATTTATTTCCTTCGTAATGAGTTTGAGCCAATCAGTTGTGTTGTGACAAGTTAGGGTTGGTATACAGAAGATAGACCCTATTTGCTAAAAGACCAAGTCCATAATATGACAAGAACTGCTCAAAAAAGCAAAGAGAAATGACAGTCCATCATTACTTTAAGACATGAAGGTCAGTCAATGTGGAAAATGTCAAGAGGTTTGATAAGTTTCTTCAAGTGCAGTTGCAAAAACCATCAAGCACTATGATGAAACTGGCTCTCATGAGAACCTGTCACGCCCTGACCTTAGTTATCTTTGTTTTCTTTATTATTTTGGTTAGGTCAGGGTGTGACGAGGGTGGTTTGTGTAGTTTTTGTATTGTCTAGGGGTTTTGTATGTCTAGGGGTTGTTGTATATCTAGGTGTTTATATGTCTATGGTTGCCTAGATTGGTTCCCAATCAGAGGCAGCTGTTTATCGTTGTCTCTGATTGGGGACCATATTTAGGTAGCCATATTCCTTGGGTATTTGGTGTGTTATTGTCTATGTGTAGTTGCCTGTCAGCACTTGTTATTGTAGCGGCACGTTCATTTTGTTCATTTGTTATGTGTTCTTTGTTTAATTAAAAGAAGAGGGAATTCTTATCACGCTGCGCCTTGGACTCCTCCATACAACGAACGTGACAGAACCACCACAGGAATGGAAGACCCAGAGTTACCTCTGCGGCAGAGAATAAGTTCATTAGAGTTACTAGCCTCATAAATTGCAGCCCAAATAAATGCTTCACAGAGTTCAAGTAACAGACACATCTCAACATCAACTGTTCAAAGGAGACTGCTTGAATCAGGTTTCATGGTCGAATTGCTGCAAAGAAACCACTACTGAAGGACATCAATAATAAGAAGAGACTTGCTTGGGCCAAGAAACACGAGCAATGGACATTAGACTGGTGGAAATGGGTCCAAATTTGAGATTTTTGGTTCCAACCTCCGTGTCTTTGTGAGACGCAGAGTAGGTGAATGGATGATCTCCGCATTTGTGGTTCCCGCCGTGAAGCATGGAGGAGGTGGTATGATGGTTCTTTGCTGGTGACACTGTCAGTGATTTATTTAGAATTCAAGGCACATTTGACCAGCATGGCTACCACAGCATTCTGCAGCGATACGGCAACCCATCTGGTTTGTGCTTAGTGGGACTGTCACTTTGTTTTTCAACAGGACAATGATCCAACACACCTCCAGGCTGTGTAAGGGCTATTTGACCAAGAAGGAGAGTGATGCAGTGCTGCATCAGATGACCTGGCCTCCACAATTACCTGACCTCACCCAATTGAGATGGTTTGGGATGAGTTGAACCACAGAGTGGAGGAAAAGCAGCCAACAAGTGCACAGCATATGTGGAACTTTTTAATTTTTAACTTTTTAATTTTTTTACATTTTTAATTTTAGGAACATGTCCAATTTAGAAAGGTTGAATTCAATAACATTCAGCTGTTGAAAGGCATTTTGAATGATTCAAATCAATTACTCCTTGAATGCACAACAAAACACCAGACATATTCTGTTACACTGAAAGAAAGCTTTACCGCAGGATGCACACACACACACACACACACACACACACACACACACACACACACACACACACACACACACACACACACACACACACACACACAGTGAGAAGCAAATTGCAGATACAGTACCCCTGTGATGAGCCACACAGCACAACTAAAGAGAATGGTCTTGAATGTCATTTTCCCACAGACAACTGTCTCCTTCCCTCTAATATATCACAGATCTAAAGGCCCTGTTTCATGTTCATGAAAACATTTGATTACTTTTCGCATACAAGTGATCATACCCTTTCTGATATCAAATCATATCAATCTATTCTCTTCAGCTTAGGCTAAAGAGATACATTCAGGAAAAGCTAAAACACTTTGGAAAGTCATAGTTTATTAAAGTATGTTATTGTTCAAGTAATGTAATTAAAACTATCCCCAGGCATCTCCAATGTTTGTGTGCGTGTTTTAGCCGCCCACAACCTTGAAATTGGGGTCTCAGTGAATCAATGGGCCCAGTGACTGGGACAACTGGCTGACTGACCTGATTGGGTTTCTCCATGCTGATCAATAAGATACCACCCTCTGCCCCTCTCTCTGTCCCTCTCCCCCCACTCCCCATCCGTTGTAGGATGGCAGGACGCCTTCATCGAGGCTCGTAAAAACCCTGCGCACTACGGTAAATCAGGGGAAATTATAGCTGCCCAGCCTCGCGCTCCAATGGATTTCCCTTCCATTCGCCCCCGCCTTTCATTGGGCTCATCAATACAGCAGATGACTCGGGTATTGGAGGCTCCTGTCTCTCTCTCTCACCCTCTCAGCCCTGCAGATTGTCTCCTCTGAGAAAACAGAACCTGCGAGGGTGTGACTAGGCCCTCTTTTCTCTCAATAATAATACTGGTGTGGTTGAAGTCCCCCTCCCCCAAATTGAGAGATCCGGTAATGACTTGTATTAACGCCATCCCTGTGGTCTCATTCTTAACAACCAATAGTACGACCAGTCACACCCAGCCCTCCCTTCACTTTCACTGAACTAGAATTAGCCCTTGGCACTGCGCCAGCCAGCGCATGTCAATAGTCCACCAAAAACCCCAGTTCCGATTCCCTCACAGTGTACTAGAAGCCATAGTCTGGGCTCTCCACAAATAGCTTTACGCAAACACTCCATGGTCACGCCTATTATCGCTTGTGAGAGCACAACCACATCCACCCTGCCCCCCAGCCACCCTGTCCCACTGGCCCATGACCCCTGCTACTCTCTTACCTAGAGTTGGTCATGTCTGTCTGGCCACCTCTGCTCTTCTCCAGGCCCAGCTTGGTGAAGATGCCCACCAGCACCATAATGGCCACCACGCCACAGATGATGTAGACAACCATGTGGGTGCGGTCTCGGTCGGGCTCCTCCTGCACCTCAGTGACGGGGGCCGCCGGCTTGCCGGTGTTGGCCCAGACGGGCGTGTCGTAGTTGGAGCAGGACTCCTGCTCCAGGCTGTGCACCTTGAACTGGCAGCAGAAGCGGTAAAAGCAGGAGCCGCAGCAGAACAGGTAGACGCCAGCATTGCAGTTGAACGGTGGGTCCCATTGGCCCATGACATCATAGTAGCCCCGGCAGCGACTGCCTATCATTGGGATGGTCTGGTCCTCCGCCACCGGAGTGGCCAGCGTAGCCTCCGGAGAATTAGAGGTGGCTGCCGTCTGGTTGGTGGCCTGGGCATCTGCCCCAGCCTCTCTAGAGTTCTGACCCAGTGAAGTGAAGCCCAGCAGAAAGCTGAAGGCGAGGCAGATGAGCACAGAATTGGCAGCCATGTTTGATACCTGTGGATGCTGCTTCTGTTCAGTTGCTGAAGTGTCTCAAAGCTGGTGCAGGCCAATAAACACCAACTTCAGAAATGCAGGCTTCTCACTGGCCCCCAAAAAATGACATGAAAATAGCCTTTTAGGTATTTCACACACTAGAGACTTGAAAAGGAGTTGAGCTTTCAATTACTTTGCTGAGAGTTATTACAGCACTCAGTTACAGGAGGCTCAGTGTGAAGTAATAAATTGCCATCAAGAAGGGGGATGAGCAAGTAAGTGAAACAAACTAACCCCAAATCTCAACCTGCTCCTCACAAATGAGTCCCCAGTGACTCAGTCCCAGACTCAGACACACAGTTCTGGCAGCGTTGCGAAAATACAGCCCTTTTCTGCCAAATGTCAATAGCAGATGTGATCTGAAATCTGGAGCACCTCCAGTTTAGGAGGTGTCACCCAGAAATGAACTGGCCCGTGGCATTTAAAAAAAATCTCCCCCCAGTAAAGAAAGTGTTATCCGTAAATCAGAGAGATTGGAATCCCAACAGCGCCAGCGGAAAAGCAGATTCCTCAAGGCTCCAAGCTCCTTTCTGTAAACGTCTTCATTTAGGAGAGGGACACACAGATTTTGATAATTGCCCTGCCAAGCATTAATCAATGCTGAAGTGGGGGAAACGACAAAGCACTGGAACTTCTAGATAATCCCCTTGTCATAATCTATAAATATGGGAGTTGTTGATATTCCCCTCTCAGATTATTTTGCCTCGAACAACTGCCTGGTCTCCAACTGAATGTTCATTTGATTCTTTGTTATTTTTCTTGCAGCCATTTTTAATCCCTTTGCTAAGTGAAACATGATGCTCTCATTCCTTTCCTTTCCAGATGTGCAATTCCAGTTAGATGTTATTCTACAATTGGTCTTCAATATTATATTATGCCAGAAAAAAAGGTATATTGGTTTTTGTTTCCACTCCCTCTAGCGAAAGCACAGCCTGCAGTTCTTCAATGTAGTCCTATGAGATCTGAAATGATGATTTAGTCCAGATTTAAAAGAGGTCCTCAGAACCTGAGGCAGCTTGCCTTTCTCACACACACACACACACACACACACTCTCACAGACACACACACACACATTCAAATCCATAGGCGACAGCGCTCCGTCAGTGTCAGTTTGGCTTAATGGGTTTAGAGGGATGGGGGTCCAGTCACTCTCTGTTGTTGTGGGTTTCTCTTGGTGCTGTCGGATCGGCGACACACCACACCTGAGAGGGATTCTAAAAGGATGGGGTCACCAATACAGCTCTGCTGCCAGACAACTACAACCCCACAAGTGCTACCAAGCAGGGGATAGGGGAATGACAAGGGCAGCGATTTGAACAATCCCCCCTGCCTGTGGAGTCTAGTCCAGTCCTCCCTTGTCTAAATTTATGAGAAGCTCACTTTTGAGCGAACATGCGGTGTAATTACATTTCTGCGTAGTGTCCCACTTCTTTACTGTGGTCGGTCGTTAGTTGCTATATTTGTTTTGGTCCCTTCCTTGTTTTCCTGGTCTTCGTTTATTTACCACGACTCCATAATCCCTCGCTGCTTTTTGTTGTTTCTTGCTCTCTGCTTTCTTCTGTCTTCCTCACTTACCTCTCCCTCTTTCAGACACAACTAAAGAGCAGGCTTTCTGCCGCGTTACTGCTGTGAATACAGGAGGGTATTACTGAGCCTGTGGAATGCGGTCCATGCATTCAACACACCCAAGCCTCAACTCCCCAGCATGTTCCAAGGGCAGGATAACTGGAGAAGCGACAACAAAAGGCAATGCAAAATCCTGTTTTCAAGAAGCCTTCAAAAATGGGACTGCAGCAAAGCTGTTTGTGTTGTTTATGGTCTTTTATCACGCTCATTTGCAAAAAGCATTAATATGCAACAGTTTTACCAAATGCTGCACATTAAAGCAGTCTTCCAATTGTTATGCAAGGGACCTCAACACAGTCCTTCCCCCAAAGCAGCTTCTGTGAAAACAGGCATAATTTGATATATATGTATAGGAATTTTAGATATATATCACATGTATGTGTTTTCTCTGTTTCTTTGCTTATGGAATTCTCCAACAGAAATTGGATAAAACAGGATAACCAACAGCAGTAGGATGCTTTTTTTCATTCCATCCCCTCTTTGTTTTTCTTCAGACGTGTATTCCTCTGTTTCCCTTGTCCCTCGCACAGAGCTTCTTTATCCCGTCTCCGTTGATGTTGCACTACTGTGCTCTGGCAGGACTAAATGCTCACACGCTCTCTCCCTCGCTCTCTCTCTCTCTCGCTATCTCTCACTCGCTCTCACTCGCGAATGAGCGCACCTCTCTTGGTGACCCCCCCCCCCCCCCCCCTCTCTCTGTCACTGACACCCTCCTCCCTAGGCTGTATCCCATGTTTTTTGTACTCTCTCCTTCCAAATCTCTCTCTCTACATCTTTCCCCGTCTCTCTTCCTTTCTCTCGTTCTGCTCTCTATTCTTTTTTTTATCCCCTAATTTATTTTTACCCCCTGTCTAACCTTTTCTGTTTACCTTGCCTACATCCTCTATCCCTATCCATTCCCCCTCTCTCTTTTTAAACCCCCATCGGTTCAACAGATGAGTGCAGTGGTGCTGACTGCATGTGTCCATGTGTGAGCATGCTTGTGCTAATGCCTATGTACCATCCTGGTCTTTATGTGAGCATGCTTGTGCTAATGCCTATGTACCATCCTGGTCTTTATGTGAGCATGCTTGTGCTAATGCCTTTGTACCCTCCTGGTCTTTATGTGAGCATGCTTGTGCTAATGCCTATGTACCATCCTGGTCTTTATGTGAGCATGCTTGTGCTAATGCCTTTGTACCCTCCTGGTCTTTATGTGAGCATGCTTGTGCTAATTCCTATGTACCCTCCTGGTCTTTATGTGAGCATGCTTGTGCTAATGCCTTTGTACCCTCCTGGTCTTTATGTGAGCATGCTTGTCCTAATGCCTATGTACCATCCTGGTCTTTATGTGAGCATGCTTGTGCTAATGCCTTTGTACCCTCCTGGTCTTTATGTGAGCATGCTTGTGCTAATGCCTTTGTACCCTCCTGGTCTTTATGTGAGCATGCTTGTGCTAATGCCTTTGTACCCTCCTGGTCTTTGTGTGAGCATGCTTGTGCTAATGCCTATGTACCCTCCTGGTCTTTATGTGAGCATGCTTGTGCTAATGCCTATGTACCCTCCTGGTCTTTGTGTGAGCATGTTTGTGCTAATGCCTATGTACCCTCCTGGTCTTTGTGTGAGCATGTCTCTAACATGTGCTGCAGGATTTGATTTACTGAGGCAGTGAGGGAGGAGAGGGAGAGAGAGAGAGAGAGAGAGAGAGAGAGAGAGAGAGAGAGAGAGAGGGAGGAGAGAGAGAGGGAGGAGAGGGAGGGGAGTGAGCAAAGGAGAAGAGAGAGAGAGAGAGAGAGAGAGAGAGAGAGAGAGAGAGAGAGAGAGGTGACAACGTAACAGGGACTGAAGAGCAGGGAGGAGAGGGGCGGCTTTGAAAGGGAAGGAGAGGGAGAGGAATTATTAGATTGCAGGAGGGATGGAAAGGAGTAGGAATAGATGGAGAGTGAGAGGGAGCAAGCCAGGTAGTAGAGGAAGGGGAAGATAGATAACAGGCGAAAGAGTGAGAGACAAGGTGGCGTGGGGGATGAGAGAGAGGGAGATAATTGAAGGCTAGGAAAAGGATATTCTGCAGGAAAGGCAGAGAGCAAGGCCTGAGCGATTAGGATGAAAAGAGAGTGACAAAGAGAAAAGAGAGAGAGATAGAAAATTGTATGAATTTGGAATAATCCCTGATTTCATGTTGTACATGAACTAGATTTGGTAGAAAATGTGCCGTTGGGCCTTCTTTGTGCGTTCTAGGCGAATATGCATCCTCATCAGAATACATAGCAAAATAGCGAAGGGATGCTGCTAAATATTTGATTCTGTTTCAAAGCTGTTGACATTATACTCCTTTTGAATATTCATATTTTCATTTTTTTTCTCTTATTTTGTTTAATTTCACTGCCCTAGTCTTCTTCTCTCTCTGTATAGCTGCATCTCTCCATCTATTTCTTTCTCTCTTTTGAGCCACTGTTGTTTCGCCTACCCATCACTATTCCCTGCACAGCATCTCCTTCTGTCTAACCCTTACCAACCCTCTTTCCCAAATTCACTTAGGAATTTTGGCAGAGCGCATACAGACATACACACACTAAGGCACTCTGGCACACACGCACACGCACACACGCACACAAACACACACACACACACACACACACACACACACACACACACACACACACACACACACACACACACACACACACACACACACACACACACACACACACACACACAACATGCAGTCATAAACCCTCTTTCTCCAAGTCTCACATCTCCTCCATCTCATCCCCCTCTCATCAATATTTGTTTTCTTCTCTGACTTCCTCCCTAACTGCAGGTCTAGTATGAAACTGCCTGAAGTAAGAAAGTATACTGTTGATAAAGATGTCAGGCAATGTTGCTGTTCTGTGAAATATTGCACTTGTGTATACTGCTGCCTACAATTATCTATTGAGATGGAGGGGGGAGAAGGAGTGAGGGAGGAGTGGAGAGGGAAAGAAAGATGAGATGGATGGAGCGGCAGAAAGAGGGGATGATGGGAAATGTCTCGGGGGGTAGAGGGCAGGGAGGGTACAGGCTAGATGAGAGTTCTGTCTTTAATCATTTTATTATTTCCGTTCACCGGACCTGATAGCACCCCTGTGGCACTCATATTTATTTTAGCCTGGTTTCACCTTGGCAGAACTCATTGTACCAATCTGCTCCCATCAAAAAACCCTCCTAAACAGAGAGTGGAGAGCTGTTCCTGTTGCATGCTGGATCTCCCCCTGTCATCCCTCTAAATAAAAGATGAACGTCAAAATATATTACATGTCATCATCATTCCTTTTTCCATCCCTCTGTATTCATCTCTCTCCCTCCACCCGCTGTCCCCTATGTCCACTATACGGTACCTCTTAATCCTCCCCATCCTCTCTCTCTTTCCCCCTTTCTCTCCCCTTTCTCCCTAAGTCTCTGTCGCTCTCCCTCCCTCAGTCTCTGTCACTCTCCCTCCCTCTGTCTCTGTCGCTCTCCCTCTGTCTGTCTCTCTTTCTCTCTCTCTCTCTCTAGCCAGGGACAGAACATCAGTCCTATAGCCAGTAACTGTCACTCACTCTAGATTTGTTTAGGTTCTGGTCTCTTGGATGTTGGGTGTGAGAGGAAGAGATGGCAGGAAACAGATAGATAGAAAGATAAAAAACTAAGAGAGACGGAGAGATGGACAGGTGGAGAAAATTGAGAAAAAGAGGTGGGCTGAACCCAACTCTAATGACAACTCTGCCTACAGTCTAGACAAAGAGAGAGAGGAGCATATTGTCTGGTTCAGAGGCCCTAGCTGCCAGGCCGAGTTCAGGGAGGAAACAGTGGGAGTTTATTGCCTAAAATACTGTCACGTCTGGATGCTGATTGATGTATTTGGCTAGTCTACCATTTTTCCTGATCGCTCTGATACCTCAAGCACCGATGCGAGCGAGTGGCCCTCCGACACCCACGCCCTTGACTGCGGGGATAGACATTGCACACCCAGCATTGATCTGGTCCACTCCAGACATTCATATCTTGTTTGTTTTTTGAAGGTTGTGTCCCTCCTAGGATGATTGGAAGGAGGGGTTGAAAGTTAAGAGGTGACATGGATATAGTAGATGGAGATTGTGAATAGCTTACCGTTACATTCAGAGCACTTTCAGTATTTGTTCATTCCATGCAAGAAAAGTGTTTGCGTGTAAACGCATGGTGTGTGTTTGTTTAAAGACACTGATTTGCCCTATCGTTAGGAGTGGTTGTTCTTATAAACAAGAGAGCTTGCCAATGGCCGAGAAACTCTCTCTAATGAATGGAGATTTAATTCCTTTGCTAAATGTACACACTCTGGATACATCACTTCCGCCCACTTATTGCCAGTACAGAAATGTGCGACAGGTCAGGCCCATTTGCTCTAATATCTCAGTCTTCCGGCCCAGTGTTTTTCCAAAGGGAAAGACTGGGCTTTGGAAACCGCCCAGAAACCCAATCTGTTGTAAAAGGTGAGTGAATTTATTCAGGTTGTAAGATAATGTGGGACAAAAATCTATTGTACATCTTGCATTTTTGACCAATAAACTTGAAGAAGTTGTTAGTATTATTTGTGGTTGTTATTATACTTCAAGCTAATTGTGTGTCATTAACCTTTTGTTTTGTAGCAATTCTTGTGTAAAAGAGTATGTTATTAAATGTCTTCCTTCAAAACTCCCATCACTTCCTGACATCTCATCATCATTGACCCTTTGCATGTTCACTCTCTCTGTCCTCCCTTTTCTCCGTATTTCAACAGACCATTAATATGTTTTATCCCACTCGTCCCCTCCCTCCCTCCCTCCCTCCCTCCCTCCCTCCCTCCCTCCCTCCCTCCCTCCCTCCCTCCCTCCCTCCCTCCCTCCCTCCCTCCCTCCCTCCCTCCTCCTTTGCCACAGGACAACACCAGATCTGGGTGTCTCCCTCTGCCACCCTGGCACCATTTAAATACTCTGTGTCTGCAGATTGTATCTGCAATTCGGCAAAGGTATCTGGGCAATATGCATATTATTAGTCTAGAACTTTTGGAATATGTGTTTTTTTAATTGCTATTTAATTTTTTCAGTTGATGTTTTATGTGCTTTATTTTTGACATGCATCACTGGCCTGTTTATGGGCATGATGTTTGTGTTTGTGCATTACTGGATTAGTCTATTTGAGTCAGATTTCTTGTTTTAGTCCTTGTGTCTTAAGCTGTTTGATGACTCATACATCTCTGACAGTGCTGTGGCTGGTGACATCACACATATTTTTCCCGCTGCTGCTGTAGGCTGTTTGTTTTGCTCTGCTAATTACAGTACAATAACTGTTTCATGAACTATAATAACTGCCGGTTATAGATGAGTAAGCAAACACTTCAAGGGTCAGTCTGTGTTACCAGTTTAAAGGGGGAAAAAGATTAGTTTTCACAAACACATAGTATGAGAGAAATGTGTAGGTATACAGTGGGGCAAAAAAGTATTTAGTCAGCCACCAATTGTGCAAGTTCTCCCACTTAAAATGATGAGAGAGGCCTGTAATTTTCATCATAGGTACACTTCAACTATGACAGACAACTATGACAGACAAAATCACATTGTAGGATTTTTAATGAATTTATTTGCACATTTTGGTGGAAAATAAGTATTTGGTTAATAACAAAAGTTTATCTCAATACTTTGTTATATACCCAATGACAAACATTTTCTGTAAGTCTTCACAAGGTTTTCACACACTGTTACTGGTATTTTGGCCCATTCCTCCATGCAGATCTCCTCTAGAGCAGTGATGTTTTGGGGCTGTGGCTGGGCAACACGGACGTTCAACTCCCTCCAAAGATTTTCTATGGGGTTGAGATCTGGAGACTGGCTAGGCCACTCCAGGACCTTGAAATGCTTCTTACGAAGCCACTCCTTCGTTGCCCGGGCGTGTGTTTGGGATCATTGTCATGCTGAAAGACCCAGCCACGTTTCATCTTCAATGCCCTTTCTGATGGAAGGAGGTTTTCACTCAAAATCTCACGATACATGGCCCCATTCATTCTTTCCTTTGCAGAAAAACAGCCCCAAAGCATGATGTTTCCACCCCCATGCTTCACAGTAGGTATGGTGTTCTTTGGATGCAACTCAGCATTCTTTGTCCTCCAAACACGACGAGTTGAGTTTTTATCAAAAAGTTATATTTTGGTTTCATCTGACCATATGACATTCTCCCAATCTTCTTCTGGATCATTCAAATGCTCTCTAGCAAATTTCAGACGGGCCTGGACATGTACTGGCTTAAGCTGGGGGACACATCTGGCACTGCAGGATTTGAGTCCCTGGCGCATAGTGTGTTACTGATGGTAGGCTTTGTTACTTTGGTCCCAGCTCTCTGCAGGTCATTCACTAGGTCCCCCCGTGTGGTTCTGGGATTTTTGCTCACCGTTCTTGTGATCATTTTGACCCCACGGAGTGAGATCTTGCGTGGAGCCCCAGATCGAGGGAGATTATCAGTGGTCTTGTATGTCTTCCATTTCCTAATAATTGCTCCCACAGTTGATTTCTTCAAACCAAGCTGCTTACCTATTGCAGACTCAGTCTTCCCAGCCTGGTGCAGGTCTACAATTTTGTTTCTGGTGTCCTTTGACAGCTCTTTGGTCTTGTCCATAGTGGAGTTTGGAGTGTGACTGTTTGAGGTTGTGGACAGGTGTCTTTTATACTGATAACAAGTTCAAACAGGTGCCATTAATGCAGGTAATGAGTGGAGGACAGAGGAGCCTCTTAAAGAAGAAGTTACAGGTCTGTGAGAGCCAGAAATCTTGCTTGTTTGTAGGTAACCAAATACTTATTTTCCACCATAATTTGCAAATAAATTCATTAAAAATCCTACAATGTGATTTTCTGGAATTTTTTCTCATTTTGTCTGTCATAGTTGAAATGGTGGTATCCAATGAAAATTACAGGCCTCTCATCTTTTTAAGTGAGAGAACATTATTTATTTATTTTTTAAAATTAAAAATTTTACCCCTTTTTCGTGGTATCCAATTGTTTTAATAGCTACTATCTTGTCTCATCGCTACAGCTCCCGTACAGGCTCGGGAGAGACGAAGGTTGAAATTCATGCGATACACAGCCCAACCAAGCCGCACTGCTACTTAACACAGCGTGCATCCAACCCAGAAGCCAGCCGCACCAATGTGTCGGAGGAAACACCGTGCACCTGACAACCTTGGTTAGCGCGCACTGCGCCTGGCCGGCCACAGGAGTCGCTGGTGCGCGATGAGACAAGGACATCGCTACCGGCCAAGCCTGACGCTAGGCCAATTGTGCATCGCCCCACGGACCTCCCGGTCACAACAGAGCCTGGGCGCGAACCCAGAGTCTCTGATGGCACAGCTGGCGCTGCAGTACAGCGCCCTTAACCACACTTAACCACCCGGGAGGCCCAAGTGGGAGAACTTGCACAATTGGTGGGGTATTTTGTTTTTGATTTGCCATAGTTTCTGAAACTCTTTCCTTCTCTCACATAAGCCAGTCCTTAAATCACTCTCTCACATAAACCAGTCCAGCATTTCTTGAACTTTAGAAAAAACATCTTAATCTAATTTGGGATTCCTAAGGAAGTCCAACAGTTTTTTTCTAATGGTTCACTTTTCACTTTTCACTTTGAAATATTCAAAATTAGGCCAAATAAATCATTCAGTCTATTGAAATATTTATTCCAAGTTGAAAACTTCCATTCATAATTGACATGGATAGCCATGTTTTGGTTGAAATATGTGCAATAAATTGTGATGGTAGATTAAAATCATACACTTTGTCTATGTATGTGGTGTCATAGGGAGTGAGGGCATCTTTGCGCTAAGCTAGTTAGCAATGCTGTACCTGAAGCACGCTAAGATAGCACTAACGCTAGTTAGTATTAATTGACTTGCGAAACTGCCTCTAACTTCCTTCCTACTGGACACAGAGTCATAAAAATGGTATCCACGAGTTTATCTGACTCCATGGAACTATCCCTTTAATACACTCACTCCCTATGCTGACACATAGAAAAGCTTGCAAAGTATATAATTTTATCTTACCATCACAACTTACTGCACACGTTTTTCAACCAAAACATGGCTAACCATTTGAATTATGAATGGAGGTTTCTAACTCGGAACACATATTTCAACTAATATGAACACTTAAAATTAGTTTTGGAGAAAATGTTTACCTTCTGTAAGTTTAAGGAATATTGGCCCATGCCTTGTAATTCTGTTACCAGAAACCCACATACACTACATGATCAAAAGTATGTGGACATCTGCTCATCGAACTTCTCATTCCAACATCATGGGCATTAATATAGAGTTGGTTCCCTCTTTGCTGCTATAACAGCCTCCACTCTTCTGGGAAGGCTTTCCACTAGACGTTGGAACATTGCTGTGGGGACTTGCTTCCATTCAGCCACAAGAGCATTAGTGAGATGGGGCACTGATGTTTGGTGATTAGGCCTAGCTTTGTGCACATTGTCATGGCAGGGTTGCCTAGTGGTTAGAGCGTTGGACTAGTAACCAAAAGGTTGCAAGTTCAAATCCCGAGCTGACAAAATACAAATATGTCGTTCTGCCCCTGAACAGGCAGTTAACCCACTGTTCCTAGGCCGTCATTGAAAATAAGAATTTGTTCTTAATTGACTTGACGGCTAGCTTTACACCATTCCAACGCATTATGATCTTAGGCAGTCTGTGCGACTGCTCGGCCATGGAAACCCATTTTATGAAGCTCCAGATGAACATTTCTTGTGCTGACGGTAGTGAGTGTTGCAACCAGGGACAGATAATTTGTACACACTCGGCGGTCCTGTTCTGTGAGTTGACTTGTTGTAATGGTGGCATCCTATGATTGTGCCACATTGAAAGTCACTGAGCTCTTCGGTAAGGCCATTCTTACATGGCTGTGTGCTCAATTTTATACAGCTGTCAGCAATGGGTGTGGCTGAAATAGCTGAATTCCCTAATTTGAAGGGGTGTCCACATACTATTGTATATAATTTATCATTTCTCTCCCTATTGAGGAGGGAGAATAATGAAAGTTCATTGAAGTAACAAGTAATGGTAGACCTACCAATCAGTTCATGTAATTTGTGTGTTTATTAGTTAAATGATAAAACTCGTAATTTAGTGATTAAAACTCGTAATTACGTTACCAAAAAATCGTTAACGGAATTACTGCAACTGAATTGGTTACAATGGGAAATCATAATATTCACAAACCACTGTTGGGTCACCTGCTACTGTCCTCCCTTCCACTGGCATATTGTTATGTTCAGCAACCCCTCCCTCTCTCTATCTGCCTCTGTCTCCCTCTGCCTCACTCTCTCACTCTCCAGTTCATCTCACCTCTCCCAGCTCTTACTGATGCCTACCCATGAGCCCCCTCTCATTGCCAAAATCCTGAACTATCCCTTTAAGACTAAACTATATCTTACTCAAGAGACTTGGTTAACAGGACAGATTCCAAATATATACATTTGATCTGTCTCCTAAACCATGGCAGTCTTATCAAAAAATGCATACGGTTTAACAAAGCATTCATGTTGAATTCAAATGTTACTATTTACTGTCAGTAATAGCTGACCTATACAGCTAGCCAAGCAACCCCACAATTCCGCCTCCTACCTTGAAAGTCTTGAGTTACAGTTTCAGTTTCATTTCCACAATGAGGCTGAGGACAGGTTTGGTCCTCCTGTCATGGTGACTGCCGTGTCAGCAGAAAGCTGTTGATCAAAAATGATATCCCTCCATAGAGGACAGACTTTGTCACACATGTCACTACGCCACGTAATTTTAAAAGGAGCCAGTCCAGTGGTCCACGTGTTAGACGAGCTGCTCTCGGGTGGTTCAGTGTGTCTGGTTACAGTGGCCTGAATATCATGACCCCCCTCAAGAATATCATGACCCCCCTCATGAATATCATGACCCCCCTCAAGAATATCATGACCCCCCTCATGAATACCATGACCCCCCTCAAGTATATCATGACCCCCCTTATGAATATAATGGCCCCCCTCATGAATATCATGGCTCCCCTCATGAATATCATGACCCCCCTCATGAATATCATGCCCCCCCTCATGAATATCATGCCCCCCTCATGAATATCATGACCCCCCTCATGAATATCATGGCCCCCCTCATGAATATCATGACCCCCCCTCATGAATATCATGACCCCCCCAAGCATATCATGACCCCCCTCATGAATATCATGCCCCACCCCATGAATATCATGACCCCCCGACGAGCTGCTCTCGGGTGGTTCAGTGTGTCTGGTTACAGTGGCCTGAATATCATGACCCCCCTCAAGAATATCATGACCCCCCTCATGAATATCATGACCCCCCTCAAGAATATCATGACCCCCCTCATGAATACCATGACCCCCCTCAAGTATATCATGACCCCCCTTATGAATATAATGGCCCCCCTCATGAATATCATGGCCCCCTTCATGAATATCATGACCCCATCATGAATATCATGGCCCCCTCATGAATATCACGCCCTCCCCCCATGAATATCATGACCACCCCCTCATGAATAGCATGGTCCCCCTCATGAATATCATGACCCCCCTCATGAATATCATGGCCTCCTCATGAATATCATGACCTCCCTCATGAATATCATGCCCCACCCCATGAATATCATGACCCCCCTCATAAATATCATGAGCCCCCCCATGACTATCATGGCCCCCCTCATGAATATCATGGCCCCTCATGAATATCATGGCCCCCCTCATGAATATTGTGGCCCCCTCAGGGATGTCACCTCATCCTGAAAGGGAACAGGAATGTAGCCAGCCAACGTGTGTCCATGGATACAATCAGTAATTGAATGTGGAATATAGATGTAGCATGAATAGAAGTCATGAGTGTAGTGTATAGTTGGGGTGGAAGGGTAGCCTAGTGGTTAGAGCGTTGGACTAGTAACTGCAAGTTCAAACCCCCGAGCTGACAAGGTACAAATCTGTCGTTCTACTCCTGAACAAGCACTAGGCTGTCATTGAAAATAAGAATTTGTTATTAACTGACTTGCCTATAAAGGTAAAATAGTGCTGTTTGGAATTTAATATTGACACTGAGAGCAAATCTTGTGAATATCAGTGTATTATTCATTCGATCTATGATTTGGTATAACCTACCTAGATACTATGTACGTACTGTACATACAAAGTCTGAATAGTCTATAATCAATTGCAGGATCAAAACCTATCCACGCACGCACGAACGAACACACACACACTCATACTACCGTTACTTGACTGGTCCAAACAAAACACAATACCATATCCGACTCCCTGGTTGTATGGATCAGGGTTAAAATAAGCAGTAAGCATGTGTGCAGCTTACTTTATCCAGTTAACCCCCTCAGGTCAAACCCTTACTGACTCTCCTAAGTTCTGTAAGAAATGCTATTATATCAATACATTACAATTCTACCTGTGATTACAGAAGTACAATGATTGTTTTGCCTTCGCTTGAGATTAAGAATCAGTGGTGAACTGTACAAAGTCATATGTCTGTGTGTTGAAACTATACTTTGGGTAACAGATGGATAAAGGGAACCAAGAGTTCCTGCTGTTGCTATGTTCCAGTTTTACTTCTGCTGACACATGATAGCAATAAGGGAAAGGTGATTGGGAAACTAACTGCCAATAACACAATAAGCTGAACTCCGCCTAGCAAAGACATCTTTGTATTAGCAACTATGAATTTTGAGATTATATAGTATTACAGTTTTTAACAATCACTTTGGCACTAATTTCATAACCTTGTGGTCATTTTTCAAAACTCTAGACACAAAGCTCAAAACGGTCATCACTTGTAACACAGGCTGTCCAATGTTCCAAACATTCATTTAGATCACCCACACACAAGATACCGATAGTTTCACTGTGTAGTTGTTCGTACAATCATTAAATATTGTAGTACAGAATAATGTGATACATGTTTCATTATGCTACTACACGTAAATACATCACTGTAAAATAACTAGTAGAGAGAATACTACAGACACAGTGGAATCATTGAACAAAATATGACATTTATTGATGAAATACAATAAAATCACAACATAGGTTTCTTTGAATCAGCTTACTGTAAAACATCACTGTAGTGTTCCTCACCTGGCTTACTGTAAAACATCACTGTAGTGTTCCTCACCTGGCTTACTGTAAAACATCACTGTAGTGTTCCTCACCTGGCTTACTGTAAAACATCACTGCAGTGTTCCTCACCTGACTTACTGTAAAACATCACTGCAGTGTTCCTCACCTGGCTTACTGTAAAACATCACTGTAGTGTTCCTCACCTGGCTTACTGTAAAACATCACTGCAGTGTTCCTCACCTGACTTACTGTAAAACATCACTGCAGTGTTCCTCACCTGGCTTACTGTAAAACATCACTGCAGTGTTCCTCGCCTGGCTTACTGTAAAACATCACTGCAGTGTTCCTCACCTGGCTTACTGTAAAACATCACTGTAGTGTTCCTCACCTGGCTTACTGTAAAACATCACTGCAGTGTTCCTCACCTGGCTTACTGTAAAACATCACTGTAGTGTTCCTCACCTGGCTTACTGTAAAACATCACTGCAGTTTTCCTCACCTGGCTTACTGTAAAACATCACTGCAGTGTTCCTCACCTGGCTTACTGTAAAACATCACTGCAGTTTTCCTCACCTGGCTTACTGTAAAACATCACTGCAGTTTTCCTCACCTGGCTTACTGTAAAACATCACTGTAGTGTTCCTCACCTGGCTTACTGTAAAACATCACTGCAGTGTTCCTCACCTGGCTTACTGTAAAACATCACTGCAGTGTTCCTCACCTGGCTTACTGTAAAACATCACTGCAGTTTTCCTCACCTGGCTTACTGTAAAACATCACTGCAGTGTTCCTCACCTGGCTTACTGTAAAACATCACTGCAGTGTTCCTCACCTGGCTTACTGTAAAACATCACTGCAGTGTTCCTCACCTGGCTTACTGTAAAACATCACTGCAGTGTTCCTCACCTGGCTTACTGTAAAACATCACTGCAGTGTTCCTCACCTGGCTTACTGTAAAACATCACTGCAGTGTTCCTCACCTGGCTTACTGTAAAACATCACTGCAGTGTTCCTCACCTGGCTTACTGTAAAACATCACTGCAGTGTTCCTCACCTGGCTTACTGTAAAACATCACTGCAGTGTTCCTCATCTGACTTACTGTAAAACATCACTGCAGTGTTCCTCATCTGACTTACTTTAAAAAGAAAAACAAAAGATTGATCACTGTACATCTATATTTCCCTCAACCCTGTCTTGTGGATTTGTCCACAGGTTCTCACCCACATCACAATGGATGTTTTCATTAGCCAAACATCTTGGGAAGAATCTTCAGGCGAATCCAGGCCTGACACTGGTCTGCCGTGATGTCATTGCATGCGTCATCCATGGCCTGGAGAAGGGCGGCTTGTTCGTGAGGGCGCCTATCATATACCTTCCACCTCCAAGTGGAGAAAAATTACAGGGTGGTAAATTGTGGATGGGCCTGAAACCATGCTTGCACTATTTAAGTATGGTGGAACCTAACATTATCCCACACAATCCCACACAATGACATAGGTCATGCCATCAGCTCTACAGCTCTGATTTAGCTCATCAAGGAAGGTTACATTCGAACAGGGAATCATGTGGCTGCCTGCAACTCAATATATAGAGTATATAGAGTAGAGAGCTTTAGTTGTTGTTCGACCTAACATTAGAACGGGCAAGATGAGTAATCTAAGCAACTTTGACCGTGGTATGATTGTTGATGCCACACATGGTGATTCCAGCATCTCAGAAACAGCTGCCTTCCTGGGATTTTTATGCACTACAGTCTCTAGAGTTTACAGAGAATGGTGCGATAAACAAAACACATTCAGTGAGGGGCAGTTCTGTGGGAAAAAACACCTTGTTGATGAGAGAGGTCAGAGGAGAATGTCCAGACTCATTCAAGCTAACAGAAAGGCCACAAATGCTCAAATATCAGCTGTTTAAAACAGTGGTGTGCAGAAGGGCATCTCTTAACGTGAATAATTCAGGCTGTTGTGGAGGCAAAAGGGGGTCCTACCCAGTACTAGATACAGTAGGTGTACCTAATAAAGTAATGTCAAATCTGAAAACATGGTTTGGAAAAGTGGTACATGGGACCATAGAGACAGTGCCTGATAAAGAATGATGACGAAATATTACATCCACAGATAATGTAGTCCAATTGGTTCATGTTCCACGGTAATTGGTGTCAATGGATCTCGTTATCCTGAAACTTTCATGATCTAAACATGGAATATTGTTTGTCAGTTTCCACAAAACTATGCATTAAGAGTAATGCAACAGTTACTTATCATTTTGAGCAGTTGTATCAATTGATAGTTAGATCATTGTAATGAAATGAATCGACAGTCATCTCAGATGTAATGTGTGAATTGCCTTTTGAAATGGTAATTATTTGATGTTATGTTGTGTCATTTTGAACAGGTGATTTTAGTTCAATGAACAAATGATCTTAGCTTTATGTGTATTGTATCCAAGCAATTGGAAAAAAGTGTTAGAGTTTTGAAAAATTTGCATTTTGATCATTGGTTGTGAGTTTTGTGTCTAGAGTTTTGAAAAATTACATCAAGGTTCTGAAATTAGTGCCAACGTGATTGTAAAAAACGGTAAAGTGAAGGGACATCACCCTGGGCGGGGTGAACCATAGTAGGGGATTAATAGGGCAAACACCATCTCCAGAACTGAGTGTGTTACTTGCAAATGACTGTAAATGTTTACTCCGGGTTGCAATCCTTATTAAACAAACTAACCTCTGATCAAAGAAGTTTCCTGTGGTCTCTTGTATAACATAGGGCAGAATTTCCCTTACAGGTCAAACAGTGTCTCCAGCCTCCCCTCCTTGTCTGACTCTTAACTCTCTAAACTCTGTTACTAGTCAAACATACACCATCCATCAATGGAGAACTGTCGTCTTTTCACCACTACATCCCTGATGAAGATGATGTCTGTGGAATTCATTTACGGCGCGATTAGAATGTATTAATATAATCAATGTAGTATTATTTTTCATTATCATTCATACTAGTATTGTAATGGAAGCCCACTGGGCACATACTGGTTAAATCAATGTTGTTTCTACGTCATTTCAATGGAATTACGTTGAATTGGATGGAATGGAATAGACTTTGAATTGACGTCTGTGTCAAGTGGGAGAAGTCATTATCGATATTGACGTAAGTGACTGGTGGCTTAAAGCAAAAAACAAGTACTGATTTTCCAGACTATTTTCTCCAAGAGCCTCCACTTCCAAGAGTGCCCAATTATATGGATGAGCAAGCTGCTGGCGTTTTACTCAGAGGATGAATGTGTCTCTTGGTAGAATGACCCCTCTGCCTATAAAATGTAGCTGCTATGTGTGTGCTATGTACTTAGCCCCAGCTTTGTATTGATGTAGACCTTGGCTAAATGTACATGTCATGTGTTTCTATGACAGACCTGTCAGATAGGATCAGCAGAGCAGTCTGTACCTCGGCATCTACCCTACACTTGAATCAACTCTGTTTCCCCAGGAACGTATTTTTTTGACGAATCGGTTTGTTGCATCAAACGAACTAGTAAACCATTCAACAGGCACAGTATAGTATTTTTTATAGTATTTTTTTATGCTACAGTAGATGCAAACATAATAACAGTGTCTCTCTTAGCCTCAGAAACTCACAAATGCATAGCAGTGGGATTGAATGTGATTCTATTTGACATTTGTTTAAAAGCTCCTTGTAAGAAACCGTTTAAGTGAACAAATACCAGGGTATTGTACTTGGGGAAAGCTAAATGATGAGATCAGTTGTCTGCTACACCAGCGCCAGGGAACAAGTTACTGAGTTTGTCATCTAAATTGTTCAGGCGAGTGAGACAAAAACAAAGAAAGATAGAAAGAGAGGGGGGCCTGAATTGAAGGTGCCTCTGTTTAATTAGAGGTGGCAAATTCATTAGAGCCAGAATAGGAATTAATTAGCAGTGACTTGATTTACTCCAGTCAAAGTTGTGTGTGTGTGTGGATCTAAAATGCTCCATAATTTTAGTGTTTTGTTGTTATGCTTTTGTTGAAATGTTGCACTTGCAATAAAAAAGCTGATGTTTTGAATGCCTCAACTAAAGGTTGGGAAGAGGGTTATGGGGCGGGAAGTCATTTTTGAAGGTCTTACGGATTTCAATGGTCTGTTAAAGCTATTTAGTGCCCAATCCTGTCATCATTTCTGGATAGTTTTATACCCATTGTATTCATCCAACAGGTTGTGAGTAATGAAGTGAATAAGCTTCAGACACAGGTCCGCTGATCAGCTCTGTCACTGGGGATCTGGACCTGATGGTAACAAGTACAGTTCCTCAAGTACACCACACCATACCACTGACCATAACATGATAATGGGTCAATGACTTCATTCAGGGCAGGTGGGACAGAGTGTTGAACCCCACCTGTTTAATCAAATAAAAATACATTCAATTAAATGATATATATATATATATATATATATATGTTTGCCTGTTTTGCATGTTATTTTGGCATTCATTATTGTTTGTTTAATTTGTGATGGCAAATTAATTAGTGCCAGAATAGGAATGAATTAGCAGTAAAAAGCAATATAAAGAAAGTGCCATATGGAGAGACTGGAGGTCGGAACACACACTAGGGTTTTGTCACAGTCAGTGAACGTGATCCCATTATTTTGCAATTAAATATATTTTCCATTTATGCAGCGCTCAACTTAGTGCAGTTAGTGTACACTCCACCACCTTCTTTCAAACAGCTGTGAAGTAGTGGCTGTTGTTTTATGTACTCCTCAGCTTGATTTACTCCAGTCAAAGTTATGTGTGTGGCTCTAAATTATTCCAAAATTTTTGTGGTCTGTTGTTGTTTTAGTTTTATTTGTGCAGTCACCGTGCCCCTGAGGCGCACTTGCAATAAAAAGGTGATGTTTTGAAAAGGGAGGGGGACGGGTGGTCATTTTAAGGTCTCGCAGATTTTAATGGTTTTTAAATGCTATTTAGTGCCCAATCCTGTCATAATTTCTGGAAAGTTTTATACTCATTATATTCGTCCAACAGGTTGTGAGTAATGAAGTGAATAAGCTTCAGTCACAGGTCCGCTGATCAGCTCTGTCACTGGGGATCTGGACCTGATGGTAACAAGTACAGTTCCTCAAGTACACCACACCATACCACTGACCATAACATGATAATGGGTCAATGACTTGGGCCTACCCACACCTTTTTATTGGTGTTCTTGACAGAAGCAGTGGACGACTGTACCGTCTGCCCTTCACAGTGTCGCATGATTGGTAGTGGCCCTGGTAACTGTGGAGTTGTCACCATGGAGACCAGGAAGAGGTGGTAGGAAGAGGGTTAAGCCCCAGAGTATTTACCCAGCCAGCGGGGGAAGAGGAGGAGAGGAGATGTAAAGAGAAAAGAGGAGAGAAGAGAGGTAAAAAAGAGTGGAGGAAAGAGAACAGAGCTGATGAGAGTGGAAGCAAGATAAGAATAAAATAGGAGAAGAGGTAAGATTGTGGCACAGGGAGCCAAACCTGGGGTCAACACTGATTACGTAACATGATGGATAGGCATCGATTCTTCCAGCAGCCTGTGTGGAGTCATGCGCGCTTCTCATCCCATCCATCGACCGGACAGACCCAATCAATGCTAATGACAGTGAACGTCCAACGCACAATTTATTTTGACCCAAACTTCTGATCATAATCCCATGCTGTGAGATGAAATGTGATGGGAGTTGGGTTGCAAAGGGTCTGTAACTTTCGGTAAATCTCCCAAAATTTTCCATGGGAACATATATATATATTTTTTCTATTGGAAGGATTTAATCATTTGCAATGATGTCTACTTATGATAAGATCAAATGTTTATGTTTCTGTCTCCATATGATATGGTAAATATATCCAGTGCAAAAAACATCTACATTTAAATGGTATTACTGTAATAGTAATATATTTCCATTCATTCCCATGAAAGGTTTCCACCTCTGAATATTCCCCAAAATGTGCAACCCTAGATGGGAGGTTGTATTGTAAGCATCAACTAGCAAATAGGCCTCTGACTCAGTAGCACAACGTTGCAGGTTGACTTCCCAATTTGTATTCCCCAGATTACCTGTGTAGATTATCTGTGTAAACTCCTGACTCCTGTGTGTGCTTGACCAAGGTACTTTTAGGGGATGGCCATGGTTAACATTCAACAGTACACTGTCACACACCACTTTGCCTAGGAGAAAGGTGCTGCCAGCCAAACAGTGAGTGGATAATAATGGAGTATATCATAGAGAATACATTTGCACCCATACATCACCGTGAGATAAGGTCGTCTGCTAAGCGTCTGAATAATGATCATAATAATGCGATGCGCTGCGGCTGTTTTTGAAGCTTAAAAGCCAAGAGAGGAGCACAGTCTCGTGGGGGATGGGGGGGGGGCGATATGATCCTTTGGATAGCTTTACTGTCTGCTCTGAGCTGCAAAATGCTGGTTCGCCAACATCCCCCCCCCCTCCCACCCGCCTATCCCCTCCAATCTGAAAACAATAGCGCCGATGCTAAATTTAGAGCCCCTGTGTTTTGTCTCCTCTCTTCTAAGACACATTTCAGTTGAATGCATTCAATTGTACAATGGACTAGATATCCCCCTTTCCCTTTCTCACATTCCCCCTTTCTTCTCACACTCCCCATTTTCTCTATACCTCCTTCTCTCTCACCTCAGATCACACTTGTTTCTCTCTTCCTACCTTCTCTGGCTATCTGTTACGTCCTCTTGTTGTTATTGTTGTCTTCGTACTATTTGCCGGCAGCAAGGCTGTTTTGGGATCGTGTGTGAATGCAAATTGTGTTGATTAGTGTTTTTGATACCCCACTCATTCACTGTCCTGTTATTATGCTTTCCGTATCTTTGTGTGCATCAGCATTTTCACTGTGTGTGCTGCTGTGATAGGATTTGATAGGCTGTGATAGGATGTGAGAGGATGTGATAGGATGTGAGAGGATGTGATAGGATGTGATAATCTGTGATAGGCTCTGTGTGTGTGTGTGTGTGTGTGTGTGTGTGTGTGTGTGTGTGTGTGTGTGTGTGTGTGTGTGTGTGTGTGTGTGTGTGTGTGTGTGTGCGCGCGCGCGTGCGTGCGTGCGTGCGTGCGTGCGTGCGTGTGTGTGTGTGTTTGTTGCTGGATAACTGTTGATGTACATTGGTTTTTGGGCCATGTCATTAGCATTTTGTTTGTCTGCATGAGAGCAGGAGTCAAATAATTGTATGTTCTTAAATGCTGCAGCTTAATTATATACGGTTCTTGGCTATGTTGGTTCGCAACAACACCACAATCTCCTACCCGTATATCTTCTTTTATGATCTTCAATTCCACAATACGAAGACACCCCACTCACCATCTCCTTCTCTTTACCTTCCCCACTAACCCAGCCTTGCTCCTTCATGCACCAAACCACCCTTGCTCCTTCACGCACCAAACCACCCTTGCACCTTCACGCACCAAACCCCCCTTGCTCCTTCACGCACCAAACCCCCCTTGCTCCTTCACACACCAACCCACCCTTGCTCCTTCACGCACCAAACCACCCTTGCTCCCTCACACACCAAACCACCCTTGCTCCTTCATGCACCAAACCACCCTTGCTCCTTCACGCACCAAACCCCCCTTGCTCCTTCACGCACCAAACCCCCCTTGCTCCTTCACGCACCAACCCACCCTTGCTCCTTCACGCACCAACCCACCCTTGCTCCTTCACGCACCAAACCACCCTTGCTCCTTCACCCGCAAACCTTCCTGCTTAAAATACCAAAGCTGCAGTTTAGCGTGTGATGTTTTGAGGCTATGGTAATAATCAGAATAACAAGCGTGGAGGTGATAGCTGAGTCTGAGCCGCCAGTGTTTGTGACTTCAAACGGCCTGCGCCGTGGGAGAGACGCATGGAAAACGGGCGTCTTGTCGCCGCCAGGGGGCTGCTGGGAAGGGAACCTACTGCTCCACTCACACTAGGATCAGAGGACCGAGAGTCAGAATGTTAAACACTATTCTATGTTCTGTTCTGTTCTCCACATAGCATGTACATGGGCTGGATTGTTGGTTCATACTTTGGCAGGCTGGGACTGGGGATGTGTTATTTCTGGTTTCCTGAGTGCTGTGTGGGGAACACTGATTATAAATGAGTTTGAAATCGTTTATTAACCATGACATAACTGTTTACCATTAGTATCTACACTGAGTGTACAACACATTAGGAACACCTGCTCTTTCCATGACATAGACTGATCAGTTGAATTCAGGTGAAAGTTATGATCCCTTATTGATGTCACCTGTTAAATCCACTTCAATTAGTGTAAATGAAGGGGAAGAGACAGGTTAAAGAAGGATTTTTAAGCAGTGAGACAATTGAGACATTTGCGTGTGTGTACCAATTAGAGGGTTAATGGGAAAGACAAAATATTGAAGGAGGATTGGTAGTAGGAAGAACTGCAACACTGCTGGGCTTTTCACACTCAACAGTTTCCAGTGTGTATCAAGAATGGTCCACCACGCAAAGGACATCCAGCTAACTTGACATAAACTGTGGTAAGCATTGGAGTCAACATGGGCCAGCATCCATGTCGAACGCTTTTGACACCTTCTGGTGTCCATGCCACTGCTGTTCTGAGGGCAAACTCAATATTAAGAAGCTGTTTTTAATGTTTTGTACACTCAGTGTATGTCTCGTTTTGTTTACGTATTATGATTGACTCACTAGTGTTTTAGTTCTCTAAATGTAATGGCTGTAGATTGCTGGTGAATATTGACTCAGTGTGCAGTAACCATGTCTTTCTATCTTCTAAAGGCATGGTCAGTAGAACACCTGCACAACAGTATCCATGGCTGCATGTTTTGTGTACTGATTGGTTGGCATGTGTGTTTACTTGTTGTGGACAGCAAGTACCAGTGAGTTGGCACAAAGAACCTGGTCTGCTGACGCATATATTGGAAATCAATTCTGTGCATGCAAGCCACCGACAGCCTCTGTAATATGTTACTGCAACTCCCTGGAAAGGAAAATGCATGATTAGCATGCAGATATTAGTCATTATCGTTTGACCTAAACATGTTTGACCAATGACCATACTTATCTTGTGACCTCTTGAGGGTTATTCAGAAAATGTTGCTGACATGAAATTGGCTCAAGTGTTTTTTCAATGTAAAGTTAATTGACATTGAATGAATGGATGCATGCCCACGTTCAGGATGCTGACTATTTACAATGGGTTTAGACAGGTAATTCAATTTTTCCATGACTTGATCAAAACAATGAGTACGTTTCCTGTAATATAAAGATGTAATGAAATACTCCCTGTGGATTAGGTTCTTGTTTTAATAATGTCTCATTCAATCTGTTGATAAGCGATTCCACTGCCATGCTCCGTCTTAACATTAGCTATGGCGAAGACGTAACACTTCACGTCCCATTTGGATACTGCAAGACTAAGACTGATACTCTTCCCGCTAAAATGAACTTCTCTCACAGAGCTTCCTTTCTTATCTCTATGCAAAGTGGAAGGATTTAAAGGGGCCTTTCGTCTTTTGTCTGTGACGACGGTTATATCTATGATGTCAGATGGGATTCAGTGCTATTGTTGAAGAGGGATTTGAAAATGCCAGTGTAACACATAAGAAATCGTTCAAATGTAATTTCCACCTTAAAACAGTGTTAGCAGTCACACAATTGTAACAAGATCAACGCTTCCTGTGTCTAATTGAGATCATTTATCTTCAAGCAAAGAGTTACTGCTTCTTAATGCAACCGCAACCACCTGTATCTTAAAAATGTATTATATCCAATAGGGCTGAGAAATGCCAGGGTCCTCACGAAAATATATTATCACGATACTTAGGTTCCAATTCTATACGTAATTGCGATTCGATGTTCCAAACATATTGCTCACCATATGTCTTCTGCAGAGGGACAAGAGAGAGCCATGAGAAGGCAAGTTTGATCAGTCATGGAAATAAAAGTGCTGAAGGCGAATTTGCTCCATATTTAAAAAGAAGATGGAGAAAGCTACAGTATTAAGAAGAAAACATACTGGAGTTTTTGTGCAGTTACAGCCAACTAGCCAAATATAATATTGCGATACTGTCAAAACAATACGATATGAAATATCATCAACAATAATATTGTTAACTGTATCTATTTCCCCCCCCCATCACCAATATCCACAATTATTGATTTCAATTAGCTCATGCTAGTGCCCAGAGCTGCCGTAGTTAGATACAGTATCAAAACTCTGACAATGCTGCAACAGTTACAATCAAGCTTTGAATTCTAGTTGTGTTTTTCAGTTCCGTCGTGCCACCTGTACCATGAAAGGATGAGCTCTTGGAGGCTCCAGGCACCCCGTCGGCCCTCCCGGTTGGGATGTCTCCCCAATTACTGTGGTGCTGGTGAGGACGGCCTACACCTGGCTGGTGTCTCAGCGAGTTTTCCCTAGTCTTCATCATCAGTACCCAGAGTACATTAGAGGTGGTGAGAGGCTAGCAGGGCAGAGGTGGAAGGTTGGAGAGAAGCGGTTTAAGAGCCACACTGCGCCACTCCACATGGGGCCTCTTTCTCTCGCACACAGGCTGGCAACAATAAAGCCCTGTGCCATGTTAGTCCTGAGAACGCATGTCATGGCCTCCCCATGTAGACATAATAATAATAATAAAAGTAATAATAAATGTTAAGTGCTTTTCACGACACCCAAAGGTTCTGAGTTCCAGAGTTGGGGCGCTGTACTGCTAAAAGCCTGTTTTCCCATGGAGCGGAGCCTGGTAGGAGAGATGGTGAGGAGGCCAGTGTCAGAGGAGCGCGGTGAACAGGTGGGCGTGTAGGGGTGCATGAGGTCAGTAAGGTATGTGGGCACCAGTCCATTGAGTGCTTTGTAGGTGAGCATGAGTAATTTAAGATGATCCTGTATTGAACTGGGAGCCAGTGGAGTTTGACAAGAGTGGGGGTGATGTGGTCCACGGTCTGGTGTGTGTGAGTACTCGTGCAGTTGAATTTTGAGTATGTACCCAGTGTTTTGGCGGGGAAACTGTAGAGAACGACGTTGCAGTAGGCCAGGCGTGAATGTGGGTTTCAGCGGTGGGGTCAGTGAGAGAGGGCCTGAGTTGTAAAATGTTTTTGAGGTAGAGGAACGCTGACTCTGGGATGTTCCGGATGTGGGGTTCAAATGAGAGTGGCTGTGTAGTCGGAGTGTGGATGCTGCAGCCGTCGATTGTCATGTTGAGTTGACCCAGTTTTTGATGAGGGAGTTGGGGACCATGAGCATGATCTCTGTTTTTTCATCGTTTAGTTTTAAAAAGCTCTAAATAGCATGTCCTTTATCACTCTGTATCTCTCCCTCACTCCCTATACTGTATCTCTCCCTCACTCCCTATACTGTATCTCTAACTCACTCCCTATACTGTATCTCTCTCTCACTCCCTATACTGTATCTCTCCCTCACTCCCTATACTGTATCTCTCTCACTCCCTATACTGTATCTCTCTCTCACTCCCTATACTGTATCTCTCCCTCACTCCCTATACTGTATCTCACCCTCACTCCCAATACTGTATCACTCTCTCACTCCCTATACTGTATCTCGCCCTCACTCCCTATATTGTATCTCTCTCTCACTCCCTATACTGTATCTCTCCCTCACTCCCTATACTGTATCTCACCCTCACTCCCAATACTGTATCACTCTCTCACTCCCTATACTGTATCTCTCTCTCACTCCCTATACTGTATCTCTCCCTCACTCCCTATACTGTATCTCTCTCTCACTCCCTATACTGTATCTCTCCCTCACTCCCTATACTGTATCTCTCTCTCACTCCCTATACTGTATCTCTCCCTCACTCCCTATATTGTATGTCACTCTGTATCTCTCTCTCACTCCCTATACTGTATGTCACTCTGTATATCTCTCTCACTCCCTATACTGTATGTCACTCTGTATCTCTCCTTCACTCCCTGTACTGTATGTCACTCTGTATCTCTCTCTCACTCCCTATACTGTATGTCACTCTGTATCTCTCTCTCACTCCCTATACTGTATGGCACTCTGTATCTCTCCCTCATTCCCTATACTGTATCTCTCCCTCACTCCCTATACTGTATGTCACTCTGTATCTCTCTCTCACTCCCTATACTGTATGTCACTCTGTATCTCTCTCTCACTCCCTATACTGTATGTCACTCTGTATCTCTTCCTCACTCCCTATACTGTATCTCTCCCTCACTCCCTATACTGTATCTCTCCCTCACTCCCTATACTGTATGTCACTCTGTATCTCTCCCTCACTCCCTATACTGTATGTCACTCTGTATCTCTCCCTCACTCCCTATACTGTATCTCTCCCTCACTCCCTATACTGTATGTCACTCTGTATATCTCCCTCACTCCCTATACTGTATGTCACTCTGTATCTCTCCCTCACTCCCTATACTGTATGTCACTCTGTATCTCTCCCTCACTCCCTATACTGTATGTCACTCTGTGTCTCTCCCTCACTCCCTATACTGTATGTCCCTCTGTATCTCTCTCTCACTCCCTATACTGTATGTCACTCTGTATCTCTCACTCACTCCCTATACTGTATGTCACTCTGTATCTCTCCCTCACTCCCTATACTGTATGCCACTCTGTAGCTCTCCCTCACTCCCTATACTGTATGTCACTCTGTATCTCTCCCTCACTCCCTATACTGTATGTCACTCTGTATCTCTCCCTCACTTCCTATACTGTATCTCTCCCTCACTCCCTATACTGTATCTCTCTCTCACTCCCTATACTGTATCTCTCTCTCACTCCCTATACTGTATCTCTCCCTCACTCCCTATACTGTATCTCTCCCTCACTCCCTATACTGTATCTCTCCCTCACTCCCTATACTGTATGTCACTCTGTATCTCTCCCTCACTCCCTATACTGTATGTCACTCTGTATCTCTCCCTCACTCCCTATACTGTATGTCACTCTGTATCTCTCCCTCACTCCCTATACTGTATGTCACTCTGTATCTCTCTCTCACTCCCTATACTGTATGTCACTCTGTATCTCTCCCTCACTCCCTATACTGTATGTCACTCTGTATCTCTCTCTCCCTCACTCCCTATACTGTATGTCACTCTGTATCTCTCTCACTCCCTATACTATATGTCACTCTGTATCTCTCCCTCACTCCCTATACTGTATCTCTCTCTCACTCCCTATACTGTATCTCTCTCTCACTCCCTATACTGTATGTCACTCTGTATCTCTCCCTCACTCCCTATACTGTATCTCTCCCTCACTACCTATATTGTATCTCTCTCTCACTCCCTATACTGTATCTCTCCCTCACTCCCTATACTGTATCTCTCTCCCCCTCCCTATACTGTATCTCTCCCTCACTCCCTATACTGTATCTCTCTCTCACTCCCTATACTGTATCTCTCCCTCACTCCCTATACTGTATCTCTCTCACTCCCTATACTGTATCTCTCTCTCACTCCCTATACTGTATGTCACTCTGTATCTCTCCCTCACTCCCTATACTGTATCTCTCCCTCACTCCCTATACTGTATCTCTCTCACTCCCTATACTGTATCTCTCCCTCACTCCCTATACTGTATCTCTCCCTCACTCCCTATACTGTATCTCTCCCTCACTCCCTATACTGTATCTCTCTCTCACTCCCTATACTGTATCTCTCCCTCACTCCCTATACTGTATCTCTCTCTCACTCCCTATACTGTATCTCTCTCTCTCTCCCTATACTGTATGTCACTCTGTATCTCTCCCTCACTCCCTATACTGTATCTCTCTCTCACTCCCTATACTGTATCTCTCTCACTCCCTATACTGTATCTCTCTCTCACTCCCTATACTGTATCTCTCTCTCACTCCCTATACTGTATCTCTCCCTCACTCCCTATACTGTATCTCTCCCTCACTCTCTATACTGTATGTCACTCTGTATCTCTCCCTCACTCCCTATACTATATGTCACTCTGTATCTCTCCCTCACTCCCTATACTGTATGTCACTTTGTATCTCTCCCTCACTCCCTATACTGTATGTCACTCTGTATCTCTCTCTCACTCCCTATACTGTATGTCACTCTGTATCTCTCTCTCACTCCCTATACTGTATGTCACTCTGTATCTCTTCCTCACTCCCTATACTGTATCTCTCCCTCACTCCCTATACTGTATCTCTCCCTCACTCCCTATACTGTATGTCACTCTGTATCTCTCCCTCACTCCCTATACTGTATGTCACTCTGTATCTCTCCCTCACTCCCTATACTGTATCTCTCCCTCACTCCCTATACTGTATGTCACTCTGTATATCTCCCTCACTCCCTATACTGTATGTCACTCTGTATCTCTCCCTCACTCCCTATACTGTATGTCACTCTGTATCTCTCCCTCACTCCCTATACTGTATGTCACTCTGTGTCTCTCCCTCACTCCCTATACTGTATGTCCCTCTGTATCTCTCTCTCACTCCCTATACTGTATGTCACTCTGTATCTCTCACTCACTCCCTATACTGTATGTCACTCTGTATCTCTCCCTCACTCCCTATACTGTATGCCACTCTGTAGCTCTCCCTCACTCCCTATACTGTATGTCACTCTGTATCTCTCCCTCACTCCCTATACTGTATGTCACTCTGTATCTCTCCCTCACTTCCTATACTGTATCTCTCCCTCACTCCCTATACTGTATCTCTCTCTCACTCCCTATACTGTATCTCTCTCTCACTCCCTATACTGTATCTCTCCCTCACTCCCTATACTGTATCTCTCCCTCACTCCCTATACTGTATCTCTCCCTCACTCCCTATACTGTATGTCACTCTGTATCTCTCCCTCACTCCCTATACTGTATGTCACTCTGTATCTCTCCCTCACTCCCTATACTGTATGTCACTCTGTATCTCTCCCTCACTCCCTATACTGTATGTCACTCTGTATCTCTCTCTCACTCCCTATACTGTATGTCACTCTGTATCTCTCCCTCACTCCCTATACTGTATGTCACTCTGTATCTCTCTCTCCCTCACTCCCTATACTGTATGTCACTCTGTATCTCTCTCACTCCCTATACTATATGTCACTCTGTATCTCTCCCTCACTCCCTATACTGTATCTCTCTCTCACTCCCTATACTGTATCTCTCTCTCACTCCCTATACTGTATGTCACTCTGTATCTCTCCCTCACTCCCTATACTGTATCTCTCCCTCACTACCTATATTGTATCTCTCTCTCACTCCCTATACTGTATCTCTCCCTCACTCCCTATACTGTATCTCTCTCCCCCTCCCTATACTGTATCTCTCCCTCACTCCCTATACTGTATCTCTCTCTCACTCCCTATACTGTATCTCTCCCTCACTCCCTATACTGTATCTCTCTCACTCCCTATACTGTATCTCTCTCTCACTCCCTATACTGTATGTCACTCTGTATCTCTCCCTCACTCCCTATACTGTATCTCTCCCTCACTCCCTATACTGTATCTCTCTCACTCCCTATACTGTATCTCTCCCTCACTCCCTATACTGTATCTCTCCCTCACTCCCTATACTGTATCTCTCCCTCACTCCCTATACTGTATCTCTCTCTCACTCCCTATACTGTATCTCTCCCTCACTCCCTATACTGTATCTCTCTCTCACTCCCTATACTGTATCTCTCTCTCTCTCCCTATACTGTATGTCACTCTGTATCTCTCCCTCACTCCCTATACTGTATCTCTCTCTCACTCCCTATACTGTATCTCTCTCACTCCCTATACTGTATCTCTCTCTCACTCCCTATACTGTATCTCTCTCTCACTCCCTATACTGTATCTCTCCCTCACTCCCTATACTGTATCTCTCCCTCACTCTCTATACTGTATGTCACTCTGTATCTCTCCCTCACTCCCTATACTATATGTCACTCTGTATCTCTCCCTCACTCCCTATACTGTATGTCACTTTGTATCTCTCCCTCACTCCCTATACTGTATGTCACTCTGTATCTCTCTCTCACTCCCTATACTGTATGTCACTCTGTATCTCTCTCTCCCTCACTCCATATACTGTATGTCACTCTGTATCTCTCCCTCACTCCCTATACTGTATGTCACTCTGTATCTCTCCCTCACTCCCTATACTGTATGTCACTCTGTATCTCTCCCTCACTCCCTATACTGTATGTCACTCTGTATCTCTCCCTCACTCCCTATACTGTATGTCACTCTGTATCTCTCTCTCACTCCCTATACTGTATCTCTCCCTCACTCCCTATACTGTATCTCTCTCTCACTCCCTATACTGTATGTCACTCTGTATCTCTCCCTCACTCCCTATACTGTATGTCACTCTGTATCTCTCTCTCACTCCCTATACTGTATCTCTCCCTCACTCCCTATACTGTATCTCTCCCTCACTCCCTATACTGTATCTCTCCCTCACTCCCTATACTGTATCTCTCCCTCACTCCCTATACTGTATCTCTCTCTCACTCCCTATACTGTATCTCTCTCTCACTCCCTATACTGTATCTCTCCCTCACTCCCTATACTGTATCTCTCTCTCACTCCCTATACTGTATGTCACTCTGTATCTCTCCCTCACTCCCTATACTGTATGTCACTCTGTATCTCTCCCTCACTCCCTATATTGTACGTCACTCTGTATCTCTACCTCACTCCCTATACTGTATGTCACTCTGTATCTCTCCCTCACTCCCTATACTGTATGTCACTCTGTATCTCTCCCTCACTCCCTATACTGTATGTCAATCTGTATCTCTCCCTCACTCCCTATACTGTATGTCACTCTGTATCTCTCCCTCACTCCCTATACTGTATCTCTCTCTCACTCCCTATACTGTATGTCCCTCTCACTCCCTATACTGTATGTCACTCTGTATCTCTCCCTCACTCCCTATACTGTATGTCACTCTGTATCGCTCCCTCACTCCCTATACTGTATCTCTCTCTCACTCCCTATACTGTATCTCTCTCTCACTCCCTATACTGTATGTCACTCTGTATCTCTCCCTCACTCCCTATACTGTATGTCACTCTGTATCTCTCCCTCACTCCCTATACTGTATGTCACTCTGTATCTCTCCCTCACTCCATATACTGTATGTCACTCTGTATCTCTCCCTCACTCCATATACTGTATGTCACTCTGTATCTCTCCCTCACTCCCTATACTGTATGTCACTCACTTTCTCCAGGCTTCCTCAGACTGTCCCCTCTCCTCCCATCTTACTATTAATACCGCTCTCTTTACCCATTTCTATTTGTCTTCCTATTACTGTCTTCCCTCCATCTTTGTTTGCTCTCTGGCAATAGGTGTGCTGTGTGCTGTGTGCTGTGTGCTGTGTGCTGTGTGTTGTGTGCTGTGTGCTGTGTGCTGTGTGCTGTGCCAGTCTCTAAGACTGAGGGATTTTGCTGTGTGTGTGAACCTGCCTCCAGTGCCTTGGAGCGAGTGCATCTGTTGTGCTCAGGAACTATAAAGAGAATAATGGATACATTAAGGGAGATGGAGAGAGAGAAAACAAGGGGGTGTTAATTGTGTTGGACGGGTTGGGGGGTGCTGTTAATGGAGGGGGTGTGGAGGGGGAGAAAATAGATGGAGAGGAAAACAAGGGCAGAAGAAGGTGGAGGGAGAAGAGGTGGAGAGAGAAGAGGTGGAGAGAGAAGAGGTGGAGAGAGAAGGTGGAGAGAGGTGGAGAGAGAAGAGGTGTGCGTCCAATCATGAGGGAGAGGATAGTGAAATGGGTGAAGTGGAAAGGCTCATTGCCGTAGTGATTTCCTGTGCGTGTTCGGCAGCAGGCATCACTACTCAGTCACATTGTCTCTTATATTTTGGCAACACTTGAGAGGCTCCTCTCTGGCCTGTGAACAAATATTTGAATTTGAAATTGGGGTTCTGAGAAGAAAAGGTTCTGAGAGGAAAAGGGAGGAAATTAAGGAATGTGTAGAAGGAGTGAGAAGGACCTCCTATATATCCCCCCACCCCAACCCCCTCCAGCCCAACACACACACATAGTGAGATCCACACGTTTCCACATATAGCCAGACAGTACACACCATACCTTGTACATACAGTGTATATGTTCCTGTTATTGTGTATCTAGACAGGCAGACATGAACAATCATTTACTACTTCTGTCACTCTGAAAACTGTGCACGGATCTTTAACTCCCGGCCCATAAAGTGGTTTAGAGGAGGGTCCAACATCTGATTGACAGTAATCTGCATTCTCTGTTCCACATTCAGCTTTAATAAGTCTCAACAAGAGCTTGTTGTTGCCCAGAGTGGAATATTTGCTTTAAGAAATTGGGACGGTATGCAAACAGGGAGCCATCTTAAAAGCATTTCTCTGTTGAACATCAGTGCTTCCACACTTGACAATGCTGTCATGTTGTAGGGTTTCAGTTAGCCGTGGTCTGAGTTCAGCTGAAGGAGCGCCCTACTAACGTAAAGAGCTGGAGGGAGCACAGCTTCTACACAGTACTTCACATGTCAAGTGGGACTTCCGCTTCCCACGCCATCACTAATCCCACAGCCCTCTGCCAGGATCCTATGGGAGCCAGAGTGGACATCAGTTATCTGGCTGAGTGGAGGTACACCTGGATTGTCTAACACGTCACATGACTTAATGGGGGTCTCTAGCATGATTCTCACTGGAAAGATTGATAAAATATGAGGTCAAGATATGTCATGGAATGAAAAGGATTGGCATTATTCCATTAGAGGAAATTATCTGTGTAGAGAAAGGTAGACTGAGAAGGGGGGAGGGGGGGCTGTGTCTTTTTGCGGAGGTGAGGGAATTCAGGGAGACACCCAGAAACAAATGAGAGCTGTCACCCAGCATATGATGCTGCCTCTGCTGTTTACCAAGGATGGAGAAAGATTGATGGTGAGAACATTAAGGTATTCTCTCTCTCTCTCTCTCTCTCTCTCTCGCTCTACCTCTTCTCTCTCTCTCCGTTCTCTCTCTACCTCTCTAACCTCTCTCTCCCTCTACCCTCTCTTCTCTCTCTCTCTCTCTCTCTCTCTCTCTCTCTCTCTCTCTCTACCCTCTCTCTCTCTCTCTCTCTCTCTCTCTCTCTCTACCCTCTCTCTCTCTCTCTACCCTCTCTCTCTCTACCTTCTCTCTCCTCTCTCTCTCCCCTCTCTCTCTACCCTCTCTCTCTCTCTCTCTCTCTCTACCCTCTCTCTCTCTCTGTCTCTCTCTACCCTCTCTCTCCTCTCTCTCTCTACCTTCTCTCTCCCCTCTCTCTCTACCCTCTCTCTCTCTCTCTCTCTCTCTACCCTCTCTCTCTAAATCATTATATTTCTCTTCCTCCATCTCATTCCTTTATATCACTCTGTGTATTGTTAGAATAGGTAGGTTGAGGGTTTCAGGTCAAGTTGGTTATTTTCTGTGTCACACCCACTTGATAGCTAACAACTCTCTGTATCTTACTTGTGAGTGTATTTCCATGTACTGTACATTCACAATTTACATTTTAGTTACTTACTGCAGCAGGAACTCTTATCCAGAGCGACTTACAATAAGGGCATTCAACCAAGGGAGGTGAAACAACCTCATAACACAAACATCGCAAGTAAGATTATAGTAACAAAGGCTAAAATAAGAAATTACAGTTCAAAAATTCAAAAGACACCAAGTTCAAAATGTAAAAGTATACAAAGAGCAAAATTAAAAATAAGTTCAATCCGATGTTTGAAAGGAAATGATGAAGATTAAGCAAAGTTGTTGGCATGTGATATGTGTTGTGGATCGTAGCACCCTGTTCGTTAGGGGTCATATACTCTCACATTTACTTAGCTTATAGGCTTAGCAGAACACAGTCATATTACAAAGCAATAGAGACGAAGCACTGAAAGAAAAACTAACTGTAAATACGCCCTTAAGTAAGCTCTCACACACAACTTCATCCTAGAGAATCACTCTAGTTTGTTACAGGGAATAACAAGATATATGTAATGTCATCAGAGACGATGAAGGTCATTTAGATGGTTGGGATGTTGATGTTATTGATGATTTCGAGGATCTTTATAGGAAGGTATAAGACAGTAGTAAAGCAGTAGTTAATCATGAATAAGAGAGAAGTCATACTCATCCTGGCAGAGAGTCACAGGTAGACAGAGACAGACCTGGGCATAGCTCCTGTTTGTCACACGCCCTGATAGCCACACGCCCCCAGACGGCACTATTTGTGTGTCTAAAGGTCAGTGCTGTCTCCACCATAAGACTGACCTAGATACGATTGGGCCTTACGTGTGTGAGCGTGCGCTTGTGTGTGTGTGTGTGTGTGTGTGTGTGTGTGTGTGTGTGTGTGTGTGTGTGTGAGTGTGTGTGTGTGTGTGTGTGTGTGTGTGTGTGTGTGTGTGTGTGTGTGTGTGTGTGTGTGTGTGCGTGTGCACGCGCATGCAACTTGTGTGTCTGTATAATCTTGTTTAGTGTTTCAGGCAAAAGTAAGAGAACAGACTCACAAATTGCAGAGTGCCTGACCTACATTGCTCTCAGTAACTGCTTAAGCAGACACACACACACATTCAAGTACACACTTGCAAATCTCAGACATGCTCAACAGTTTAATAATGATGCCAGTTTCAGAGAAATCCACCCGTCGTATTAAGACTGTGGATTAGATGCTCTGTAAGCCCTCTCACCAGGCTCCTGCTCTTTTGGGCGGTTTAATGTACGAGTTATAATCTCAGCACACATACACACATATACAGAGAGACACACACATACATACAAACACAGATGTAGGATCTTCATTTGATCACTCTGTTGCAAGAGAACATTCCTGCAATGCAGGAAATGTAAAACTTGCAGTGTATTTGAGGTTTAAAAAGTCTTCTGAAGTTTGTAATTTCCCCTTTGAAATGTCAGACTTGATTTTCCCTTGTATCAACCTCTACAAAAATGCCCGTTAATTATAATCCACATAATAATTCACATTTCCTGTTGCTGCAGGATTATTTCCCTGCTGTGGCAAACTGACTCAATGTAAGATCCTACATCTGTAGAGACTTGCAGAAACATAAACACACAGCCCACCTATGAATGTGTCATTCCTGCCGACTCTCAGCAGTAATTAGAAGCCAGGGAGACAGCCAGGTAGTGGAGGTTATAATGGGCCGGGGCTATTTTAGTTACCTCTGTCTGTCACGTTAACAATGCCGTCAGCCCGTCAAGCACTGCAGTCAGGTCGAGGTGGAATTAAAATGTTCCTGCCCCCGTCTTCCCCATTCCACCTTCCTCTCCCATCCCATCTACCCCCCCCCCCCCTCACTCCACCTCACATGTTATCTCTCTTCCTTCTTCCTTTTTGTGGGAGTACATGGAAAAGAATGATCTGATTACAGCTAATCAGCATGCTTATTGCAAAACCCATTCCACTACCACTGCATTGGTTGACATGACTAACTATTGGGAGTGCAGCTAGACAACTGCTTATCATGGTCGTCTCAAATAACTAATCTATGTAAAAAAAATATATATATTAAAACAGCATGCATAATCAGAAGGATAGCTAAATATTTATCAGGAAAAAGTATTCAGCAAATAACACAAGCATTAATTGAGAGTCAGGTGAACTACTGTTCGGTGGTCTGGGGAAATGCATCATCAAGTGAAGTTAGGAGGCTGCAGAATGCACAGAATAAAGCAGCAAGGATTGTTTTAAGGTGGCGATATGGTTCTTCTGTTGCAGTCATGCGCAATGTTCTTGGTTGGTCATCAATCGACAAGGTAATTGAAAAGAACATGCTTATTTTATTTTATAATATACATCATTTAAAACGGCCAAGTTCTATTCACAACGGTATTCAGTTGGTAAGAGACAGACATTCCGTAAATACTAGGAATAGATTGTCCACCATCTATGCGTGATCCAGACAGAAAAGATAAATAGGCAAAAGAACATTTCAATTTAGAGCAATACAGAAATGGAATAAATGAACTGAGCAAACTAGAAACCTTTCAATATATACATGTAAACATTATTTTAAAACAATTTAAATATAGTATATAGAAATGTTGTGGGATTATAGTAGATGAAGAATCAATATTTTTTTAGATTGAGTATTTATTGGGTCATTATGCAAGTGTATTATGTATGTTTGTAATAGTGTGTTATATGTGAAAGTGTGTGTATATTATAAATTGTATTTTAATGTTGAAGGACTCTTGGAAGATTAGTCCAAATGGGGAATAAAAGAGATCGAAATCAAATCTAAATCAAATGGGGACTAAAAGAGATCGAAATCAAATCAAATAAATCTTTCTTCTACCGCTGTCCCCTCTCTCTCTCTCTCTCTCTCTCTCTCTCTCTCTCTCTCTCTCTCTCTCTCTCTCTCTCTCTCTCTCTCTCTCTCTCTCTCTCTCTCTCTCTCTCTCTCTCTCTCTCTCTCTCTCTCTCTCTCTCTCTCTCTCTCTCTCTCTCTCTCTCTCTCTCTCTCTCTCTCTCTCTGCGTGGAATTGAAGTGACATGGCGTCAGCATTTACAGTAACAGTAACACGATGCACTCTAGTAGTTTAGAGGAGGCAAGATGATGGCGAATTTGTATCTGTGGCGGGGATAGTAGAGTTGTTCTCTCAATTGGTGTAGGGGGGAGACTTTAACCAGTCTGTAGCAGCACATTTTAATCAGGTCATATCAATAAAAATAAAGTAGCACACTAAATATGCTCCCAACAATTCAATGGGTACACCTAACCAATGTTCCGGCATGCAGTTTCTTCTTCAGTTCCCATCAATCCATACATCTCAAGCTGGATATGAGAATTAGGTATAAGCTTTCGAACAGAGTAGGCCTCGCTCCGGCATTGCAGGGATATTTCAGCATGATATTTGCCACTTTAAACTGTTTCTGTCATTTTAAGCCAGATGATATTGACCCTGAGGCTGTCTGCCTGTCATTCTCCCAAAAGGGACTTGAACAGATTCAGCACAACAAGAATAATCTTAAACCCCTTTCTCACCCAGATTACATTTCACACTCTCATCATCATCAGCGGAGGTGGCATATTTCTTGTCAGAAATAACGACAGTTTGCACACGCTACAACAAAGCAGAACATCAACGCTGTCAATGTCACCCCCATAAGGAACATGAAGGCCCACACGTCAACTCCAGCTGCAGCCTCCCAGCTCCTCCCTGTGTGTGCGTGTGCATATGTTGTAGACACACTGGCGTGCATTGACGTCACTCTCAGAGGGGCTTTGAGGCCCCCCACCGATTCCACCCAATCGCATCAAAGCTCCTGGAGATCCACTTTTGGCTGCTTCACGGAGTGTTGTCTCGGCCCGGCCTCGTGGTGCTGAGAAGCTCTGGGGCTGGATTTAGTAAGTGTGTGTATGCGAGTAGAATTTGCATACAGGGAGACACAGTGGTCGTGTAAGAACTTGTGCATGCAGTGTGTGTGAGCATGTCACCTGAAGGGGTACGGCGCTGTTAGAGAGAGAGTGAAAGATTGAAGGAGTTGTGAGAGAGGGAGGTGAGAGATGGAAAGTAGAGCATTGGAATGGGAGAGGGTAGCTGAGGAACTGAGAGGAAAGGGGAGGGAAGAGAGGAGAGTTAGCAAGATAGTGTGATGAGAGAGAGAGGGAGGGATGGAGGGGGAGATACTGTGGAGACGGAGAGGGCGAAAAGAAGCTGACAGCTGTACCCTATTTTCCATGTTTCATGTCACTCAGTTAATCAGGTGTCTCCTCTAGCAGGTCAGTCCTCTGAGAGTTTTATTCACAGGGCTCAGGCAACACGGATTTCAAACCCAACCAGACTACAGCCACACCTTCCACCCTACAGTATGTGTGTCTGTATGAATACACTTACACTAGTGAGCACTGGTATACTTTTAAAATAATGTAGTCGTACAGGACTCTGAGGTTCAGCGTGGGCTTCGATAGCTTTAGTCAATGGTGATTGTGTAATACTTGTGAGGGTGTCATCTCTCCATTGCTATAGCTGTGAATGAATATTGGCCTTAAATGCCTACACAGTATATATTTTTATCTTGATATCCATACACCCCCATGTGCCTGTCAGCTAGTCTTGAAGGCCCCTCTAATAGGCCCATACATACGTCTTTGTGTGTGTACACTGCCGCCGCGTGTGTGTATGCTCTGCTCTGCTTTGTGCTGTACCCCACAGTTGTCTCCCAAACATCGTCACCCTCCAGTGAGTCACTTTCAGAGCGCTACACATTAATCATCCATCATCTCACTGTGCCATTTGCTTACCCATTGTGTGTATGTGGGTAGGTGAATTCTTGATTCAGATTTTTTCACATCAACCACTTGTTGACAATGTTGTACCACATCCACAGTTGGGTGTCATAAGCGTTGCATAACCTTAATGTAACCTAGCTGTACTATAAAAGGGTTTTCTTACATAACCAGTCAATGGCTGCCAAAGAGGGCAGAGCCCTCTAGATGGTGAGTTATCCTGCACTTTTTTAGGGTTTTAAGTCATTGACACTGGAGGGCATGTCGGGTTATGTCTGTGACCAGTGAGTTATTTCATTCTGCATTGCAATGTCCATCATCTAGTAAAGGCTAACATATGTTATGATCGATGGGAGTGGATTGTCACGTTGGTATAAAGGGTCGGGAGACAGGCGCAGGAAGGCGTAATAGTTTTTAAAAATGTACCCAAATTACGGCGTGCCATGTAAAGGCACGGGGACGAAGACCATACAAACACGTATTCAAAACACAGGGTTGAGACCCACACAAAAGAGTGAGGAGAACCTAGAATAAATACATAAGCGCACAATGATACCAAACGGGACGAGACCCGTAATCATCTGCTCAATACAAGCGGCACGAAATCCAAAACAACAAAGCACAGGTATTCTCAAGACCAACGGACATTGTAACAATAATCGACAAGACCATGGTGAACAAAGGGCACACTTATATAATACTAATCAAGGAAATGGGGACCAGGTGTGTGTAATGACACAGTTCCGGAAGGATCCGTGACATGGATTGGGCATTAACTCATAACTTATTTTCTGCAGTAAACAATACTTAAATAGATGCTTCAAGCAGGGATCTCATAGTGGAAATACATACTTTTTTTTAAAGGTCAGCACTTTCTGGTGTTTCGTTGATTTCATTATTATTTTCATAAGAAATATCCAAACAATCTCACACAATGGACATGTTCAGATTGAAACACCCTCAGCATGTGTCCTTTAAAATACAATTCAACATAACATGACTTTTAATGGATCAACATACCATGTCATGTCTTTATGTCATCCTGTACATCATATTCCATGGGCACATACTGGTAGAATCAGTGTTGTTTCAATGTAGTTTGTCAATGTATTGTGATACGGAATCAACGTGGAAAATACTTTGGATTTGAAAAAAGTAATCATCCTGTACTGTTTTCATCTACAATGGGGCAAAAAAGTATTTAGTCAGCCACCAATTGGGCAAGTTCTCCCACTTAAAAAGATGAGAGAGACCTGTAATTTTCATCATAGGTACACTTCAACTATGACAGACAAAATTAGAAAAAAAATCCAGAAAATCACATTGTAGGATTTTTAATGAATGTATTTGCAAATTATGGTGGAAAAAAAGTATTTGGTCAATAACAAAAGTTTATCTCAATACTTTGTTATATACCCTTTGTTGGCAATGACAGAGGTCAAACATTTTCTTCACAAGGTTTTCACACACTGTTGCTGGTATTTTGGCCCATTCCTTCATGCAGATCTCCTCTAGAGCAGTGATGTTTTGGGGCTGTTGCTGGGCAACATGGACTTTCAACTCCCTCCAAAGATTTTCTATGGGGTTGAGATCTGGAGACTGGCTAGGCCACTCCAGGACCTTGAAATGCTTCTCACGAAGCCACTCCTTCGTTGCCCGGGCGGTGTGTTTGGGATCATTGTCATGCTGAAAGACCCAGCCACGTTTCATCTTCAATGCCCTTGCTGATGGTAGGCTTTGTTACTTTGGTACCAGCTCTCTGCAGGTCATTCACTAGGTCCCCCCGTGTGGTTCTGAGATTTTTGCTCACCGTTCTTGTGATCATTTTGACCCCACGGGGTGAGATCTTGCGTGGAGCCCCAGATCGAGGGAGATTATCAGTGGTCTTGTATGTCTTCCATTTCCTAATAATTGCTCCCACAGTTGATTTCTTCAAACTAAGCTGCTTATCTATTGCAGATTCAGTCTTCCCAGCCTGGTGCAGATCTACAATTTTGTTTCTGGTGTCCTTTGACAGCTCTTTGGTCTTGGCCATAGTGGAGTTTGTAGTGTGACTGTTTGAGGTTGTGGACAGGTGTCTTTTATACTGATAACAAGTTCAAACAGGTGCCATTAATACAGGTAACGAGTGTAGGACAGAGGAGCCTCTTAAAGAAGAAGTTACAGGTCTGTGAGAGCCAGAAATCTTGCTTGTTTGTAGGTGACCAAATACTTATTTTCCACCATCATTTGCCAATAAATTCATTAAAAATCAAACAATGTGATTTTCTGGATTTTTTTGGTCTCATTTTGTCTGTCATAGTTGAAGTGTACCTGAAAATTACAGGCCTCTCTCATCTTTTTAAGTGAGAGAACTTGCACAATTGGTGGCTGACTAAATACTTTTTTGCCCCACTGTAAGCATTGAAATTAGGGTAAAACTTCAGCTTAAATACATTGACTTAAAGGGAAACTGCACCCGCTGATTTGGCCTTTTTTTTTGCCTTGCTCTTCAAGAAATGCTGGCGGTCATGACAGAAGTCAAACATGAGTTGGTTTTGGGGGTGTGGTTTGATGTGGGTGTTTCTTGGGTGTCTCCTTTCCACCACCAAGACACACCCATCTGTCAGGACTTTGGTCGCAGCTGTTCCCCCCCACTCAACCCCAACAAACAAACATCCTGCAGGTTGAGTTCAATAACTACAAGCAGATGTATGGTGAGATGAAGGAAGCTTTGAATAGGTCAGTAACATACAGAGTAAGTGTTTTTCTAACCTTAATATTTAGTAACCGGTCCATGTAGAATAAACAACTCTTGATATAGTACCATTGAAGCAGTGTTCTGCTAATATAGCAATATGCACATTTCATCTTTCATTGTCATTCCCAGCCAACACAGATACCGTGCCTATCGGCATTTTGTCTGGTGGTAATGTGGCCACCGTGGCAAACATGTCAGTGTGGTCATACCTTCCTGTGTGGTGTCCTGTATACAACAGGAGTTCCTTGATACTGTTGCAGAATACACAGGGTGTCTCCCTCCCCATATTGACTGATACATTCAATCATTAAAAAAAGACAATACATGTAAAAGTTGTCTCTAGTAAAATGTTAATTCCGAGTGCCAGGTCTCTCTCCATTCAGAGACATCAGCATCAAGCCTGTCTGTCAGTCTGGATTTCACAACATCATCTTGCAAGTCTCTATGTGCTTGCTCCATACATGTTTTTGTGAACACATACACACATTGTCACTGTTCTATTACCAATGTCAGGATAGGTCGATCTGACACACAAACAGGTACTATGTTGAAGTTTGAACAGGTCAGATAGAACCTACCCAGTTATGGTCTCCACATCAAATGAGTGAGGTTGCCATCTGGCAAAAGTATCTCCAGTCCATCTGTAGAAATAGGCAGAGTTGAAGCAGAGTTCATCAGTGACACATGGAATGAAAAGGGGGTTATGACAAGCAGTTTCGTTATGACTTTAACTACGCTAGTACTAATATAGAGATAAGACCTAGGTTCTATCAGTTTGGGTCTATATATGTAAGTAGCAGTAATAGACTAGGTGGTGTTTACGGGTATCATGTAGACCTACAGGACACTATGTGTATTACCATGAGTCAGTATGCCCATGAACGATACAGAGGGAAGATATACCAGAACATATACCACATGACTGTACCATGTATAGAATAATGTGGTGGATCCACCTAATAAGCATAAACACGTTAAAGGTTATAACTGGGTTATTGTGAAACTATATGATACACAATGGCAAACACAAGTACCCTTTTCCTCCATGTTAGTGGAATTTATTCAAACTAAAGATAACGGTCAAAAATAAATTAGAATGTAAAAGTAAAAAATGTAAGGATATAGCAATTATCACAAAGGACACTGAACACGTAAAAAATATGGATGAAACTCTAAACAGGTGAAACCGGGGGAACACGTACTGTAGCTAACATTACTTTCTAGAACCCTAGAAAGTTGAAGCTAGTTCAAAACTGGTAGAAATATTCTTAAAAGATAGCGAACTTAAAAAACATTTTATAGCAGTATTTCTGATTGTATTCTCAACTCACCATCATATACTTTTAATGTGGGGCTATGACAGTCTGACATAATTTATCTTACAGTATCTCACCACCACTAAGGAGATGAGCGTGCTTGATACATGTCACGTCAGAGCTTCTCAAAGTTAGGGGGTGTGGTCGACAGTGCACAGCTCTCCTCTCACATCCAACCTGGATCGATATTTGTTTTTAATGCAGACGAGAGCACTGAATCAGCGAGCCGGCACAGTATTCCCTTTGAGTCAGTGTTACGAATCTCTTTTGGGGGATGGTAGTGAGACCCGTAACATAACTCATGTAAATTATAATAGTGACAAAGTAAAAGTGAACGAAATAACCACGACAACCGAAATAATACCGTCAAACTCAGGGTTTATTATAAACACACGGTAATGGGGGGGGGGGGGGGAGCAGGAAAAGGGGCTGAGCTGGACCCAAGGAAAGAAACAAATATGCAAAAACACCCCTAAGCTAGACTAGCCTATTTCAACAACAGCTAACTAACTAACCAAAAATACAGTGGGTGGTCCGCCCAGTTCTAACTAGTGTGTTTTAACAAAGTTTACCTACGGGTAGTGTATGCCCATGGGCGACTTGTCTTGGTTTCCCCTTTTCCCACCAGCAAACACCATAAGCAAAAACAATACTCACAGGAGATGACAAAGTGATTTGGAGGTGCTCAAACAAAAGAAGAGGTTAATTAATACACAAAGAGAGAGATCTACATACATGGCATTTACAAAGAGATTGTGGTACTGAAATCTATCAAGAACAGCTATCTACTAACATGGCATTACAAAGATTGAGCTCTCCTGAAATCTACAAAGAACCGCTATCTACCAACATGGCATTACAAAGATTGAGCTCTAGAGCAAACAAATGATAGGGTTTTTAAACCAAGGGAAAGGAACTGTGATAGGGTAGGAAACAGGAGGAGGTGTGTCTTCTGATTGATGGGTTGATTGTTGACTGATTGGGGAGTGATGACTTTCACCTGTGAGGGGAGACGGAGAGAAAAGAAACACACAGGATACACACAGACACAGGATACCTGTATCCGTAACACTCCCACCCTTAAAAGAGCAACCCTAGGGATTGCGACCACAGTATTACAATTAATACTCACAACAAAATTAATACCTACAACAACAACGTCAACCTTGCCAAAACATACAAAAATCATTTTTACACACGAGACAAAGCATCTGCCAACACATTATCTGAACCCTTTTTGTGGCGGATCTCCAAATTATAATTTTGTACAATCAGCGCCCAACGCATAAGGCGCTGGTTCTGGTTGTACATTCGGTGGAGAAAAACTAAGGGGTTATGGTCAGTATACACAATCACTGGTAGGGCACTGGAACCAATGTATACTTCGAAGTATTGCAGAGCCAACAACAAAGCAAGAGCTTCTTGTTCTATTGTCGCATAGTTTGTTTGACATTTATTAAATTTACGTGAAAAATAACAAACGGGATGATCTACTCCACTCTTGTCCTGCTGCAGTAGAACAGCACCAGCACCTCTGGCACTAGCATCTACCTCAAGCTTGAACGGTTGTTCAAAATCCGGAGCAGCAAGTACAGGGGTACTACATAAGAGTGCTTTCGCTGATTCAAAAGCTCTCTTACAATCAGGGGACAACACAAATGGTCTTGCCGGACTGAGCAAATCAGTCAATGGAGCAACTACCGCAGAGAAATTTTTACAGAAGCTACGGTAGTAGCCAACCATCCATAAAAAGCGGCGTAGCTCTCGTCTAGTGGTAGGTGCAGGGAATGCAGTTATAGCCAAGACCTTGGCATCAACAGGGCGCACCTGTCCATGGCCAACCTCTTTACCGAGATAGGTAACAGTAGCCTTCCCAAACTCGCACTTTGCCAAGTTCAGGGTTAGAGAAGCAGCTGCCAACCGTTCACATACTACCCTTAGCAAGTCAACATGATCTGACCACGTAGACGAATAAATCACTAGGTCATCAAGGTATGCACTACAATTAGGAACGCCAGCTAATACAGAGTTAACCAGTCGTTGGAAAGTGGCTGGTGCATTTCGCATCCCAAAAGCCATGACTGAGTACTGAAGGAAGTTGTCTGGGGTCACAAAGGCAGAAATCTCAGAAGCACGTGAAGTTAACGGAACTTGCCAGTAACCTTTTAAGAGGTCCAACTTGGTCACATACTTAGCAGCACCAATAGTGTCGATACAGTCGTCCAGTCTGGGTAACGGGAACGAATCTGGCATTGTGACAGAATTTACCTTTCGATAATCCGTACATAACCTGGACGTACCATCAGGTTTAGGAACCAGAATGCAAGGAGAACTCCAAGGGCTTGAACTTGGCTTAGCCAGGTCATTCTCCAACAAATATCTCACCTCATCCCTCATTATCTTCCTCTTGGAAGCGTTGATACGATATGGGTGTTGCTTGATAGGTGTAGCATTTCCAACATTAATGTCATGGTCCAACACATTTGTGCGAGTAGGAACGTCATTAAAGAGACATGGAAAACTGTGTAGTAGCCTCACAATATCATTAGCCTGTCCATCCGTTAAATGAACCAGACCTGACTGGATAGACAGCAGCATTTCTGAGTTGGGCAATCTAACACACTGCTGCTGAGTATTGCGCAACTCCAAGCCATCAACATCATCAATATGACAGTCCACTATCATCGCAGTAGTAGCAGAGGAGACAGCAGTACCTTCCTCTGTTTTTGAACTATCTAACTGTGTGATGGGTCGGGTGTGGTATGCTTTCAACATGTTAATGTGACACACACGAGATTGGCGTTTTCTATCAGGAGTTTGAAGCACATAGTCAGTTTCACTTATTTTCTTTTCAATTAAATAAGGACCAGAGAAACGAGCTGACAGTGAAGATCCTGGAACAGGTAATAACACCAGTACTTGGTCACCTGGCTGTAGTGGACGAGAAACAGCCTCTTTATCATAGTGTCTTTTCATGCTCCTCTGTGAGGAAGACAGAGCTTCCTTTGCAAGAGCACAAGCTTGGTGTAGGCGCTCACGAAAGCGACTAACATAGTCCAACACATTCTCATCTCTGGTACACAACTCTTGGGACAAGAACTGTTCTTTAAGGACTTTCATTGGTCCTCTTACTGTGTGACCAAACACTAGTTCAGCCGGGCTGAAACCTAGGGACTCCTGCACAGTTTCACGAGCAGCAAACAAAACTAGAGGAACTCCCTCATCCCAATCTTTCTCAGATTCCAAACAATATTTACGTAGCATAGACTTCAGTGTCTGATGCCATCTTTCAAGCGCACCCTGAGACTCTGGGTGATAGGTGCTTGATACACGGTGCGTAATTGATAAGGATTTCAACACCTGCTTGAAGAGCTTGGATAGGAAATTGGTACCTTGATCGCTTTGTACCACCTTAGGTAACCCGAATGTCGTGAAGAATTTTATTAAGGCTTTACTCACTATCGGAGCTGTAATCCTTCTCAGAGGAATAGCCTCGGGGTATCTTGTAGCCATACACATTATCGTTAACAAAAACTGGTTACCCGATTTTGTCTTCGGTAACGGTCCGACACAATCAACCACCACATGCTCAAATGGTTCACCTATGACAGGTATAGGACAAAGAGGAGCAGGAGGAATAACCTGATTTGGTTTTCCTGTTATCTGACAGGTGTGGCATGTCCGACAGAACTGAGCCACATCTTGTTTTAAACCTGGCCAAAAGAAATGTCGAAGGATCCGATCATACGTCTTTGTAATTCTTAAATGACCAGACCACTGGTGATCATGAGCAAGGGATAACACATTTTGTCGAAAGGCTGTAGGAATCACTATTTGGTAAACAGCATTCCAATCTCCACCCGCGTCAACATGGGATTTCCATTTACGCATGAGGAGATTACCATCAATGAAGTAAGCCACATTCTTCTTCTTCACCTCTTCTAACGAGACAACACTAGAAAAACATTTAGCAAGCTTGTTGTCAACCTTTTGGTTAGCAATCAGCTGCTCACGAGTAACTGGTAACTGTATTGCATCAGCAATAAGTTCAACGTTCTTTAATTCTTTCCTGGGCTGTTTGTCAGAGGTGATCAACTTCTCAGAGGTATCACACAATCCATCCTCTTGATCATCCTCTTTGAACAGAACAGTGTTCGACAAATCTATCACGTCACCCTCTTGTAGTGCCTGAGCACGAGTGACAGCACAAGTGGGGAACACATGTGGATAACTCTGTGCCAACTCATTCGAGAGAAAGTGGTCACTTTTATCCAATACTTCCAATACGGGTACTACCTTTCCTCCGGCAATATCGTTACCCAGTATAAAGGTCACACCTTTCACTGGCAACATAGGACGTACCCCCACTCTGAATATTCCACTGATTAACTCAGAGTGTACTTTCACAAAGTGCAACGGCACTGGGACAAAACACATTTCAATACCCTGCACTAACACACTGGAACCACAGTATGTATCGTCAGATAAGGGCAACACATCAGACAATATAAACGACTGCGCCGCACCAGTATCTCTAAGGATTTTAACCGGACGCTGAGACGCTTCGTCATTCTCTAGGGACACAAACCCCTCGAAAATGAATGGTTCATAACTGCGGTCGGGGACTGGGTCTTTCAAACTACAGTTACCCTGAGGCACCTGTTTTGTTGCAGACCTCACAACCGTACGAATTAGACCAACACCTGTTGGCGGCTTGGCACGAAGAGGCATCCCTTGTTTGCGTTTAAGCAGGAAGCAATCATTAATCATATGTCCCACTTTATGACAATAGAAACAGGAACGCTCATTCTTCTGGCGTGCTTGATATACTGCGGGCCGACTAGGGCTAAAGGTAGGAAACTCAGTGGTTCTACTCTCAGTTTGAGCCGAAAACACACTCTTGTGCGTCAACACAAACTCGTCTGCCAACACAGACGCTTCTGCCAGGGAGGATACTTTCTGTTCGTTTAGGTAAACTACAATGCGTTCGGGTAAGCAATTTTTAAACTCTTCCAACAAGATTAACTCCCGGAGAGAGTTGAAATCAGTTACCTTACTAGCAGCATGCCATTTATCAAACAGATTTCCCTTGTCTCTAGCAAATTCCACATAAGTCTTACTAGAAGACTTTCTATGAGACCTAAATCTCTGTCGGTATGCCTCAGGCACAAGCTCATAGGCACGAAGAACAGTAGCTTTGACCACTTCATAATTCAAACTGTCCTCCAGAGGTAGCGCTGACAAAACCTCTTGGGCTTTACCAGTTAATTTACACTGAAGTAATAGGCACCATACCTCTTCAGGCCACTTCAATGCTACGGCTATACGCTCAAATACACAAAAATAGGAGTCAACCTCCGACTCTCTGAACAAAGGTACTAAGGCTATCTGCCTACTAATGTCAAACGTGTTTGAGGACACAGCAGGTGAGGACGGCTCACAAACAGGCACAGTAGGAACGAAGGCTAGCCTCGCTGTCTCTGCCTCCAGTTCCATCTGGCGCATTTTAAACGTCATCTGCCGCTGTTCTCTTTCTGCCTCAATTTTACACATCTCCAACTGGAGAGTCTCTCGCCTAATTTGGGCTCTCTCTTCCACCTCTAGTTGGAACTGTGCTAAACGGACATCCCTTCTGGCATCACCGTTTGACAGTGGGGAGAGTGGATCAAAATGGGACAATGTGGCTGGTGTTTTAGCCTCACCCTCATTATCAGATACCAATGGGCTTATAGGAGCAGTTACATCCCCTACAGGGTTAGTAGACTCAGGCAGCGGTAACACAAGCACCTGCTCTTCCAACAATACATTTAACACTAGCTGTTTAACCTCCGCCTTAACTACACTCTGCGGAATCGATATTGAGTAATGGTCAGCCAAGGTCATTAAATCAACTCTACGACATTTATCAAAAACCTCCCACGAAGGATTATCCAAAAAGGACTTCAAATCAAAAGTAGCCATCTTACACTACTTCACAAGAGCCAACGAAAATAGCAAACACTAATGCTACTTCAGCTATGACGCTCAACACTGAACTATACCACTACAACAATCTACATGAGCGGCATGGGTGTCAGTAAAGACAAATCCCGGATGAGGCTCCACTTATGTTACGAATCTCTTTTGGCCCGACAGTCTAGGGGGGATGGTAGTGAGACCCGTAACATAACTCATGTAAATTATAATAGTGACAAAGTAAAAGTGAACGAAATAACCACGACAACCGAAATAATACCGTCAAACTCAGGGTTTATTATAAACACACGGTAATGGGGGGGGGGGAGCAGGAAAAGGGGCTGAGCTGGACCCAAAGAAAGAAACAAATATGCAAAAACACCCCTAAGCTAGACTAGCCTATTTCAACAACAGCTAACTAACTAACCAAAAATACAGTGGGTGGTCCGCCCAGTTCTAACTAGTGTGTTTTAACAAAGTTTACCTACGGGTAGTGTATGCCCATGGGCGACTTGTCTTGGTTTCCCCTTTTCCCACCAGCAAACACCATAAGCGAAAACAATACTCACAGGAGATGACAAAGTGATTTGGAGGTGCTCAAACAAAAGAAGAGGTTAATTAATACACAAAGAGAGAGATCTACATACATGGCATTTACAAAGAGATTGTGGTACTGAAATCTATCAAGAACAGCTATCTACTAACATGGCATTACAAAGATTGAGCTCTCCTGAAATCTACAAAGAACCGCTATCTACCAACATGGCATTACAAAGATTGAGCTCTAGAGCAAACAAATGATAGGGTTTTTAAACCAAGGGAAAGGAACTGTGATAGGGTAGGAAACAGGAGGAGGTGTGTCTTCTGATTGATGGGTTGATTGTTGACTGATTGGGGAGTGATGACTTTCACCTGTGAGGGGAGACGGAGAGAAAAGAAACACACAGGATACACACAGACACAGGATACCTGTATCCGTAACACTCCCACCCTTAAAAGAGCAACCCTAGGGATTGCGACCACAGTATTACAATTAATACTCACAACAAAATTAATACCTACAACAACAACGTCAACCTTGCCAAAACATACAAAAATCATTTTTACACACGAGACAAAGCATCTGCCAACACATTATCTGAACCCTTTTTGTGGCGGATCTCCAAATTATAATTTTGTACAATCAGCGCCCAACGCATAAGGCGCTGGTTCTGGTTGTACATTCGGTGGAGAAAAACTAAGGGGTTATGGTCAGTATACACAATCACTGGTAGGGCACTGGAACCAATGTATACTTCGAAGTATTGCAGAGCCAACAACAAAGCAAGAGCTTCTTGTTCTATTGTCGCATAGTTTGTTTGACATTTATTAAATTTACGTGAAAAATAACAAACGGGATGATCTACTCCACTCTTGTCCTGCTGCAGTAGAACAGCACCAGCACCTCTGGCACTAGCATCTACCTCAAGCTTGAACGGTTGTTCAAAATCCGGAGCAGCAAGTACAGGGGTACTACATAAGAGTGCTTTCGCTGATTCAAAAGCTCTCTTACAATCAGGGGACAACACAAATGGTCTTGCCGGACTGAGCAAATCAGTCAATGGAGCAACTACCGCAGAGAAATTTTTACAGAAGCTACGGTAGTAGCCAACCATCCATAAAAAGCGGCGTAGCTCTCGTCTAGTGGTAGGTGCAGGGAATGCAGTTATAGCCAAGACCTTGGCATCAACAGGGCGCACCTGTCCATGGCCAACCTCTTTACCGAGATAGGTAACAGTAGCCTTCCCAAACTCGCACTTTGCCAAGTTCAGGGTTAGAGAAGCAGCTGCCAACCGTTCACATACTACCCTTAGCAAGTCAACATGATCTGACCACGTAGACGAATAAATCACTAGGTCATCAAGGTATGCACTACAATTAGGAACGCCAGCTAATACAGAGTTAACCAGTCGTTGGAAAGTGGCTGGTGCATTTCGCATCCCAAAAGCCATGACTGAGTACTGAAGGAAGTTGTCTGGGGTCACAAAGGCAGAAATCTCAGAAGCACGTGAAGTTAACGGAACTTGCCAGTAACCTTTTAAGAGGTCCAACTTGGTCACATACTTAGCAGCACCAATAGTGTCGATACAGTCGTCCAGTCTGGGTAACGGGAACGAATCTGGCATTGTGACAGAATTTACCTTTCGATAATCCGTACATAACCTGGACGTACCATCAGGTTTAGGAACCAGAATGCAAGGAGAACTCCAAGGGCTTGAACTTGGCTTAGCCAGGTCATTCTCCAACAAATATCTCACCTCATCCCTCATTATCTTCCTCTTGGAAGCGTTGATACGATATGGGTGTTGCTTGATAGGTGTAGCATTTCCAACATTAATGTCATGGTCCAACACATTTGTGCGAGTAGGAACGTCATTAAAGAGACATGGAAAACTGTGTAGTAGCCTCACAATATCATTAGCCTGTCCATCCGTTAAATGAACCAGACCTGACTGGATAGACAGCAGCATTTCTGAGTTGGGCAATCTAACACACTGCTGCTGAGTATTGCGCAACTCCAAGCCATCAACATCATCAATATGACAGTCCACTATCATCGCAGTAGTAGCAGAGGAGACAGCAGTACCTTCCTCTGTTTTTGAACTATCTAACTGTGTGATGGGTCGGGTGTGGTATGCTTTCAACATGTTAATGTGACACACACGAGATTGGCGTTTTCTATCAGGAGTTTGAAGCACATAGTCAGTTTCACTTATTTTCTTTTCAATTAAATAAGGACCAGAGAAACGAGCTGACAGTGAAGATCCTGGAACAGGTAATAACACCAGTACTTGGTCACCTGGCTGTAGTGGACGAGAAACAGCCTCTTTATCATAGTGTCTTTTCATGCTCCTCTGTGAGGAAGACAGAGCTTCCTTTGCAAGAGCACAAGCTTGGTGTAGGCGCTCACGAAAGCGACTAACATAGTCCAACACATTCTCATCTCTGGTACACAACTCTTGGGACAAGAACTGTTCTTTAAGGACTTTCATTGGTCCTCTTACTGTGTGACCAAACACTAGTTCAGCCGGGCTGAAACCTAGGGACTCCTGCACAGTTTCACGAGCAGCAAACAAAACTAGAGGAACTCCCTCATCCCAATCTTTCTCAGATTCCAAACAATATTTACGTAGCATAGACTTCAGTGTCTGATGCCATCTTTCAAGCGCACCCTGAGACTCTGGGTGATAGGTGCTTGATACACGGTGCGTAATTGATAAGGATTTCAACACCTGCTTGAAGAGCTTGGATAGGAAATTGGTACCTTGATCGCTTTGTACCACCTTAGGTAACCCGAATGTCGTGAAGAATTTTATTAAGGCTTTACTCACTATCGGAGCTGTAATCCTTCTCAGAGGAATAGCCTCGGGGTATCTTGTAGCCATACACATTATCGTTAACAAAAACTGGTTACCCGATTTTGTCTTCGGTAACGGTCCGACACAATCAACCACCACATGCTCAAATGGTTCACCTATGACAGGTATAGGACAAAGAGGAGCAGGAGGAATAACCTGATTTGGTTTTCCTGTTATCTGACAGGTGTGGCATGTCCGACAGAACTGAGCCACATCTTGTTTTAAACCTGGCCAAAAGAAATGTCGAAGGATCCGATCATACGTCTTTGTAATTCTTAAATGACCAGACCACTGGTGATCATGAGCAAGGGATAACACATTTTGTCGAAAGGCTGTAGGAATCACTATTTGGTAAACAGCATTCCAATCTCCACCCGCGTCAACATGGGATTTCCATTTACGCATGAGGAGATTACCATCAATGAAGTAAGCCACATTCTTCTTCTTCACCTCTTCTAACGAGACAACACTAGAAAAACATTTAGCAAGCTTGTTGTCAACCTTTTGGTTAGCAATCAGCTGCTCACGAGTAACTGGTAACTGTATTGCATCAGCAATAAGTTCAACGTTCTTTAATTCTTTCCTGGGCTGTTTGTCAGAGGTGATCAACTTCTCAGAGGTATCACACAATCCATCCTCTTGATCATCCTCTTTGAACAGAACAGTGTTCGACAAATCTATCACGTCACCCTCTTGTAGTGCCTGAGCACGAGTGACAGCACAAGTGGGGAACACATGTGGATAACTCTGTGCCAACTCATTCGAGAGAAAGTGGTCACTTTTATCCAATACTTCCAATACGGGTACTACCTTTCCTCCGGCAATATCGTTACCCAGTATAAAGGTCACACCTTTCACTGGCAACATAGGACGTACCCCCACTCTGAATATTCCACTGATTAACTCAGAGTGTACTTTCACAAAGTGCAACGGCACTGGGACAAAACACATTTCAATACCCTGCACTAACACACTGGAACCACAGTATGTATCGTCAGATAAGGGCAACACATCAGACAATATAAACGACTGCGCCGCACCAGTATCTCTAAGGATTTTAACCGGACGCTGAGACGCTTCGTCATTCTCTAGGGACACAAACCCCTCGAAAATGAATGGTTCATAACTGCGGTCGGGGACTGGGTCTTTCAAACTACAGTTACCCTGAGGCACCTGTTTTGTTGCAGACCTCACAACCGTACGAATTAGACCAACACCTGTTGGCGGCTTGGCACGAAGAGGCATCCCTTGTTTGCGTTTAAGCAGGAAGCAATCATTAATCATATGTCCCACTTTATGACAATAGAAACAGGAACGCTCATTCTTCTGGCGTGCTTGATATACTGCGGGCCGACTAGGGCTAAAGGTAGGAAACTCAGTGGTTCTACTCTCAGTTTGAGCCGAAAACACACTCTTGTGCGTCAACACAAACTCGTCTGCCAACACAGACGCTTCTGCCAGGGAGGATACTTTCTGTTCGTTTAGGTAAACTACAATGCGTTCGGGTAAGCAATTTTTAAACTCTTCCAACAAGATTAACTCCCGGAGAGAGTTGAAATCAGTTACCTTACTAGCAGCATGCCATTTATCAAACAGATTTCCCTTGTCTCTAGCAAATTCCACATAAGTCTTACTAGAAGACTTTCTATGAGACCTAAATCTCTGTCGGTATGCCTCAGGCACAAGCTCATAGGCACGAAGAACAGTAGCTTTGACCACTTCATAATTCAAACTGTCCTCCAGAGGTAGCGCTGACAAAACCTCTTGGGCTTTACCAGTTAATTTACACTGAAGTAATAGGCACCATACCTCTTCAGGCCACTTCAATGCTACGGCTATACGCTCAAATACACAAAAATAGGAGTCAACCTCCGACTCTCTGAACAAAGGTACTAAGGCTATCTGCCTACTAATGTCAAACGTGTTTGAGGACACAGCAGGTGAGGACGGCTCACAAACAGGCACAGTAGGAACGAAGGCTAGCCTCGCTGTCTCTGCCTCCAGTTCCATCTGGCGCATTTTAAACGTCATCTGCCGCTGTTCTCTTTCTGCCTCAATTTTACACATCTCCAACTGGAGAGTCTCTCGCCTAATTTGGGCTCTCTCTTCCACCTCTAGTTGGAACTGTGCTAAACGGACATCCCTTCTGGCATCACCGTTTGACAGTGGGGAGAGTGGATCAAAATGGGACAATGTGGCTGGTGTTTTAGCCTCACCCTCATTATCAGATACCAATGGGCTTATAGGAGCAGTTACATCCCCTACAGGGTTAGTAGACTCAGGCAGCGGTAACACAAGCACCTGCTCTTCCAACAATACATTTAACACTAGCTGTTTAACCTCCGCCTTAACTACACTCTGCGGAATCGATATTGAGTAATGGTCAGCCAAGGTCATTAAATCAACTCTACGACATTTATCAAAAACCTCCCACGAAGGATTATCCAAAAAGGACTTCAAATCAAAAGTAGCCATCTTACACTACTTCACAAGAGCCAACGAAAATAGCAAACACTAATGCTACTTCAGCTATGACGCTCAACACTGAACTATACCACTACAACAATCTACATGAGCGGCATGGGTGTCAGTAAAGACAAATCCCGGATGAGGCTCCACTTATGTTACGAATCTCTTTTGGCCCGACAGTCTAGGGGGGATGGTAGTGAGACCCGTAACATAACTCATGTAAATTATAATAGTGACAAAGTAAAAGTGAACGAAATAACCACGACAACCGAAATAATACCGTCAAACTCAGGGTTTATTATAAACACACGGTAATGGGGGGGGGGGGAGCAGGAAAAGGGGCTGAGCTGGACCCAAAGAAAGAAACAAATATGCAAAAACACCCCTAAGCTAGACTAGCCTATTTCAACAACAGCTAACTAACTAACCAAAAATACAGTGGGTGGTCCGCCCAGTTCTAACTAGTGTGTTTTAACAAAGTTTACCTACGGGTAGTGTATGCCCATGGGCGACTTGTCTTGGTTTCCCCTTTTCCCACCAGCAAACACCATAAGCGAAAACAATACTCACAGGAGATGACAAAGTGATTTGGAGGTGCTCAAACAAAAGAAGAGGTTAATTAATACACAAAGAGAGAGATCTACATACATGGCATTTACAAAGAGATTGTGGTACTGAAATCTATCAAGAACAGCTATCTACTAACATGGCATTACAAAGATTGAGCTCTCCTGAAATCTACAAAGAACCGCTATCTACCAACATGGCATTACAAAGATTGAGCTCTAGAGCAAACAAATGATAGGGTTTTTAAACCAAGGGAAAGGAACTGTGATAGGGTAGGAAACAGGAGGAGGTGTGTCTTCTGATTGATGGGTTGATTGTTGACTGATTGGGGAGTGATGACTTTCACCTGTGAGGGGAGACGGAGAGAAAAGAAACACACAGGATACACACAGACACAGGATACCTGTATCCGTAACAGTCAGGAACCAGAACTCCTCCATAGTGACCTGTGTATGGGTGGTCTGCAGCATTACATGACAGGTCACATGACAGCTCGATCAGCTGTTCAATTTCACTTACCTGCATGTCAACTGAGGCAGGAACACAGTCAAACGAATTTTGCTAATTCAGTCACTCACCTGTATAATTTTTTTCTATTTCCCCTGCATGCTTGAATTCCGTTTACCTTATGTCTGTTACATAGGCAAGAAGACACATTTTCTTTCAATTACACAGAAAGTCAACAGTCAGTTTTTTACATCCATAGCGAATGACAACAGTTCCTCTCTCGAAAACCACCAAGCCTCGGTGTGAAATAGAATATTGTCATGCTCTGATCCCATATCTTCACATAGTTTTGCGAACAGGAGTGCGCAATGTAGTTCACAATCGAAGTTCTGTGCTCAGCTGTTTTGCCATCAGTTGTTCCGGTGTACACATTATAGCTCAGTGGGTGTGTCATACAATGTGTTCATATGGCAGAGGGAGACACATTCATAACTATAGTGCAGAGACCTGCCCGCTGTCCCGTGATAGACAAACTGTGGATAAGCCCACCATTCGATCCCATGGAATCTGTATTTTCGTAAATATAACCATGTAACACACTGAACATCCCATGTGCCGTTTCATGCTCAGGAATCGTGAGACAGAACAATAAGTCCTCGTGAATAGTATCACCCAACATGTAGCAAACAAAAGTCAATACATAGGCATCGCGGCCCTCACGTCTAACGTCCATTTGGAGAGCATTAAGCTGGGAAGTTTATGAGTTTTTCAGTCAGTGTCCTCTTGATTGCTAGCTATAGCATCAATTCTTAGTTTCACAGTGTTTCTAACAAAGGTATTAATGTGAGTTTCTGTGCCTCTGCCTCCCCTCACATTGTTTTTACCATATCAATTGCGGCCGGTAATATCAAAGTCTCTGTAATACTGTGTGGTTTCATAGCGTAGCGGGCCTTGCCATTGACAGGTCTCTGGACCTGATTCAAGTGCAAAGGTCAAGTGTGGCCTTTTCCCACGTTCTAAGGGCACTCTCTGGTTTAATTTTTACTTTTAGATTTGAATCATTTTCATTTCGATTTTTAAGGTTAACCACATTACAATGATTTTGAGAGACAAAGACATTATTATAATAGATATATTTTTTTGGGGGGTCGGGGTTGGGAAATTCTCCCGCGACCCCACTTTCATATCAGGGACCCCTAGTTTGGGAACTTCTGAATTAGACACCTACTATTAAAACCATGCAGTAAAGCACAGGCATATAAAAACACACCCTCAAACCCAAAAACTTTCAGAAAACACTCTGTAATGAGGGGAAATGTGTTGCAAAAGACTACGTCTCCTCTCTGTATGACTGACAGCTGAGTGTATTGAGACATTGCTAGCTGGTCATAAGTGAGTCTAACGACTGGCTTAGACTGTCTGTTCTCTGAGGGAGCAGGGACTAAAAACTCATCTGAACTAGGGCCAAAGGCTAGCTGAAGCAAGGGACGACTGACACTTCAGAGCTAGGGCCTGGGGCTAGTGACTCCTCTGAACTAGGGCTTGAACTAGGGCTTAACACAAGACACTATTGCACACTAGGGCCATTAAATTGTTCTTCAGAGGTCACTGGAGCTTCTGCTGCCAGTTCAGGAACTTATTCACTTTCCTCTTCAGAGGGGCAGTCTAGTTCAACTTGCTCCGAAGGAGGGATTTTGTACTGGCACTTGGTCCTGGGACAACTGTGTCCAAAAAATCCAACACTGGAGGTTCAGAGAATCCCATTTCCTCATTCGAGCTCCCTTAGTGAGTTCCAGAACTGTCTCCTTATCTTCATCAGATGGCGGGGCAGAAACTGAGATGGACCATTGATGCTTTTGATTACGTGTCTCCATCCTCTTTTTAGGTTCTATAGTCTCCCAACTACTGACTCCATGTGGACTTTTATTTTGATACAAGAGTTCCAAGCATATTGAGCAGTGTGCAATTGAATCTCTCCAGCTGTGGGTTCCCTTGAGGATAGTATGGCGATGTATGTGACTTCTTCAGCCCAGCCAGCTGAAGGACCTCCTGGATAAGTCTACTTTGAGTTTATGCAGGAAGGCAGGCCATAATGGACAAAGAACTTCTCACAAAGCACCCTGGCCACTGTGCTGGCTTTCTAGTCTTTAATGGTGTAAGCTTGGGCATAGCGAGTGAAGTGATCTGTCACTACGAGGATGTTACTGATGTTCTTTGTGTCATTCTCCAGAGAGAGGAAGTCTATACACACCAACTCTAGTGGGACCATAGTGGTGATTTTCACTAAACCTGCTAATCTAGTGGGCAGTGTCTTCTTCTGCATACACCATACACATGACTTGCAGTGAAACTCAATGTCTCTGGACCTGAAGGGCCAGTAGAGCCAAGCACGGGCTAGATCAAGAGTCCTCTCAGCCTAAATGTCCCTTATTATTGTGGACAGACTTCCTCACCATGGCCCTGAATTATTTGGGGAGATCCAGCTGCTTTCTCTTGACCTGATTGAGGCCTCTAGGGCAGCGGTTCCTAAAATAGGGGTTGTGACCCCATGTGGAGTCACCTGATATGAAAATTGGGTTGCAAAGAATTTCCAAAAATCATGAAAAATATATACAGTGCATTCAGAAAGTATTCATATGCCCTGGACTTTTTCCACATTTTGTTACGTCATCAATCTACACACAAAACCCCAGGGTAGCCTAGTGGTTAGAGCGGTGGACTAGTAACTGGAAGGTTGCAAGTTCAAACCCCCGAGCTGACAAGGTACAAATCTGTCGTTCTGCCCCTGAACTGGCAGTTAACCCACTGTTCCTAGGCCGTCATTGAAAATAAGAATTTGTTCTTAACTGACTTGCCTAGTTAAATAATGAGAAAGTGAAAACAGTTTTTTGACATTTTTGCAAATGTATTAACAACAAAAAACAGAAATACCATATTTACATAAGTATTCAGACCCTTTGCTATGAGACTCGAAATTGAGCTCAGGGTCATCCTGTTTCCATTGATCATCCTTCAGATGTTTCTACAACTTGATGGGAGTCCACCTGTGGTAAATTCAATTGATTGGACATGATTTGGAAAGGCATACACCTGTCTATATAAGATCCTACAGTGCATGTCAGAGCAAAGATCAAGCCATGAGGTCGAATGAATTGTCCACAGAGCTCCGAGACAGAATTGTGTCGAGGCACAGATCTGGAGAAGGGTACCAAAAAATGTTTGCAGCATTGAAGGTCCCCAAGAACACAGTGGCATCCATCATTCTTAAATGGATGAAGTTCGGAACTATCCAGACTCTTCCTAGAGCTGGCTCCCCGGCCAAACAGCAACCGGGAGAGAAGGGCCTCGGTCAGGGAGGTGACCAAGAACCCGATGGTCACTCTGACAGAGCTCTAGAGATCTTCTGTGGAAATGGGAGTACCTTCCAGAAGGACAACCATCTCTGCAGCACTCCACCAATCAGGCCTTTATGGTAGAGTGGCCAGACGGAAGCCACTCATCAGTAAAAGGCACATGACAGCCTGCTTGGAGTTTTCCAAAAGGCACCTAAAGCCTCTCAGACCATGAGAAACAAGATTTTCTGGTCTGATGAAACCAAGATTTAACTCTTTGGCCTGAATGCCAAGTGTCATGTCTGGAGGAAACCTGGCACCATCCCTAAGGTGAAGCATGGTGGTGGCAGTTTCATGCTGTGGGAATGTTTTTCACCGGCAGGGACTGGGAAGAGATTAAGGAGGAAAAGATTAACAGAGCAGAGTATAGAGATCCTTGATGAAAACCTGTTTCAGAGTGGTCAGGACCTCAGACTGGGGCGAAGGTTCACCTTCCAACAGGACAACGACCCTAAAAAACACATCCAAGACAACGCAGGAGTGGCTTCGGGACAAGTCTCTGAATGTCCTTGAGTGGCCCAGCCAGAGCCTGGATTTGAACCCAATCGAACATCTCTGAAGAGACGTGAAAATATCTGTGCAACAATGCTCCCCATCCAACCTGACAGAGCTTGAGTGGATCTGCAGTGAAGTGAAATACAGGTATGCCAAGCTTGTAGCGTCATACCCAAAAAGACTTGAGGCTGTAACCACTGCCAAAGGTGCGTCAACAAAGTACTGAGTAAAGGGTCTAAATACTTATGTAAATGTTATATTTCATTTTCATTTGTAATAAATTAGCAAAAAAAAAATGTTTTGCTTTGTCATTTTGGGTATTGTGTATAGATTGATGAAGGGGAAAAAACAATTGAATCAATTTTAGAATAAGCCTGTAACCTAACAAAATTTGGAATTAGTCAAGGGGTCTGAATACTTTCCAAAGGCACTGTATATATACACTGAACAAAAATATAAACGCAACATGCAACAGTTTTAAAGATTTTACGGAGTTAACAGTTCATACAAGGAAATCAGTCAAATGAAGTACAGTAATTTAATTATGCTCTAATGATTTGCACATGACTGAGAATACAGATACGCATCTGTTGGTCACAAATACTGTACCTTAAAAAAAAGTAAGTGCTGGGGCTTGGATCAAATAAAGTGTCAGTATCTGGTGTGAGGAAGCTGAGGAGTGGGACAACATTCCACCAGCCGGATGAACTCTATTCCATAAAGGAGATGTGTCATGCTGCATGAGTTTCTTCATGCTGTACAACATCTTATTGGAAATAGAGTTGATCTGGCTATTATTATACGCATCTAATATGTAGAAAATAAGCAACAAATCATGTCAGTTTGCATATTATGTTTTACAATTGGGCTATCAAATGTATCAAAGTAATGAAGTGGGTTACCTTCTGTATTTATACAAATGATTATCCTGTGAACGCTGTTGCCACTGAGAGGTGAAGGTTGCTGGCTGGATACTTGCCAACATGTGGCTGACCGTTACATTCATAGGAACGCTCACAGCGAGGGCATGTCTGCATGATGCTGATGAGTGCCCCGTTTGCTGGTCTTCTCTATGCTGCATGTTCGGCTGCAAGCTGGACATCTCTTGAACAAGTGAAGCAGGCAATCGTATGAGGTGATGTTGACTGGGAGGGCCTGTGACAGGGTGATATAATAAAGCCTTCCTCAAACCATGGTCTGTGGACCGGTGCCGGTCTGTGGGGGTATGACTGCTGGTCCGCAGCATTATTATCTTTGATATGATTGGGGAGTTTTTTGGTCCACGTCATAAATAAATACATGTATTTACATCAAATAAATACTTGCTGTAGGCCTACTTGTGCAATGCACTGAACTATGCATGCGGCAGTAAACAACTTGTGTTGCCATGACTAAGTATAGCTACACCAAACACACACACAAGCTAGCCCTGCTGAGCAGGCTGCACGCTCTCAGTCTCCCTGGATTTGTTTCAAATGACAGCTGCCTGCCAAAACCGGTCTGTGTGATATGTCAGACTTGCCTCAGCAACGATGCTATGAAGCCATCAAAAATAAGCATTAATTTATAAACAAACCATTTTTACAAAAAAGAGATGACCATACCAAACAAAAATGCTGCACAATAATTTCACAAACTATGAGAATTTACTGAAGGGTTCATACTCTCTCATAGCATTTTCCAAGTGCCAGGCTCCTTTCACCATAGTTGAGAAGCTGTTGGAAAAGCCTCAGTCGTGGATGCTTGCCGAGAGGTTTTAGGCCCAACTACTGCTACAAAGATCAGCATCATCACACTTTCTAATGACACGTAGGATCCAGGATATGGTAGATGATATTAAATCACAGGTTTTAAAAAGAACTCGCACATCAAATTGGTTTGCAATACTATTAGATGAGACGACTAACATAAATGCCAGCTGTGGTATATATATTCGATACATACACTATATGAAGAATTTATTTGTTGCAAAGTGTTGCCTCAGAATACAACCAACCGCAGGTGAAATATTCTGTCTTCTGAACGAGTACGTAACGGGACATGGAATAAGGTGGGACTGTTGTATCTGGATCTGTACAGATGAGACTGCTGCTCAACCTATCCATGCAGGGATGCGCACGTGTCATTTTCCAAACAAAACGACAAAACGATAAATTAGTAGATTTCATTGACAAAACAAAAACATTATTTAGTCATTATACACAATCACATTACCTGTGCTGTCAATAAAACAATGTAACAACTGAATCTTTATAATTATTTCTATATACACGTTGTTAAAAGCCAGATGTTGTACAAGATGTTTGACACACCCGAGTGGCGCAGCGGTCTAAGGCATTGCATCTCAGTGCTAGAGGCGTCACTACAGACCCTGGTTCAATCCCAGGCTGTATGATCGGGATTACCATAGGGCGGTGCACAATTGGCCCAGTGTCATCTGGGTTAGGGGAGGGTTTGGCCAGGGTAGGACGGTATTGTAAATAAGAATTTATTCTTAACTGGTGTGTCTGTCTCTTGGACACCAACATGTCAGAGGAATGGAGGAGAGGGATGCTCAAGCTGTCTGGAAATGATAGAGGCATTTTCAATATGTTCCCCCTATTCTCAACTCTGGCTGACAAGAGTGATGTTGAAATGCATCACATGTATAAATTGATGGGATCACATCTGAGCCAAACTCAGCTCAAATTCTACAATTACTTTCCCTCACAATCTGATCCACTCACAGGAAAGCAGTGGATGCGTAATCCGTTCACCAGCACTGAAGAGACTCACATCTTGTCACCGGTTCTTGAGGTTAAACTATTGGAACTGTCCTGTGACCAAGACCTGGGCGCTTGTTTTAATGAGATGCACCTGTCCATAGTCTGGCTGTTCACCAATGGAGAATACCTGCAACTCAGCGAGATGGCAGTGAAGACGTTCCTCCTCTTTCATTCTACATACTTAAGATGTACCAGCTTCTCCTCTCTGGCTGCAACAAAATCGAAATGTTACAGCAGACTGGCTGTTGAAGACACTTTGAGTGTCCCTCTCCTCCATCCCTCTGACATGTTGGTGTCCAAGAGACAGACACACCAGTTAAGAACAAATTCTTATTTACAATGACGGCCTACCCCGGCCACACCCAGACGACACTGGGCCAATTGTGCACCACCCTATGGGAATCCCGATCATACAGCCCAGGATCGGTAGTGACTCCTCTAGCGCTGAGATGCAGTGCCTTAGACCGCTGCGCCACTCGGGTGAGTCAAACTAGTAAACGTTTTTAACAACATATATAGAAATAATTATAGAGATTTAGTTGTTTGTTACATTGTTTTTATTGACAGCACAGGTAATGTGATTGTGTATAATGACTAAATAATGTTTTTATTGTTTGTCATTTACAGACAGACATCCCCTGAAGACAGCCCATAAACGAGACAGGCAAACAAACATCCCCTGAAGACATCCCATCAAATAGACAGGCAAACAGACATCCCCTGAAGACATCCCATCAAATAGACAGGCAAACAGACATCCCCTGAAGACATCCCATCAAATAGACAGGCAACAGACATCCCCTGAAGACATCCCATCAAATAGACAGGCAACAGACAGCCCCTGGAGACATCCCATCAAATAGACAGGCAAACAGACATCCCCTGAAGACAGCCCATCAAATAGACTGGCAAACAGACAGCCCCTGAAGAAAGGCCATCAAATAGACAGGCAACAGACAGCCCCTGAAGACAGCCCATCAAATAGACAGGCAACAGACAGCCCCTGAAGACAGCCCATGAAGAAAGCATAGAGAGAGACATTGCCCATGAAGACGGCACAAACAAACCATGAAGGCAGCCAAGAAAATACAGAATTCATACATTGTGTAAAGAAATAAATCAGTCTTTTTTTATAAAGACTTTTTTTTTACCAAAGCATTTTTTTTAACCAAAGCAGTCCCCAGAACAAGAAGGCAATGTCTTGTTAGTCCTTGGCACAAAAAAGTTTGAGAAAGGCTGATATAATAAACAGCCAAGTGGTAAATTGCATTTTGTTCTAAAGAAAGGACAAAGCTTTTGGCTAATGCCCAAATGACTCTGATTGGTTGAGGAATTAACCTAATATATTTTCAAGCTGGGTATTTTTTAATACAACGTTTTACATAACAGACATTACCGGTCTTTTTGATGTAGCCATCTGTGTCATCAGGGCAGTAACTCGGGTCACTATCAGAAGCGTCATGATGGTGTGTCCTTTTCATGGGTGTCAAGGGAGACATTGGCAACAATTTAGGAGGTGTCACAAGGGTACTTGTGTCGCATGACAGTTTTATTCTGAAGTCTTGCCTGAAAAGCTGTGAAAGTAACAAGTGAACAATGAATACAATTCTTTTTTGAGGTCACTAAACCATTGCAACCATATTGCTGGACATGTTATGACACCCACCTTTGCTCCTTCTGGCAGGTCCCGTCATCCGTTCATGACCAGGGGATCAGCTGTGCACTTTGTCTAACAGAAAAACAGCAACAACAATTGTCATCATCCCTCAATTATAAACATAGCTTGAGAAATAACATCACCTCGTTGGAAGCTAATGCTATGTTTTACATACGTAGACTGACTTGCTCCAGATTGGATTAGATTCAGGCCGGTGACACCGTTAACACTATGCAACCAACTGTGACATGTTTTGCTATGGCACTGGGTTGGTTTGAGTTTGTTGCTGCTAGTTAGTACACTGTTGTAGTCAGACATGAGTTAGCTAGTACCACCCTCCAAACATGGATGTAACATGGGGGTAGACGTAACAGTTTCTCCCATTCTTCTCTGCAGATCCTCTCAAGCTCTGTCAGGTTGGATGGGGAGAGTCACTACACAGCTATTTTCAGGTCTCTCCAGAGATGTTCGATCAGGTTCAAGTCTTGGCTCTGGCTGGGCCACTCAAGGACATTCAAAGATTTGTCCCAAAGCCACTCCTGCATTGTCTTGGCTGTGTGCTTAGTGTCATTGTCCTGTTGGAAGGTGAACCTTCACCCCAGTCTGAGGTCCTGAGTGCTCTGGAGCAGGTTATCATCAAGGACCTCTGTACTTTTCTCTGTTCATCTTTCCCTCGATCCTGACTAGTCTCCCAGTCCCTGCCGTTGAAAAACATCCCCACAGCATGATGCTGCCACCACCATGCTTCACCTTAGGGATGGGGCCAGGTTTCCTCCAGACATGATGCTTGGCATTCAGGACAATGAGTTCAATTTTGGTTTCATCACACCAGAGAATCTTGTTTCTCATGCTCGGAGAGTCCTTTAGGTGCCTTTTGACAATCTCCAAGTGGGCTGTAATGTGCCTTTTACTGAGGAGTGGCTTCCGTTTGGCTACTCTACCATAAAGGCCTGATTGGTGGAGTGTTGCAGAGATGGTTGTCCTTCTGGAAGGTTCTCCCATCTCCACAGAGGAACTCCAGAGCTCTGTCAGAGTGACCTTCGGGTTCTTGGTCACCTTCCTGACCGAGGCCCTTCTCCCCCCGATTGCTCAGTTTGGCAGGGCGGACAATTCTAGGAAGAGTCTTGGTGGTTCCAAACTTCTTCAATTTAAGAATGATGGATGCCACTGTGTTCTTGTGGACCTTCAATGCTGCAGAAATGTTTTGGTACCCTTCCCCAGAACTGTGCCTCGACACAATCCTGTCATGGAGCTCTGTGGACAATTCATTCGACCTCATGGTTTGGTTTTTGCTCTGATATGCACTGTCAACTGTGGGACCTTATACAGACAGGTGTGTGCCTTTCCAAATCATGTCCAATCAATTTAATATACCACAGGTGGACTCCAATCAAGTTGTAGAAACATCTCAAGGATGATCAATGGAAACAGGATGCAGCTGAGTTAAATTTAGAGTCTCATAGCAAAGGGTCTGAATACTTGTAAATATGTTATTTCTGTTTTGTATTTTTTTTAAATACATTTGCAACAAAAATATACTTTGTCATAATGGGCTATAGATTGATCAGGGAAAACATATTAAGTAGTCAATTTTAGTATAAGGCTGTAACGTAACAAAATGTTGAAAAAGGGAAGGAGTCTGAACACTTTCTGAATGCACTGTACAAAACCAGCAGTGTATGGTCTAGCTACCTGTATACTTACCACCGGGACCATCCAACTCCAATCACCTCATTTGTATGACAGGGTCCTTCGCCAGGGCATGAAAACCATAGCTGGTGGCTGTGCATTCTGCTGGAAGCATGCATCGCATGGTCAAGCCGTATAGGGCTTTTCAGTCTCAAATGGTTTTGATCCTTTGTTTGTGTTGGTTGGGCTCCTGAGTGGCACAGCGGTCTAAAGCACTGCATCTCAGTGCAAGAGCTGTCACTATAGTACCTGCTTCAAATCCAGGCTTTATCCCATCCGGCTGTGATTGGGAGTCCCATTGGGCGGCGCATAATTGGCACAGCGTCGTCTGGGTTTGATTGGAGTAGGTCGTCATTGTAAATAAGAATTTGTTCTTAACTGACTTGCCTAGTTAAATAACCTTTTTAAATAAAAAACAAACAATTGAGCCCCATTCAATGAAGGGAAGCAAAGTGGGTGGAATGGCGATTACCAGTAGGAGTCAATGTTCAGTCAGGAATCTTTGGACTGTGGCTTCACATTTTATTTAAAGGTTGATAACCCGGTTGATCGCCAGGTTGTTACGTTGATTTAAACATACCATTTTATCAACATTGACACCAGTTCAAATAAAGTACATCTAATCAAATATGAAATTCAACATAATTTCAACTACCCAATAAGATGTTTTAAGTTTCTAAATTGAATTTTCAACGTGTTTTTATACATAGCTCTGATGATTATGTTGACATTAGACTGATTCAACAACAGGTTAGTCAGGTTAAGTCAACATATTTAAATTGAAGTTTTACCCTAATTTCAATGTTTACAATGCTGGTTGAAATTAGATGACAACAGTACTGGTTTATTACTTTTTTCATATCCAATGTACATTTAGTGGCTAAAAGTATGTGGATAAATTGTTTACCTTCTATAAGTTTAAGGAGTATTTGTTTTTCTTCTTCATTTAAAAATATATATATATTTATTTTTTATTTTCAAAGGGTGGATCAGCTTAATACTGCGGAAAGATTGTTGCTTTCATCAATGTAATTGTCTGCATCATTTCCAATCCCCCATATATTTTTGGGGTAAATATATATATCCATACGCATACACGTATATATACATATACACATATATACATACACATACCTATATAGACATACATACTTTTTTAAGAATATACCTTTATTATTCCCCCCAAACCCTACCACCCTTCCCCCAATTGGAGTAAACTAATAAACACTTAGGCTTCTACCTTCAGTTTATACATCTTATACACATTTTACAGACATAATCTATTTTACAATAGTTATACTATGTTTGTTTTTAGTCCTGGCCTTCCTCTATTTCTGATGTCCATCCAGTTTGATTTCTATTTGTAACTGTGCTATTTCACCACATTTCTGAACCTATATACATTTTACAGACCCCCGTATGTTTTACATTGGTTATCTTGTTATTAGTCCCACCCTTCAGCTCCATTCACCCCCTCCCATCTATCTCTCAACATCATCCATTTTGGATTTCTATTTGCCATATATGTTTCACCTGTGCTGTGATGCTTCACAAAAGTACTGAGCCTTTCTATTCTCATAGCTTCTACAGATTGTAAATTAAAAATAAAAAATGTTGCAAAAATAATAATTATATTGTTGATTGACTGACTATGGTTTTTCAAATCACCCAGTATTGGTATCTGCAGCGTTAGTTCTAGGCAAATGTTACAATTCTTCAGCCATTCCTGGACCTGTGACCAAAAATGAGCAACATATGGACAATACCAAAATAAATGACTAATGACTCTGCCTCCTAATCTAATGACTCTGCCTCCTCACAGCAAAATCTGCAGAGCTGGGAAGATTGTATCCCCCATATATATAACATTCTATTGGTTGCAAGAATTTTATATAGTAATTTAAATTGAAAAATCTGAAGTTTTGAATCCGGCGTTGTTTTGCGTATTAATTCAAAAACCATGTGCCGTGGAATGGGTACATCGAAAATCTCTTACCAACTATTTTGTCATTTATGTGGCACAGCTGTCAGTTTTTTGGTCCTTAAATGAAATTGGTATATGTTTTTATTTATCACACTTTTCTTTAACTATTAATGTTCTTTAATACCAAGGTCGACATACAAGTTCCTTACCTTTGTCCCCTTCTACTTGCCTCTTCCATTTTTGTGGTAATGCTGCAATTAATTGGTTTTAATTTTGGGGAGAGCAGACATTTCCATATGTCTGTGTGACATAACTCCACCAGTCCTATTTACGATATCATTCACTAAAATTATACTTTTTTAAACATTTCTTAGAAAAATACGTTTTTTTATCAATTAGTTTATTTGAGTTTAACCACAATATTTGTTATATTATTTGTTCTGTCTTTTCAGGTGGTTTAACTGAAATTGTAACCAACTTTCTAAGGCTTGTTTAATTAAAAAATAACGATATTTTGGAGATTATTTCATTTTCAAACAACCGAAAGTGAGCAGGTGTAATCTGAATAAAGGGAATTAGGCCATTCTTGAACATAGGATGAGACATTCCTACCAATTTACTAAAGAACCAGTTTGGATTTAAGTATAACTTTTGCATGACTGATGCCTTTAGTGAGAGGTCTAATGCTTTAATATTTAATCATTTCTGCACTCCGAATTCATATTCATTATATAAATAGGCCCTTTTAATTTTGTCTGGCTTGCCGTTCCAAATCAAATTGAATATTTTTTGTTCATATCATTTAAAAATCAGGCCACTAGGTGTAGGCAAAACCATAAGCAGATAGGTAAACTGTGATATAACTAAAGAGTTAATCAGGGTGATTTTTCCACAAATAGACAGGTATTTTCCTTTCCATGGTAGCAAGATCTTATCTATTTTTGCTAACTTTCTATAAAAATGTATTTTTCTTTCTTTTGGGCTTTGTATACCGAGTATGTCCACACCTCTGTCAGACCATTTAATTGGTAAACTACACGGTAATGTAAAACTTTTTAGTGATCCAATACGTAATATTGTAGTACACTTATCATAATTAGGTTTTAATCCAGAGAGGATAGCAAAAGTATCTAGATCCTCTATGAGGCCGTGGAGAGATTCTAATTGTGGTTTTAGAAGAAAACATGAATCATCAGGGTACAGTTTTTAGTTTTTAAACCACGGATTTCTAATCCCTTAATATTATTGTTTGATCTAATTTTAACAGCTAACATTTCAATGGCAATAATAAATAGATATGCCGATAGTGGACAACCTTGTTTTACTCCTCTAGATAGTTTGAAACTTTCTGAGATGTAGCCATTATTTACTATTTTACACCTAGGGTTACTATACATAACTTTAACCCATTTTATAAGAGATTCCCCAAAATTGAAATATTCTAGGCATTTATATGTAAACTCCAGTCGCACTTTATCAAAAGCCTTTTCAAATTCAGCTATGAAAACCAGGCCTGGTGTCCCCGATATTTCATAGTGTTCTATTGTTTCCAGTACTTGTCTTATATTATCTCCAATGTATCGTCCATGTAAAAAACCTGTCTGATTAGGATGAATAATATCTGACAATACTTGTTAATTCTATGTGCCAAGCATTTTGCTAGGATTTTTGCATCACAACACTGAAGTGTAAGAGGTCTCCAATTTTTTAAATGGACTGGATCTTTATATATACCACTTGGGTCCTGTTTCAGTAATAATGATATCAGACCTTCTTGTTGCATGTCTGATAATCTACCATTTATATAGGAGTGGTTAAAACATGCTAATAAAGGTCCTCTGAGTAAATCAAAAAATGTTTTGTATAAGTCCACTGGTATGCCATCCAGCCCTGGAGTTTTCCCAGCCTTAAAGGCCCCAATTGCATCAAGAAGTTCCTGCTCTGTAATTTGGCCTTCACATGAGTCTTTCTGAACAGATGTTAATTTTACATTGTTATTAGGAAAAAAATCCATACAATTAGTTTCAGTTAGTGGAGATGGAGGAGACTGAAACAAAAACATATACTTTACTCCCTCTTTCAAAATATAATTCGGTGAATCATGCGTGACTCCAGAATTTGTAACAAGTTTCAATACATTTTTTTTGGTAGCATGTCTATATTGAAGATTGAAAAAGAATTTGGTGCATTTTTCCCCATATTCCATCCAGTTCGCTTTATTTTTATAATATATTACACTGGATCTTTCTTGAATAAGTTCCTCCATTTCTTTTTGTTTTTCCTCTAACTTATTCTGTGCCTCTATGGTACCGTTTTTATTGCTATTTAACTGTACTGTTAGTCCTTCAATTTCCTTTGTTAATATGGACTCTTTTGATCTAAATTGCTTTAATTTTATAGATGAGTACTGAATTGCATGGCCTCTAAAGGCACATTTAAAAGTGTCCCATACAATAAGGGGATCTGCTGTACCTATGTTATGTCTGAAAAAGTCCGTTATAAATTCTTCTCTCCTAGTTCTAAACTATTTTTCATCTAGTCGGCTTTGATTAAGTTTCCAATATCCTCGCCCACGTGGAAATTCTGTAAGAGTAAAATATATGCCAATTATGTGATGATCAGACCGCATTCTGTCTCCTATCAACACTTTTTAAACTTTTGGTTCCAGAGAGAATGGCATAAGAAAGTAGTCAAGACAACTAGCTCGATTAAGCCTCCGCCATGTATATCTCACTAGGTCAGGGTATTTAAGTCTCCATATATCCACTAATTCCAATATATCCATGTCATTCATGATTTCCTTAAGAGCCTGAGGGTGATCGCTTGTAGTGTGATTTCCTTTCCGGTCCATAGAGGTATTTAAGACCGTATTAAAATCTCCCACCATAATAATAGAGTCTAGTGTTGCTTGTAGAGTTGATACATTATTATATATATTTTCAAAGAAGCTTGGATCATCATTATTTGGACCATATAGGTTAATAAGCCATATCTGTTTATTGTCCAATAACATATTTAAAATAATCCATCTACCTTGAGGATCTGTTTGGACAATTTGCACATTTGGATCAAAATTGCTGTTAATTAAAACCATCACCCCTTTTGAATTTCTTTCCCCATGGGAGAAATATATTTTGCCCCCCAGTCCTTTTTCCACAAAACTTAATCTAAAATTGTTGAATGAGTTTCCTGTAAACAATAAATACTATATTCCTTCCTTTAGCCAGGTAAATACTGATGGTCTTTTCTTATTATCTGCTAGGCCATTACAGTTGCAACTGGCTATACTTATTTCACCACTTACCATAATGAGACACACATTTCAATTATATTTATCAAAACATATGTTTGTAAACATACCATATATATATATATATATATATATATTTTTTAAATCCTGTTTCTTATTTTCCATATTTAGCTATTAATATTTGTAGTTTAAGGAGTATTGCCTTGTAATTCTGTTACAAGAAACCCACATACATTACATGACCAAAAGTATGTGGACACCTGCTCCTCAAACATCTCATTCCAAAACCCTGGAATTAATATGGAGTTGGTCTCCCTTTGCTACTATAACATCCTCACTCTTCTGGGAAGGCTTTCGACTAGATGTTGGAACATTGCTGCTGGGACTTGCTTCCATTCAGCCACAAGAGCCTTAGTGAGGTCAGGCACTGACGTTGGGCAATTAGCCCTGGCTCGCAGTAGCCATTCCACTTCATCCAAAGGTGTTCGATGGGTTTGAGGTCGGGGCTCTGTGCAGGCCAGTCAAGTTCTTTCAAATTGGTCTCAGCAAACCATTTACGTATGGACCTCGCTTTGTGCAAGGAGACATTGTCATGCTGAAACAGGAAAGGACCTTCCCCAAACTGTTTCCACAAAGTTGGAAGCACAGAATTGACTAGAATGTATGTATGCTGTAGCATTAAGATTTCCCTTCACTGGAACTAATGAACCATGAAAAACAGCCCCGGGCCATTATTCAAACTTTACAGTTGGCACGATGCATTCGGGGTGGCAGCATTCTCCTGGCATCTGCCAAACCCAGATTAATCCGTTGGACTGCCAGATGGTGAACTGTGATTCATCACTCCAGAGAACGCGTTTCCACTGGTCCAGAGTCCAATGGCGGTGCGCTTTACACCACTCCAGCCGACCCTTTGACATTGCACATGGTGATCTTAGGCTTAAAGCTCCCCACGAACAGTTATTGTGATGACGTTGCTTCCAGAGACGGTTTGGAACTAGGTAGTGAGTGTTGCAACCGAGGACAGTACTTCAGCACTCGTCGGTCCTGTTCTGTGAGCTTGTGTGGCCTACCACTTCGCGTCTGAGCAGTTGTTGCTCCTAGACGTTTCCACTTCACAATAACAGGACTTACAGTTGACCAGAGAAGCTCTAGCATGCCAGAGATATGACAAATTGACTTGTTGGAAAGGTTGTATCCTATGACAGTGCCACGTTGAAAGTCACTGAGCTCTTCAATACGGGCCATTCGACTGCCAATTTTTGTCTATGGAGATTGCATGGCTGTGCGCTCAATTTTATACACTGTCAGCAATAGGTGTGACTCAAATAGCCAAATCCCCTAATTTGAAAGAGTGTTCACATACTTTTGGCCATGTAGTGTATTTTCCACGTCACAATATCTTGACAAATGAAGTTGAAACAACAATGATTCAACCAGTGTGTCTCCAGTGGGATCAAACGTAAACCTATGCCAGTGAAGCACCAATTTTAGTAAATTATATTTTTTCTCGTCACACCTGGGTTATTGAAAATGCATCCCACAGATTTTTATTTAATAAGGAAAGTCAATTAAGAATAAATTCTTAACGACACCGGGCTAATTGTGCGCCGCCCTATGGGACTCTCAAACACGGACAGTTGTGATACAGCCTGGAATCAAACCAGGCTCTGTAGTGACGCCTCTAGCACTGAGATGCAGTGCCTTAGACCGCTGCGCCACTCGGGAGCCCTTAATAATGGAAACACCAATATAAAGTGTCCAAATAGGGCCACCAGAACAGCTTCAATGCTCCTTGGCATAGATTATACTAGTGTCTGGAGCTCTATTGGAGGGATACGATACCATTCTTCCACAAGAAATTCCATCATTTGTTGTTTTGTTGATGGTGGTGGAAAACACTGTCTCAGGCGCAGCTCCAGAATTTCCCATAAGTGTTCAATTTGGTTGAGATCTGGTGACACACACACATACACACGCTTTATGCTTCTTTGAGACCCCTCTTTCAAAATCACTGAGATCTCTTCTAGCCATGGTAGCTAAAATAATGGGCAAATGGGCATTTTTATACATGACCCTAAGCATGATGGGATGTTGTAATTGCTTAATTATCTCAGGAACCACACCTTTTATTAAGTACTTGCTTTCAATATACTTTGTATCATTTACATATCATATGATATCATATCATATAATTTACACAAGTGTTTATTTTATTACCTGTATGTAGCCCACGAAATAGGGGTAAATAAATATTGACAATTATCTCCCTTTAACAACTCCCTACACGCCAAGCTACGTAGCTGTGGGTGAGACACATCATCAGGTTAAAGGAAGGATACATCTGCTGTTATGTAAGTAGCTGTAAGTAACTTGGGAAAGGAGAAACAGAGAGGATGACAAACCAAGGACATTACATTGTAGCTGACTGTAATGTCAAATGTAACGTAAAACATTTAGACTGGGGAGTCAGGTGGTAGTAGTGTCACTGATTTGTATGCACCATATAGTTAATTACTGCAGTGGGCTGAAACACGGTCACACAGAGGGATTCTTCGTAGTCTTAAACAAGTCTACTTTGAAACAAAAGTATACACCCCACACACATCGGGGCGCCAAGGGTAGCCTAGTGGTTAGAGCATTGGATTAGTAACTGGAAGGTTGAAAGTTTAAATCCCCGAGCTGACAAGGTACAAATCTGTCGTTCTGCCCCTGAACAGGCAGTTAACCCACTGTTCCTAGGCCGTCATTGAAAATAAGAATTTGTTCTTAACTGACTTCCCTAGATAAAAAAAATAAAATGGTTATGGGCTTTAAAAAAAAGAAGACAAGTGTAATATGTCAGATATACAGTTGAAGTTGGAAGTTTACATACACTTAGGTTGGAGTCAATAAAACTTGTTTTTCAATCACTCCATACATTTCTTGTTAATAAACTATAGTTTTGGCAAGTCGGTTAGGACATTTACTTTGTGCATGACACAAGTAATTTTCCTTCTATTGTTAACAGACATATTATTTCACTTATAATTCACTGCATCACAATTCCAGTGGGTCAGAAGTTTGTGCATTTAAACAGCTTGGAAAATTCCAGAAAATGATGTCATGGCTTTAGAAGCTTCTGATAGGCTAATTGACATAATTCCCAGAAATGTCCGGGAACTTGCAGGTGCCTTGGTGGAAGAGTGGGGTCACATCTCACAGCAAGAACTGGCAAATCTGGTGCAGTTCATGAGGAGGAGATGCACTGCAGTACATATTGCAGCTGGTGGCCACACCAGATACTGACTGTTACTGTTAAGTTTGCTGAAAATAAACACAGTTGACAGTGAGAGGACGTTTGAGTTTATAACAAAACCTTTTGACATAGAAACACCGGATTTTCGTCATAAGAAAAACGTATCTTAATGAATGATGAAATTTAGAAAAAATATTAATAACAAATCCACCCATGAGGTCAAAGAGGGCGCTTTTGGTCATTAAGTTTTGGAAAAGGCTACAGTACTAGAAGTGGCTTCAGTGTAGATAAGAGTGTCTAATTAGTGAATATACTGAAGATCCAGTAGAATGTGAATGTATGTCAGGGCTGAGATGTGAAATGGTATTTTAGTAGAGATGAGCTGAGATGTTTGGTGATTGGGAGTGGAGAATGAAGGGTTGATGTTGTAGTGAGGCTGATGAGTGCGAGGCCGTGCATTGCGATCTGTCTCTGGTACACTCTTCGCTCGGGGGCCCTCCCGTTCACTCAGAGCACCCACAGAGCTCTGGGCACAGAGCAACAAAACAAACCCATCGCCATCCATCCCTCCATATATCCATCCATTCCAGCACTGCTGCCGGGGCCCTGGAGAGCTAACGAGGGCCACACACAGCGGCTCAGGCTCCAATGAAAAGCGGAACAACTAACTCTGACTGACTGTCTCTTTTTTCTTCCTCACCCTCTCTCTATTGCTCCTGGTTTCGAGTTCCCATTTATTCTCTCCCTCTCTCTCTCTCTCTCTCTCTCTCTCTCTCTCTCTCTCTCTCTCTCTCTCTCTCTCTCTCTCTCTCTCTCTCTCTCTCTCTCTCTCTCTCTCTCACTCCCTGCCTCCCTCTCTGCCAGCATGTTAGTGTTCTGGGGTCAGGTTTTCTTTTAATGGTTGGATCCAATTAAACAACAACATTTGACAACAGTAGTATCTTCAGTGGTAGTGATGTCCTGAAGTCAGAGCCGTAGGCCCACTAGTTATTCCTCATTTCCTCTCTATCTATCGCCCTCTCTCTCTCTTTCTATCTCTTCTCTCTCTCTCTCACTCACTCTCTTTTGCTCTCTGTTGTCACGTTTTGGCTCAAGGCTACTCATTTGGCTGTTTTGTTTCAGCACATACAAGCTATGATTATGAGCTAAATAGTGGTGGAGATTAAATATCTTGCTAATATCTTTTTTTAAATTCACAGTCATTTAAAATCCTGGATTCACTCAGATCTATGTCCTCTGTCAAAAGCCTTTTATTGAGAATAGAGAAACTCAACACCAGTAAAGCATCTCCAGGGCCTCAGTAAAATTCTTAACAATGTTTGACTATGGACAGCCTGCAGGTGTCCACTGACACGCAGATAGTTAATACATGTTTTGGTTTACTTTTTGCACAGAGACTATGGGATTGTTTCCCCTCAGTTTTAAGCTCCATGAAAATGCCCACTAAGCATTTCTTCCTCTCCTACTCACTCTGTGTTCTTCTCGTCTAGTTCCTCTCCTTACCCCCCATTCTCTCAGGTCACCCCAGTTAATGTCCTATTTACAGAGGGCATCTGTCAGCCTCCCTTTATGGGTCATGCCCCTCTCTCAAACTGAGACGCACCGCGCTGCTCCGCTACCCATTAGCCCATACAAATGGTGACCTGACAACCCTGCTGAGGACACACTCTGACCCTGCCACAGCTGGATCCGCCAGAAGTTGCCTTCTTCATCAGAAAGAATTCCTCTGCAAGTAAGTCCTTCAGGTCATAGAGAACTGCAGTCAACGAGTTCATCAACAATTCTCACAGATTGTAGCCGTGGTTAAACCCTGTAGCTCTCCACAGAGAAAGCAGGAATGGTATTGGTACCACTACGGAGTGACTGTGTCGGATGCATATGTTTTTTAAAGTTGAGAGAGAGGGTGTTGAATTAATTAAATAATTTTCAGTTGTGGTATTTCTTGTGTCTGAAAGCACAATGTTGTTGATTCAGAGGTCAGCAGCTGCCCTTGGGTTCCCGTGTCGGCGTCATGCAGGGAGAGAAAGACATGCCAGGAACCAGTTCTGCAACACAGTGTTGATACTCATTCAATGCAGGGGAAAACATTTAAGCGACATTGAAGGAACTCTCATCATAAATCTGCCCAAAAACAGAACAAAGGGAAGATTATTACAGATGCTCCCATTCGCTAAGTTGAGAACATGAATTGATGTCGTATACACGATGTACTGTGTGCATCAATATATTCTGTAACCTGTGTGTCTCTCACAGCCCATTAAACAAGGGTGAACGTAATCACTTCATAAAGTATGCCACTTCTCCCTCCATTCAAATTAAAGTAAGAGAGATGCAATGGAAAGCATGAACTTTAGTAACACTATAGCAACCATAAAGAGTGTTATGTCATTCTGGACTACTTGTATCAAACTCAGATCCAGTAGTCTTGAGATCGCTCCATTAAAGAGCCTCATCAGTGGCTCCCCCATTACAACTGCTCTCAGCTAGCGCCACCCAGTGGCAGCCAAGCATACTCATCGTATTATCTAAATGGAGTGTCATAGTGGAATTTTAAACAGCCATATTTCAACTAGCTGGTTCTCTAATGGAGTGGAGATTGGCGGTGTCCTTGAGTGCAGGTCACAGAGTCACTTGTAAGGCAGCTCAGGAGGGAAAGGAAAGCTGGTGTTTCACTAATGCCTGATGAAATGTGAATAAATACTAAAACACTGAGAAAAATCCAGAGTGCTGATGATGGAGCTCTTGGTTTCCCTCTCTCTGCCCAAGTGCCCCATGGGTAATTAGAGCTGCCCTCTAAGCGGTGCCTCCAGGCCTAGAGGCAAGTGGGATTTTGGGGAGCAGAGCAGCTAGCTATAGGCTGACACATGGCATCTCTGTGTGCACTATGCAGACCTCTCTGAATGGGTGGAATTAATGGGGCTTCATTGCATTTCCTTCACTTAACTTGAAGGGGAAGTGGTGAGGGAAGGGGGACTTTGAGAATAATGGGGTTTAGTAGTCTTGAAAACCCTAACCTAGGCAACACAGTGACTATGCAACACAGTGACTTGGCAACACAGTGACTATGCAACACGTGACTAGGCAATACAGTGACTAGGGTCTGGTTTCAATGATGGACTCTTTTTGGATAGAGGAACTACGTCACTGCCTAAGTCGATAAGAGGAAGAAATGTTCCAGGGACTCTCCCAACAAATCAAGAGGCAGACATGCCAGAATGTCACGATTCAAAACCAAAGTTTCCAAGCAAAAAAACCTTTGCAGTGGTTTTAGTTAATTAAGAAAGTAGATGCGAAATGAATGCAATCATTAAAAATAACCTCCATGATCTCCATCTTGCTAGCTACTATTTTTTATTTTATTGAACGGGAAAGAGTCCATCATTGAAACCAGACCCAAGTCACTGTGTTGCCTAGTCACTGTGTTGCCTAGTCACTGTTGCCTAGTCACTGTGTTGCCTAGGGTCTGGTTTTCAAGATTAGGGTTTAAGCCATGGCAACAAGGGGGAAATTCCACACACTAATTTGTTCACATACACAAACAAACACAGGCTGGTGTGTCAATCCCATCATCATTAAGCATATCAATACCTTCTGAATGTTACTTCTGCCAGAGACAGAGAGACAGAGAGACAGAGAGAGAGAGAGAGAGAGAGAGAGAGAGAGAGAGAGAGAGAGAGAGAGAGAGAGAGAGAGAGAGAGAGAGAGAGAGAGAGGGTCTGTGTTAGTTTTGTAATGTGTCTTGTGCAGGGGTTCCCAAACTTTTTCACCCAGGCCCCCTCCAGTGTTGGGGAACGTTACTACAAAATCTATGTCCTAAAAAAACCTAGCTAAAACCTTGCTAAAAACCTAGCTGACATGTGCTAGTTGATCTGGACATTTCTGACAAGTTATACATACAGGGCCTTCGGAATGTATTCAGACCCCTTGACTTCTTCCACATTTTGTTACGTTACAGTCTTATTCTAAAATGGATTACATACATTATTTTCCCTCAGCAATCTACACACAATACCCTATAATGACAAAGTGAAAACAGGTTCTAGCTAATTTTTGCAAATACCATATTTATATAAGTTTTCAGACCCTTTTCTATGAGACTCGAAATCAAGCTTAGGTACATCCTATGCAAGATGTTTCTACAACTTAATTGGAGTCCACCTGTGGTATATTAAATTGATTGGACATGATTTGGAAAGGCTCACACCTGTCTATATAAGGTCCCACAGTTGACAGTGCATGTCAGAGCAAAAACCAAGCCATGAGGTAGAAGGAATTCTCCATAGAGCTCCGAGACAGGATTGTGTCGAGGCACAAATCTGGGGAAGGGTATCAAAACAAATCTGGGGAAGGGTAATAAAACCAAATACTTATTTTCCACCATAAATTGCTAATAAATTCATAAAAAATCCTACAATGTGATTTTCTGGATTTGTTTTCTCATTTTGTCTGTCATAGTTGAAGTGTACCTATGATGAAAATTACAGGCCACTCTCATCTTTTTAAGTGGGAGAACTTGCACAATTGGTGGCTGACTAAATACTTTTTGCCCCACTGTACACATTCTCCGGATGGGACAACCCAAGGGCATTTCAGGAAATGGCTCAATGATGCACCCACCAGATGGAGGGGAGGACAAAGATGCCTATATTTATGTATGTATGCAGGTGCATGGGAGTTTAGAGTATCTGCCTTGACTCAGACTCTGAGGTCAGGCAGGTCTGTTTCTCATGGGATCTCCCATATGGTGACCCTGACAACTGGGCGCTTCCTGAGGTGGAAAGTTAGAGAGAGAAAGTGGAGAGTCAAGGTTCTTCCTATTTAAACAATTAGCATTTGTTTTGTCATGATAAAAGAAACATTTCTTTGAGACTAAATTTAACTCTCACACATTGAGACAAAGCGTAAATTGAATGTTGGATTTGAGAGGACACAAATGGGTAATAATAATAATACCGTATATGTATTGTATATAGTGCGTTTCATTACAAAATTGGTAGTCATGTAAACTGACACCTAAGATAGATGAAGAGATGTTTAAACAAGCTTGATTGGACAGTATAAACATTACATCAAACTAAATGTGATTGCTACATGGTGGAGCATTTGCGTGATGGGGTGCTTGGACTTGGCCAATTAAAATTTGTATAAATTCAAATTATTACAGGAGAGAGTGCTTGGGTTGTGCCGTGGCGGAGATATTTGTGGGCTATACTCGGCCTTGTCTCAGGATGGTAAGTTGGTGGTTGAAGATATCCCTCTAGTGGTGTGGAGGCTGTGCTTTGGCAAAGTAGGTGGGGTTATATCCTTCCTGTTTGGCCCTGTCCGGGGGTATCATCGGATGGGGCCACAGTGTCTCCTGACCCCTCCTGTCTCAGCCTCCAGTATTTATGCTGCAGTAGTTTATGTGTCGGGGGGCTAGGGTCAGTTTGTTATATCTGGAGTACTTTTCCTGTTTTATCCAGTGTCTTGTGTGAATTAAGTATGCTCTCTCTAATTCTCTCTTTCTCTCTTTCTTTCTCTCTCTCAGAGGACCTGAGCCCTAGGACCATGCCTCAGGACTACCTGGCATGATGACTCCTTGCTATCCCCAGTCCACCTGGCGTTGCTGCTACTCCAATTTCAACTGCTCTGCCTGCGGCTATGGAACCCTGACGTGCTACCTGTCCCAGACCTGCTGTTTTCAACTCTCTAGAGACAGCAGGAGCAGTAGAGATACTCTTAATGATCAGCTATGAAAAGCCAACTGACATTTACTCCTGAGGTGCTGACCTGTTGCACCCTTGACAACTACTGTGATTATTATTATTTGACCATGCTGGTAATTTATGAACATTTGAACATCTTGGCCATGTTCTGTTATAATCTCCACCCCTCATAGCCTGGTTCCTCTCTAGGTTTCTTCCTAGGTTTTGGCCTTTCTAGGGAGTTTTTCCTAGCCACCATGCTTCTACACCTGCATTGCTTGCTTTTTGGGGTTTTAGGCTGGGTTTCTGTACAGCACTTTGAGATATCAGCTGATGTAAGAAGGGCTATATAAATACATTTGATTTGATGTACTCTGTACTATATTGTAGTATTGTGCAACAGTGTAATTTTATCCGTTTTTTAATCCTTCAATGTAAAATTCATAGCTGCAGGAACAAGCAGTAGGAGTAGTGTGTGTGTGTGTGTGTGTTACTTTTAATTAAAACCCTAACCTTGGGTTTGAGTTAATTAATCCTAAATGTATTAGGGCAATCTGCAAACTCAAATTACTTGACCTGACGTTTTAATTATGAATCCATATTTTGTATGAACTATTACCACACAGTGTCACACCTGCTCACGCTCCCCCTCTCTGGAGCTCGAGTGGGTCAGGCTGCCCATCATTACGCACACCTGTCACCATCGTTACGCGCATCAGTGCTTCATTGAACTCACCTGTACTCTAACACCTATTGCTTGCCTCCTCTATATCTGTCTATTCCTCAGTTTGATCCCCATGTCAGCATTAATGTCGTTATGTTTCCCTTATCCAGATGCTGTCCGTGTTTTGTTTCATGTCTGTCATTTATTAAATATTCACTCCCTGTACTTGCTTCTCGTCTCCCAGCGTCTGTCCTCACACACAGAATATTAACTAGCAACACCTACATGTACTTATGCAAACATAGCAGTCCAAGTCAAGTTCCTAATACAGTGGCTCCTCCTAGGATTCATGACCAGAACTCCAACTCCAACCACTGTAGGTGGTGTTTACCTAGAGTTGCCTCTTCGTCACCACCTTCCATCCCTTTGGATACTCATCCAAGACCCCTTTGAGTCACATTAAAGGAAAAAAAAAAGGTCTGTCATATAACGGTTTGTCACTGGGGAGGGTGAGTGTGACTCAGAGTCTCTCTCACGGAGGTAGTGCCATGTTAACAACTTTGCCCCCCCCAACATTTCCGACACCAGTCTAAGAAGTTGGTGTAGAGAGCAGAGATGGGGGGATTGAGGTGAAGATAAACAGCCATAGCACCTCAAGGTAGCCTTCCCCAGAACAGCACCAAGCCTCATACCTACTTTTGTGTTCCCAAAATGCAAACATGGTGTTATTTGTCTTGACAGGTCTGTCATCAAAGCACAGGCCAAGTGCTCTCTCTTCACATGCACTTGAATTATCCATGGGTGCGTTGTGTGTCTTCAGCTCTTACAAGGATGAAGCAATGAGGTAATAAAACAAGGACTATTAGATCATGACTTGTAGTTTCCCCAACAACATTTTCTACATAATATCATCCATATTCTGCATTAAAATAAAAACCATTCATGCTTTGTTATTCCACTGAACTGTGGATTTCTAGGTTCAGATAAGAAGCAGATATAAACGCAGTCTTGTTGACAGCTGTACTTTCATATAAAGTTTGACTAACACTTAGAGACAGGGCCATGACAACAGAACAACTACTATGACACAAACATAACAAGCATGCAAAAAGTATGACTGAAGACTTTGTCCTCTAACACACTGTGACAGTAGCCTGAGCAAATGATGCTTCAGTCAAGGTCACTGCAAGTACACTTAAGTTTATTTGGACAATTTCTCTTTCACATGATTACTAGTGATGGGGTTGGTTCTGCTGACAACGGCTGTGTGAACGACAACATCTAATCAACATAAAAACAGGAAGAAGTCAGTCTAAAATTGTGCTTTAGACCATTTATCTAATGAACTGTAGTTCATTTAATGGATCAAAAACATGTTTCAAATCCAGCTTGAGAGACCAATACTTTGCATGCCTAACACTGGGAGAGTAACACAGACACTCTCACAGAACTGCGCACATAGTAAAATTTGGAGTGAATGGCTTTATTTAGATACAATTACAAAACAAGCAAACAATGTGCAAACAATATCATCCATACATAAATAACCATACATAACTAATATAGTATTCATAAATATCTACTGAAATCATTACATTTAGCAGCCAGCAACTGATCCTGAAATAAATAAAACAACAAATAAGGATGGGGTGTACAATACATTTCATTGGTCAGGTTGATTGTTGAAGGTGGTTACGTGAGCAACATACCAAGGTGAAGGGCCTTGTCTCCTTCAACATACAAGCACCTATGAGGTCATTCTTTTTATGAAACATGCTATGCTGTAATTACCTGTCTGATGCGATACCAGAGGTGCTGTCTTTTACAGAACATACAGTTTACTGTACTGTTCTACTGGATGATGCTATAGTTAACCAGTGCCAGGAGATGCAGTGAATACGTGCGTTTAATAAAAGGACTTTACACGTTTCATGCCTAGTCTAGTAAGTATAGATATGTTATTGCTCCTACTGATGGCCCAATGAAAATGATACAAGAATATGTATGATTTGATCCCAAACTTGACCCCAAAATTGTACAAACTTTTCCATAATAAATTACATTTCTGAGATGTCTGTTTCTTCATCCAGAGAACTAATGCAGATTTTGTGCACTTCAGCATTCATCCTTTATATCACACTATCAGCATCATTAACACTAAGGTGAGAGAGGTGAAGGCATAGAGGTGTATATAGCACACACCATCTGGTGGAAAGTGGAGTAGTTCATTGGAAGTCATGCTGAAACGCTGACTTGAGATACATGCTAACCTTCTTATAAATCATATTGATGATATTGGAAGATTTGTGAGAAAGTTCATGTTGTGCAACTTTCCCTCAGATCAGGATCATACCATTAGAGGCAATAAGGAAGGTCCGTAAACAAAAACTGGAAACTGAAGCAACATTTTTTTAAGCATACAAAAGGCAAGAGCATTGCTGGTGGGGAGTTACAAAACAATCATACTAAAACCAAGCATACACAGTACAAAAGCAGTGTGACTGACTAGACTCACTGAGATTCACCCTCCACGGTTTCATCAATAACCCACCTCCATTTTGAAAATGTAAATTAGAACATGTCTAAATACTACTGTGTGCAGTTCAGGCAGTTTAGCTGTGGCGACCGTTGATGATGTTCCCCCCAGGAGGAGCGATGTGGATGGAGTCCAGTATAGGCCGGAGTATCTGACCAAAGGGTCTAAATGGTTAGACAGAGGAACAGGCCAGAGGGTCAGAGAGGTACACAAGTCAGTAATGCATTACTAGTATCTGTCTCTCAGCTACTAAGTATGTAGACTCACGTGGAGAGCACTTCGGAGGGTAAGTCTGTGATGTAAGAAGGGATCTTCCGGCCTGTTAAGAACTGGGCCACCTCATTAGTGAAGGTGTTACAGTTGTGCTCAAACAACCTATACTTGTCACCTCTATGGAAGAATAACAACAGAAAGCAATCTCAGATCTAAATCAGCTATCACTGCTATGTTGTGTTCATGGCTGATGTGTCTACCAAAGTGGTGGTGTATGAGGTGAGTTACCCAAAAACAACACTTTTTTTGTGACACATTACACACACACCTGTATGTATTCTCTCCTAGCGAGGACAGGTAGTCCATGAAGATCTCCTCTGTCACCTCTGTGTTTCCCAATTCCACCACAGTGTCTGGGGAACCAAGCATTGTTCCCCCCTAAAACACATAAAGTCCATATTATCCTACAAAACACCAACCCCCAAAACTTCTCTGTATATCCGATGCGTTAAACTTCCCTCCTCTTTGAAGGTCATACCAATGTAGGCCTAGTCTTACTGTCAGCTAGTGCAAAACCATGCTAAAGAGTAGAGGGAACACTGAAGTAGGTCTTAGCAAATATTAGAAGGATATTAGCCAATACATCATTTTAGGCTTACCGGTGAGCAGCTGGAAATACCCACTCCTCCAAAGTAGAACTCGTCTCCATAAACCACAATGGCTGAGTGCCTGTGAGAATTGAAACACAAGACTGAGTGTACAGTAATGGATGGTTACAATATGGCCATGAAAATAATCCTTCGAAGAATTGCAGTGACAGTAAAGACAAAGTTGTGTGGATAAATTGTATTGTCACAAAATTATAGGTGGGAGATTTCTTACCAAATGCCATCAAGTTGTTTTCCTGTAACACATTAAAATATATATGTGTGTGACCGAGGCTTGACGCTGCTGATGAGCATACATGTCAATCAAGCTCGCACAAACCTGTTTTACTCGTCTTGTGTGTAGCTAGCATTTTAGCTAACGTAAACGTTGCAATATTGTTGAGCTGAAATTCTGAAGAATACGCCTTTGAATAGCTAGGCTATACTGTATAAACCAAGCTCAAACTTACTTAAATTGGCAGGTTGTAACGAACTAGCTAGCAAGTTAATAACAAACAAAAAATTATGCATTGCAAGAGTAATGTTGGCCTACCCAGCTAGCTAGCCATCAAAGGCTTGCCGACGTGCTCAATCAATCTCAACCCGCAGCTAACTACTAAAGCTACACAGCTTCGTTATCTGGAGAAGTTGTCGAGACTGAGCTTCACTTACCTAACATGATTGGGCTGAGATTGCGAGCCATTCCTCTTGACAGGTCGTATATATACAGTTGTACACTGTATGTTGTTGTGTCATTTTTATCCATTACGTTAAACCCCCAAATATGTGTTTATGTTAGCTAGCTAAGCTAACAGTAACGTTAGCTATTTTGCGGTTAGCTTGCCTTTCTAATGACTGCTGATTCGCTGGTTTTGCAAGGTTCCTGTTTACTGAAAAATGAGATTATATTATCAGCTAAATTACCTAAATTACCTGAACGTTGTACTTATGACGTTAGATATTTAGATGTCTGATTACAATCTACAAGTACCCTGGCTGTCAGAGACAGTTGTCCCCCATAAAATTGCAGATTGGCATCTCATGAGCTTGGTAGTGCATCAGCGCCTCCATGCGTCCACATAGCACTGTAGAGGTTCTGTGGAAGAATGTCTCTGTTATAAAATTTAAAAAAGCATTGCCATGATATTCTCTATCAAATCCCCAACTACAGCTCCTCGCATCTGAACATCATCAATAGTCTTTCTAGCCTATTAAATGGGATTCACCCAGTGTGGATGGGGAGTGACCATTGCGCGAGACAGTCGCTCTCCACTGTCCAGGTGCTATATTTCGGATTTACTATTCCCGCCGCTGTCCATGGTGCTGAATCTCATTTTGTTTGTTCAGTTTGTTTACTTGAACAACATCGTACCTTTCTACACTCATGACAACGTTCATGAAGACTTAGCCCTATCTTCAAACACCATCAACATGTAAGATTTATCCCAACCAAAATCCAGGCAGCCTTTAGTAATAGGCTAGCTATTATGAGGTGAAAATGCATCAGCATCTTCATTCCTCCGCATAGTGCAAAGGTTAGTTGGGGGTGATGTGATTGTCCTCCACCAAGTCTAAAGCAAGTAAATACAATACACCCATATTTCTGTGTGTATTATTGTTGCACTTGAGTCTTCAAGCTTCAGATCCAAGGGCATAGTGATTGTAGTTTTGTGGCAATCAATTATGGAATTGGACAGCAAAACCAACATTGATTGCATTGGGAGACTTCACAAGGTTTGACAGGTGAGTTTAGGGTTCTATACTTTTGTATACTTTTGTTTGGCATAACAAAACCCTTTACATATTCGGTTATGATCCATCAGGAGCTTGTAGTTCACTCCCACTTTGTTCACCTACAGGTTTACTCACTAACTAAGTGTCTGAAGGTTGTTGTCACATACAGTGCCTATCATAAGTATTCATCCCCTTGGATTTCTTCACATTTTATTGAGTTACAAATTGGAATAAAAATTGATTTAATTGTAATTTGTTTGTTAACGATCTACACTAAATACTCTGTAATGTCAAAGTGGAAGAAAAATCAATTTAAATGTTTTATTTTTATTAATGAAAAATAAAACACTAATTTACTGTATCTCGCCCACTGAGTCCATACATGATAGAAACACCTCTGACAGTGATCACAGCTGTGAGCCTTTTTAGGTAAGTCTCTAAGAGCTTTGCACACCTGAATTGTTTGCCCATTTGTCCATTATTTTCTAAATTGTTCAAGCCGTGCCATAGATTTTCAAGTGTTGCCATAGATTTTCAAACAGATTTAAGTCAAAACTGTAACTTGGCCACTGTCTTCTTGGTAAGCAACTCTAGTGTAGATTTGGCCTTGTGTTTTAGGTTATTGTCTAGTGTCTGGTGTAAAGCAGACTGAAGCTACTCCCCAGTCTTTGCCTATGTCAAGCATACCCATACCATGGTGCAGCCACCACCATGCTTGGAAATAAGGAGGCAGTTACTCAGCGATATGTTGGATTTGCCACAAACATAAGACTTTGCATTTAGGCCAAAATTGTATTCCTTTGCCGTACTTTAGCAATACTTACAGGATGGATGTTTTGGAATATTTGTATTCTGTATATTTGTATTTTTGTGGAGACACTACAATGTTGTTGATCCATCTTCAGTTTTCTCCCATCACAGCCATTGAACTCTGTAGCTGTTTTAAAATTACCAATGGCCTAATGGTGACGTCCCTGATCAGTTTCCTTACTGTCCTGCAGCTCAGTTCAGAAGGACGACTGTATCTGGGTGGTTTAATATATAATCCACAGCATGCTTAAAGAGATATTCAATGTCTGATTTGTTGTTGTTACCCATCTACCAATCACTGCCCTTCTTTATGAGTCTTTCAAAAAGCTCCCTGATCTTTGTAGTTGAATCTGTGCTTGAAATTCAATACTTGACTGAGGGAACTTACAGATGTTGTATGTATAGTATGGGGGACAGAGAAAGGGTTAGTCATTAAAAAAATCACGTCAACCCCTATTATTTCATTACATTTTACTCCTGAACTAATTTATGCTTGCCTAAACAAAGGGGGGGAATACTTATGCAACAGCTATATTTTAGTTATTTAATTGTTTTACATTTTAATTTTCTTTTCACTTTGAAATTATCAAGTATTTTGTATAGATCAATGACAAAAAAATATCACACAATGAAATATATTTCAATCAAAATTTGTAACGCAACATACTGAAAAAAACAATGAGGTTGAATCAATCAATCAAATTTATTTATAAAGGCCTTTTTACATCAGCCGATGTCACAAAGTGTTATACAGAAACCCAGCCTAAAACCCCAAACAGCAAGCAATGCAGATGTAGAAGCACGGCTAGGAAAAACTCCCTAGAAAGGCAGGAAACTAGGAAGAAATCTAGAGAGGAACCAGGCTCTGAGGGGTGGCCAGTCCTCTTCTGGCTGTGCCGTGTAGAGATTATAACAGTACATGTCCAAGATGTTCAAATGTTCATAGATTACCAGCAGGGTCAAATAATAATAATCACAGTGGTTGTAGAGGGTGCAACAGGTCAGCACCTCTGGAGTAAATGTCAGTTGGCTTTTCATAGCCGGTCATTCATAGTTAGAGACAGCAGGTGCGGTAGAGAGAGAGTCGAAAACAGCAGGAGCGGGACAAGGTAGCACATCCGGTGAACAGGTCAGGGTTCCATAGCCGCAGGCAGAACAGTTGAAACTGGAGCAGCAGCAAGACCAGGTAGACTAGGGACAGTGAATAGTGAATACTTATGATACCCACTGTAAAGGGCTCTACAAGTCTATGCAAACGGATCCGACCAAGGTCCGTTTGCGTCGCATTCCAAAAATGCAGACACATAAATGTACATAGACTACGTAGAGAGTGACACAAAAGGACTCCGTCAGCTCTGTTTGCGTGGACTGTTTAGACCACTTAAAGATTTGCGATGTAAATTTACTCACTCTTGAAAAGCGACTGCCCACAGCCAGCCCATAAGTCATATTGGAACCTGTGATTGAACAATGCTGTATATCAGCGTTATACTATATCACAAAATGAATATTTTGATTTGCAAAATACTTGTAGATTTTAATAGGGGTGCCAATATAGCACTGTGTTTGTGTGTGTGCACATATTCGCTTGTGCTTGCATGAGTCATGCGTATGTGTGTCCTGCCTGTTTTCATTTACATGTTCAGTCCAGTAGAGCAATCAACGCAAAAATCAATGTATTATAAATTTTCAATTTTGGAACAATAAATACAGTCGTTTTTTTATGCTCTAGCAAAGGTCACAGGTTAAAGTAGAGAGGTTGATCTACCAACACCTCCTTTTGCATTTTATTGGTCACCTTGGAAACAGTTACCATGACATCTGGAGATTGTCGATTATGCAAGAGACCCAGGTGCAGAGAGGAGGCTGTGGAAGGGGTATGTAGGCGTTTCAACAATGGGGCAAATCCTGGAACAAAAGTGGAATACAGCTTGGGGCTTCCCCAATAGAGATTCATATCAAATCTAACATCTAATTGTATTTGTCACATGCTTCATAAACAACAGGTTTAGACTAACAGTGAAATGCTTACTTACTGGTCCTTTTCCAACAATGCAGAGTTTTAAAAAATAAGTACCACAACCAAGTTGATGTGCAGGGGAACAAGGTAATTGAGGTAGCTATGTACTGTAGATATAGGTAGGGGTAAAGTGACTAGGCAACAGGATAGATAAGACAGTAGTAGCTGTGTGTGTGTGTGTGTGTGTGTGTGTGTGTGTGTGTGTGTGTGTGTGTGTGTGTGTGTGTGTGTGTGTGTGTGTGTGTGTGTGTGTGTGTGTGTGTGTGTGTGTGTGTGTGTGTGTGTGTGTGTGTGTGTGGAGTCAGTATGCATGTGGAAGCATGTGTGGGCATATGTAGTGTGTGTATGTTGGGGTGTCAGTGTAAGTATATGTGAATGTGTGGGTAGAGTCAGTGCAAGAGAGTTAGAGTAAAAAATGGTCAATGCAGTACTCTGGTTATCCATGTGATTAGCTATTTATCAGTCTTGTTTAGCATTCTTATGGCTTGGGGTAGAAGCTGTTTAGGATCCTGTTGGTTCCAGACTTGGTGAACAGGTACCGCTTGCCATGCGGTAGCAGAGACAACAGTCTATTGCTTGGGAGTTATTTACAATTTTTTGGGCCTTCCTCTGACACCGCCTGGTATAGAGGTACTAGATTGCAGGGAGCTTGGCCCCAGTGATGTACTGGGCCGTACTCACCACCTTCTGTAGCGCCTTGCGGTCGGCTGCCTTGCAGTTGCCGTAACAAGCGGTGATGCAGCCAGTCAAGATGCTTTCAAAGGTGCAGCTTTTTGAGGATTTCAGGGCCCATGCCAAATCTTTTCAGCCTCCTGAAGGGGAAGAGGCGATGTCGTGACCACTTCACAACTGTGTGAGTGTGTGTGGACCATGTTAATTCCTTAGTGATGTGGACACAGAGGAACTTTAAGCTCTCGACCCGCTCCACTTCAGACCCATCAATGTGGATGGGGACGTGCTCGCCCTTCCGTTTCCTGTAGTCTACGATCAGCTCATTTGTCTTGCTGACAATGAGGTAGAGGTTGTTGTCCTAGTGTAACGGATGTGAAACGGCTAGCTTAGTTAGCGGTGTGCGCTAAATAGCGTTTCAATCAGTGACGTCACTTGCTCTGAGACCTTGAAGTAGTTGTTCCCCTTGCTCTGCAAGGGCCGCGGCTTTTGTGGAGCGATGGGTAACGATGCTTCGAGGGTGACTGTTGATGTGTGCAGAAGGTCCCTGGTTCGCGCCCGGGTATGGGCGAGGGGACGGTCTAAAGTTATACTGTTACACTGGCACCACACTGCCAGGTCTCTGACCTCCTCCCTATAGGCTGCCTCATCGTCATCTTCTATCAGTCCTACCACCGTCTTGTTGTCAGCAAACTTGATGAGGGTGTTGGAGTTGTGTGGGGCCTCACAGTCATGGGTGAACAGGGAGCACAGGAGGGGACTAGGTTCGCACCCCTGAGGGGCCCCCGTGTTGTTGGCTGAGTATCTTGCACTGACCCTACGCACATTCACTGGACTTTATATACACACCATATACACACTCACACACACTACACTGTCACTCCCACACAAATCTCCCATACGCATAGCTGCAGGAAGATGTTTGGTGGTGGAGGGTGCTGTGAATTGCCTGCGCTACAGACGGTCCGCTAATACAGGACTAGTAAAGGCCCAGTGCCCTACTTTTCTACAACAACAAAAAAGGGTGCAGGAAGACCCGGATGCTGTAGCACCCTCAGCACCCCTACTTCCCGTGGCTATGCTCACACATTCAAACCATACTTACGTACACACTCAAACAGAAATAACACACACACACATGACGACACAACACAAACAAACATACATACGTACACACACTCACACACACTTTTGCACTCATCATTTGCTGCTGCTACTCTGTTCTTTATTTTACTCATATTATTATCTATTTGGTTGCCTAGTTACTTTACCCTGCCTTCATGTACATATCTACCGCAAGTACCTCGTATCTCTGCACATTGATCTGGAACTGGTACAACCCTGTATATAGCTCCATTCTTGTGTATTTTATTTTATTTGTCTTGTGTTGGTTAATATTATTTATTTAGTTTACTCTGCATCATTGGGAAATGTTTGTAAGCAAGCATTTCACTGTAAAGTCTATAACAGTTGTATTTGGTGCAAATTTGATTTGATGGTCAGCGTGGCGGATGTGTTGTTGCCTACCTTCACCGCCTGGGGCCGGCCCGTCAGTAAGTCCAGGATCCAGTTGCAGAGGAAGGTGTTCAATCCCAGGGTCCTGAGCTTGGTGATGAGCTTGGAGGGGACTATGGTGTTGAATGCTGAGAAATAGTCAATGAACAACATTCTTAGATAGGTATTCCTTTTGTATAGGTGGGTGAGGGCAGTGTGGAGTGCAATAGAGATTGCTTCATCTGTGGATCTGTTGCGGCGGAATGCGAATTGGAGTTGGTCCAGGGTGTCTGGGATGATGGTGTTGATGTGAGCCATGACCAGCCTTTCAAAGAATTTCATGGCTATAGATGTGATTGCTATGGGGGCGATAGTCACTTAGGCCGGTTACATTAACATTCTTAGGCACATGAATATGGTGGTCTGCTTGAAACAAGTTGGTATTACAGACCGGGTCAGGGATAGGTTGAAAATGTCAGTGAAGACACTTGCCAGCTGGTACGAGTCCTGGTATTTTGTCTGGCCCCGCAGCCTTTCGAATGTTATCTGTTCATCTGTTCTTACTCATCGGCTACGGAGAGCGAGATTACACAGTCGTTTGGAATAGCTGGTGCTCTCATGCATGGTTCAGGGTTGTTTGCCTCAATGTGAGCTTGTCTGGTAGGCTTGGGTCACTGGGCAGCGTCACTACTCCTTGTCATGTATTGTACTTGTATCAATGGGACCTATGCTTACAGATCTATAACACTTTTCAGGGCAGGGAGGGAGCTGTGAGGACATCTACTAGAGGTGAGTGATGTCTCCCAGAGGCCCACATACAAATTACAGACTTCACAGTCAATCAGCCAATCATCATAACTCTTGGATTTAAGCCATGTCAACCGAAGGTAAACACTGCATCCGTGCATGTGTGTATGCATTTGTTTACTGTTCATTGCATTTGCGTTGGTCTATTATAGCTAAACTGGGGCCTTGTGGATTGGCAGCTTGTGGATATTGGCTTCTATACCCAATAGTGCTACTGTGTATGTTATCTGTGTTATCAGTGGAGATTTTAGCATATACATCTTGGTGGGGTAAACAAAACAAAAAAATGTTTTAGATGCATGCCAGCAAGGCCACCACACAACACAACACAACACTAAACAATACATTAATTGGTCTTTAACGGTGACAAACGGTGCCCACAAACTGTTAGGGCCTACATAAAGCTGTACCAACAGCAGTCCCAACACCTTACCACTGCTTCACCTGGCTATCAGTGGAGCCTTGTCTGGCAGTGAAACAGTTCATTCAGACTCATTTACTGCCTTTAAAAAAAAAACACTACCATTCAAAAGTTTAGGGTTACTTAGAAATGTCCTTGTTTTTGAAAGAAAAGCACATTTTTTGTCCATTTAAATAACATCAAATTGATCAGAAATACAGTGTAGACATTGTTAGTGTTGTAAATGACTATTGTAGCTGGAAAAGGCTGATTTTTTATGGAATATCTACATAGGCGTACAGAGGCCCATTATCAGCAAACATCACTCCTGTGTTCCAATGGCACATTGTGTTAGTTAATCCAAGTTTATCATTTTAAAAACTGAAGATCTCGTACAACGCTGTTAACTACTCTTTTCACAGAACAGTGCAAACTGGCCCTAACCAGAATAGAAAGAGGAGTGGGAGGCCCCGGTGCACAACTGAGCAAGAGGACAAGTACATTACAGTGTCTAGTTTCAGAAACAGATGCTTCACAAGTCCTCAACTGGCAGCTTCATTAAATAGTACCCGCAAAACACCCGTCTCAAAGTCAACAGTGAAGAGGCAACTACGGGATGCTGGCCTTCTAGGCAGAGTTCCTCTGTTCAGTGTCTGTGTTCTTTTGCCCATCTTAATATTTTATTTTATTGGCCCGTCTGAGATATGGCTTTTTCTTTGCAACTCTGCCTAGAAGGCCAGCATCCCGGAGTCGCCTCTTCACTGTTGACGTTGAGACTGGTGTTTTGTGGGTACTATTTAATGATTTATGTATTATTTATTTATTCAGCACTTTTGAAATGTACAGTGACAGAATTCAGAACATGGGCCGTTCTTACAGTATTCCAAGTCAGGGGGCATATAAGCAGACAATGAAAGCTCTTACAATATTTGATGATGACATTTCTCTAAAACATGTGCATGTGCATGTACATGTTCACCAACAGATCAGAACAGTAGGCTAAATTATGAGAGGAAAAGTGACCAAATTATTAGGGTGAGGCACATAGTCTACTAACAGCTTACTACACAACATACGCAACATACGCTTAGAATGTTTTATTCGCTACAGTATACATATATCCCTGGCATATTACATCATTTATGCAGCAGCATACAATAAAAAAAATGTCTCACCTTGTTGTGCTGTGCTCACTTGAACAGGAAGGTGGCGCGGCAGTCCTTCGTGGGCAAATTTTATCATCAAAGTCTGGCATTCTCTGGATTTATGGTGCTTTCAAGACAACTGGGAACTCGGAAAAAAAGCGAGGTCTAATCATGACGTTAGTGATCTTCAGGGCGGAGCTCTAGAAAGAGGCCTGAGTTCCCGACTTGGAATTCTGAGTTGGATGACCGTTCAAAACGTATTTTACCAGTCAGAGCCTGTTTTTTTTTACGAGTTCCCAGTTGTGTTAAACTCACTGAAGTCTGAGATTTCCCAGTTCCGAGTTTCCAGTTGTTTTGAAAGCGGCAGAAGTCATGCTGGATTGACAGCATGGCCAATGTTGAATGTTTATCCTTTTAAGCTTGGAAAAGAGACCCTTAAACCTAGACTTGGATCACACATCCACTCCCCTGAATAGCATGCTAGTGATTGCTTTGCAATGCTTGTAGTTAGCCACCGATTCCTTCCATTCATTGTTGAATTTGAGATTTCCAACTTGTTGTGTATTTTTTATGTCCAATGGCCGATGAGCACCAATACGTATTATCTATCATTTCTCTTCATAATTTCTCTTCGTATGACAAGAATTGAAAAGGATTTGCCAGTAGATTGTCGACTTAATGCATGATGATGACTGCTAGCTTGCTAGCTAAGATTTTTTAAATATGATGTAGACATTATCAGTCCAATCAAAGCTACTGTAGATATAACGTGATTTGACATAATTTTATCTGTGGCCAATAACCTTGAGACTTCTTGGAAGGGCACTTCTAATGTAACTCTATGGCAGCACCCAAGGGGCTTGAATTTTTGAGCTCTCCCCGTAGATTTTGCAAAACAGGCACACAAAAAAAAAATAGAGGACCTGTCCGGAATGGCGGGTCACCACTGTGTGTTGTACATGGCGAAATGAAATAAACATTCTATCAAATTACCCTACGATAAGAGTGTGGTTGGGGCAAGTCTGTGTATGCAGATTTGTGTTATCAATTAAATTATTATTTAATGAGGCTATACATATTTTGGTTGAAAAACATCATCCTATTACCTTTAGAAACCATTGTCGTTTTTCCAATCTTGTACTTATCTTGTTTGGTTTTCGGGTTACATGTACTGTAGAAGAAATATGTATTCTTTTAGCTATTTTAGAAGCCCCTTGCTGTGTAATTAATGGCCGGAGTGCCATATTTGGAACCATTTTTGCATACAGCTGGAGGTGTAGACATTCCCCAGCCAAACTGCAGAAGGCTTTCATTTCCAATTCAGATTCTGATCTTTCCTGTCCTTTCAACTGTTACATAAAACTACACTGTCCCAGTCCCAGATTCTTGCAATATACTATATAATTGCCTAACCATCACACAAATAGGTGCACAGACACCTTCTGGATATCAGATCCCCAATTATTTTAAGAGATTTAAAGCATGTTCTCTGTTGGTTCAATGTTGAGATGAGCCTATGTTTCATGCCATCTGTTGTGTAGATCAAGTTACAGTTTATGCATCAATTCCATATGAATAGGGAAACAAAATAGGTGCTAAAATTATTAAATGAGATGGTGCCTATCTTTCCTATTAATTCGGGATAGAGGCATGTAGCTTGATAACAGATAGACTAGCATTACATGGGACCTGGAACTATTTTGACATTAGATAATTCTCCTTGATATTTTAACAAGATGGAAAACAATCATGTGCCAAAAATTCGACAGATGTTCCTCAATGGTATTTAAAGAAAACAACCCATAAAACACATTTAAGAGTTTATAGAATAATACTCATATTCTTGAAATACTGTGTTTTGCAATAGTGAAAGACCCAGGCGTGCTATTGACAAGATAGTCGAGTGACCACTCCAACAATGGAAATACATGTCCTCAAAGATGGAAGGCAGCGGGAGGAGGCGCGATCAGGTGGGGCCATTCTAGCCAATGAGAGGGCAGATACGCGTGTGAACAAGAGGCACAACTCCAATATAAAGTAGTTTTTTAAAAGTTGACGGAATACCACGTGTGTCCACTTATATCAGTGCATTTGCAACAACCTAACCATTACGAAAGTTAAATTATATCAAATAATCCTCACGTCGCAATTTAGCAAAAAATACTCACTTCGTGGTCTGATTTTCGTGGGACAGATTTTGAGCGAAGTAAACCCTCTCGCTTAGCCTCTTCTTCTCTGTCCATTATTGGGGGCTCGGCGCATCGTACCAGAGTCAGAGGGAGCGCGCTTGACTGAAGCACGCGCCAGGCAGTGATGTGTCGCAGATTTTTAAAACTCAATAAGAGAACCTAAAATACCGCTCAACTATCTAATACTTGCATGTGAGTAAGTGATAAAGACTCCAAGAATAGAACATGGTTGTAGAGTAGGTAAAAATCTTGTTTTAGCCGCTGCAGTGAGTTTGGGGGATTTGTCTTGGAAAGAACGAGAAACATTCCGCGTTCCCTGTTTTGAGCGTGCGACTAGCAGCCTAGGAGCGATGGAACTGTCATCTATAGGCGAACAAGTGTTTGCAGTTGAATCAATAACCAAGAAGAGAGTCAGAAAGGTAAGCAATGTAGCCGTGCTTCCGAATAGAAATGTAGTCTACCTATCATTGGTGTCTTATGGTTTTAACAGCCAATGTTCTACCTGTACTCTTACAGAGTCTATATCAGCCATTACACAAAAGTATTGCTACGCACTTTCCGTAGTTTACGCAATATATTAATATTGTCATTCTGTTGCGTGAAAGCTGCTAATTATAACACGCAAAAAGTTGATAATAGATTCTGCACAGAATGTTGCCTGTTGGCTACATCATTTTGAATAAAGCGATTGTGGAATATTTTCGTTTTCCTTGGTTTGTGTATGTTGTATGTTCTGAATATAGACTACCTCAAGTAGTAAAATGTAGAAGGGGTGTGTTTACCAAAATCGGGTCTCCATCGTGGGGTATCACTGGTGGGATTGTCCGCGCGGCCAATGTGTGTGAGCTACGCAGTTTTTTTGTACGTTACGCCAACAGGAGGAGAACAGAGGACGGGATGATGGATTGGGGTATCTGCGTGAGAACAAAAACTGCTGCGTAATGTTACACCTCGCATGATCCATTCAATATAGTCCTATTATGTTGTTGTAGTATGATCATCACAATGAGCCTATGTGTTTGTTTTTTTATGGTATGAATCTTACTATTCATTTACTTATGCTTTAATGTGGTAAAGTTGGTTTGAAAATTGAAGATTATAATACAGTAATGTTTCATTCTATGTATTGAGTATTCTATACACGCACGCCGTACAATTATATTTTGTCAATGGGTGGTCCAAAGCGGAGACCTTCGATGTGCAGCACGTTGCGCAATACAAGTTGTTTACATGTAAAGTCCTACCTATTTCCATCGCTTTTTGACGTTCAATAAAACTATTTTACATAAAAACCCATCCATGTGCGATCACGTCATCACAATAGTAGAGTTCGAGGCCTTTACATTGACGTCATCTCGTACAATCTCCATTTGAAAATTAAAAATTACCCCAATGATCTCGACACCGACCCTTTAAAGCGACAGTCATCTTTGTATGCTCCATGAACTACCGTGCAAAGAGTACTAATTGTGTTATTTGCTCTCTTGCTAAATGTGCCTTTCTCTTTTGCTTCTTAGGGTAATGTGGAATACTTATTGAAGTGGCAGGGATGGCCACCAAAGTAAGTATTCTTCTTATTAATTAGTGAATGCATTACAAATGTTTATGAGTCATGTATGTATGACTGATATTTTATCCTCCCACTGACCTGGGTACATATAGTGCCATCAGAAATTATTTACACCCATTGACTTTTTCCATATTTTGCTGTGTTACAGCCTGAATTAAAAATTATAAAAAATTGTTCACAATACCCCATAATATCAAAGTAGAATTATATTTTTAGAAAAGTTTACAAATGAATTAAAAATGAAAAGCGCAAATGTATTGTGCCAATAAGTATTCAACCCTTTTGTTATGGCAAGCCTAAATAAGTAAACATTTGCTTTACAAGTCACATAATGAGTTGCTTGGACTCACTCTGTGTGCAATAATAGTGTTGAACATTATTTTTTTTATTACTACCTCATCTTTGTACTGCACACATACAGTTAGTTATCTGTAAGGTCCCTCCGGTGAGCAGTGAATGTCAAACACAGATTAAACCACAAAGACCAGGGAAGTTTTCCAATGCCTCGCCAAGAAGGGCCCCTATTGGTAGATGGGTAAAAATAAATGTAGGTGTCCTTCCTAACTTAGTTGTTGGAGAGGAAGGAAACCGCTCAGGGATTTCACCATGATGCCAATGGTGACTTTAAAACATTTTAATGGCTGTGATAGGAGAACTAAGGATGGATCCACAACGTTGTAGTTACTCCACAATACTAACCTAATTGACAGAGTGAAAAGAAGGAAGCCTGTACAGAATAAAAAATATTCCATAACATGCATCCTGTTTGCAACAAGGCACTAAAGTAACACTGCAAAAAATGTGGCAAAGCAATTCACTTTTTGTCTGGAATACGAAGTGTTATATTTGGGAAAAATCCAATACAACACATTAATGAATACAACTCTCCTAATTTCAAGCATAGTGGTGGCTGCATCATGTTATGTGTATGCTTGTAATCGTTAAGGACTGGGGAGTTTTTCAGGATTAAAAAAATGGAATGGAGCTAAGCACATGCAAAATCCTTGAGGAAAAGCTGGTTCAGTCTGCTTTCCACCAGACACTGGGAGATGAATTCACCTTTCAGCAAGACAATAACCTAAAACACAAGGCCAGTGGCCTTAAGTTTTGACTTAAATCTATTGCAAGATCTGAAAATGGTTGTCTAGCAATGATCAATAACCAATTTAACAGAATTTAAATAATTTTGAAAACAATAATGGGCAAATTTTGCATAATCCAGGTGTGGAAAGAGACTTACCCAGAAAGAATCACAGCTGAAATCGCTGCCAAAGGTGATTCTAACATGTATTGACTCAGGGGATTGAATACCTATGTAAATTAAAATGTCTAAAAACATGTTTTGTAGGGTATTGTGTGTAGATGGGTGAGAAAATATATTTAATCCATTTTGAATTCAGGCTGTAACACAACAAAATGTGGAATAAGTCAACGGGTGTGAATACTTTCTGAAGGCACTGTAATGTTCCCTCTGCTTCTGATGTCTTAGTAAAAACCTCATATCATTGGTTAGAGTGCATCTTATATTTAACACCCCTAATTCCGATTTCCTTAATCAAGGAAGTACACTGACAGGAGAACTGGCAACCACCGTACGCCATTTGGTGCATTTTCGTAATGTGAAGAGTCCGTCCAGATCCAGCGTTAATCCGATTCCGCACGCATCTAAAACTGAAGGGTACCCTTGTTTACCAACACTTTCAATAGAAATAGAGGGGTATACTACGACGCTAGCTAGATCTACTCAGGATTTTCCAAAGCTAGCTAGCTTCACTAAGCTTCACATTCCAGCTCAGGCTTCATCCATGTTACGACCATGCATTTAGATTCTTCAGCTGCCGCTAACTCCAGCCAGGTTTGTAACTGCGCTTGCATGTCGCACGTGACTAGTCGAACGCCAAAATTTTCATTGATAAAATGCTGAAACAGGAATCCATCAGCAAGTCTGTGCCACATTTGACGTTTTTGCTGAAATTAAAGAACTTATCCTGCAAATTCAGCAGGCTATGGTGTGAAATAGGTTATTAGAAGTGGTGTCTTTTATTACACAATTGTTAATGCTGTCTTTGTGTGCACAAGCACCTTTTTTCCCCCCACACCTATCAATAAAATTATTGTATTAAGTCATGTGAAAATTGTACTGTGTGTGACGTTTCAAATTCTCACTACACATTACTAAATGTGTAGTGAGATACTGTAGGGTATTTGAATATTATTAACACAATAAAAAAAAATAATCAGTCCTCTTAAATGGTTTCGGCGAATGAAGAGGATGATGACTTGCTCTTTGCGAGAGGGAGGGAATCTGATTTGATTGGTCCTCAACTCTCAGCTCAAGCACTTAATTTAGGATAAAGTGAAGTTAGCCTGCCCCAGAGCAGGTTAGAGCTAAAGTATTCGTTGCCATATAAATTTACCTGGCTAAAAGGTGAGCCAACAGTTATCGAGAGTTGAACTCAGAATTGACCAAAGTTAGCTCGCTAACTCCTCTATCCCGCTTAGCAGTATACCCCTCAGGAGTCAAGACAAGTGGGGAAACCATAACAAATTCCAGAACGACTCACTTGCGCAATAGAGGTTGACATTTAAATGTGTCTGGTGATTGATTTGGTGTATTTGTAATGATATCTATTGACAATTTACAATCTGCCAGGGTTTTAAAAGGTAAGGTATAACCGCTAGCAGTCGCTATACATAAATTCATTGAAAGTTCACATATGATTCTATAACAACTCCTGTCATTGTACCTCCTTGCCTTATTCAAGGGATCATGCCATGATGATCCTGCATAAACAGTGCTTATAGAGCGTGATTGTTTTACAGGTATAGCACCTGGGAACCAGAGGACCACATACTGGACCCACGCCTGGTGCTGGCTTATGAAGAGAAGTGAGTAGTGCTGTTAGTATGAATACTGCATACTACTTTTGCTCCAGCCATTGCAATTTCATATTCTCTGTGTCTTATCAGGGAGGAGAAGGACCGAGCCCTGGCATACCGCAGGAAAGGACTCAGACCACGGAGACTCGTCTTGCGGGTACAGCGCTTACCTTTCTCCTTGTCCAGAACATCCACTTTCTTAATCCATTTTTATGTCCCTTACATTAACATAGCAATTACAAAAATGACTAAACTTAACTTAATATACTTTTATCTTAAGCCTGCGTCACACAAAGCAATTTATGTGTCATCTCAAGTAACTTTGCTGATACATGAAGCAGTTCAAACGCAATTGAAATTGCATGCAATGTCCAATCTTGTCATCACGGTTGCATAAATTATTTGATAATCCAAATGTTTACTAATTGTAAGAACATCGATATACAGTGCATTCGTAAAGTATTCAGATCCCTTGACTTTTTCAACATTTTGTTACGTTACAGCCTTATTCTAAAATTGATTAAATAAAAACATTTCCTAATCAATCTAAACACATACCCCATAATGACAAAGCGAAAACAGGTTTTTAGAAATGTTTGCAAATGTAATAAAAAACAGATACCTTATTTACGTACAGTGCCTTGCGAAAGTATTCGGCCCCCTTGAACTTTGCGACCTTTTGCCACATTTCAGGCTTCAAACATAAAGATATAAAACTGTATTTTTTTTGTGAAGAATCAACAACAAGTGGGACACAATCATGAAGTGGAACGACATTTATTGGATATTTCAAACTTTTTTAACAATTCAAAAACTGAAAAATTGGGCGTGCAAAATTATTCAGCCCCTTTACTTTCAGTGCAGCAAACTCTCCAGAAGTTCAGTGAGGATCTCTGAATGATCCAATGTTGACCTAAATGACTAATGATGATAAATACAATCCACCTGTGTGTAATCAAGTCTCCGTATAAATGCACCTGCACTGTGATAGTCTCAGAGGTCCGTTAAAAGCGCAGAGAGCATCATGAAGAACAAGGAACACACCAGGCAGGTCCGAGATACTGTTGTGAAGACGTTTAAAGCCGGATTTGGATACAAAAAGATTTCCCAAGCTTTAAACATCCCAAGGAGCACTGTGCAAGCAATAATATTGAAATGGAAGGAGTATCAGACCACTGCAAATCTACCAAGACCTGGCCGTCCCTCTAAACTTTCAGCTCATACAAGGAGAAGACTGATCAGAGATGCAGCCAAGAGGCCCATGATCACTCTGGATGAACTGCAGAGATCTACAGCTGAGGTGGGAGACTCTGTCCATAGGACAACAATCAGTCGTATATTGCACAAATCTGGCCTTTATGGAAGAGTGTCAAGAAGAAAGCCATTTCTTAAAGATATCCATAAAAAGTGTCGTTTAAAGTTTGCCACAAGCCACCTGGGAGACACACCAAACATGTGGAAGAAGGTGCTCTGGTCAGATTAAACCAAAATTGAACTTTTTGGCAACAATGCAAAACGTTATGTTTGGCGTAAAAGCAACACAGCTCATCACCCTGAACACACCATGCCCACTGTCAAACATGGTGGTGGCAGCATCATGGTTTGGGCCTGCTTTTCTTCAGCAGGGACAGGGAAGATGGTTAAAATTGATGGGAAGATGGATGGAGCCAAATACAGGACCATTCTGGAAGAAAACCTGATGGAGTCTGCAAAAGACCTGAGACTGGGACGGAGATTTGTCTTCCAACAAGACAATGATCCAAAACATAAAGCAAAATCTACAATGGAATGGTTCAAAAATAAACATATCCAGGTGTTAGAATGGCCAAGTCAAAGTCCAGACCTGAATCCAATCGAGAATCTGTGGAAAGAACTGAAAACTGCTGTTCACAAATGCTCTCCATCCAACCTCACTGAGCTCGAGCTGTTTTGCAAGGAGGAATGGGAAAAAAATTCAGTCTCTCGATGTGCAAAACTGATAGAGACATACCCCAAGCGACTTACAGCTGTAATCACAGCAAAAGGTGGCGCTACAAAGTATTAACTTAAGGGGGCTGAATAATTTTGCACGCCCAATTTTTCAGTTTTTGATTTGTTAAAAAAGTTTGAAATATCCAATAAATGTCGTTCCACTTCATGATTGTGTCCCACTTGTTGTTGATTCTTCACAAAAAAATACAGTTTTATATCTTTATGTTTGAAGCCTGAAATGTGGCAAAAGGTCGCAAAGTTCAAGGGGGCCGAATACTTTCGCAAGGCACTGTAAGTATTCAGACCCTTTGCTATGAGACTAGACATTTTGCTCAGGTGCATCCTGTTTCCATTGATCATCCGTGAGAGGTTTCTACAACTTGATTGGAGTCCACCTGTGGTAAATTCAATTGATGGGATATGATTTGGAAAGGCACACACCTTGGAAAGGTCCCACAGTTGACAGTGCATGTCAGAGCAAAAACCAAGCCATGAGGCAAAGTTCTGGAGAAGGGTACACAAAAAAATGTCTGCAGCATTGAAGGTCCCCAAGAACACAGTGGCTTCCATTATTCTTAAATGGAAGAAGTTGGAACCACCAAGACTCTTCCTCGAGCTGGCCGCAAGGCCAAACTCAGCAATCGGGGGAGAAGGTCCTTGGTCAGAGAGGTGACCAAGAAGCCGATGGTCACTCTGACAGAGCTCCAGAGTTCCTCTGTGGAGATGGGAGAACCTTACAGAAGGACAACCATCTCTGCAGCACAATCAGGCCTTTATGGTAGAGTGGCCAGATGGAAGCCACTCCTCAGTAAATGGCACAACAGCCCACTTGGAGTTTGCCAAAAGGCACCTAAAGGACTTTCAGACCATGAGAAGCAAGATTCTCTGGTCTGATGAAACCAAGATTGAACTCTTTGGCCTGAATTCCAAGCGTCACGTCTGGAGGAAACCTGGCACCATCCCTACGGTGAAGCATGGATGTGGCAGCATCATGCTGTGGGGATGTTTTTCAGTGACTGTGGGGATGTTTTTCAGTGTAGCGACTCTCCCCATCCAACCTGACAGAGCTTGAGAGGATCTGCAGAGAAGAATGGGAGAAACTCCCCAAATACAGGTGTGCCAAGCTTGTAGTGCCATACCCAAGAAGACTTGAGGCTGTAATCGCTGCCAAATTAAAGGATCTGAATACTTATGCAAATGTTATATTCCCAAAAACCTGTTTTTGCTTTCTCATTATGGTGTATTGTGTGTAGATTGATAAGGGGGAAAAAACGATTTAATACATTTTAGAATAACGCTGTAACGTAACAAAATGTGGAAAAAGTCAAAAGGTCTGAATACTTTCTGAATGCACTGTATATTTACAGCCCTCTTTTCCCCAATAAAACAAAATGTGCAGCGTTGATTCAAAGTCTCTGAGGTGACCAGGACATGGGTGTGTCCTAACAGGGTGAGGAGACAAAGTAGCCAGTGGTGGTTGTAGTTCTGGGGCAGCCACCATAAACAATCACATACAGCAAGTTTTACCATCCAGGGGTTCCTCTTGTTTGCCATAAATGGCATATTTTCTTTATAGGTATGTTGGAATTACTGCACAGTTTTCCAGACCAATGCATATGTCACCCCAGCATGAGAGCTCTTTCTTTACGATTCCGCCCATTTCAGGTGTCACATGGGCTGGCCAGCCATGGTTGGTAGCTAAATAGGTATGAGGGCAATGCTCTCCATTAATTTCCAGACAGCATGTTGGCTGTTGAATGGCCTCCTGACATGAGGCAGTCCAGTTCCATGGTGTCTCTGTCTCTAGTAACTGCCTGAGAAGAGGACGGATGGTGGAGTGGGCCTATCAGTGCAATTCCTATGACATGCCCACTAAGTTGATGGCATTTCTTGTCAATGAGTGTCAGGTTGTGTTGGCTCATTGTAGTGAACCTTATGCGCTTGTGACGTGTGGTTGCATGCTCCCCATACACCATAATGTCAAAAAGTCAACATATACGGCAACTCCGGGGCAGACAGCCAGGATGGTTGACATGATTGTCTGGAAGAAGCAGCTCAACCTGAACAGTATAAGAGTGCACTGGAACATCCCAATGTGCATCACAAATTATTTATTTGTTTATTCTTCAAGCTTTGTCAAGTTGGTTGTTGAATTTTGCTAGACAGCCATTTTCAAGTCTTGCTATAGATTTTCAAGCTGATTTAAGCAAAAACTGAAACTAGGCCAATGAGGAACATTCAGTATTTTCTTGGTAAGGCTCGTCCAAACTGGCATCAAATCACCTCTATCACCTGTGGCTGGATACGCCACTCCGCAGACTGAGGCTATCCTCTCGACAATAGGTCTGCACCTAGATTCAACTGGCCTGGAATGTGCGCTGCTGACAGTGAGCGCAGGTGTGTGTGTGTGTCCCCACAGATGATCCGTGATGCCACTTGTCTGAGCGGACTCCGCCCTGGCGATTGACGTACGTGATCGAGGTTGAGTTGTTGGAATGAATCGGAACGTGATTCATTCCGAAAAAATGTTTTGCCTCTCTCCTGGGGGCAAAATGTAATAGAACCAGCCGAATCGCTTCCAGCTCCAAAACATTTACATAAAGATTTGTGTTCTTCCCACTGACTGTTCGTTATGCGTCCATCGTAAACTTCCCCCCCATCCCTTCAGGGAGGTGTCGGTCTTTATGACAACCTGCAAGACTACTGGACCCAGCTGGACCCCAGCTGAGAGTATCCTTGGGATTTGCCAGCAGGATAGGCTGTGGTGACATTGCCACGTAATGGTTATCATTCGATAACGGTCTCTGTTCGGATGAATGCGTTGGCTTATAAACCATTGTTGGATAGGTCTCATGCGTAATAGGCCAAGTGGTAAAACTGCTGATGCCACAACCATCAGCCCCTGTGAAACCATAACCCGGCAAGCCCTGAAAGTACGGCTCCGGTGGAGTGTGCATGCTGCAGTCAGAATGCACCTCTGTCTGGTGACTGTTAGACGTGAGTGCATAGAGTTCAGTTCCAAGCCTAAGAAGCTTGTCTGTTGGTGAAGAGTGAGAGAACTCTTTTCACAGTTTATCAGGAAAACCAGATTGTGGATATGATTTATCACTATCCTGGTGTGTGTCTCGACCAATTCTCTCGACTTCGCTATTATAAGACAGTCGTCTAGATAGCACAATATCCGTATCCTGTCTGTCTGACTACTTTGAATAGACAGCGGTGTGTTAACATGCGAAAGGTTTTTGTAATGATTTATTCAACACCCTCAAATCTAAGATCAGTCTCATGCCACTGTCTTTCTTGGCACACGAAAATATGGCTGATAATGATCCGTAATTTTGTCTGCTTCCATAACTGGGCGAATAGCTCCTTTTCCTACAAGGTTATTTCCTGTTCTAGAATAGGGGCCGCTTGAGCTGAAACTGTCGTGGGCGTGACACCAGCAAACTGCAACGCGTAACCCTTCCAAATTGTATTCATTACCCAAGGGGAAGCTGTGCATTCATGTTTCCATACACTCAGTCTGCTGGACAGGGCAGGGCTGTCATTTGATTTGGAATAGCTAACTGGGCTACAGGCAGAGGCTGCTGTGCAGTTTGACGACTTATATTTTTGACTGTTTAGCCAAGTCACAGGCAGAGGCTGCTGTATGACTGGAATTAAACTGTGTGTCTCTGTGAAACCTAACTGTCCCAGCCCTATGTTTTGCCTTGTGCTCATGGAATCTTTGTCTAAGGCCATGGCGCTCATAAGAACGAGTGGAAAGGAGAATGGATGGGAGACACAGGAGTGTGTACACTTAGTGTGCGCTGGAGGGATGTGTGGAAGTGTGTGTCTTGTGTGCACATATACCGGGCGGCTTTTGCTGGCAGTCCGCAATGTGTAGCTAGTCTTCTCTTTCATGTTGCTACCAGGCGTGGAGCAGGATTCTCTGACTGTAGAATACAACACGAAGTCCCTCACAGGAAGGCTCACAGGCCCTCAGTGGTTTATCCACTCTGTACGCCTGGGCAGCGTGCTGTTGCTGAGGGCGGAAAGGATTGCAGTTCTAGCCTCTCGCACCAGCGTGGGACACCTCAGGCGTCTGAGTGGGTCTGTCCTGGGCCTGGGAAGCACTCACAGAGCAATGGCGAGCCTCCCCTGTCTTGGCGAAGGCTGGTTGGGATGGGGCAGGGAAAGGAGCCCGGGGCCTGAGTGGCATGATAGCCTTGAAGGCTGCAGAGCCCTTCTGTTGCTGCTCAAACTTGTGTGTGATGGTCTCCACGATAGGCCTGAATAGCCCATATACTGTGACAGGAGCATTCAGCAGCACGTTCTTCTCCCTTTCTGACGTTTGGGTGAGGTTGAGCCACAAGTGACGGTGTATCATGACCAAGAATCCTATGATTCTGCCCGTGTTCTGGGCAGCACACCTCGTCATGTGTAGAGTGAAGTCTGTCGCCTTCTTGAGCTCAACGTACATCTCTGGAGTAGCCTGCCGTTCCATGTCCTGGAGGAGCTGGGCCCGGTAGGCCTGGAGGATGGCCATGGTGTTCAACATGGCTGCTGACTTGGCCGGCTGCCTTGTAAGACTTCTCCGCCAGGGAAGCGATAATACGTCATAGTCTGGATGATAGCTGCGGCTTCACTGCCGCAGAGGCTACTGAGAGGTGTGAGGCTACAGTGCCTTGCGAAAGTATTCGGCCCCCTTGAACTTTGGGACCTTTTGCCACATTTCAGGCTTCAAACATAAAGATATAAAACTGTATTTTTTTGTGAAGAATCAACAACAAGTGGGACACAATCATGAAGTGGAACGACATTTATTGGATATTTCAAACTTTTTTAACAATTCAAAAACTGAAAAATTGGGCGTGCAAAATTATTCAGCCCCTTTACTTTCAGTGCAGCAAACTCTCTCCAGAAGTTCAGTGAGGATCTCTGAATGATCCAATGTTGACCTAAATGACTAATGATGATAAATACAATCCACCTGTGTGTAATCAAGTCTCCGTATAAATGCACCTGCACTGTGATAGTCTCAGAGGTCCGTTAAAAGCGCAGAGAGCATCATGAAGAACAATGAACACACCAGGCAGGTCCGAGATACTGTTGTGAAGAAGTTTAAAGCCGGATTTGGATACAAAAAGATTTCCCAAGCTTTAAACATCCCAAGGACCACTGTGCAAGCGATAATATTGAAATGGAAGGAGTATCAGACCACTGCAAATCTACCAAGACCTGGCCGTCCCTCTAAACTTTCAGCTCATACAAGGAGAAGACTGATCAGAGATGCAGCCAAGAGGCCCATGATCAATCTGGATGAACTGCAGAGATCTACAGCTGAGGTGGGAGACTCTGTCCATAGGACAACAATCAGTCGTATATTGCACAAATCTGGCCTTTATGGAAGAGTGGCAAGAAGAAAGCCATTTCTTAAAGATATCCATAAAAAGTGTTGTTTAAAGTTTGCCACAAGCCACCTGGGAGACACACCAAACATGTGGAAGAAGGTGCTCTGGTCAGATGAAACCAAAATTGAACTTTTTGGCAACAATGCAAAACGTTATGTTTGGCGTAAAAGCAACACAGCTGAACACACCATCCCCACTGTCAAACATGGTGGTGGCAGCATCATGGTTTGGGCCTGCTTTTCTTCAACAGGGACAGGGAAGATGGTTAAAATTGATGGGAAGATGGATGGAGCCAAATACAGGACCATTCTGGAAGAAAACCTGATGGAGTCTGCAAAAGACCTGAGACTGGGACGGAGATTTGTCTTCCAACAAGACAATGATCCAAAACATAAAGCAAAATCTACAATGGAATGGTTCAAAAATAAACATATCCAGGTGTTAGAATGGCCAAGTCAAAGTCCAGACCTGAATCCAATCGAGAATCTGTGGAAAGAACTGAAAACTGCTGTTCACAAATGCTCTCCATCCAACCTCACTGAGCTCGAGCTGTTTTGCAAGGAGGAATGGGAAAAAATGTCAGTCTCTCGATGTGCAAAACTGATAGAGACATACCCCAAGCGACTTACAGCTGTAATCGCAGCAAAAGGTGGCGCTACAAAGTATTAACTTAAGGGGGCTGAATAATTTTGCACGCCCAATTTTTCAGTTTTTGATTTGTTAAAAAAGTGTGAAATATCCAATAAATGTCGTTCCACTTCATGATTGTGTCCCACTTGTTGTTTATTCTTCACAAAAAAATACAGTTTTATATCTTTATGTTTGAAGCCTGAAATGTGGCAAAAGGTCGCAAAGTTCAAGGGGGCCGAATACTTTCGCAAGGCACTGTATGGTTTCTTTGAGCAGGGGCATGGACAGATACCCCAGCTTGGGCTCTGTCGATCCTGGACCATGAGTTGAAGCTCTGGATGGAAGAGCGTGTCTGTTGTGGCTTCTCCCAGGATCGCCTCACCTCATTCCTGACATCTGAGAACAGGGGAGGGTCTAGGGCGGGGCTGGGTATCTGGCCAGAGACTGGGTGACTGACTGTGGGAAGTAAGCCCCTGCCAACATGGTTTCAGGGGCTGGTTGTGGATAGGCCTAGCTTAGTCCTAGCTTAGTCAAAGCCCTGCCCAGGACCTCCATGAACTCCTTGTTGTAAGGGTCCTTGTCAGAGATCGGAGGGGCAGCCGGCGTCTCCTCATTGTCCTCTTCCTCTATGTCTCTTCCTCACTCTGAGCCCTTTCATCTGAGCCAGGATCTCCATAGGCGTCCCATTGGCTGGCATGGAAGTCTCTCAGCTCCCGGTGTGCCGCATCCTCGAAATAAGCAGCAGGTTCGGGAAGGGCAGAGGTGTGGAGACTGTTGAGTATTGGAGAGCTACACCTCACCTCCTCGTCTGTAGGCTCCCGGGAGCTATACGGAACGAGCTGTGTGGTGGAGAGCTAGAGACCAGCTGCACTTGATGATGGAGGGAAGACAGAGGAACCCCGGAGCAGTGGATACATAAGAAGGGGTCCGTAAGAGCCAGCTCCGTGCTCTGGTCCAAGCCATCGGGCGCAGTCTCTGTGACGTCCCTCCCCGACATGTGTGCCTTGCACTTGAAGCACTATTTTATCCCGGGAGGGAACGACGATCTCTGCCTGAGGAGAAAAAATAATTGAAAAACCTGATGGAATCCCTCTGGTACCTTCACTCAAAGCTTACGAACACTCTTTGAGTGTTTTTGGTCTCCTGCAAGTGCGACGCATTCGCTAGCTAGCTAGAAGGACCACTAGCAAAGAGTGGCTAGCAAGCTAGCTGACTCAGGCTACTAAACGGACAAACGGACCGATGTTGAAAGAATCTAAAGAAAAATATATATATACAGTACCAGTCAAAAGTTTGGACATACCTACTCATTCAAGGGCTTTTCTTTATTTTGACTATTTTCTACATTGTAGAATAATAGTGAAGACATCAAAACTATGACATAACACATATGGAATCATGTAGCAACCAACAAAGTGTTAAACAAATCAAAATATATTTTTGATTCTTCAAAGTAGCCACCCTTTGCCTTGATGACAGCTTTGCACACTCTTGTTATTCTCTCCACCAGCTTCACCTGGAATGCTTTTCCAACAGTCTTGAAGGATTTCCCACATATGCTGAGCACTTGTTGGCTGCTTTTCCGTCACTCTGCAGTCCAACTCATCCCAAGCCATCTCAATTGGGTTGAGGTTGGTTGATTGTGGAGACCAGGTCATCTGATGCAGCCCTCCAGCACTCTCCTTCTTGGTCAAATAGCCCTTACACAGCCTGGAGGTGTGTTGGGTCATTGTCCTGTTGAAAAACAAATCATAGTTCCACTAAGCGCAAACCAGATGGGATGGCGTATCGCTGCAGAATGCTGTGGTAGCCATGCTAGTTAAGTGTGCCTTGAATTCTAAATAAATCACAGACAGTGTCACCAGCAAAGAACCATCACACCACCTCCTCCATGCTTCACAGTGGGCACCACACATGTGGAGATCATCCGTTCACCTACTCTGCGTCTCACAAAGCCATGGCGGTTGGAACAAAACATTTGTACTCATCAGGCCAAAGTACAGATTTCCACTTGTCTAATGTCCATTGATCGTGTTTCTTTACCCAAGCAAGTCTCTTCTTATTGGTGTCCTTTAGTAGTGGTTTCTTTGCAGCAATTCACCGATGAAGGCCTGATCCACACAGTCTCTTCTGAACAGTTGATGTTGACATGTCTGTTACTTGAAACATTTATTTGGGCTGCAATCTGAGGTGCAGTTAACTCTAATGACCTTATCCTCCTGTGACGGTCCTCATGAGAGCCAGTTTCATCATAGCGCTTGATGGTTTTTGTAATTGCACTTGAAGAAACTTTCAATGTTCTTGAAATGTTCCGCATTGACTGACCTTCATGTCTTGAAGTAATGATGGACTGTCATTTCTGCTTGCTTATTTGAGCTGTTCTTTACATAAAATGGACTTGGTCTTTTAGCAAATAGGGCTGTCATATGTATACCACCCCTACCTTGTCACAACACAAATGATTGGAAAGAAATTCCATAAATTAACTTCTAACAAGGCACACCTGTTAATTGAAATGCATTCCAGGTGACAACCCCATGAAGCTGGTTGAGAGAATGCCAAGAGTGTGCAAAACTGTTATCACGGCAAAGGGTGGATACTTTGAGGAATCTGAAATATAAAATATATTTTAATTTCTTTAACACATTTTTGTTTACTATATGATTCCATATGTGTTATTTCATAGTTTTGATGTCTTCACTATTATTCTACAATGTAGAAAATAGTAAAAATAAAGAAAAATTCTTGAATGAGTAGGTGTGCCCAAACATTTGACTGGTACTGTATGTTCTTCGCCATTTGGTCGAAGTTGTAGGCCGTCTGAAATTGCTCAGTTTAGACAAAATAAGTACAGATGAATTTACAGATGATAAGAATAGTGGCTTTGATAAACAACAGTGGCTGAATAAAGCAAGAGTGACACTCTCCGACAGGGCAGTGCATATTATACCCTTGTGGGAGGGGCCAATCACTGCCTGCCGTGGCAAAGACAGGACTTCGGTGGTTTCATAGTTGAATATGATTCAGTGGTGCTGTCTTACTACTTATAGCATAGTAAGAACTCGATTTCAAGATTAAGTAAAACTCAAACTGTTTTACATTCACCATTGGCCTCATGGTGAAATCCCTGAGCGGTTTCCTTCCCCTCCGGCAACTGAGTTAGGAAGGACTACTCTTCTCTTTGTAGTGACTGGGTGTGTTGATACACCATTCACAATTTTTACCCATCTACCAATAGGTGCCCTTATTTGCGAGGCATTGGAAAACATAATTGGTCTTTGTGGTTGAATCGTTGTTTGAAATTGGATTTGGAGGCAAATCTAGGGGGGCTCCCTAACGTAATTGCAAGAGTAGGGTCTAGTTTCATTCCTCATTCATAGTTGATATTTCCGCCTATTGTACCTGTGATATTTCCTAAATGCTTTAAGATGTCCTAATGTTTTTTTTGTATGTAGGGCAGATAATTGACTGCTCATATTCCAAATGTTAGCAATACCAGAGCTTGCAATATTGGATTAAATGAGTTTATGTGGCCCACCACCCCTATAATACCTAGGTGTCTGGTTAGACTGTAAACTCTCCTTCCAGACTCACATCAAGCATCTCCAATCCAAAATTAAATCTAGAATCGGCTTCCTATTTCGCAAGCAAAGCATCCTTCATTCATGCTGCCAAACATACCCTTGTAAAACTGACTATCCTACCGATCCTTGACTTCGGCGACGTAATTTACAAAATATTTTCCAACACTCTACTCAGCAAATTGGATACAGTCTATCACAGTGCCATCTGTTTTGTCACCACAGCCCTATGTACTACCCACCTGTATGCTCTCGTTGGCTGGCCCATATTCGTCGCCAAACCCATTGGCTCCAGGTCATCTATAAGTCTTTGCCAGGTAAAGCCCCGCCTTATCTCAGCTCACTGGTCACCATAGCAGCACACACCCGTAGCACACTCTCCAGCAGGTATATTTCACTGGTCACCCCCAAAGCCAACTCCCCCTTTGGCTGCCTTTCCTTCCAGTTCTCTGCTGCCAACGACTGGAACGAATTGCAAAAATCACTGAAGCTGGAGACTCATATCCTCCTCACTAACTTTAAGCATCAGCTGTCAGAGCAGCTTGCAGATTATTGCACCTGTACATAGCCCATCTTTAAATAGCCCACCCAACTACCTCATACCCATATTTTATTTATTTTTTGCTCCTTTGCACCCCAGTATCTCTACTTGCACATTCATCTTCTGCACAGCTATCACTCTAGTGTTTAATTGCAAAATTGTAATTATTTTGCCATTATGGCCTATTTATTGCCTTACCTCCCTAATCTTACTTCATTTGCACACACTATATAGACTTCTATTGTGTTATTGACTGTACGTTTGTTTATTCCATGTATAACTGTGTTGTTTGTGTCGCACTGCTTTGCTTTATCTTGGGCAGCTCGCAGTTGTAAATTAGAACTTGTTCTCAACTGGCCTACCTGGTTAAATAAAGGTGAAATAAAAAATAAATAAAAACATTTGGGGAAATTCTCCCATTCTTCTCTGCAGATCCTCTCAAGCTCTGTCAGGTTGGATGTGGAGCATTGCTACACAGCTATTTTCAGGTCTCTCCAGAGATGTTCGATCGGGTTCAAGTCCCGGCTCTGGCTGAGACATTGAGACTTGTCCCGAAGCCAATCCTGAGTTGTCTTGGCTGTGTGCTTAAGGTCGTTGTCCTGTTGGAAGATGAACGTTTGCCCAAGTCTGAGGTCCTGACTGTTCTGTTTTCATCAAGGATATATCTGTGCTCCATTCATCTTTCCCTTGAACCTGACTAGTCTCCCAGACCCTGCCACAGAAAAACTTTGCCACAGCATGATGCTACCACCATGCTTCACCGTAGGGATGGTGCCAGGTTTCCTCCAGACGTGACGCTTGGCATTCAGGCCAAAGAGTTCAATTTTGGTTTCATCAGACCAGAGAATCTTGTTTCCCATGGTCTGAGAGTCTTTAGGTGCCTTTTGGCAAACTTCAAGTGGGCTTACATGTGCCTTTTACTGAGGATGGTTGTCCTTCCGAAAGGTTCTCCCATCTCCACAGAGGAACGCTAGAGCTCTGTCAGAGTAACTATCTGGTTCTTGGTCACCTCTCTGACCAAGGACCTTCTCCCCCGATTGCTCAGTTTGGCCAGGCGGCCAGCTCTAGAAAGAGTCTTGGTGGTTCTAAACTTCTTCCATTTAAGAATGATGGAGGCCACTGTGTTCTTGGGGACCTTCAATTTTGGTACCCTTCCCCAGATCTGTTCCTCGACACAACCCTGTCTCAGAGCTCTACGGACAATTCCTTCTACCTCTTGGCTTGGATTTTGCTCTGACATGCACTGTCAATTCTGGGACCTTTATATAGACAGGTGTGGGCCTTTCCAAATCATGTCCAATCAATTGAATTTACCACAGGTGGACTCCAATGACGTAGAAACATCTCATGGATGATCAATGGAAACAGAATGCACCTGAGCTCAATATCGAGCCTGATAGCAAAGGGTCTGAATACTTTAGCAAATTTTTGCAAATACCATATTTACAAACACCTGTTTTCGCTTTGTCATTATTGGGTATTGTGTGTAGATTGCTGAGGATTTTTTTCTTTCATCCATTTTAGAACAAGGCTGTAACAAAATGTGGAAGAAGTCAAGGGGTCTAAATACTTATCGAAGGCACTGTGTGGGAGACCTTAGAGATATGGAAAAACATGGTTGTGCTTTGTTATACCTCGGGTAGCGGTATCTCGAAGACTAAATCCCTTTTTGAAGATTGGCCATTAACGTACTGGGTTGGAGTTCCAAACGGAACGATATGACCACTCATGTAAACTTTTTTCTGCGCCCTGATTGGACATTGCATACAGTCAGTTGCGGGACAGGATTGATTTCTATCTCTTGCGTTGCAACTAAGTTGCTGGCAACTTTTGGGGTGACACACAGCATCATAAATGCCACTTTGTTGCAATCAACAGAAATTGCGTCCAAATTGCTTCGTGTGACATCGGCTTTAGTCTTCTCTTCTCCTACAGAATATCTATGCCATGGACCTCCGTAGTGCACACAAAGTCCCAGATACCCCTCGTCTGCGCCTCTCCCTTACGCGCTCCATGGGCTCCGAGCTGGACCAGGGCAGTCTGCCATACAGGGCGGGGGAGGGAGGGAGCGTCTACCGCCGCCTGGCAAGACGCAAGAACAAGCAGAGGGTGTCCAAACCTGTGCCTGACAACAATTCCCTCCAACCACTGACCCGCATACAGGACCCCATGGAGCATGAATGGCAAGGCGCAGAGGAGAGACCGGAATCAGAGTTAACAACAGACACACGTGAAAACAGTCAATTCAGTTTGTTTTCTATCAAACATTTAATGAAATATTTGATCATCTATTTTTTATCTCGGTTTGAAGGTCAGGATTGGTCCTATTTGTGGTATATTGATCTAATTTCCTGTCTCTTTCTCTCTTAAGGGCATAGCCGGTCAGAGTGCAGCTCTCCCATGATGGAGCAGGAAGTGGAGGAGCCGACTGACAGAGTGGAGAGTTGTGGTTCCGCACTGGGCTCTGGAGATGAGACATTGGGGGGTGGGGCCTTGTTGAGGGTGACAGGGGCATGGTACAGGTCAGAGGGTAGGACCTCTGAAACTGGACAGGAACAAATAGATAGGACTGACCAATCAGAGAGCTGTGTTTCTGCAGAGGGACCAAAAGACAACATTAGCAATAGGTTGGTGGACAGTGCCACCGAAGTGGAATTGGGGACAGATACCTTGATTGACAAGGTAGAAAGGTTAGGCACAGATAATGTTATTGAGAGGGTAGAGGGGTTGGGGACAGATTATTTTATTGACAGGGTAGAGGAGATGGGGGGACATATTCTGATTGACAGGGATAGCACTTCAGTGGTGGATGTTGGAGATGAAACCGTGGCTGATGGTTCAGTGGTCTGTACCGATGTTGAGGTTGCAGAGGAAGTGGTGGAGAATGACACAAAACAGCAAGGTGAAGAGGTTGTGACACAGTGTCCAGACAGTAGTGGCGCAGAAGTGAATCCTGGCAAAGTGATTGTGACCGATGTGACTATCAACTCTTTGACCGTAACTTTCAAAGAGGCCTTGGCAGCTGAAGGGTTTTTTAAGAGCTGAAGGACAGAGTTCTGAGAGGATTAGAGAACATGTGAGGTTATACATGAAATGCAGCCCATATGTTGAATTTACCACATTGGAACATGTTTAGATAAACAACCACAATATAATTTGTCATTAAAGATGTTTACAAAGCCTATGAAAATAAATTGATACCAATTACTAGGGTTTTGGTGAGGTATTGTACCTTAGAGAATTGGGTGGTAATTTTCACATTGTGTTTGGTTCTGAAAAGAAGATTAGTAAGAGAGGATGAGGGAGAGAGCAGTTGACTCCTGAATGTCATATTTATAACATTACTACTTCTCCAACGTCTCTTATTCCAGGAGGCTCATTTCGGTTGCTCTTTTTTCTAACGCTTTTGTATTGTCGTCTGTCTTCCTCAGTATTAACAGTAAGTTGTGCATGTCCTGTATGTCATGCACACCCTTGTCCTCCATTCGATTTGTTAGTTTGATTTCTATAACAAAGACATAGAAAGGAGAGAAGGAATGCCTGGAGGGATAGAAGTTTAGCATTTCAAGATGAAGGCTGGCTGTGTTGAAGTATTGTTTTTCTTTATTTTACTTCTCAAATTAAAAGAGCCTACCTGAATCTATTTTTGTAAAACCATTTGATAGTCCACCCCTCTTGCTAAGCCTTTGTGCATTTCTAAAGAGGAGATATCAGTTTACACCACTCATTCCCAAATGTGTTTTTTAGGTCTCATTTCATTTACTCCTTTTTCTAACGCTTTTGTATAAAGTCGACTGTCTTCCTCAGTATTTACAGTAAGTTCTGCATGTCTCCTGTCAATCACGCACAGCCTTGTCCTTCATTTCATTTAATATGTTTATTTCTATGACAAAAATAGAAAGGAAAGAAGGAATTCCTAAAAGGATAGAAGTTCAGCATTTCAAGATGAAGGCTGGCTACGTTGAAGTATTGTTTTTACTTCCAGGTAAAACAAAAAAAAAGGCATATTCTTGTATTACCAATTGATAGTCCACCCCTCTCACAAAGCCTTTGTGCATTTCTAAAGAGGAGATATCAGTTTACACCATTGTTGCAGTAGGAAATGTGCAAATTGAAGCAAATGTTCTCAGTTGTATTTATCGCATGTCACATGTAAAAGCTAAATTAAATGTCACGTGTTGAAAAAATGTATCTTTGGTCACAATGACATGTCAAATGTCTTCTCTATACCATATGCCTAGAAATACAGTGTAAAATCTACTTGTGTTTGAGATTCATATAAACAGGATGGATATTACCTCAACATTTTAGCATGGAATAAAACATGTTAGCGGTAACAGAAGTGTCCTCACTGGTCCATTTTAGCAGCCGTTTTGGAAATGCATTTGCAGAAACTTGTGCCTCTTATCACCACTAGGGGTCAGTCTCCTCAGGGAACCACGTACAGTGGGGAGAACAAGTATTTGATCCACTGCCGATTTTGCAGGTTTTCCTACTTACAAAGCATGTAGAGGTTTGTAATTTTTATCATAGGTACACCTCAACTGTGAGATGAAATCTAAAACAAAAATCCAGAAAATCACATTGTATGATTAAGTAATTAATTTGCATTTTATTGCATGACATACATATTTGATACATCAGAAAAGCAGAACTTAATATTTGGTACAGAAATCGTTGTTTGCAATTACAGAGATCATACGTTTCCTGTCGTTCTTGACCAGGTTTGCACACACTGCAGCAGGGATTTTGGCCCACTCCTCCATACAGACCTTCTCCAGATCCTTCAGGTTTCGGGGCTGTCGCTGGGCAATACGGAGTTTCAGCTCCCTCCAAAGATTTTCTATTGGGTTCAGGTCTGGAGACTGGCTAGGCCACTCCAGGACCTTGAGATGCTTCTTACGGAGCCACTCCTTAGTTGCCCTGGCTGTGTGTTTCGGGTCGTTGTCATGCTGAAAGACCCAGCCACGACCCATCTTCAATGCTCTTACTGAGGGAAGGAGGTTGTTGGCCAAGATCTCGCGATACATGGCTCCATCCATCCTCCCCTCAATACGGTGCAGTCGTCCTGTCCACTTTGCAGAAAAGCATCTCCAAAGAATGATGTTTCCATCTCCATGCTTCACGGTTGGGATGGTGTTCTTGGGGTTGTACTCATCCTTCTTCTTCCTCCAAACACGGCGAGTGGAGTTTAGACCAAAAAGCTCTATTTTTGTCTCAGACCACATGACTTTGTCCCATTCCTCCTCTGGATCATCCAGATGGTCATTGGCAAACTTCAGACGGGCCTGGACATGCACTGGCTTGAGCAGGGGGACCTTGCGTGCTCTGCAGGATTTTAATCGAGGACGGCGTAGTGTGTTACTAATGGTTTTCTTTGAGACTGTGGTCCCAGCTCTCTTCAGGTCATTGATTACTGCCGTGTAGTTCTGGCCTGATCCCTCACCTTCCTCATGATCATTGATGCCCCACAAGGTGAGATCTTGCATGGAGCCCCACAGCTCCCTGGTCTTGGCCATTGTGGAGAGGTTGGCGTCTGTTTGATTGAGTGTGGACAGGTGCAGTTAATACAGGTAATGAGTGGAGAACAGGAGGGCTTCTTAAAGAAAAACTAACAGGTCTGTGAGAGCCGGAATTCTTACTGGTTGGTAGGTGATCAAATACTTATGTCATGCAATAAAATGCAAATTAATTAAAAATCATACAATGTGATTTTCTGAATTTTTGTTTTAGATTCCGTCTCTCACAGTTGAAGTGTACCTATGATAAATATTACAGACCTCTACATGCTTTGCTAGTAGGAAAACCTGCAAAATCGGCAGTGTATCAAATACTTGTTCTCCCCACTGTATTTAGGTCGATCCCCCCACCCCAAAATAACATGCACTCTTAATTTGACTAGCTACAAGAAAAAAATATTCAGCACATCATTCATTTTCATTTTATTATAAAAAAACAGTATTTGAGTCCACAGTTCTTTGTACAGTAAAAAATATTAAATTAAACTCTCAATGTTCTGAGCAGAAAGATAAATTGGGGTTGGGAGGAGGGACAGCAATTATTCTGGGGCAGGAGAAGGGGACCAGTGCATTGGGCTCTTGAGCTGCTGGGGTTAAGTCCAGAGGGAAAAGTAAGGGTGAGGCAGAGTGTGACTGGTCAAAACTCTCCCCTTCCTCAGTTCTATGCAGCACAGTTCATTTGGATCCATTCCCTCTGTTTTACAAGAACCGTAATGTCCTATGCACTGGCGGACCCCCCCATACCTCATGTACTCTAAACTTTACAGGCATATAGGTATGTGCCCCCCACCTCCAATACTAAGTGTCTTACAGGAGTGCTCACACATGAGGGTGAGGGAGGGCATGTGTGTTCAGTGAGAGGGATGGCCCTTCCAGTATTGATGTCCAATGGCTAGGCATTTCAAATGTAGTCTCCATTGGCCACTGAAACTTGCAGCAGGCCCTCAACCACAAAAACACTCATTTTATTCCAGATTGAAAGCCCAACCCAGACATCAGTGAAATGAAATAACCCCACCCTCATTTCAATAACAAAAATATATTCTATATGAATTGTAGCAGTCTTAGGGTATATGCCAACAAACCATCAAAAAACAAAAATAAATAAAGTAAACCCAAACTTAAATGAAAGATATGCATGATGTTTGGATTTATAATATTAATCCAAATCACTCTGCTAAACTGATTTATGGATAAATTACAATAAGTCCATTGCATTAAATCATTTGCTCTTACATTTTTATTTTGTATTTCTTTAAAAAAAATCTTAAACATTTCTTAAAAAGGCAAATACTCCCATAGTCCCAAACCCCAAAAATATTACCTGCGTCGTATTCTCTAAGGGAGATACCATCCCCCTATTTGTACACAATTGGCAAAAAATATATTAACAGCAATAACTTACCATTCATTTATTAATTAATCGACGTGTTGATTTATAGTTGTATCTCCCATAGGAAGTTCACTTCAATGTATTTTTTTATTGAAAACATTAAATAATATTAATAGTAAAAAAAGAAAAAAAAGAAAGGCTAACACTGTCCCAGGTGCAGTCCCGAAAGCACGGCGAGGCTACATGTCTAAAGTGTTATGATTAATGTTCTGCCCAAGGTCCTGGCTGTTCCCAGACAGCATGTCAGGTCCTCCAGGCCCATGGAGACCACCCATCCCACTGAGTTGAGACAGCATGGCATTCTGGTCTGACCCAAACTGGTCCATTGAGTTCTGCTGCTGAGGCGGCTGTTGAGAGGGGACCACCATACCAGGGTGGTGCTGGGGTAGCTGGCTCGGGTGCGGGGAGCCTGTCTGGGTCTGTGGGGAGATATGGTGAGGGGAAGGCTGGGGCTGCATGCGCGGGGAGGGGCTAGAGTGTGGTGGCTGGGACTGGGGTCGCGGGGAGGGCTGTGGCGAGCGCACTTGGTTGCTGAGGGACGTAGACAGCGTCTGGCCCTGCAGGTGAGGGGACTGGGCCATCTGCTGCTGGGGGCTCATGGGGCTGCTGTGCTGGGCCGGAGAGCCCCCACCCAGGTGCTGCTGCTGTTGAAGCAGCCTCTGGTGCAGTGCCTGCTGGAGCAGAGCCTGGGAGGACTGCGGCTGGGGGGCGCCCTGCGGGGGCTGGGGCTGCTGAGGGGGGCCGCCTACTCCAGTACCCGGACCCCCCTCAGCCCCCTGGTGGCCCACCATGGCATTCTGGTGTTGTTGCTGCTGCTGCTGCTGCATCTGAAGTTGGTGCTGATGCTGGAGCCTCTGCTGGAGCACTGCAGCAGCCTGCTGCTGGGCCACCGTGCTGGGGTAACCCTGCTGCTGCTGCCCTGGCTGGGCTCCAGGCTGCTGCTGCAGTCCAGACTGGCCCTGACCAGGCTGCTGGGGGGCCATGCCCGGCTGGCCCATGTAGCCCTGCTGCTGGAACTGGGCATGGTTCCCAATCTGTTGCTGCTGCTGTTGCTGTTGTAGTTGGAGATGCCTCCTCATAAGGAGCTCTCTGAACTGGGGATTTATGTTGGCCATGTTAGGTGCCTGCTGGCCTGGCATCCCTCCTTGCTGATGCTGTTGATGCTGCTGAAGTGCTGCCACCTGTTGCTGCTGCAAACTAAGCATAGGACGCTGCTGCTGCGGTTGCTGTTGTTGTTGTTGTTGTTGTTGTTGTTGTTGTTGCTGCTGCTGTTGTAGCTGCTGTAGCTGGGTCATGGTGGGCATGTTGACTCCCTGACCCATGTGCATACCTGGCTGACCAGCCACAGCATTCACATTGACCTGTTGGCCACCCATACCTCCTGGAACTCTGCCTGGACCTGGCCCGCCAGGGGCTCCTGGGGGTCCTGGGCCCCCCTTATACTTGGAGGCTCTCTGCTTGATAAAGGCAGCCATTAGCTGAGGGTTTGAGCGGAGGATGTTGAGCACCTGCTGTTGCTGCTCGGGTGAGCTGGGGGAGCGAAGGGTACGCAGCAGTTCCTGAAGGGCAGCCTGCGGGAGGTTCCCACCCCCAGCCGCACCACCTTGCTGCACCATACCAATCAACCCACCAGGTCCCTGAGCCTGCTGCCGCTGTTGCTGCTGAGGCGCCACCATGCCTGGATGTCCCATCATGGCTTGCCTCTGTTGGGGTGGCATTCCCTGGCCGGCCCACTGTTGCTGGGGGTTCTGAAGCGGGGGACCAACCCTCTGCTGCTGCACCTGTGGAGGCAGCTGGCCCTGGGGGTTAGGCTGCTGGGGCTGCTGCTGCATGGGGCCAGGGCCCACCATCATACCTGGAGGACCCTGCTGCTGCTGCTGCTCCATGTGAGCCCTGGCAGCAGCCTGAGCCTGGGGAGGCAGCCCCTGGGCCCCCACCATGCCCACCCCAGGGTGGGCCATGCCCATCTGGCCCTGGGGCTGTTGGTGGTGAGGGTGCAGAGGCATCATGCCAGCTGCCTGCGCCGCCTGCCTCTGTAGGGACATCTTCCTTTGGGCGTCTGCCACTTGTTGAATCTTCATGGCGATCTCCACAGCCGCTGGAGGAGGCCCTGAAGGAGGTTGCTGCTGCTGCTGGGGCATAGAAGGCTGGCCAGGGTTGGGCTGCTGTTGTGGTGGTTGCTGCTGAGGTGGTGTGGCTGGTCCCAGGCCCGGTTTGCCTTGGGACTGAGGGTGCGGTGAGGAGCCTGGAGGCCTGTTGGTGTAAGGGGACAGGCTGTTGGGGTGTTGCTGGAGCTGTTGAGGGTTTGAGGCTTGGGACTGCTGCTGGACCTGAGGAACCATCTGCTGTTGCTGGGGGGAGTTCATCATCCCCCCTCCTCCAGGCATCTGCTGAAACTGGTGGTGAAGCTTGTGGTGCTGCTGAGGCATCCCACCTTGCTGCAAAGTTCCTCCACCACCCATCCCTGGCTGGGGCCCAGGAGGCATATTGGGCTGGGTGGGTGTCTGTGGTGTTGGGGGCTGGGTGCCTCCTGATGTGGGTGTACTGGGGGCTGTGGTGCCATTGTTACCTGGTGATGGCAGCCCCCCAGGAGGTCCTCCTCCACCGCAAGCAGGCTGGCCCACCCTTTGCATGCTGGCCATCCTTCTCCGAAGCATCTGAGCCTGCTGGAGACGGTGCTGGAGTTGCTGCTGGCGGAGCTTGTGCTTGATGTTGAGGCAGAAGGGTACGGGGCACTTGTTCTCCTGGCAGTGTTTGGCATGGTAGCAGCACAGAGCAATGAGTTGCTTGCAGATGGGGCAGCCACCGTTGGTCTTGCGCTTGCATCCCTTGGTGTGCTGCACCACACGTTTCATCTTCTGGCAGGACGGCAGGGAGCAGTTGGCATTGCGGCATTGGCAGGCGTGGACCAGGGACTGAATGCAGCGCTGAATGCTGAGGCGGCGGGAGTCCCCGGGGCTCTGAGTGGCAGCGGCCGCTGCGTTGTTGCTCTCGTCGTCCAGGCCCAGGCCCAGCTTCTCCATCTTGTGTTCATGGCCCTTAGTGTTATAGCAGGTGATACACAGGTCGTAGTCCTCGCAGACGGTGCAGTGGAAGCGTGTCTCCACGCTGGCCTTGCACTCGTTGCAGGTGTAGACGAAGCGGTCCTGGCTCTGATTGTGTAGCTCCACCAGCATGCACATGGAGCTCCACTTGGCTCTCCTCAGGGAGGAGAACTCCAGGTGCTTGTCCCGGGCCAGCGTCAGGAAGGCGTCACGCCCATCCATCAGGTCGCAGGCCATTAGGGGGTCCGGGTCCGTGATGGGGGGCAGGGAGTTGGCAGTAGGGCCGGCGATGAGACGGATCACAAAGAACACCTGTATGGGGCAGAGAAGAAAGGATGAGCACTGGGACTGAGAATGTGTTTGTGTGTGTGGCTTTTTTTAGAAGATGGCGACAGCATCAAATACCTCCTTGTGTTTCTCCATACAAGCGTAGAGCTTCTGGGAGAGGTCATTGGACACATTGGGCATCCCTGGTTTCTTCTTATTGGCTCGGATCAGGCTGCTGTTCTTGTTCTTGCTCGTCTTCTTACTGTTCTTCTTTTTGGCATTCTTGCTGTCACTTTTCGGGGCCTATGTGTGGAGAACACCAGATTAAACGCCAATACATTCCATTAAAGCACTGAATCTGAAGCAGCCTCGAAATTGACCCAATTAGCAATGGTTCGTCTGTCTATCTACCCCCATCATATTATTGAGGACAACCAATATCCCACACCCTGTAGCATATTCACAAAAACACTCCCCTCTCCTGTTGTATTGAAGTCCTTACACTCACATCTACGCTCTCGCTGGAGGTGCTGTTCTCCTCCCTCTTCCTCTCCTCCTCCTCCTGCTCCAGCTCCTTGATGCTCTCCTCCAGCACGTTGGGCCAGAAGTCCCCCTCAAAGTATGGTAGTTCGTTGGCGCTGGTGAGACGGTCCTCTGTGGCCTGCTTGAAAACATCCTGAAACAGAGCATGAATAAGATGTGTCAAGGGGGGGGGGGGGGGCTCCATGCATACAATTACCTCAGAAGAAAGCAGTTGGATTTCTGCCTGGCACAGCCTGTGCTATGTCTGACAAAACAAAACTGATTGTAGTCACCTTGTAGTCATGCACAATGCGCTCAACTACGGCCTTGTCCAGCATCTTCTTGTACCACTCCTGTAGACGCTTGGGCTTGGGGATCTTCTGGTCCACAGGATGACAGTGGAAGATGTAGTCGTCCCCTTCACTTGGGGGACAAGCCCAGATGTGCCCCGTTGTAAACCTGCCATGGGAGAGGTAGGGTTGAAGAATCAGACCAGCAACTGGAAAGAGTGAATCTTATTAGAACAGTAAAGTAGAATGAAATCTGCAACCGACCTTTTAGAGATTTAGTACATATCATTACACTATGTTTAGAGTGATGAGGTCAAGTCATGTTCTCAGGAATCTATACCCACTAATAGGTTGAGCTTAGTTATAAAAAATAAAAAATATATATTTTTTTTAAAGGGCCTTGTCTCTTACCCCAACTTCTTGACGTACTCCAGGTACCCTATGAGTATCTCATGGTAGACGCCTGTGCGGAGGTGTCGAGGTTGGAAGAAGTGCACGCTGTCCAGGTAAGAGATATACACGCGTCTCTGGTTGGGCGGAGGGCTGTCTGAACCGTACTCCTGCACATGCATGCCGAAGAAGCAGACGTCAGCCCCGTCTATGTCCTCGAACGCAAACAGCGCCTTCGTCCTGTAGGGAAAGGACTCGGACATCTCCCCGGTGTCCACAAACCTGTATCAGTTAAAGGAGAGCGTAAGTAGACACACCCACACAAACCTGTATCAGTTAAAGGAGAGCGTAAGTAGACACACCCACACAAACCTGTATCAGTTAAAGGAGAGCGTAAGTAGACACACCCACACAAACCTGTATCAGTTAAAGGAGAGCGTAAGTAGACACACCCACACAAACCTGTATCAGTTAAAGGAGAGCGTAAGTAGACACACCCACACAAACCTGTATCAGTTAAAGGAGAGCGTAAGTAGACACACCCACACAAACCTGTATCAGTTAAAGGAGAGCGTAAGTAGACACACCCACACAAACCTGTATCAGTTAAAGGAGAGCGTAAGTAGACACACCCACACAAACACTGTATAGGCGCTGTACCACGAGAACAGATAACGTTGTTAGGATAAGTCTAACTCTCCAGTCTACAATGGGACTAATTGAAATCCCACACGAACCGTGAGTCCATTTACGCTAGGATCAATTTGACATCTTCCTCGGTAGTCTATATTTGACTCCATATTAAAGGATCACTACCCCTCAAGACTCTCACCTGGACTTCATGCCTGGCTTGACCTCCACCACCTTGTCGGAGACATGGACCACACGGATAGTGACGTCACCAGACTCTGGATGGTTCTGCCGCCTGAGGTAGTCATTCACTCGCCCCTCTAGGAAGCTGCCCAACTTAGTTTGAGGTAGCCCTGTGAAAATTAAGTAGGGGAAGAATAGAATGGGAGAGGGAGGGAGAAAGAGGAGGAATGATGGAGGACGGAAGGAAGAGAGGAAATGGGTGATAGAGATTAGAGGAAAGGTCACATGGTTTCGGTAAAAGCCAACCCAGTCTGGGGTGGTAGGTGGGTGTATAGGGGTTATGTCTGTTAAGTAGCTCAGAGCAGAGAACTTCACTAGTGACATTAAAGACGGAAGAACCACTGGGCTCTAATCTGGCAGTTAAAAAATGTTTTTATAAAAGGGCAAGTCAGAAGCATACAAACTCAACCACTGACTGCTTCTAGAGTGTTTCAGAGTACTCTGGAGTCAGTCTAAGGCACTTGGTCAATTCTAAATATCTAAAATGCCCTGATAGCTTTGTCAATTTGGCAACTAACATATCTGAGACTTGGACTAATCCTCTGAACACTCAATAAATCAAAAGAGATGACAAGGTGTAAACTAGATCTGACACCATATAAGGACATTTCCTCCTCTTCCATTCAATACATATTTCATTGAGATCCTTGTATGAGTCTAGGCCAGTTGGTCCTTTTAATTTGCACGCCCGCTCGCCTACCTGTGGCTCCCTAAAAACTTTGCCTTCATTGAGGGTGTGGAGAATGGGATGGGGGAGGTAAGAATTTCCACACGTGGAAGGATTTTAGGCTCGCAAAAACAGGACAACTGTCAAAAAGTTGTGGGGAAAAGCGTGAGTATCGATGCCATTGCAAACTGAAAACAATTCACCCAAAAGATGATGATTTCTGGACAGTGGACACCCACTAAGGAAAAAAAAAATGACATAAATAAGGCTCCAACAAGAAAAAAAAGAAAAAAATTAAAAGGAGGTCCATGACTGCCACGGTGACACATAAACCTTAAAAGCAGCAAACAGTAAACCGAGAAACCCTAAATGACAATGTTTTGCCATGGCCAGTGTGTACAGGCCTGGGATAAGAGTGAAATCAAACCAGAAAAAGCTGCAGCGGACAGGCAGCGGCAACTATTGTCTGAGGACTGGCTTCTGAAATACAAAAATAGGGTTGGTTACATATAACATTTTCACTGGGGAGGTACGAAAGGGTTGGGTCATGGAAATGGAAAAATAATGGAAAAGGGTAGAATGTGTGTTAACTGGAACACTCGTCCTCTCGAGTAGTGTATCAGGGCGTAGGGAATTAAACCAGACTGCCTCGGAGGAAATAAGAAAATTATTTGGAATACACAGTGCACCAAATCATAAATTTAAACAACGATTTGAAGGGGGGAAAAAGTCAATTGTGTCTTCACATGAAAGTATGGTGTTATACTTGTGGGATGTGTGTTTAGGAAATTAGCATGTGTCAGTAACAGAACCAAAGGAGAAGAGGGATAAAGAGAACACCGAAAAGAAACGGCTGAGTGACTGGTGAGGGGAGGGGAGACAGACTGACACCCCGGATGAAGATGACGGTAGATGAGCAACCCCCTTTTTATACTTACTCCACTTACTTCTGGCTGCGTATTTGTTCTCTTTCCGCGTCTTATTGGCCTTCTTAAGGCAGCTGTCACATACAAAGCTGTGGAGATGAGAGGAAAAGGAACACACTTTAAAATACATCATACATGCATTTGTTATTTACCATTTCTCAGTGGCCTTCAGCTTCACTTATTTGCCCTACTGAATAAGTTGTCTGCAATGAATGTTGTAAGGTATTGCTGAGGGTCATGATGGCAAACGGGCAACACAACCACGGCAAGATTGAACCTGGAACTGCACCTTGGAATAAAGTGGGCGGTTTTACAGTTCTAACAGTCGCATTAACGTAAGATGTACAGAATGAGTATGCAAGTTGGCTCACCCTGCCGGCCATATGGTGTCATTATGCAGGACACAGATTTGGTGCATTTTACGCCCGCAGTCGGTACATTCCACAAGCCTACAGAAAAGAGAGAGGTGGACAGAGAGAGTCACAGGTTATTGATACCATGTGTCACACACGGGAAAAGTCATTATCTTCTCAACAGGAGGTTCAACTAGCAGAACAGTTCAAACACAAAAGCCATGACGATAACCTAGAGTAACTGACTAAAGCACAGTAAAGATTAAATATTACAGTTAACAAATATTTCACAGTATCTAAAGTTTCTGCAAATGTACCACATGGAAAACGTATGGTTTAAAACCAAGTACAGATCAAATGTAAAGGGAAAAAAAGAGTAGGTACCATTCTGGGTCGAGTGTGTCATTCTTCTTCCTCTGAAACTGATCTTTGCTGATGGACCTGTGAAGAGGAGGGAGAGAGGCCCAGGAGTGTGGGAGGTAAGAACAGACTCAAGCCAATCACTGGGCCAGAAATGCAATGTACTATATTACAGCCACAAAGAAGTCACAAGCAATAAGAGCAGGCTCTGGCTTTATACAGGCTAGGATTCAGACATTTTGAAAACATCATCTAACACTTCTGGAACATTAGGAGCCCTTGGGTTTTAGCTGAAAAGAGGCAGAAATCAAGTAAAAGGATGGAGACGGCAGTTGAGGTGAACTGCTGCCTTAAGAGGTAGAGGAGAGAGAAATGCATTTGATCTTTATTTTAAGTTGACCATTTCACTAAGGGAGAGACTGAAAAGGTATTCAGTGATGGGGAGAAAGAGAAGTCCCATTGAAGAGCTTAAACATTTCTCAATCGCATTGATAAATCAAGGGAACCAAACAATATTTACATGTCATCAAAATGAGCAATAGAAGAACCATGTCAGTATTAACATGGTGGGGGGGGGGGGGGCTGGTACTCACGTCTGAGGCTGAGAAGGATCATCCCCCAGGGACACGCACTCGCCCTGGATTTCGTTGAAACACTTCTCACAGAAGTGGTACCTGTCAGCAAGAAGCCCAAATTGTGGTGAACTAGACCATTCGCCAACCGCACAGCCAATCACAGAGAAGGCACGAGGAAGCAGTCACCAATCAGGCAGGGCAGGACAGGCCAGGAGAAGAGCAGAGGGCAAGGTCGTCGCCAGGTAGCAGCCAATCATGATGCAGGGTTTTTGTGTGGGCAGGTGTTTTGATTTTGCAGTTAAAATTTGGAGTGGATGATTGGTCACACCAAAGCAGGCCAATGCAGACATCACAAGCGTTAAAAAAGGAGGGAGAGAAGGGAAGAGATGGGGGAAGGGAGGGCAAAATGAATATTAAAAAAGCGTGAAATAAATCGTTACAGGTCAGACGAGGACGATGGAGGGATGAATAGGATGGGAAGAGTGAGGAACATGGAGAACATAACATCCAACGAGGACAGAGATCCAATGCAAAGCACATATTAGTGTCAGTCAGTGAGTGGACGAAAACATAATTAAAGGGATACTCCGAGATTTTGGGAGCGAGGCCCTTTATCTACTTCCCCAGAATCTGATGAACTCGTCGATAACATTTTTATGCCTCAGTGTGGTTAAGAAAGTTAACTAGCGAAAATGCTAACTAGCGTTAGCACAATGACTGGAAGACTATGGGTAATTGTGCTAATGCTAGTTAGCATTGCCTCTCTTCCTTCATACTCGACAGACATAAAATTAATCCACAAGTTAATCTGCCAAAATCCCAAAGTATCCCTTTAAGTTAACACAGTAACAAAGGGGGGGGGGCTCAAAAAACAGTGTGGATGAGGAAAAGCAAGTGGTAGTGCAACAGCGACCCATCATCTTTCTGCTCCATTTATAAAGAGGGTTCCTTTCTTGTGTTGGAGGGGAATTATCATACATGTAGTGAGGTTGTTAATACTATGTTGCCCTAACGTAACTACACTATAGTGATTCTGTCTTGACGGTGAAATGAATCAAGCTTTGTTCAATTAAATGTTCTGCAAATCAAAGTGTTCACTGCAGCTGTGCAGCAATATCGCCCTGCGTCTTATTTTAAGTACTGTGTCCAAAAGCAATTATCTATCCATTTGCCAATTATCAGTTTGATTCAATTCCTTACCTGTAATTGATCAATACATTTCTCTATATATTCTAAGTAGACTAGTGAAAACATGTAGATTTCAAAAAAATCTCAAGACAGGGAACCCACTTTGTAAATGTCAAAAGTGAAAATTAAATTGATGAAGGATGAAGATGAAAATGGTGGCAGGGTATAACCATTTAAAGCCATATTAAAACTTAACTCATCTGTGATTGAACAATGCTATATTGCAGAGAATATCAGCATGCACAATAACATCACAATAACACAATCACTCAAGTAGATTTGTGAAATGTGGATTTATATAAAATATGCATAAAACATGAATTGTGTATGTGTGTGTGTGTGAGCGAGAACCCTTGAGGGTATGAATGACCCTATTCCTTTCAGTGTCTGGGTATGTGAGTTTGTTTGTGCTTCTGTACGCCCCTTACCTGTTCTGGTAGCTGAAATAAGCAGCGTCGCGCGGGATGGTGCATAACTGTTTCCCATAGCAGCATAGTGTTTGAGGGGAAAACTCAAGCTGCAAACATAAGAGGACATAGTAAGAGATAGTCTATGTACTGACAAATACTTAACCAGGAAGCCAATTATTTTGTACGATAGTATGTTTAACAGGCAGTGGTAAGGAGAGAAGGTGAAAGCTGTGCTGTCTTCAATGACTGATGTTACACACATCCACTCACCTTCCTCCCGCAGCAGTAGCCCAGGCCCTGCATGACCGGGTCGATTTCGGCTTCGAACACCTCGGCCAGCTTGGAGCAGTACTTATAGACGCGGGACGTCTTGCGGTTGTACAGCCAGGCGTTGTTAAACATGAGCCAGATGTCATCCACGTATTGCCAGGGCTCCTGGTACTGTCCCGTGTCCAGCTTACGCTTTATCGTCGACAGGTCTATGGGGTTCTTTACAATGTCAAAGTAGTCCTGGAGAGGACCAAGCCCAGGTGTCAGCGAGGTTACGGTTCAGCCCAGAAAGGAAGGTGGGGAGAAAAGGGATGTGGTCATTGATGCAGGGGGGGGGGGGGGGGGGGGGGGGGGGTAGAGAAGACCATGGTCGTCATCATCATTGTAGTTGTTGTTGAAGTAGCAGAAGTTGTGGTGGACATCCAGGTGGAACCAGAGCAGGGGAGAGAAGAGGGTGCAGGGGACAATGTTGATGGCTGCAGAGAGGTTCACATGCAGACAGAGAGACATGACAGCTTCTCCCCTTCACCACTCAAACTTTGCACCATTTCTACATTAAAATGGGGAACAGGCCAAGGAAGGACACTGGGGTGGCCAGGCTTGTCCCCTCCCATTCTGCCCAAAATCAAACTTCTCCTCAAATCAAGACTAGATTAGTACTCTAAAGGCAGACCAACTTTTACATCCAACAGTTATCAGAAATGACAGGAAAAGCACCTGTTGTGCACTGTAAATTTGTGTTTGTTTTTCAAGCAGTGAGACGGTTCCAGAGCAACCGCTTTCTCCTCTACAGACTCTCCTGAAGGAGAACATTTTCAGGGCATGAGTCGGGGTGCAAAGCTGAGGTGAACAGAGCAGTAACATCAGTCAGTCAGGCAGTAACAACACACACGCTGGTAAACTGGCAGCATGGAGGTTGGCAACACGGCAGTCAAAGCCAAGAGCACTGAGACAAAGGGGCAAAGCCAAGGATCTCTCTCCGTCTCCAGGGAAACACAAACAGGAAATGAGACCCTTCACTTTGACAAATAAAGGACACAGCAGCCTGTGATGCATGAACACATGGCACAAAGTATGCTGCATTCCATTCATCTGAGCTCAATTACAACAACTATGAGTGTTGTTTCTACAAGTGTATTGGAAATTGAGGTGTGATAATCCCATTGTGGATGGATAAATCCCTGCACTTATAAAAGTGTGGTATTGCTGGTTATTAAAGCATGTTAAAAGTATTTGAGCAGTTTGAGCCTGGTTGTGTGTTCATGTTGAATACCCAGGTGGTGTTCTGGGGTCAGGTGCATCACTGGGGCTATTGAGGGTTACTGAGGAGAAGTGTGCCAATGACCTCTGAGAATGGAGTAAGTGTGCCCTAGCACTGCTTGAGGAGAATTAAAACTATGGTGAGGACCATACGATATTAAATCCCCCTCTCAGGCTGCATTTACAGTCAGCCTATAGTTCTGATCTTTTTCTACTAATTGGTCTTTTGACCAATCAGATGAGCTCCTCTGCCAATAATTGGGGGAAAAAGATCAGAATTGGGCTGCCTGTGTACATGCAGCCTCAATGGCGTACAAACAATTATTGTAATTAGTGCCAGACATTGCCTGGGTATCTCTTCACAGGTGTTCAATAAGAGGTCTGAGATTTTTTATTTGCTAGCTATTAGCATTATCTGAGACACACTACTGCTACATACAGGCATTGGCACAACTCTTCACATAACTCACAATCAACTTCAACAATACTTATTACTGGCGAGGAACTGTCTAGAAAGCGTCTATGAATAGGCATATGTGGGAGAGAAAAAAAATGCAATTGAAAGAAGGCAGTTGAAAGAATAAAAGTAATGGGCTATGAACATTTTTGGCTAGTAAATTTCCCTTTTAGGGCATGTTACTTTAAACGCAGAACGGTGATGTGCCACTGATAAAATGGCTGCTTATTTTCGGCCTTTTGAAGTCTGATAAAAGGCAAAAACACAAGCCGCAATTAACAAGGCCCAGGGGTCTAACATTCATGGCCAGGGCCAAACCACCTCTCAAGTGTTGATTTTAATCAAAACTGACCGGTAGAAACCAATCCAAAAATATTTTTGTTAAATTCTAACAGACAGAAAGGTTTAAAATTGCATCTCTTAAATGTTACTGACAGACTTATTGATTTCTGCTAACTTGGTTTACAAGCAAAACAAGTTTTAAAAAATGTACATAGCATTGATGTGTTTTTTTTGTGGTGTAAGAGAATTCGAGAGAAACAAGCATGAGCTGACACACACACACCTACCCAAGAACCTACAGTAAAAACCAACTGACCTACGTTTGATGTATAGTATACTCTACCTGAGCAGAGACAACACTCAAATTCAGGATTGAGACAGCTTTCTCTAACACACACACAGTATCACTACAACTCCCCTAGCCAACAGTCACTCCCTCACCCCACTCTTGCACACATGTGGCAGTGGTAAGGATGAAGAGAGGGATGAAAGAAAAAGGAAAAAGAAAAAGGAATGAGAGAAAAATGAACTAAAAAGAACGGTAAGAACGTTTTTAGAGGGAAGCAAAATGGAAGCCAGCGCAGTCCCTTACCAGGTTAGTTTTGTTACTAGTTCGAATACGTACGGGTATTCCCAGTAACTGGGGGTCCACCGGTTGGCGGAAGGGCAGAGACTCAGGGTCTTGGCGGTACAAGGCCTCCAGGGTGGGCATCAGAGCCTGACGCAGCTCCTCAGGCTTAAAGACTGGGGTAGTGGAAAGAGGAGGAGAGAGGGAGCGACAGAGGAGAGGAAGTGGGGATGTTGGCAGTGCAAGTAGTGGAAAAGGAGGAGCAAGAAAGATGTGAAAAATTGTTTTTGATTAGGCTATTTACCGGTGAATACACACGTCGCTTCAAAGATTCATAGCCTAGATCTATACACCATGTCTAGGTGAGAAACAAATGTTGAGGTACATTACTCCAGGTACATTACTCCTATGAAGAAGAGAGGAAAGAGTAAGGGGTGGGGGTCTTACTTTTCCTCTTGTTTTGAGCGCTGGCGGGGGAGCTGTGCGTGCCCGATGCCCCCGACCTCTCCTCTTCGTCTTTGGGCTCAGTCTTCACCTCTGGCTTCCTGTCTCTGTCCTCCATCTTCGGCGTTGCTACCGATGACGATGTGTCCATAGGCTCGCCCTTGCAGCCGTCGCCTGAAGGCTTCTCCTTCTTAATCTGAGAGGGGACATCATGTTCAATATCCTATACACATTTCCAGACATCATCCTGAATGTAATAAAATCTGTTAGCTGTGTGTAAAATAATCTTCACCGCGCTGGCTAGCTAGCACTGTCTTTTGCTTTTGGACCCCTGCCTTAGAAAAACTGGAAGCCTCACCTCAGGTTTCTCCTCTGACTTGATGTCTGCCTGTCCCTTGCCCATCTTCCCAGAGGCCTTCCCCTCACCCTGGTCCTCAGCATCCTCATCGTCCTGCTGTTTCACCTCCATCTTGGGCTCAGCTGGGGCAGGGGCGTCAGACGAGGTCAGCTGGGAGCTAGGGTCCACGCTGCTCACCGAGGCCGGAGTGGAAGCCTGGCCGTCTGCCGTCAGTGAAGACTTCTGAGACAGCTGGGAGGACAGAGAGAGAAAAGTTAATGGAAAGGAAATGAATAACAGAACCAGCCAAGAAAGATAGTGAAAAGAGTGAACAGGCAAAGACGTAGACCAACAAGGAACAGAGGGCAAGAGAACGGCTACGGTGTCTGTCCAGGCAACGAGGGAAATCTCAGAGACGTGACGGTATATGGGAGGTATAGCCAGAGATCAGGGATCAGCTTAGAAATCCAAAGAAAATAACTTCTGACAACCACAAGGAGTTGGGTTAGTGAGACTATGGGGGAAAACTACTCACTGGAGTTCGCGGAAGCTGGGTTGGCACATGGGCATTCTGGGTAGGCACAGACTGAGCCAGACTGAGGACTCCAGAAGCTCCACCACCGTTTGTCTGCTGTTGGAGCTGACTGGGCTTCTCCGAGTTCATTCCTTGCCCCATTGGCTGTGACGACGCTAGCTGCTGCTGCGGGAGCGGAGCGGCAACCTGGGGCGGGTTGGGCGTGTGAGGCTGGGGGGTTTGCGAGCCTGGCAGACCAGGCGGCGTCTGATGAGGGGTTGGCGTGAGGCTGCGTGCCGGGGAGGGGGAGTTCTGTCGGATGGGGGGGCAGTGCAGGTGTGAGTTGAGCTGAGAGGAGTTTGGCAGTTGCAGGTTGGAAGGAGGGCCTCCACCTACACTGCCTGGCCCCATAGAGCCCTGGGAGGGCCCTGATCCTGCCACTGAGCCTGGCTGGGCTGCAGGGCTGCTGACCGGGAGCGAGGGCGGCGTGGGCATCTGGGCCTGCTGGAAAACACCATGGAGGAGACGGTTAGAGTCTATAGCCAACAACTACTTTACTGTCACCCTTTACTTATAGCATCGGTTCCAGTATCTATTTACCTGTGCCACGCCTCCTTGTGGCCCTGGATGGTTCATGCCGACTGTGCCAGCCCCGAGGCCAGGACTGGACCCAGGAAACTGACCAGGAGGGAGGTACTGGGCCACGTTGGGCTGCCCCATCCGCGTTGGCCCCATACCCATCTGAGTGAGACCAAACAAGATAAATTACTCAATTTTGTTCTAATGAGACCATGGTTAAAATATAATACATTTCTATCAATATTGAATGCAGTTAAACTTAATTTTGATATTTGTAATGAGAGATGGCGACGAACCTGATTTAGAGGTCCACCAAGTGGGAGGGGAGGCGTTGACCTCTGACCTAATGACTGCATACCCATTTGTCCAAACTGATTCATCCCTGAGACAGACGAGAGAGAGCAAACCAGTAACACACATTAGCCACCATTATATGTCCACCCTTCAGACTGGTTCGGTTTGTGCCAAGCAGGAAACTAAGCTGAGCATATACAGTTAAAGTCGAAAGTTTACATACACTTTGGTTGGAGTCATTAAAACATGTTTTTCAACCACTCCACAAATTTCTTGTTAACAAACTATAGTTTTGGCAAGTTGGTTAGGACATCTACTTTGTGCATGACATGTAATTTTTCCAACAATTGTTCACAAACAGATTATTTCACTGTATCACAATTCCAGTGGGTCAGAAGTTTACATACACTAAGTTGACTGTGCCTTGAAACAGCTTGGAAAATTCCAGAAAATTATGTCATGGCTTTAGAAGCTTCTGATAGGCTAATTGACATCATTTGAGTCAATTGGAGGTGTACCTGTGGATGTATTTCAAGGCCTACCTACCTTCAAACTCAGTGCCTCTTTGCTTGATCATGGGAAAATCAAAAAGAAGTCAGCCAAGACCTCAAAAAAAAATGTAGAACGCCACAAGTCTGGTTCATCCTTGGGAGCAATTTCCAAATGCCTGAAGGTACCACGTTCATCTGTACAAACAATGGTACACAAGTATAAACACCATGGGACCACGCAGCCGTCATACCGCTCAGGAAGGAGACGCATTCTGTCTCCTAGAGATGAACGTACTTTAGTGCGAAAAGTGCAAATCAATCCCAGAACAACAGCAAAGGACCTTGTGAAGATGCTGGAGGAAACCAGTACAAAAGTATCTATATCCACAGTAAAACGAGTCCTATATCAACAGAACCTGAAAGGCCGCTCAGCAAGGAAGAAGCCACTGCTCCAAAACCGCCATAAAAAAACCCAGACTACGGTTTGCAACTACACATGGGTACAAAGATCGTACTTTTTGGAGAAATGTCCTCTGGTCTGATGAAACAAAAATAGAACTGCTTGGCCATAATGACCATCATTATGTTTGGAGGAAAAAGGGGGATGCTTGCAAGCTGAAGAACACCATCCCAACCGTGAAGGACGGGGGTGGCAAAATGTTGTGGGGGTGCTTTGCTGCAGGAGGGACTGGTGCACTTCACAAAATAGATGGCATCATGAGGGAAGAAAATTATGTGGATATATTGAAGCAACATCTCGCGACATCAGTCAGGAAGTTAAAGCTTGGTCGCAAAAGGGTCTTCCAAATGGATGACCCCAAGCAAACTTCCAAAGTTGTGGCAAAATGGCTTAAGGACAACAAAGTCAAGGTATTGGAGTGGCCATCACAAAGCCCTGACCTCAATCCTATAGAAAATTTGTGGGCAGAACTGAAAAAGCGTGTGCGAGCAAGGATGCCTACAAACCTGACTCAGTTACACCAGCTCTGTCAGGAGGAATGGGCCAAAATTCACCCAACTTATTGTGGGAAACTTGTGGAAGGCTACCTGAAACATTAAACAATTTAAAGGCAATGCTACCAAATACTAATTTGGTGTATGTAAACTTCTGACCCACTGTGAATGTGATGAAAGAAATAAAAGCTGAAAGAAATCATTCTCTACTATTATTCTGACATTTCACATTCTTAAAATAAAGTGGTGACCCTAACTGACCTAAGACAGGGAATTTTTACTATGATTAAATGCCAGGAATTGTGAAAAACTGAGTTTAAATGTACTTAGCTAAGGTGGAAGTAAACTTCCGACTTCAACTGTAGGAACAACTTACCTGCAGGGTTCTGCATCCTGTTCATCATCAGATTGGGTCCGGTGGGTCGAACCATGGAGGGGTCAGCATGAGAACCATCTGAGAGTGAAGAGAAACGCATTCATTAGCTTTGCATCTATGGCTTCAGTAACCAGGTTTCCATCCAACCATTGCATGCGGATGAATTAACTGACGGCCTGATGGAAACAGGAAATGTGTCTGTAAAATATCCTCATTTCCAAAAACAAAATACGCTAGACAAGGGTGGATAACTGATTAAGCGACAATTCCGGTAGAAATATTGATATAATAACCATCATATCGAAGTAATCTCAGAGTAACGCAATGATATGTTACATTGTAGGCCTACCACCACAACACGACGTGAAAAAGCATGAGTTTATATGCAGATTAAACAAGCTATGATCAACTTCACATGGTGGTTAAGTGCATGGTGATCTTGCAAGTTTCCCCAAAATATTGACGGTAGGCCATTATTTGAATGTTGGTGACAATATGATTGCTGCTTGGCTGCCAATTAACAAATAAAAAGGTTCTTGTTCTTATTCATATCATATAACCCACCCTGTCCACTTTACCAGCATACTTGTGTAATTAACAGTTTCTGTGACAAACCCATCAGTAGAGTTGAAAATGTGATTGAAACACATTGAACTTCTGTTATTAGTTACCGTACCTGAGAATTAACCGCAAAAGTACATTTTATATGCATTCTGTCATTACACATACAATTTCATGCAGCTTAAAAGCTATTTGTCACATGTGCAGAATACAATGGGTGTAGACTTTACAGTGAAATGATTGTTTTCAAGCCCTTCCCAATGATGCAGTTTAAAAAACAGAGAAATCAACTAAAAAAAACAAAACAAGAGGAATAAAATAAGTTTGATGGACACAAACCTCTGCTGGGAGAATGCTAATTTAGTTTTTATGCTGATTTTTGAAGTCTTGAAAATCTGTTGCCCATTGGATGGAAATCTAGCTATTGAAGTAAATAGAGCCAGGCAATTGGGATCAAGCAGTGCAAATCACACCTATGTTGAAAGAGAGTAGCGACAGCTGAAGTCGGAGGTTTACATACACTTTCGTTGGAGTCATTAAAACTTGTTTTTCAACCACTCCACAAATTTCTTGTTAACAAACTATAGTTTTGGCAAGTCGGTTAGGACATCTACTTTGTGCATGACAAGCAATTTTTCCACCAATTGTTTACAGACAGATTATTTCACTGTATCACAATTCCAGTGGGTCAGAAGTTTACATACACTAAGTTGACTGTGTCTTTAAACAGCTTGTAAAATTCCAGAAAATGGTGTCATGGATTTAGAAGCTTCTGATAGGCTAATTGACATCATTTGAGTCAATTGGAGGTGTACCTGTGGATGTATTTCAAGGCCTACCTTCAAACTCAGTGCCTCTTTGCTTGACGTCATGGGAAAATCAAAAGAAATCAGCAAAAAGAATTGTAGACCTCCACAAGTCTGGTTCATCCTTGTGAGCAATTTCCAAACGCCTGAAGGTACCACGCTCATCTGTACAAACAATAGTACCCAAGTATAAACACCATAGGACCATGCAGCCGTCATACCGCTCAGGAAGGAGACGCGTTCTGTCTCCTAGAGATGAACGTACTTTAGTGCGGAAAGTGCAAATCAATCCCAGACCAGCAGCAAGTACCTTGTGAAGATGCTGGAGGAAACGGGTACAAAAGTATCTATATCCACTGTAAAACGAGTCCTATATTGACATAACCTGAAAGGCCACTCAGCAAGGAAGAAGCCACTGCTCTAAAACCACCATTAAGAAAAAGCCAGACTACGATTTGCAACTACACATGGGGACAAAGATCGTACTTTTTGGAGAAATGTCCTCTGGTCTGATAAAACAAAAATAGAACTGTTTGGCCATAATGACCATTGTTATGTTTGGAGGAAAAAAGGGGGAGGCTTGCAAGCTGAAGAACACCATCCCAACCGTGAAGGACGAGGGTGGCAGCATTGTGTTGTGGGGGTGCTTTTCTGCAGGAGGGACTGGTGCACTTCACAAAATAGATGGCATCATGAGGACGGAAAATTATGTAGATATATTGAAGCAACATCTCAAGAAATCAGTAAGGAAGTTAAAGCTTGGTTGCAAATGGGTCTTCCAAATGGACAATGACCCCAAGCAAACTTCCAAAGTTGTGACAAAATGCCGTAAGGACAACAAAATCAAGGTATTGGAGTGGCCATCACAAAGCCCTGACCTCAATCCTATAGAACATTGTGGGCAGAACTGAAAAAGCGTGTGCGAGCTAGGAGGCCTACAAACCTGACTCAGTTACACCAGCTCGGTCAGGAGGAACGGGCCAAAATTCACCCAACTTATTGTGGAAAACTTGTGGAAGGCTACCTGAAACGTTTGACCCAAGTTAAATTGTTTAAAGGCAACGCTACCAAATACTAATTGAGTATGTAAACTTCTGACCCACTGGGAATGTGATGAAAGAAATAAAAGCTGAAATAAATCCTTCTTTACTATTATTCTGACATTTCACATTCTTAAAATAAAGTGGTGATCCTAACTGACCTAAGACACTGACTTTTTACTAGGATTATATGTCAGGAATTGTCAAAAACTGCAGTATGTTGTCAAATGTGTGTGTGTGTTTAAAGTGTCTACTCACTGGACGGCTGTCCAGGGGCCAGAGGTGACTGGCCCATGCCAAGGGGTCCCTGTGGCAGGCCTGAGGGGGACATGCCGGGTTGCGTGGGCATCATGCCCTGCTTCTGTAACCGCGTCCGCCGCTTCTCCTCCAGTTCCTTCTGGATTTTATAGATCTTCTCAGCCAGGAGGTGGTAGTACTCCGCCTGGTAGCGATTTAGGAAATTCAGTAAATGTATATACACCCTCTAGTCCGCCATTACTTGTTGTGGTCAGTTATTGAATACGGTGATTTAAACTTTCTTGTATACTACTGTAATACCAGTCTTCACCCACAACATTGAGGAGTCAGTTCTCACCCTGCTGTTGGCCGACTCGTACATGTCCCCCTCTACTTTACGAGCGTAAGCCACCAGGTTCTCCATCCGCCGGTCCTTCAGCGCAGCCGGGTCCGGGGTGGGGAAGATGGCCTGCACACTGCTCACCCAGCAGACGGATAAAGAGATACAGAGAGATAAGCCAAAAGACACCGACAGCCTGCAATGAACCATAATTGTGTGGTGTGGGTGCAGTCCAGAGTCACATATACAGAGTACCCGTCTAATAGCAACAGCAGATAAAACACTTTTTCGTTTAAACTGCAATGGCCTACGTGTCCCCCTCTGTGACTCTGGTGCAGTCAGGGCAGACTCACAGCTTGTGGACGAGGTGGTTGCGCAGGTCCTGAGTGATGTCCTCGTGCCAGTTCTTCCTCATGCCCGCGGCTGAGGGAGGGGTCGCCATGGGCATGGAGCCCAGGCTGCCCACCCCGCTGCCGTCGTTCATCAAACTGAGAGACGACGAGAGAGAGAAAGAAACGACAAGCTGGAAGTCATAATTTTGCTCAAGGTAGTCAATGAAGTAACTTTGTGAACTTGTGAGTGTGTTGCTGTGTAAAATAATGTTTTTAGTCTTTAGAGCTGGCAGGACCATAAAAATCAGTATTGAATTCCAGGGATAGTGAGTTCTTACCTCGATTAACCTCTACCCCTGCACATTGACTCAGTACCGGTACCCCCTGTATACAGCCTCATTATTGTTATGTATATGTCTTGTTACTTTTTGATTGATTCAATTATTATTTATTATTTTACTTTAGTTAATTTAGTAAATATTTTCTTAACTCTATTTCTTGAACTGCATTATTGGTTAAGTGCTTGTAAGTAAGCATTTCATGTTAAGGTCTACCTACACCTGCTGTATTCGGCACATATGACAAATAAAATGTGATTTCAGGGGGAGGGTATGAGTGTGTTGTTGTACCTTTGCACATTCATATTGTTGTGAAGCATGGCGTCTGGTAGCAGGTTGGACTGATTGGGGGGCTGCACCCCCACCCCTCCATTCATCCCCATGGGGTTCCCTCCTACAGGGGCAGATAAAGAGAGGACAGGTTCAAAGCAGTTCCTTTCCTCAGAATCACAACCATTCACTTTAAAAATGTTCTCCTGCTCAATCAATGACTAAACTAAGAAGTCTGCTACACTGCCCCTGGTTGTTGTTCATTTTTCCTCCTCTTCACCATCACTGTTGTTGACGAGCCAATGCCCACTCACCCATGGCGTTTAACGACCGCATGCCAGGCTGGTTGGGCAGGTTGGACTGCGGCGGTTGCTGAGGCATCTGGTTGCCCTGGTAGGTGAGGCCCAGGGCGGCGTAGGCCCTCTCAATGGAGCTGGGGTCGATCTGGCTGGGTGGGGTGAGGTTAGGGGTGCTGGGCTGACCCCCTGGCACTGCCCCTAATGAGTTGCCCAGGCCAACCCCAGCACTGCTTAGTAAAGCTGTGGAGATGGAGGGAGAGGGAAAAGAAGTGAGAATGAGAGATAATCAACTTGCCATGATCGATGACGGGAACAGATGCTGAACAGGTAGCCATCTTGGTTCAAACACACGTAGTACATCACAATGCAGAGGACGGACACATAGCTCAATACAAACCACACTCACACTGCTGGTTCCTTTTGTCTCCAGCGTTCTTTAGCGGCAGGCAGACAGGACAGTCGTGCCGAGTACAGTTCTTCCAGTGAGAGATGATCTGTCGTGACGAGGCACAGTGTGCCACTGAGGGGGAAGAGAGAGAAAGAAGGAGAGAAAGTGAGACAACTGACAGCGCAACACAATGACCGTGTCCCAGTAGAGACCTAATGTCAGCAATAAGGCGGGAGTGGAAGCCACTTCAGAATATTAACAAACCAAGAATAACAGTATTGAAAAGGACTACCAACTCACCCTGGCAGGACTTGCCAGCCTGGCAGTGGGTCATGTGGTTGAGGACGTTCTTCATGGTGCGGCAGTGGGGCAGGCTGCACTGGCGCACCTCCCCGTTGGCCTGCTCCCGCCGCTGGCACTTGTGGGCGTGGAGCAGGAGCACCAGCTGCTGCTGTATCAGCTTGCGCTTCTCCGGGTCGGCAGTGGGAGGCGCTGCCCCCGGACCTGTTGCCACAGTACCAAGGCCAGCCTGGGCCCCGGCTCCAACCACAGACACTGGCCCTACTGCAGAGGTCTGCTGTGAGGCCTGATGACACAGAGTGAAAAGAGAGTGCGTTAACCAGAGGGGATAGGGGGATGTAGAAGGAAGATGGCTGGGATAGAGGGGCTGTATGGAGGATTAAAGACAAGGGCCTTTAAAAAGGGAGATCAAGTTGACAAGGTGGGATGGGCCGAACTAAGGGCAGTGGGTTGTGAGTTGATTACCACTTAAGTCCAGAGGGTCTTTAATCTAGTATTTTAGTAGGACTGACAACACCAATATCACAATGTTTTTTCCATGGCAAAAATGAAAACACAAAGCAGACCAAACTCTTTAGTTCTTTAAAAACCTGCTGTATGTAAAATAGTGTGTTATAGCTTGGGAAACAAATAACTGACTCTGGATGACAACATAATGACACTTGTTTCCAACACTAGGGCTGTTAGCCTAAAGAAGTTAAATCCACTTCATGTTTTGTTTCCTTGCCACGACACGTATTGCAATACTAGTATTGTCCCGGCCCTATATTTTTCACTAAAATAAGAGGAACAGAAAAAGACAGAAGTCAGAAGGAGCATGCCCTCACCATCCCAGCCATGCCCTGTATAGGAGGTGTCTTCTTGTCCAGGTTGAACTGGGCCAGGCTGTTGGCCAGACCAGCCTTGTTCTGGTGCTGTGGGCCCAGCCCAGCACCACCCAGAACCTGGCCTGCTAACTGACCGTACGAACCACCATAGGGGCCCGCATTAGCCATCATATTCATCTGAGAGAGAGACGGGGGCAGAGGAAGAGATGGGGAGAAATTAAGGGAATGTTATGTGAGTGAGATCTAGTTTACACTCATGTTCCTGGTTTTCTTTACTGGACAAAAATAGAGCCGATTAAACGACACTAATGAAGCTTCATTAACTTTAAAATCACTAGCAACCTGAGATAAGTTGTTGACAGATAGAGTTCAATCGCTGGACCATTAGGCATTACACTGCTTTGAGCAGTAGTCAGTCTTATTCACAGAGGTTGTTAAGAAAGCATTAACGCTGACATACTTACAAAAACATAATTCAACAAATAGCTTCAATTGTCCTAGCCTTTTCACACAAACACCAAGCTCTGTTGAAGACAATAGTGATCTAGGGGTGACAATGAGAGAACAGCTGCTTGCTAAGGGGGAGAAATACCAAATCAGCTCTTGCTCCAGCAGCTTTCATCATCTGTTAACCCTTATCCTTACAAAATATCATCAGCCTAAAGGAATGTAATCAACTACTTCCAACAAAAGACAGATACGGCCAACAGATAAATAAGCTGGTCACTGCTCAGCTGGGTCCCATCAGGATCGTTTTGGATGGAACTTTACGGCTGTAAGTCTGCACCCTTCTTACTCCCCACTGTTTTAGACACCTTATGGAAACGCATGTAGACACTGCCCAACTGGCAATGAACATCTATGTTCTTAGCTGCCCAAACACTAAAAGAGAACATGCACTGATGGTTTGTGCTTTTAGCCTCAGCCAGTCTACAGCTCTGGAGGTGTTAAGCAAAGCAACATCAGCCTGAACATGACAGCATCCACTGCACCCAGCAATCCCCGGCCCTCGTGAAAACAGCTCTGACAACTGATTGGATTGTCATATATACAGCACCAACAAACAAGCATTTAAACTGAAAAGCACCAACATACTGATCCAATTATTTTCATAGCAATGTGAAGTGCGTATTTAAAATTAGCCTATGGCAACATGATAGCTGGGATACACAATAACAGGGTAAAGGTTGATGAATCTGCTCTGCTGCCGTCAGACATACTTGATCAGTTCCGAAAGAGGCACTTCACGGTTCACACACTAAATACTCTTCTCCATTCTGGTCAATTAATGTTCATTCAGAGCAATCTTGAAACCATCTAATGACATATTAAACATAGCATCTCACTGTTGTCTGGTGTCAAGACAGCTAGCATACAGTTCAGCATGCACTGAACACCAAGACCAGCACAGAGCTAAAGTGCAGTAACGTCAATATGTGTAAAAGAGGATCCTGCTCCTATAGATATTTATGAACACAAGTCCATCTACAAAACAATTAGCAGGTCTTACCTTGTTCAGTGCTCCAGGTTGCTGTGGCCTCATCCCAGCCTGCCCCCCTGCCCCCAATTGCTGCCCCCCCTGCTGCTGCAGGGTTTCTGCCAGCAGGTTACTGTTACTTCCCATGCCCGGGTTGACCTGGTAACCCATTCGGGGCGAGCCATTCATCACCTGGCCTCCCATCATGCCCTGGGGCGTGGGCCCTTGCTGCTGTCCATTGCCCTTCTGGGCCCCCATCATGGCCCTGTTCAGTCCACCCACCATACCCGCCTGCTGCATCATGCCAGCCTGCTGGGGTGAGGGGTGCTGCCCCTGGGGACCCATACTCTGGGGCCCAGGGGAGGCATTCATGCTGCCCAGGAGTCCCATGGAGCCACCGGGGCTGTTGGTGGCTCCCTGTTGACCCGAGGGTGGGAGCGCTCCAGCCCGGAGAAGCTCCGAGAGCTGTTTGTGTTTGGCAGCAGCGTCCTGGCCTCCTCCCATTCCTCCTCCCAGGCTGGTGTGCAGCTGGCTGAGGTCCCCTCCGTTGACCAGGCCCAGCTCCGACGAGTTGATGAGCTCATCAGGTAGGTCGTGCTCCAGGTCAAAGAGTGAACCGAAATCTGGGAGGGTGTAAGAGGAGGAAAGAGAGGGCAGGGTAAGTGGGATATCCTGAGGTGTACATTGAGAGCAGTAGCAAATAAATGCACTTGTGCCCCTTGACATTGCAAGCTCACTAACAAAGCTCTAATCTCCTTCAAATGTAGGTGCAGCAATAATTCATTCTGGAAAGAGAAATAACTCCATCTAAAAAGAACCAACTAAATGAATCCCTTCTCTTTCTGGACCCCAATGGCGTCTGCATACTATGTTCCATTTTCTCAGAGCAAAACTTGGTTAGGCGAGATGAACGTCTGTGCCTCGCATACTCCCTTAAAAGATATTTGCTTAAAAGACATTAGCCAGTATACACTTCCTCAAAATGGCCTGAATTAATTTAAGATATCGCAAGAAATCTGTAATTCACTTTGATGTTTTTGCTGAGGTGGTCTTAGTCATGCAATTTTACATCTAACTAAGATGTTTGTTGCAGTATTTCGCAAGTGAAAAAACGTGCATGAAAACAATTAGTCTCTCGTTTAATGAAACACTTTATTGAAGAATCCTTACGGTTGACCAATCAGCGACAAAGGGGCGTAGACTTCGGTTACGGGACTTCGGCTTGCCTCATGAAAAACTGTGGTGTGCACAAACAGCCGAACAAACCCTTGCCGAACACAAAATGTCATCATAATATATGCACAAACTGTTTCAGATGGGAAGCATGAGGACGCCTTAAGTCAGTGCAGCAGCTGGCTGCAACCAATTCAATTAATCCCTCCCCTTTCTGGACCCTAAGTCAGTGCAGCGGCTGGCTGCAGCCTCCCACCAAAGAGTTTCCTCTCCTGAGACAGTTTGTGGTTTGATGGGGTGCCAAACAGGGTGGACAGGGTAGGGTCAGAGTGCGAAGCCACAGAAGTAAACACTGACTGCAGGTGGATGTGTGTGTATAGAGGACATTTCTCTGCCTCTTCATATAGAAAGGGAAATAGCAAGAGCTAAGTTGCGAGATCTACTTGAATTGCCCCTGTCTGAGACACGTGCATTCACTTACAGAGCATGGTGGATACCAAACTAAGGCAAACCTTTGTGTCCTTTATGACTATCATATGGCAAACAAACACCTCTGGATATAGAACTTCGGAAACAGGGGGGCAAGTGGTCCATTTATGACACCAGGTTGAGGATGTACTTGGCAGAGACTTGAAACGCCTACGGCACCAGAAGCATCTCACAGTCTCACCTCTTGCCATCTCTAGCTTAGAGCAACAGCAGACTGCAGCCATCTTAGAGGGGGGAAAAATCTAACATGAAACACACAAGAGCTGATCCGCTCAAATATGCAAGCATGCATCCTCAGTCAAGCTCAAGTCTCTTTTAGAGAAACAGGTGGGTGTGTTGATATTTCTACACTATCCTCCATGTTGCAGTGACTATAGCACAGGCAACACTCAAATTGTTCTTCTGCACGGCATGGATACAACATCCGTACGTGTAGTTTAAGACAAGAGGAGCTACATACAGACGTTGAACCCCGTCAGTCTCAAACAAGAAAGAGAGCCTTCTCAATTTACCTCATATCTCCCGACTCTTACTAAAATGAAGCTCTAGGCTAATCCCCCCCCACCATGACCAATGAGACATGGTAAGTTGTGTACACTTGTGTCTGGGGGATGATGAATGACAGAAACTACCTCTAAAGAAGTGATTTTGCAAATGCTTGGTTGTGCAAATGCTACTGTGAGCTACACCTGGTTCACAAGATTCAGTCCAGCACCAACGCCTCAGACTCCCATCACAATGTGAGGCAACAGACAGCAGAGGTTTACTGGACTGACATCACCATTTTCACAGCCCAACCCATTGATCCTTCACAGGGTGAAAAGTCTTCTTTTTTTTTAGGAAAGGGGGGGGGGGGTTGCATGTTGCATTTGCTCTTCCCTTTCCAAACAGAATCAACTTTTCACCACAGAGTGGTTTGTTAGACCTGTGCAGAGCCTTTCTTAGAATTCCAGTAATGACTCAGTTGGTACAACAGAACTTGGATGACACTTAAATCAGAGCTGTATGTTGAGAGAACATGCTTGTACAAGGCATATGCTTAATGTGTAATGGCGACTTGGTTGAGCTAGTACAGTACAGATTCTGATCTTTTGCCGAATTGTGTCCATAGTGCTCCAAAAAAGTTACATCTCGACTTCGTGTCATGTGAGAAATTGCATTGAAACGAAAGCTACAATTTATGGAGGGACCTAATTTGGGCAATCCCGAATTGTTTAATTTGTGAATAAAAGCATCCTGATGACATACATAACATGGAGAAACAAACAAAATGGGGAATCATGGGTGCCAACTACCAGCTAATTTAGCATACCCATTGAATAAATATGAATTGCATGCGTCAGGGAGTGTTTTTCAATCTGGCCTATAATAATTTAAGTTTGACATTTAACTTTTACCATGTTATCAAAGTATTCAAAGGAGTTAAGATTGTAGCAGTCCTGCAAATTAGGGGCAAAAAACAACGACAGGAATCAATGGTAGGAATAACGTCCAAACAATTCAGACTTTAAAACAACGGGTATGAAAAAGCTAGACACATGCATACAAACGCATAAAATAACATTACGCTGCCACATATGTAGCGACAAAAGGCACTACAACTTTCGTCTGCTCACGAGCAACTTGACTCTCGCTATCAAGTGTAGCCACTAGACAACAATGCAGCAGTACACAATACACAGAAGTGGTGATGGCTCGGTCACAACGCTAACTAAATGCCGTAAGTATAACAACACTTCAGACACCATGTTACAGCGAAGTTGTCTGAACAGGTTCAAATAAATGAACCCCTACACCAATCCAATACTGAAAATGTACATGGTGTCACCTATCTGATAAGCTAGCTACCTAAGATTGATAAGAGCTAACGTTCAGCTAGTTAGCTACCGACACATCAAAAGCATACATCTTTATTGCTTGCACCGCTCAAGTTAAATATCTAACGTTAGCTAACTAGCTGGCTATCCATAAATGGTAGCAAGCTGCAGCTAGTTAAATAGGAGAAGTAACGTTAACTAGCTAAATTGGCTAACTAGCTACTGTAGCTACCTAATACATTCCAATACTGTGAGTTCACAACTTGCTATACGTGGACTATCCCATTGTTTCAAGAGGGCAGATAACTTTAAACTTTCACTTCAGACCATCACACTGGGAGGGCAATTAGCCAGTCAACTTTACTTTGACCAGTTGGGTAACAAGCAAACCTTTACTACTACCACCTAATTGGTAGCTAACGTTGGCATCACAACTTGGCCGATGATGGATGAGGCTCATTCTTGTGAACTTAGTAAAACAAGCAGGTTAACTTGCTAGGCAATATAACATCCCTGAACAGCTAGGTAGGACTGTTATAGCATTTAAAATGTTTACCGTTTCCATCACTGGCGGAGACTGAGAGAGCAGGGGATGATAGTTTAGGCCTCTTGGCTGAAGGCGGGCCGGACTCCAGAACATTATCGGCCATATTTTTTCAAGAATTAAAAAATAGCTATATATCCACAAAGGATTGGCTTATTCCCTGGTTTGCGTCTGAGTTCTTTCAAACTTCCCTTCTGTAAATGTTTGTGATTCTTCCCCCACCGTTTAGGGACGGTAGGGGGAAAGGAGGCAATTGCGATACTCTTCCTTTCAGGGTTCCCACTCTCGATCTATGCTTAGCCGTCGCTATCAATCCCCCTCCCCTGTCGGAGATGTTGTTCCTTTATAGATTTCTCCGAGTTTAGAAGGAGGGAAGGTAGAGTCGATGAAAAAGACAAGCAAGTATGCCTTCGACAATCTCATTTAGCCTCTTTGGCGTCGGAAAAATTGTCCCAAGACCTGTCCTCCATGGCAGCATCAGTCTTTTCCGCCATAGTCGCCGGCGAAGTCGAGTGTTTAATTCTAGAGCACTCCACTGAGGGGTCGTGTCCAGGGAAGCAAAATGGGAAACGCGATAAAGACCGCAAGCAAACCGTACCCCAGTGGTACCTTTGGGGGCCTCGTCTCATGCAACAGTTATGAGGGACCCGAAAACGGATAAATCTTCCACTTTGTCTGAATTGCCATTGCAGTCATTGCAATTTGATCCCAACATTACCACAAAGTAATGAGTTGTCAAAGAATACAATTATGGCGTTAGGTCCTTAGTCTAATAAAAAAAAACACGGATGAATGTGTCCGACAGTGACAGAATATCAAAATCATCCCCATACGTAAATTGGGATCGTCAAGAAACAAGAACTGGATAGGCTTATCTATATTTGGGGCTATGAAACCGGGATACCCAGTCCCAATGAGTGATAGTGGTTTAAGATGCATTTAAAGCATGGGTTAAAAACCTCATTCAACATTGAAAACAATTCGCATTGTCTTTTAGATAAATACCATTGTATAGGGGTGCAATTCAGATCTGAAAAAATAATACAGTGAAGCTGACTGATCAAGTTCTGTTCTCCAATAGACTGTACTACACCTATGGGCTCCTATTCGATAAATTATTTCCATGCATTTAATACATTTCCCTTACCATCTACTTGTAGTCTATATCGTGTCATTAGTTTGTTAGTTTGTCAATGCAAGGCACTGAATTGGAAAAAATAACGGACATGTGAATGCACATTTGGATGTTGCAACCTTTGCGCGATTATGCCAATTACATGCAATGAGGTTAAATTTAAGCAATACAATTTTGAGCAATTAGTTTGTGTTATGACAAATAATTTAGGCTAAATTCTGAGATTTGATGTTGCAAAAATCGTTTGAGTTATAGCCCAGTGTGCCAATTAATGTCCTATCAAATTGATTCAATTAGTCCTAGTTTTATTTTGCAGAGGACGTTTGGTTTACTTGCCCAAGTGTTGAGATTTAAAGCTTACCCAAGAAAGCTCTTCAAAGGTAATCATATAACCTACTGCAATAAGATCACCATTGATTAGAAAGATGAAATTGGTTGATAAATATAAGAAATCGGTCACTGCGTATACTGATTTAGGTTGCAATGTATGTGAAGAAAAAAATCCCGACCAAGAACAAGAGAACACAGCGATGAGCGAAAATCTGATAAAGCGAGGGGGTCGCTACAATATTATGGCTATTTTAGAAAAGTGTCAAGCTTCGTCCATAAAATAATGATAGCAACACCCCCCAAACATATGTGGTCCACAAAATCCTTTGAGTCTTTGTGGTGGTAAATGCCCCCCTTCACGATTATCCTAATTTATATTTTCCTTTAAACCTTCCTTTTTACTCCCCCCTCAAATACCCAATATACAATTATCGGTATATTTGTCTATGCGGGCATTTTTTCATCTGTGGCGATGGGTAAATTATGATTTTTTTTCATGTTGTATTTTTCTTTCGCTCGCAGGTTTTTTCCTCGTTAAATATATTGCCTTCTTCCGCCTCTCCTCTCCACTCCGTAAAAACACCCCTTCCTTGGATTTTCAGAGAATTTCCTTTTTTCACTCCCTCATTCTTCTTCTGCCTTATCTTTTATTTTTACTTTCTCCCCTCTTTTCGCACCGACACGACATTGCCACTCTTTCACCGGCGGGTCTCGGAGTCGCTATTATCGGTGCTGAAGTCGCTTTCTTTCTCGGTATCTCCTGCCTCTCTCCGTCTGTCCGCACAAACAAAATGGCGGCTTGTTGTTTCTACTCCTCTGATACGGGGGAGGGTTGAGGTACAGCAACATTAGGCGTGAAGGGGGTTGGTACTCGGGTTTGCCCGGAAAATCCTTTCGTATTTTTTCGGAGCGGCAATACTAGTGCTATCATCTGTAGAGGGCAGTCGTGTTCCACAAACATATCAGAATATATTTAAGAGGGCGCTTCGCTTCTATCGATACAAATAAGATTATCATTGCGGCAAACGATGCTCATATAGGCTATCAGGTGTCTCATTTAGGTAGATTTAGGACCACCTGTTACAAATAATAGAACTGAATATTCTGTTATAACAGCATTTTCAATTAGACATGACTACGTATAAAAACTAACACACACACAAATATACATTTTGTCTTCATCAATAAACTCATCTCAAATCCCAATATTCCTAATAAATGAGACAATTCTTGCACAACAGAGCCATTATCCAATGCTCTCCTATCCAGCAAGGAACCTGTGAATTGTATTCGTTTGTGAGAACAGACATTTTCTATTTTTATAATAGAAAAGACAATGAAAACATTACCACATTCAGATCCATGAGGAATAATCAAGCAGTCCTCCAGAAACCCATATAAATAATTGGGAAGACAAGTGATGCTAGTGAATACATGGTAGTGGATGTACCACAGCCTGTAGTAAATGTTTGCTGCCAGTCAAAAGATACCCTGTGTTAAAAAGGTGGATTTTTGTGGTGCTCATTGCCAGTTATAAACTGTGGCTCAACTCTCAAAGAAGTCTAAGAAACTGGACATTATTGTGGCTTGCAGCAGAAACGTTTTTGGGACTTAAGGATTTTATACTGAACAAAAAATATAAACGCAACAATTGCAAAGATTTCACTGAGTTACAGTACATAGAAGGAAATCAGTCAATTGAAATAAATTCATTAGGCCCTAATCTATGGATTTCACATGACGCGGCAGGGGCACAGCCAATTGGGAGCCAGGCCCACCCACTGGAGAGCCAGGCCCAGCCAATCAGAATGAGTTTTCCCCCACAAAAGGGCTTTATTACAGACATAAATACAACCTCCCCCTTCTCAGACAATCCCCCGGCAAGAAGCCAGATGTGGAGGTCCTGGTCTGGCATTGTTAAATGTGGTCTGTGGTTGAGGCCGGTTGGATGTACTGACAAATTCTCTAAAACAACGTCGGAGGCGGCTTATGGTAGAGAAATTAACAGTAAATTCTCTGGCAACAGCTCTGTTTGGACATTCCTGCCGTGTCAGCATGCCAATTGCACACTCCCTCAACTTGAGACATCTGTGGCATTGTGTTGTGTGACAAAACTGCGCATTTTAGAGTGGTCTTTTATTGTTCCCAGCACAAAGTGCACCAGTTTAATGATAATGCTGTTTAATCAGCTTCTTGATATGCCACACCTGTCAGGTGGATTGATTATCTTTGCAAAGGAGAAATGCTCACTAACAGAGACTTAAAACACATTTGCACACAAAATTTGAGAGCAATAAGCTTTTTGTGTCTATGGAACATTTCAGGAATCTTTTATTTCAGCTCATGAAACATGGGACCAACACTTTAGATGTTGCGTTTATATTTTTGTTTAGTATACATCTGAAGCACTTGGAAGGGGTATTGGCGCCGGAAGACAGCCCGCCCTCCCAGGCTCCCCCTGAGCCTGTGTAGGGATCAGATTAGTTTATTTTTTAACAGTGAAGTTGTTTGATATTTACTTTTGGTAGTTTGTTAGTTTTTGTTGGTAGTTCCATTTTTTGGGGAAACCCCGTTTCCATCCCACAGTAGGTGGCGGGATGCACATTAAATTGTGCAATCGCCAATATACTGAAGACGAACCCACTGAAATGTGACCAGTCACTCAAGAGGGATGAACACTCACTCTTGCTCACACTTAGCATTTTGAGGAGTGTATACAGTCACACTCCAGTTGGGAGCAAGGTATATACCCTCCCCATGTCTAGTCTCTCTCAGCCCCAACTCTGTGCACAGGCTCTTTCAACATCAGCAATGGTTTTGGGTGTGTCAGAGGACAGGATCAAGGGGTTTATCTCGTCTTGAATCACAACGTCGTCCTCTATTCTCACCCCAAGTCCACGGAATCGATCTGGAACCTGGTCATCGTCCTCACATATGTACAGCCCTGAAAGAGAGAGATGGACTGGAGTGTAGTCACTTGATGTACTCATGCACACACATGCATTAAACACTGGAACATTAGTGCTTCAGTGTTTGTATAGGAATCTCTGGCTGTTTCACTGGGAAGGCTGGGTTTACACTACACAAAACATTCTCCTTAGTAAACATAAATGATGCTTTTGTAAAGTTACAAATTCTACCATGCAAACTATGTGGAGCCCACCGTGCGTGCGGTGAGTGGTGCAGTAATAAAGTGTTGCCTCTAAGGCAGAATACCCCTAGTGGAGTGTTAATCCAGCCTAAAAAGTGCACAGTTTTTCAAAGTTTGTCAATCAGTTGAATATAACTAATATGAAGAACTGCGTGAGTGAGAGAGAGATTGTACCCTGGCTCATGGATACAGTACCTGGCTCTATTGTGATTGCCATTCCAGGCTGGAGGGGCTGAGAACGGGAAAGCTCAGGGGTATCGTGCACATCCATGCCCAGGTAGTGACCAACATGGTGGGGGCAGTAGCGCCGTGCCGCCTGGAAGCAGCAATACAGGTCACTGAAGCAACAAAGTACACTGCATGCTCAAGCGCTGAACTGAATGTGACTGTTTGATAGGGTCCCTTCTTTCAGTTCTGTGTCTGCCTTTTATTTTGACATATTTGGCACATACACCGGATAGGTGCAGTGAAATGTGTTGTTTTACAGGGTCAGCCATAGTAGTACAGCACCCCAGGAGTAAATTAGGGTTAAGTGCTTTGCTCATCAAGGGCACAGTCAGATTTTCACCTTGTTGTCTCAGGTATTTGAACCAGTGACCTTTCGGTTCCTGGACTAACGCGCTGATCGCTAGGCTAACAGCCATCAGGGGTAGGCCTAACACTTTGTAATAACGGTCAGTAATAAACCATTTACAAACAGTTTGTTCAACATTTATTAAATCATTACTCCAACATTAGTACATCACACTACTACAACAGTGTGATTGTTCTGGAATAAAATGTTCAATATATTTCCTCAAACATCCTGTGTTGTGTTCTTATTCCTTTAACATTGACATGTTCTAGGCCAGGTTTTCCCAAACTAGGGGTCACGACCCCATGTGTGGTCACCTGATTTGTAGTGGGGTCGTGAGAGAATTCGCATTTAGTGAACAGAAACAGTAACCACCGGTATCCGCTAAATGCAGTTGTAATGAACAGAGCGGTTTCTGTTTTCTACAACCGAGTGGACAAGATTAGGCACTAAATCAGACTTGAGGTGGTGATGTTCTCTTCTACACAGAAGATCATAACATTATTGCCTGATAATCTTCTGAATTTCCCAATACCTTTCTGATGCATTTCAGTCATTTCAAACCATACCGATTGAAATACTGTCAAAAATACTGTCAGACTGATATGACTGACTGTCATAGCCCAATTTAAAAAAGTTTACATTGGCTGTTGATTACATCTTATTTTATTTATTTATTTTTTTACATGGTGGGGTCACTTTTTTTTTTTTATCAAAATGGGGTCGCAGGCCAAAAGTTTGAGAACCCCTATTCTAGGCCATTTTGAGACCATCTGGTACTGCTAGAATGCCTAACATGGCAATGGCATGTCCATATTTTGCTGAGAAATTACACGGGTCACTCTAAACATTTATAAAGAACTACAGTGCCTTGCGAAAGTATTCGGCCCCCTTGAACTTTGCGACCTTTTGCCACATTTCAGGCTTCAAACATAAAGATATAAAACTGTATTTTTTTGTGAAGAATCAACAACAAGTGGGACACAATCATGAAGTGGAACGACATTTATTGGATATTTCAAACTTTTTTAACAAATCAAAAACTTAAAAATTGGGCGTGCAAAATTATTCAGCCCCTTTACTTTCAGTGCAGCAAACTCTCTCCAGAAGTTCAGTGAGGATCTCTGAATGATCCAATGTTGATCTAAATGACTAATGATGATAAATACAATCCATCTGTGTGTAATCAAGTCTCTGTATAAATGCACCTGCACTGTGATAGTCTCAGAGGTCCGTCAAAAGCGCAGAGAGCATCATGAAGAACAAGGAACACACCAGGCAGGTCCGAGATACTGTTGTGAAGAAGTTTAAAGCCGGATTTGGATACAAAAAGATTTCCCAAGCTTTAAACATCCCAAGGAGCACTGTGCAAGCGATAATATTGAAATGGAAGGAGTATCAGACCACTGCAAATCTACCAAGACCTGGCCGTCCCTCTAAACTTTCAGCTCATACAAGGAGAAGACTGATCAGAGATGCAGCCAAGAGGCCCATGATCACTCTGGATGAACTGCAGAGATCTACAGCTGAGGTGGGAGACTCTGTCCATAGGACAACAATCAGTCGTATATTGCACAAATCTGGCCTTTATGGAAGAGTGGCAAGAAGAAAGCGATTTCTTAAAGATATCCATAAAAAGTGTTGTTTAAAGTTTGCCACAAGCCACCTGGGAGACACACCAAACATGTGGAAGAAGGTGCTCTGGTCAGATGAAACCAAAATTGAACTTTTTGGCAACAATGCAAAACGTTATGTTTGGCGTAAAAGCAACACAGCTCATCACCCTGAACACACCATCCCCACTGTCAAACATGGTGGTGGCAGCATCATGGTTTGGGCCTGCTTTTCTTCAGCAGGGACAGGGAAGATGGTTAAAATTGATGGGAAGATGGATGGAGCCAAATACAGGACCATTCTGGAAGAAAACCTGATGGAGTCTGCAAAAGACCTGAGACTGGGACGGAGATTTGTCTTCCAACAAGACAATGATCCAAAACATAAAGCAAAATCTACAATGGAATGGTTCAAAAATAAACATATCCAGGTGTTAGAATGGCCAAGTCAAAGTCCAGACCTGAATCCAATCGAGAATCTGTGGAAAGAACTGAAAACTGCTGTTCACAAATGCTCTCCATCCAACCTCCGAGCTCAAGCTGTTTTGCAAGGAGGAATGGGAAAAAATGTCAGTCTCTCGATGTGCAAAACTGATAGAGACATACCCCAAGCGACTTACAGCTGTAATCGCAGCAAAAGGTGGCGCTACAAAGTATTAACTTAAGGGGGCTGAATAATTTTGCACGCCCAATTTTTCAGTTTTTGATTTGTTAAAGAAGTTTGAAATATCCAATAAATGTCGTTCCACTTCATGATTGTGTCCCACTTGTTGTTGATTCTTCACAAAAAAATACAGTTTTATATCTTTATGTTTGAAGCCTGAAATGTGGCAAAAGGTCGCAAAGTTCAAGGGGGCCGAATACTTTCGCAAGGCACTGTATAAATCGAGAAAGCAAACAGATATCAATCACTTCGGTGCCATTGCTGAAAGCTCCTCCACCACGCACCAGTCTTGCTGAATGCCTTCTCTCCTACCCAGCCTCCCAACACAAGCGTCACCCAAGCAGGTGTGATACCTAGGCTACTCCTGTGGTGTGCTGCAATCCTTGTCCCCCACCTTTCGGTCACCCAGGCCTGATTACTTTGCAACCTCATAGGCCTAATATTTTAAATCGGAGTCTTAGAAAACGTATGGCTGTTTCTCACGTTGATCTGTAGGCTACAAATGAACATGTTGCTATTGTCTACCCTAGACTTACACTGAGGATGATGAATTTAGGGCCCGATGCCTCATAAACGCGGAGAGATTTTAGTGTTTTTACAATGTTGCATCCTGGGAGAAACGATACGCTTGCCCAAGTATTGCACTACAGAACTCTGCGTGTTTTTCACTTCGACACGGAAAAAACTGCACGTTTGCGTTTACATATCTAGATTGTTCTGTCGGTAATTAACCATGTCTCTGGAATGTACGCACCTTTTGAAATCAGTGGTGTTAAAGACTGATTCTAGTACTGTCTGAATCCAAATGTAAAATCCGAACTAGACTTGCCATTATTTTTGCTGCTTTTAAAAATGTTTATTTAACCTTTATTTTATTGGGGCGGCAGATAGCTTAGTGGTTAGAGCGTTGGACTAGTAACCGGAAGGTTGCTTGATCGAATCCCTGAGCTGACAAGCTCTGTCGTTCTGCCCCTGAACAAGGCAGTTGAAAATAAGAATTTGTTCTTAACTGACTTGCCTAGTAAAATAAATAAAATACATTTAACTAGGCAAGTCAGTTAAGAACAAATTTTTATTTAAAATGACAGCCTACCCTAACCCAGACAACGCTGGGAAAATTGTGCGCCACCCTATGGGACTCCCAATCACGGCCAGTTGTGATACAGCCGGAAATCAAACCAGTGTCACCTCTTGCACTGAGATGTGCCTTAGACCGCTGCGCCACTCGGGAGACCATTTACTGTCAGGAAATGTGCAATCAAACTCAGATCCTGACATTTCTTACCCATCTGAATTAAAAAGGTCAGCACATAAATTTAAGGACTATAAAGCACCTGAACGTTATTAGTATTAAAGTGTTTGTTATACAATAGGGTTTTTGATAAACGGCATTAACCTCTAATACCCTTTCCTAGCCATTGAGTCTACGTGGTTAAGTCCCCTTAAGCCACAAAATATAACCTATTACTTTCAGTTAAATATTACTATTAAAACATTGAGTTAATAAGTGATATATTATAATTTACGTTGATGCAAAACACCCTTCAGTTATCTATGCATGCATTTGATACCATTATCAGTTAACCTGGACCTGGAGTTATTTTCTCCAACCATGGAACTACTTTGAGCAGAAGGACAAAGCGACACTGAGCGTACCTTAAGTGCATCAGCATCACTGGTGGAGCCCTTCACGATACCCAGCTGTTTGAGTTGGCGTCCCAGCAGAGCCAACATGGTGCTGTATATGTGGTCCAGACTGACTCCTGGGGAGCACAGAGACAGACAGGCCTTCTGCACCTCCAACACCCCCTCATACAACTCTGCCTGGGCAGGGCTGAACCTGGGCTCAACATGCAAAAGAGAGGGGTAGAAAAGGAGACTTAAAAGAATGGAGAGAAGGAGCGAATATCCAAAATGGTATCTCTGTTGATGCAACTCACTTTCCGTTCACCGGCCAGGTGCGAGTAATATCACTGACATAACAGAAGTATTCACACCCTCCATCAAGTAGCACCATCTCCCCATTCTGAGAGAAAGAAAAGACAAGGAATTGGGCAAAGTCTTGTTTGTCTGGACACAGACAGAGAGTTACTGGTATAGATGTAGTATGTACCATCGTGGCAAAGCTGGGGTGTTAATAATTCTAAAACTTCTGACCTCAGAATTGTGGGCGCACATTCAGCAGCAACATTACATACAGTGGGGCAAAAAAGTATTTAGTCAGCCACCAATTGTGCAAGTTCTCCCACTTAAAAAGATGAGAAAGGCCTGTAATTTTCATCATAGGTACACTTCAACTCTGACAGACAAAATGAGAAAAAAAATCCAGAAAATCACATTGTAGGATTTTTAATGAATTTATTTGCATATTATGGTGGAAAATAAGTATTTGGTCAATAACAAAAGTTTCTCAATACTTTGTTATATACCCTTTGTTGGCAATGACAGAGGTCAAACGTTTTCTGTAAGTCTTCACAAGGTTTTCACACACTGTTGCTGGTATTTTGGCCCATTCCTCCATGCAGATCTCCTCTAGAGCAGTGATGTTTTGGGGCTGTTGCTGGACAACACGGACTTTCAACTCCCTCCAAATATTTTCTATGGGCTTGAGATCTGGAGACTGGCTAGGCCACTCCAGGACCTTGAAATGCTTCTTACGAAGCCACTCCTTCGTTGCCCGGGCGGTGTGTTTGGGATCATTGTCATGCTGAAAGACCCAGCCACGTTTCATCTTCAATGCCCTTGCTGATGGAAGGAGGTTTTCACTCAAAATCTCACGATACATGGCCCCATTCATTCTTTCCTTTACACGGATCAGTCGTCCGTGTAAAAAAACAGCCCCAAAGCATGATGTTTCCACCCCCATGCTTCACAGTAGGTATGGTGTTCTTTGGATGCAACTCAGCATTCTTTGTCCTCCAAACACGACGAGTTGAGTTTTTACCAAAAAGTTATATTTTGGTTTCATCTGACCATGTGACATTCTTCCAATCTTCTTCTGGATCATCCAAATGCTCTCTAGCAAACTTCAGACGGGCCTGGACATGTACTGGCTTAAGCAGGGGGACACGTCTGGCACTGCAGGATTTGAGTCCCTGGCGGCGTAGTGTGTTACTGATGGTAGGCTTTGTTACTTTGGTCCCAGCTCTCTGCAGGTCATTCACTAGGTCCCCCCATGTGGTTCTGGGATTTTTGCTCACCGTTTTTGTGATCATTTTGACCCCACGGGGTGAGATCTTGTGTGGAGCCACAGATTGAGGGAGATTATCAGTGGTCTTGTATGTCTTCCATTTCCTAATAATTGCTCCCACAGTTGATTTATTCAAACCAAGCTGCTTACCTACTGCAGATTCAGTCTTCCAAGCCTGGTGCAGGTCTACAATTTTGTTTCTGGTGTCCTTTGACAGCTCTTTGGTCTTGGTCATAGTGGAGTCTGGAGTGTGACTGTTTGAGGTTGTGGACAGGTGTCTTTTATACTGATAACAAGTTCAAACAGGTGCCATTAATACAGGTAACGAGTGGAGGACAGAGGAGCCTCTTAAAGAAGAAGTTACAGGTCTGTGAGAGACAGAAATCTTGCTTGTTTGTAGGTGACCAAATACTTATTTTCCACCATATTTTGCAAATAAATTAATTAAAAATCCTACAATGTGATTTTCTGGATTTTTTTTTTCTCATTTTGTCTGTCATAGTTGAAGTGTACCTATGATGCAAATTACAGGCCTCTCATCTTTTTAAGTGGGAGAACTTGCACAATTGGTGGCTGACTAAATACTTTTTTTGCCCCACTATATGTCCCTTCACCTTGACAATCTGGTTGTTGTTTATGTAATGAAGTGTATTGGCTCGGTTTCCACCGGCAACCACAGGAGGATAGGCCAAGAAATTGGCTCCATGGGCACGGCACTCAAAATCAAACTAGGGTTGAGAAAGAGATTCACATTGACATTTCATCATTATCGTTGCTACCATAGGTGTTAAACCATATTTTCAATGACAACACACCATAATTATAAAGTGTCTAAAGACCTGTAACTCACCTTAGCATACAGTAGAGCTTCATCAATGTCCCCTTGAGACATACCCATAGTCTTCTTGAATGCCTGAAAGAGGGGATGCAAAGGGTTACGTGAACAGTTGAGAGTACTTCATTCATGGCGTGTGTGAGGTGACTCACCTGTGCTGTGATGCGACCAGCCTCCTTCATGAGAGCCACCTCGGCTGGGCTCTTGAGGGCCCTGAGGGAGTGTGTAAGGGGTCTGAGAGAGCGCACCATGGGCCCCCCTTCCAACAGGGGCCGAACATGGGTCTGGTGGAGCCCAGGGTGGCAGGGCTTGGAGCCGTCATACCACACAGTGCTACCTGAGAGGGAACAATCAAAGTAGAATTGTTAGTGATATAGTTTGTCTAATTTCTTTACATCACTTTAAAATGGTTCAAACAGTTGCATTTGTTCGGAAATTAAAATTTGATCCACAATTTGGAGCTATGTTCCTCAGGCTTTTAATCCCTAATCTTTCATCCCAAGAGTAACACTTACTCTAAAATATGTATGTTCAAATGACTTTCTCCTAGTTACCTTTAAGGCTTTTGAGTACAAGTCCCAACTCTTCTGTGCAGTGGACCCTCTCTACCCCCGTCAACGCTGCCGCCCCGTCCTTCCCTGACCTGGGCCCGTCCCACAGCTCCCTGGCCGGGTCCCTGCGGGGTACAAAGAGGATGGCTTGGTCCGGGCGGCCGGTACCACACAGAACCAGGGCGCTGTCTGGCTCAAGGATGCCTGTGAGGTAGAGGAAGTCCTGGTTCTGGTGGAAGGGGTAGGGGATGTCATTGGTCATGTAGCGGATTGGGTGGGAGAGGACTATGACGAGGTGTTTGTTGGACGAAGCAGTGGGTCCCAGCCGATCTGCCTGAACCTCAATGAGAGAGGCCAGTCTTTGCCGACGGAGATCAAACTCTGTTTGGGTTAAGCCAGGGGTCACCTCACCTGTGACAGAGAGCAAGGGAAAGAAGTTATAAACCCACCATTCAAAACTCCCTGAAGCGACTGCTCTGTACTACACAACAGTATTCATAGCCATAGTTTGTGGTTGTGAATAGGATAACAATGAGCTTTGATTTCGGGTAAATGCTGTAGAGTAACTGATTGGCAGAAATGGGAAATAGCTGTATGCCCATGAGTACATAAACCATTTTTTATGAGGTGTGGATGAGTGAAGGGGCTTAGCTGGCCGAGGTATCTTGGTGGAACCTGCGGTTTCCATCCTTCTGGTTTAACGGAGACATTCCGGCATGGGCACCACAGATGACCTGAAGAGAGGTTACCAGTGAGGGAAAAGTTTGCTAATAAATTCACAGTTCTTTTTCACCTAGGTCTTAAAGAATCTTCCACAATCAGCTGGCCATACAGATCTACCTTATTTAAGACCTATAATAAAAGTATGACATTATTGGGGAATAACATGCATTATGCCTTCCATCTTGCCTTCCATCTTACCATGTGAAATTAGCTTGCATAAATCATGGGGAAGATCTCAATTGCATACTCCACGCGTCCTCTCTAAAAACCCATTGGGTGAGAAAGCAAGAGGTCCCGCCCCTCGGACCTTCTCCTCCAATAGGATTTGAGAAAAGGACGCCAGAAGTACACAATTGTGATCTTGACCCTGACTACAGTAGTTAGATAAGCTAATTTGTCTGTACAGTGGCAAGATATAAAAATGACTTTCTACCATTGTAATAAATTAAATACAAATAACCAAATATTTCACCACTCACCTTGACTCCAAAACTTTGAGTATGACACCAATTGGGTAGCGGATCTGGTCAAAATGTTAGGTGAGGGCAACATTGTTGCAACTCGGTCAGACTATGAGCGACAGTTAACTCCCATCATCATGATGTCACAAGTGGTGTCACTAAATTGTATTGAGGTATATACAATTACATCAAATATAAATACTTTAGCAGACTAAAAACCAAACATAAACTATATAACCTCTTCATACCACAGCCAACATTTAGGAATCTGTGACTATATCATGTCGCTAAATGCGTCTGTCCGTATGCCGTGCTTGTGATGTGACAAGTTTCAGCCTCCCCTGTAAGACAATCGTTACCATTGGTGGAAGTACAATTTTACGTGTTTTGATTGGATAGCAATTATATGACCTCTTTTGTTTGCGACTTGATCCATTCACGCAGGACCTCATCGCTTGTTTTGTTTGTCATATGTTTCTATCTAATTAATGCCTGCGTTAAATAAATCTACGGAACAACATACACCATCGACTAGTATTTTAAAGCGATTGTTGTGGAGGCTTGATTGCACCCCTCTACTCGAAGCTACCCGTCGTTGAAGAGCTGTCTGGGCATACAGGTAGCTAATCTAACCCTCATATGCTGTGTTTTATTGGAAATAATTAACCTTTCTGGTTTGTTTTCTCTGATTTTTATCATGCATTCAAATAATCCCCACGGCATGACTAACTCGACAGAATTCCAGAATATTCTATCCTCACAATCCATGCTACATTTATGCACGTGCCCTGGGACAAACTATGTTTTCTGAGATAAAGGAGTTAGCTAGTTTACTAATAATACTAAATGAGGCTGTGCAGCACAAGTGTATGCTATCAATGCTCATATTTATCTAGCAGTTTCATTTGTACTTCCTCGTACTTTCTTGTTATGTAGCGTGTTCTGGACCTGTGAAGTGAGAATGGACCCGCGGAAAGTGCATGAGTTGAAGGCCTTCGTGAAGTTGTGCGACGAAAATCCCTCCATATTGCACCTTCCCGAGCTCGGCTTCCTCCGGGCCTGGTTGCAAGGGTCAGTTGATAATCCTTCTGTTTATCGCATAGTCAAGCGTGCACTTGCTCTTTATCGTTAAAATTAGCGGGCCACTATCTGTTAGGAGTCGAATCAACCCATGTTCAAAACCTGGTTTATTCCCCGGATATCAAGAGTAAAATGAATTAATTCATTGTTAATGCATTTTCGTGTGATTTTTGTTGTGCCAAATCTCCAACTACCCTGAACGAGAATGCCGCAGTCACACCCACTCGCTGCTGCTAAGTATCAGGCATATTTCTCTGTCTGATATAAATCAGTACAACGTACTTTATTAATTGAATAAAAAATAGAAATTCCTACTGTACTAAGTAATACACCAACATGTACTGGCAGCAGTTGGCAAAATTGAAATGCTTATATTGGAAAGAATGAAAAATTGAAAGAAGATCATTTTTTTTTCAGAATGGGAGCTACAATTCCACAAGCCCCCCAAAATGACTCCTCATGCAAGGTATAAGTATGACTTGTTTCATATATCCATCCAGTTGCTATATTTGACAGCCTACCAGTACAGTTCAGCCAATAAAACTTCATTCATTTCAGGGTGGGTGTCCTGGTGCTCCTCCCCCTGCCTCTGCTCCTGAGCCCCATGCCCCCTCTGAGAGTGAGGAGAGTGAACTAGGTATGTCCATGGCAGCTTTCTCACACCTGGCCCACACATTTTCCCACAGTCACCCATCGAGTTCATAAAGAAAATGGGTACACAGGCCAAAGGGTTATTGTCCTCTGAAAAGGAAATTATTTTTTAGACTCGCACACCATACCAATAAATCATCACCCAGACATTTAGTTCCATTCCATCTAATACATTCAGTGATACAGTGAAGACCGCAGATCAACAAACAATACGTTGCATGGCCACACAGTTTGTAACGCTGCCTTATAAACTGATTGCCAAGCTCTTGAGCAGTGCTTATACAACCAGTAGCGATTACAGCATGTAAATCTTGGTGGGGCAAAAAAAAATAATGTTGCTCCACTAAACGATACATTAATTGCACTATAATGGTGACAAATGATGCCCACAAACTTTTAGGGCCTACATAAAGCTGTCCCTACAGCAGTTCCAACACCTTACCCTTACTACACTTGGCTATCAGCGGAGCCTTGTCTGGCAGCAAAACAGTTAATTCAGCCTCATTTACTGCCTTTTAAAAAACAGCTGATATGACTGACTTGCTTAAGCAAATGTGGTTTCTAATGACAATTGAGATGTACAAACTATGGCATAAGGCAGGGGTGTCAAAGTCAAATGGACGGAGGGCCAAATAAAAAAATCAGCTACAAGACGAGGGCCGGACTGTTCGAATGTTCATTGAAAAAATTTTAAATGACGCATATAGTCTAGTGAACCTAATTGAACCTACTGAAAACCTAACAAATATATTACAATATGATCAGATAAATAAAGCAATATTTTCTTATGGCTCTGTCAGTAATCTTTAATTTTCAACAGACACAAAAGACAAATTTCCTTTATATAAATATCCCCATAACATGAACATTAAATGAAAGAAACCGGTATTCAAGGCACCATCAGTAGACTATATTTTCTATTTTAGCAAAAGTGGGCTAAATTTACTTCAAAGAAAAAACAATAATAGCAATTTTCTATCATCCACTCAACTGAAATATTTTTAAAATATAATTGGATTGAAATACAAAAAAATAAAGTGCAAAAATCTATTAATCAAAAACAACACTTTGTTTAAGGAGAAGTAACATGCAGTGAAAACAAATATTAAATTTTAACTTTTAAACTTGAACTGAGTAAAAACTCTAAATATGTGATTGCACAGTAATGTTCACTTGTTTGAGGTTGAGGGTGATACTTGGTGGTGTCCCATCTTTTCCACAAGTTCATCAATGTTCGGGGTAAGGCTCTGAGCTGAAGAAATCCTCAGAATTGAGTGGAGGTGTTCAGCAGTAAGTCGACTTCTGTGTGATGTTTTGTTCAGGTTCATCAAAGAAAACAGTTGTTCACACAGGTATGTGCTGCCAAACATAGACAACGTTTGAGCAGCCTGGATGCGCAGCTGGGGCATTGTGCCGGGGAGGAAACGGGCGAACTCCGCAGCACCCACTGCCGCATATTTTGCCCTCAGTGCATCATTGCATTGGAGGTCAATCAACTCCATTTGGAGGTTTGGTGGTGAGCTTTCCACGTCAACAGCAAATGGGTTACCGAGCAGTTCCAACCTGCTTTTTTGTGCTTCAAAGTCAGCAAATCGGCGTCGAAAGTCAGCGGCAAGCATACCTATTTTATCAGCCAACTGTGTGCTCGGGAACGCACTGGTAGAGAGCTTCTCTTTCATGGTCTGGCAGCTGGGAAAGTGGCTCAAATTTTCTTTCCGCATCTGCGTCTCCCACAGAGTCAGTTTGGTTTTAAATGCCTTCACTGTACTGTACATATCAGAGATGACACGATCCCGACCCTGCAGCTGCAAGTTTATTGCATTCAGATGACTCGTAATGTCACACAGAAAAGCCATTTCACACAGAAACATTTCGTCTCGGAGTTGTGTTGTGTCTTTCCCTTTGCTGTCCAAGAACAGACAAATCTCCTCACGAAGCTCGAAACATCTTTGAAGCACCTTTCCCTGGCTTAGCCATCGCACCTCTGTGTGATAAGGCAAATCACCATGCTCCGTTTCTAACTCCGTCAGAAATGCCTTGAACTGGCGGTGATTCAAACCTTTGGCTCTGATAAAGTTAACTGTGCGCGTGATGATGCTCATTACATGCTCCATTTTCAAGGCTTTACCGCACAACGCTTCCTGGTGTATGATACAATGATAAGCTGTCAGCTCACCTGTCGCGTTTTCCTCTTGCATCTTTTCCCGTATCTTCGCCACCAGTCCGCTCCTGTGTCCACACATCGCAGGTGCTCCGTCGGTTGTCAAACCCACGAGTTTTTCCCAAGGCAGCTCCATCTCATTTACACATCTTGACACCTCTTCATACAAATCATGCCCCGTAGTTGTGCCATGCATAGGACGTAAAGCCAAAAACTCCTCTGTCACGCTTAGGTTGGAGTCCACTCCGCGGATGAAAATTGACAACTGGGCAATGTCAGAAATGTCGGTGCTCTCATCCACAGCCAAGGAATATGCAATAAAATCTTTTCCCTTTTTCACAAGCTGCTCTTTTAGATTGATGGACAACTGGTCTACTCTCTCGGCAATGGTGTTTCTGCTCAGACTCACATTTAAAAAGAGTTGCCTTTTTTCTGGGCAAACTTCGTCACAAACTTTAATCATGCAGTTTTTGATGAAATCCCCCTCCGTAAATGGCCGGGCTGATTTAGCGATCTCTTCTGCCAAAATAAAACTGGCCTTGACAGCAGCCTGGCCTTGTGATTTGGCTTTTTTGAACAGAGCCTGTCGAGATTTGAGGCCTCGTTTTAATTCCTCTGCCTTTTGTAGCCTTTGTTCCATGTCCATATTCTTGTTTTTGTCCGCGTGTTTCGTTTCATAATGTCGTCTCAGATTATACTCTTTCAGTACCGCCACACTTTCTCCACACAGAAGACACACAGGTTTTCCAGCTACCTTCGTGAACATATACTCCGACTCCCACCTTGTTTGAAACCCCCGGTTCTCAGTATCCACCTTCCGTTTTGCCATTTTTGATGGGTATCTGAAAGTTAATTTTACTGTGATGCTGACGACTGCTGTGCCAATAAATATTGAAATGAAGCAGCCTACTGCTCGGTGCGTCACCTTTGCATTGTGGGAAATGTAGTATTGGTGCGTGTAAAAGATCTGCGGGCTGCCGGCTTGCTGCGGGCCGGTTCTAATAATAAATCAAGATCATCCCAGGGGCCGTAAAAAACCTTCTTGCGGGCCGGATGTGGCCCGCGGGCCTTGACTCTGACATATGTGGCATAAGGGGACAAGCGGATAAGAGGTAATCGGTAATTTCGATTAAAACAATGAGCGAACCAGGACGGATGTAGTCAATATAACTATTTGTTCTGCACTTTTGAAATGTACAGTGACAGATTTCAGAACATGGGCCGTTCTTAGTGTTTTCCCTGTACACCAAATCAGAACCGTAGGATAAATAAAAGGGGCATATAAGCACACAATGAAAGCTCTTACAATATTCAATGATGACATTTTATCAAAAACAGGTTATAGGCTACATTTACACCACAGAGTCAGAACAGTAACTTCAGGTGAAATTAAGAGGTGAAAATAGACCAAATTATTAGGGTGAGGTGCATGGGCTACTAACAGCTTACTACACAACATATACTTAGTATTACTTTCATAGCTACAGTATACATATCTCCCTGGCATGTTACATCATTTATGCAGCAGCATATAAGACATTTTTGGACTCCTTGTTGTGATTTGCTCACTTGAAAAGGAAGATGGTGTGGCGGTCCTTCGCAGGCAGATTTTGTCATCAAAAAAAAGACCTAGGCCGGATTTACAATTCCGATTTGGATGACCGTTCAAAACTTATTTTCCCAGTCTGAGCTCGTTTATCCCCAACTTCCCAGTTGCAATGCTTGCAGTTAGCCACTGTCACAAATTCCTTCCAAACAACTCATTACTGAATTTGCGATTTCCAACTTGTGTAATGTTTATGGCCGATGAGCACCGATACGTTTTATCTATTAAAGGTTACATATAAAAAATTATATACATTTAACTATAATTTCTCAATTTACTTTCATATGACAACAATTAAAAGTGATTTGCCAGTAGATTGTTGAATTGATGACTGCTAGCTAAGATTTTGAAAGCAAGATGTTGACATGATCAGTCCAATCAAAGCTACTGTACATAACGTGATTTGATGTCATTTTATGTGTCGACAAAGACCTTGAACCTTCTTGGAAGGGCACTACTAATGTAATTCTATGGCAGGACCAAAGGGCTTGAATTTTCTATGTCTACCCTTACTACTTGGTTGTGACGTAGTATCCCTGTGAGTGACAGAACACTGAGCCAATCACGGCGCAACGCTCCTCTATTTTCTGCATGCTTTCCCCACCGCCACAGAAAGCACTGAGCTAGGCTGAAAGACCATATTTGTATGTGGATTTATTAACTCAATGATATATTTATTTTTACATTGTTTGTGAACTGATATGTGACTCGTATTCATGCTAAAATTAAATTTTAAAACAGGCAAGCCCACAAAAAAATGTGGGGCTCAAAACAGGTTGGCCTCTGTCCCACCTGTCCTGAATGACGGGTTGCCACTGTATACAACATACAATAACGGAATTAGAGGCGCAAGCTTTCAGTGTCTCATATCTACTAAAATTCTGAAGTCCTTGATGGATCCCCTTGCTACTTCAGAGATCGACCAAGATGGGGTGATTGAGCCAGACACAGACGAACCTCAGGAGATGGGAGACTTTGAAAATCTGGAGGTGAGAATATTTACTCTACTGAAGACAAATACTGTATTAATATAACTTAAGGATGGGAGAGTGCATGAAGTGCTTTTCATTTGGGGAGTTTCTGCAGATGAGAACTATTGAGAAATGCCAGCCAAAGCAGAAGACCACATGGCATCTTATGTCTTGCAGGTAAATAGTGTGTTCTTCTTCCTTTAGGTGACAGAGGAAATGATGGACCAGGCCAACGAGAAGAAGATGGAAGCTATCGAAGCGTTAGGAGAAGGTGGGTTGGTTGTTCTAAGGTTCTTGCATTGACCTTGTAGTAAATTGGGAAGACATTTTAATGACCAGTGGTTATAATTATCACTTTTTGGTGCTGTCAAATACAGGTGACTTGCAGAAAGCCCTGGACCTCTTCACTGAAGCCATCAAACTCAATCCACGGGTAGCTATCATGTATGCCAAGAGGGCTAGGTGAGTCCCGCGGCTAGACTTAACAATGCCATACCACATGATGTGCTCTAGTACATGATCACGTAGTATTCATACAGAATGACGTATGTTCTTTGCCAGCGTCTACATCCGGATGCAGAAACCCAATGCAGCTAAGCGGGACTGCGACAGAGCCATTGACATCAACCCAGATTCTGCACAGCCCTACAAGTGGAGGGGGAAAGCTCACAAGTATGCTGCTAGATAGGCTGCATATTCAATCTCATCAGACACAATGCAGTTGTATATGATTTATAAGTAATACAATATAGGGGGGTGCCAAGTAGTCGGACAAAATGAGTATCGTAAGGGATATTGGCAATTTTCTGGAAACGATTGTGATCACAGCATTTTTATTATTTGTGCTTGGAAAAAATACATTTGAGTGTCAGCCACATCTTTCTCAAGTTAGTCAGTCATGTGCAAGGTTCTAAACTAAATAACTCAACTGGCTGGCTGTACGTTGATCATGATGTTCTGATTGGATAGAGTGAAGCTGTATTTCTCTGTCCACTCAAGTCATAATTTCACCAGATCAGTTTTTCTTGCATATTTTTCAGGCTGATCATTTAGATTGCTGCTGCCTGCTACTATGATAGATCACATGGCGAGGACATTTGCTATGAAGATGTACATAATATCTAACATGTGAGGCATGGGGGGGGGGGGGGTGATATGAAACGCTGATGGGCATTCTGAATGAGTGTCAGCAAACTTGGCAGCCCACTGCAAGTTGAGGACACAGACACTCACCGCCGCACGCTGCTCCTAATCTGCAGCTTTATGCAGTGAATGTGCAGGGAGGTATTTTGCCAACATCTAATAAGTCCATAGTTAAAAACAGAAGTGTTTTAATATTTTATTTTCCAGTCACGAGTATCATCTGATCCGACTATCAACTGTCAATTTACAGATACGATTACGAGTATGGCCATTTTGGCACACCCCTAATACAATACTTGGATTGAGTCTCTTTCCTTCCTGTGTGTCAGGTTGCTGGGGCACTGGGAGGAAGCGGCTAAGGACCTGGCCACTGCCTGCAAACTGGACTATGATGAGGACGCCAGCGCTATGCTGAAAGAGGTCCAGCCCAAGGTACCCAGCCCCAGCCACTAACTGTCTTTTTGAAACCAGGGCAGTTTCAAGGTTCTGGTCAATCAGTGTCTTCTGGTCTGACTTTCAACTCATGCTTTTTCTCTCCTCAGGCTAACAAAATCATTGAGCACCGGCGCAAGTATGAGCGCAAGAGGGAGGAGCGAGAGATCAAGGACAGGAAGGAGAGGGTAAAGAAAGCGAGGGAAGAGCATGAGAAAGCTCAGAGGGTGAGTGTTTGGTGCAAGAACAAAGAGGAGAATAAGAATTTCAAAATAGTGTCTCAACGTAAAAATGTTTTGAACTCTGCACAGGAGGAGGAGGCTAGACAAGCAGCAGGAGGAGGTGGCTTCCCAGGTTTCCCAGGTAAGAGAGGGAATATGGGTTCATGAAATGTCTTCACGATAAGTTGATTAGCTAAATCAGGTTTGTTAGTGCAGGGCTTGAACAAAGGCCTGTAATCCCTGGCCCTGTAATTCTCCAGTACCTGGGCTGGTGACCACTGCTCTACATTATCTGACCATCACCCAAGGGTCCATTGGAGCTCTGTATTCGCATTAATCCTGGGTTCCTTGTCTCATGCTGTAGGTGCTGGCGGTTTCCCAGGGGGTGCTGGCGGTTTCCCAGGGGGTGCTGGCGGTTTCCCAGGGGGTGCTGGCGGTTTCCCAGGGGGGGCTGGCGGTTTCCCAGGGGGGGCTGGCGGTTTCCCAGGGGGGGCTGGCGGTTTCCCAGGGGGGGCTGGAGGCTCTCCTTTCGGCATGCCTGGTCTGGGAGAGCTCTTTAACGACCCAGAGGTGCTCAACGCCATGAAGGTACGATGCTCCTTAAATTGAAGTGTTTGCAGTCTTACAGTTAGCCCTTGGATTCCATGTCAGTATCCATATCTAATCCCATCTCTCCTGTGTTTTTTCTCCAGGACCCTGAGGTGATGGCAGCTTTCCAGGATGTGGCTCAGAACCCAGCTAACATCGCCAAGTACCAGGGTAACCCCAAGGTCATGGCCCTCATCACCAAGCTGAGCGCCAAGTTCGGGAGCCCTTCGCCCTAGAGGAGAGGAGGTGAAGAAAAAAGAGGGGCAATTTAAAAAGAGGGGAGCGGGAAGAAGATCGAGTGGCGGGAGAGTAGCAAATGGATGTCGTCAGGTGTTGGGAGAGCTAAAAAGCTTATTTGAGATTATTCCACTGTGTATGGCTCAAATGGGTAATGTTGATGGGCAGATGGGTAAAGAGGAGACTAGAGGCATGCAGCAAGTTTTACACTAGACAAGGGTTTGTGGAGGGGGGGGGTCAACAGCAATTCTTATACTGTATGTTCTTAAATGGAGCCCACCTATTTGGGGCTGTTAGCTCTTAGTGGTTACTCAAGCCAACTCATGGATACTGATGGGAACACTACTGGTTAATGATGGGGAATCAAAACAGCCTGTCAGAGCCTTCTCATTCAGAATTCCCATCGACTCCTCTTCCCACCCACCCCATCCCTTGTTGTTTTTTACCTGAATCTGGAATAGTCAAACAGGACTCACACATTAGACACCAGCTCAGAGGAACATTTTAGAGACATTATTATATGGAGTTGTCATCTTCTGTGTTTTCTACTGAGCCAACCAAATCAATGGCTATTTGTTTTCTATCAGGAGTGGATGTGGTAAAGCTATTTACCTCAGGTTTTCTGTTTTACTCACTTTTACTGTAACGTACATTATTTTAATGTCTGACTCTCCTTCCAAATGCAAAAAAAACAAGTAATATTACTATTTTGTTTGATTTTGAAACCGCAATGGAAATATCAATTCGAATCAATAAATATTTGGTTGTTGCAAATGATTTTGTCATGGTTGTTTTAATCAGATGAGTTGGTCATTAAAATGTAAGTTCCCATGATGAACACAGATCATGGCATTAGGAAAACGTTGCTTCATTTCACCAGTTCTGAATGCCCTTGGTGCATTTGTCAATTAATTCCCATCAATTTATCATTCAACTACTTGTCAAGAGGCACAAGGCGTGTACATTTTTGGCGACAATCAGTGCCTCATATCACATTTATTTGTATATATCCACCAGTGGAGGCTGGTGAGTGGAGGACGGCCAAATTAGTAGCTGGAATGGAGTAGATGAAATGTAATGTGTGGATGGAGTGTTTCATTACATTCCAGCCATTACTATGAACTGTCCTCCCTTCACCAGCCTCCACTGATATCCACTGTATGAATCGCGTTGGTTCCTATTTCAGTCATGCATTTGTTCACGTGGGTCAAACACCCTAATATATTGGTTGACAGTAGAGCCTCCCACAATGCAGGGTATGGTAGCAGAATGATGTTGTTGAAGAGCAACTACAGAAACTTGCAGGGATACTGTATATAATGGTGAGATAGATGGCTTGCCTCCGCCCTAACAAACATGTAGGCAGGCGCAAGTCAGACAATTATCACCATTATGCTTCGAAAGGCAGTGGCCATCACTGGGCGCGTTTGTCATTGCAGACGATTTTAAAAGCAAGGCGTGACTGACTAATTTACAAATCACCTTGCATCATAAATAACTATTTAATGTTATTTGTAGATAAGTCCGTCGGTCACAATTTACCCATGATATATCACAGTTTTGATGCTATAGAACACGTTTCCAACCACACTTTTATGTAAATAAATAAATGAAGACCGCTCTGATGGAAACAAGAGGTTTCGGTATAATTGTAAAAATGCTAATGCTAATGTATTAGTATGACATGGTGGATCTTGTTGTGAAAATGGTGATTGAAACGCCTTTATGCGCAAATATTGATATAAAAACCATCAAAGTAAACTTGGAATCCCGATGATACGATGTGTGGTCCTCCCACTACGACCCCAGAAACCATGCAGTTTATTAGGCTAAAATGAAATAATTTACGATGAACTACAAAGGGTGATGAAAGTGCACGGTGATCTTGATGCTCCTTTCCAATAAATATTGAGGTTCTGGTGAGATGGTGATAAATGCTTGACTGCTGTTTAAAATAAAATAGTATCGCTCTTATCCAGAAACAGATCCCACCTTGTCTAGCGTATTTTTAGGTCTACATTTGGACAGTTTAACGTAACATTTTCAGTTTCCATCAGGCCTGTCATTACACTTTACTCACTTAAAGTTGTACGGAAACCTGGTTACTGGTGGGAAAATGCGCATATTTTCTTTATGCGGATTTTAGAATATAAACATTAAAATCTGTCGCCAATTTGATAGAATCCTAGCTACTGACTAATTGGGCCTTGTGGCCTCCAGCCTGTACCACAGGGGATCTCACTGCTGTGGCCGGGATTTTCCCTGGCTATTTGTCTTTCTGCTGGGGATTACCATCTGTTCTAGTACTGTCGGCTGTTCGTGCACACACTTGTTTGTTTGTTGTTGAGGCAAATCGAAGTTTGGTAGCTGAAATCTATCTGCTTCCTCAGTGATTGGTCAACAGTACTACTCCGAGTAGTACGCAATCACTTTTCACCCGGTTTAAACTACTCATACTTTCCCGGTTTAAACTACTCGGAGTAGGAGCCTGTTTGCCTCCTGAGCGTGAGCAAGATGCCCGCTCTGGCTGACAGCAAAATCGTCTCAAAACAAAAGTGACATAATTAAGCACATGGAGTGATGAGTAGGATTCTGTGATTTTACTCTTTTAAAAAAACGCTTAATCTGCCATCAAAATTAAAAGTAGTTTGAAAATTCTAAATGTATTTTATGTAAAGAGATGTTTCTGGAAGATGCACCATGCTGCCTTGTTGACAATATGACGGAGCGGGCGCAGATTACTGTTTGATTTCAAAAGTGCCTCCTCCCTCCCTGTTTCCGCCCCAATGACGTTTCAGGCCATTGCCCGGTTCAACCTGGGCCAGGGTAATATAACTCCCTCAGTGGGAAATATGTACAGGAATCTTTAATGAAGTGTTTGTTGTCATTAATTCAATGAGAATACTTGTTTTCGTGCAAATGTTTCCATTTGAGAAATACTGCACCAAACATCTTAGTTAATGTAAAATTTCGCGTCTAAGACCTCTTCGGCAAAAACATCTAAACGAATTCCAGATTTCTTGAATTTTCTTTAGTTTAGATTAACTAATTTGAGGAAGCTATGTTATCGCAAGAGGGACACTGTAATATTGCCACTTAACAAAAACTTTAAAAATTACTACCTTTTGAAAAGCAACGAATCCCTTTGAAAACGGCCTATGTTGCATCGAGTTGAGTCAAACAGTTATTCTAATGTCAAAATTGACTACAACGTGTAAATAAAATTATTTTGGTAATAATAATTAACATCCCTGCGTCACAACGGATAAGTGAAGGTTGGGTTTTGTTTTGAAGATGGCCATTTGGCCACTAACATGGCGTGAACAGCCGCAGTGATTGCTCTCTATCCAATAGTATAGACCAGGGTTTCCCACTCTGTCCCCGAGACTCCAAGGGGTGAACGTTTTTTTTGTTTGTTGCCCTAGCACTACACAGCTGTAGGGAGTATACCTTGTCTTCGCCTAGCCGAGTTCTACTAAACTCAGCAAAAAAAGAAACGTCCTCTCACTATCAACTGCGTATATTTTCAGCAAACAACATATGTAAATATTTGTATGAACGTAACAAGATTCAACAACTGAGACATAAACTGAACAAGTTCCACAGACATGTGACTAACAGAAACGGAATAATCTGTGACTGAACAAAGGAGGGGGGGTCAAAATCAATATTAACAGACGTATCTGGTGTGGCCACCAGCTGCATTAAGTACTGCAGTGCATCTCCTCATGGACTGCACCATATTTGCCAGTTCTTGCTGTGAGATGTTACCCCACTCTTCCACCAAGGCACCTGCAAGTTCCCAGACATTTGGGGGGGGAATGGCCCTAGCCCTCACCCTCCAATCCAACAGGTCCCAGATGTGCTCAATGGGATTGAGATCCGGGTTCTTTGCTGGTCATGGCAGAACACTGACATTCCTGTCTTGCAAGAAATCACGCACAGAACGAGCAGTATGGCTGGTCAATCAATCAATCAATCAAATGTATTTATAAAGCCTTTCTTACATCAGCTGATGTCACAAAGTGCTGTACAGAAACCCAGCCTAAAACCCCAAACAGCAAGCAATGCAGGTGTAGAAGCACGGTGGCTAGGAAAAACTCCCTAGAAAGGCCAGAACCTAGGAAGAAACCTAAAGAGGAACCAGGCTTTGAGGGGTGGTCAGTCTTCTTCTGGCTGTGCCGGGTGGAGATTATAACAGAACATGGCCAAGATGTTCAAATGTTCATAGATTACCAGCAGGGTCAAATAATAATAATCACAGTGGTTGTAGAGGGTGCAACAGGTCAGCACCTCATGAGTAAATGTCAGTTGGCTTTTCATAGCCGATAATTCAGAGTATTTCTACCGCTCGTGCTGTCTCTAGAGAGTTGAAAATAGCAGGTCTGGGACAGGTAGCACGTCCGGTGAACAGGTCAGGGTTCCATAGCCGCAGGCAGAACAGTTGAAACTGGAGCTGCAGCACGACCAGGTGGACTGGGGCCAGCAAGGAGTCATCAAGCCAGGTAGTCCTGAGGCATGGTCCAAGGGCTCAGGTCCTCCGAGAGAGAGAGAGAGAGAGAGAGAAAGAAAGAAAGAAAGAAAGAAAGAAAGAAAGAAAAAAAAAAAAAAGAGAGAGACAATTAGAGAGAGCATACTTAAATTCACACAGGACACTGGATAAGACAGGAGAAATACTCCAGATATAACAGACTGACCCTAGCCCCCCGACACAAACTATTGCAGCATAAATACTGGAGGCTGAGACAGGAGGGATCATTGTCTGGTGGCATTGTCATTGTCATGCTAGAAGGTTATGTCAGGATGAGCCTGCAGGAAGGGTACCAAATGAGGGAGGAGGATGTCTTCCCTGTAAACGCACAGCATTGAGTTTTCCTGCAATGACAACAAGCTCAGTCCGATGATGCTGTGACATACCGCCCCAGACCATGACAGACCCTCCACCTCCAAATCGATCCCGCTCAATTTTTTCAGATTGGCACAAATTCCCCGATATCAGGGTACTCATGTCAACATGTTTGCTTTCAGAGCATATTTGATCCCAAATTATAAGGGGGAGAGATAAGACCGCAACTCGTCAGTGAAGAGCACTTTTTGCCAGTCCTGTCTGGTCCAGCGACGGTTGGTTTGTGCCCATGGGCGACGTTGTTGCCGGTGATGTCTAGTGAGAACCTGCCTACCAACAGGCCTACAAGCCCTCAGTCCAGCCTCTCTCAGCCTATTGCGGACAGTCTGAGCACTGATGGAGGGATTGTGCATCCCTGGTGTAACTCGGGCAGTTGTTGTTGCCATCCTGTACCTGTCCTGCAGGTGTGATGTTTGGATGTACCGATCCTGTGCAAGTGTTGCTACACGTGGTCTGCCACTGCGAGGATGATCAGCTGTCCATCCTGTCTCCCTGTAGCATTGTCTTAGGCGTCTCACAGTACGGACATTGCAATATATTGCCCTGGCTACATCTGCAGTCCTCATGCCTCTTTGCAGCATGCCTAAGGCACTTTTATGCAGAAAAGCATGGGCATCTTTCTTTTGGTGTTTTTCAGAGTCAGTAGAAAGACTTCTTTAGTGTCCTAAGTTTACATAACTGTGACCTTAATTGCCTACCGTCTGTAAGCTGTTAGTGTCTTAATGACAGTTCCATGTTCATTAATTGTTTATTGAACAAGCATGGGAAACAGTGTTTAAACCCTTTACAATGAAGATCAGTGAAGTTATTTGGATATTTACTAATTATCTTTGAAAGACAGGGTCCTGAAAAGGGGACGTTTCATTTTTTGCTGAGTTTAGGAGCAAACCGAACCTAGTATGCGGGGCAACTTTAGTATTCCCCACTGGTCTCCCAAGACCGAGGTAAAGTTGGTTTTATATTCACACATTTGGACATTCAACAGACATTCGCCAAAAGCCATTTAAAAATGTAAAAATCAATAACTAATTCACCATTTGTCTCAAAATCATAAACCTATGTATGATTTATTCTATAATTGTTGAGCATACTTTACAACCTTTGTTTTGAGGAAAAAATCCTGTTTTAATTTTATAGAAATACATTCAACAGACATTCGCCAAAAGCTATTTAAAATTTTAAAATCAATAACTAATTCACCGTTTGTCACAGAATCATCAAGCTAGATATGATTTATTCTATAAATGTCTAGCATACTTTCACAACCTTTGTTGAAGAAAATTCCAGTTTTGATTTAATAGAGGGCATGTAGTCCGTCTAGAGGGCGTGTGGTCAAAGTTCTAACGAGTCTGGTATACCATATACGAAGGGGTCTGGCATAAAATTCTGTATCTTCAGTCATATTAAATTAGATTACAGGACAAAAGTACAGGATGAAGGGGTCAGGCCTGACTAACAAAGAAGACAGGTGGATGGATCAAGAGGACCAAGACAACCAAGAGGATCAACATGGACATTCCACAGTGGAAATAAGGAAAACTAAGAGTGAACCATAACGCGTACAGTTGAAGATCATCAAGGACATCAACCACCCGAGCCACTGCCTGTTCACCCCGCTATCATCCAGAAGGCGAGGTCAGTACAGGTGCATCAAAGATGGGACCGAGAGACTGAAAAACAGCTTCTATCTCAAGGCCATCAGACTGTTAAACAGCCACCACTAACATTGAGTGGCTGCTGCCAACACACTGACACTGACACTGACTCAACTCCAGCCACTTTAATAATGGAATTGATGGGAAATGATGTAAATATATCACTAGCCACTTTAAACAATGCTACCTTATATAATGTTACTTACCCTACATTATTCATCTCATATGCATACGTATATACTGTACTCTATATCATCGACTGCATCCTTATGTAATACATGTATCACTAGCCACTTTAACTATGCCACTTTGTTTACATACTCATCTCATATGTATATACTGTACTCAATACCATCTACTGTATCTTGCCTATGCTGCTCTGTACCATCACTCATTAATATATCCTTATGTACATATTCTTTATCCCCTTACACTGTGTATAAGACAGTAGTTTTGGAATTGTTAGTTAGATTACTTGTTGGTTATTACTGCATTGTCGGAACTAGAGGCACAAGCATTTCGCTACACTCGCATTAACATCTGCTAACCATGTGTATGTGACAAATAAAATTTGATTTGATTTTATTTGAAGTCGGAAGTTGACATACACTTAGGTTGGAGTCATTAAAACTCATTTTTCAACCACTCCACAAATTTCTTGTTAACGAACTATAGTTTTGCCAAGTCGGTTAGGACATCTAGTTTGTGCATTACACAAGTCATTTTTCCAATAATTGTTTACAGACAGATTATTGCACTTATAATTCACTGTATCACAATTCCAGTGGGTCAGAAGTTTACATACACTAAGTTGACTGTGCTTTTAAACAGCTTGGAATATTCCAGAAAATGATGTCATGGATTTAGAAGCTTCTGATAGGCTAATTGACATCATTTGAGTCAATTGGAGGTGTACCTGTGGATGTATTTCAAGGCCTACCTTCAAACTCAGTGCCTCATTGCTTGACATCATGGGAAAATCAAAAGAAATTAGCCAAGACCTCAGAAAAAAAATTGTAGACCTCCACAAGTCTGGTTCATCCTTGGGAGAAATTTCCAAATACCTGAAGGTACCACGTTTATCTGTAAAAACAATAGTACGCAAGTATAAACACCATGGGACCACGTAGCCATCATACCGCTCAGGAAGGAGACGCGTTCTGTCTCCTAGAGATGAACGTACTTTGGTACGAAAAGTGCAAATCAATCTCAGAACAACAGCAAAGGACCTTGTGAAGATGCTGGAGGGAACAGGTACAAAAGTATCTATGTTCACAGTAAAACAAGTCCTATATCGACAACCTGAAAGGCTGCTTAGCAAGGAAGAAGCCACTGCTCCAAAACCTCCCTAAAAAAGCCAGACTACGGTTTGCAATTGCACATGTGGACAAAGATTGTACTTTTTGGAGAAATGTCCTCTGGTCTGATGACACAAAAATAGAACTGTTTGGCCATAATGACCATCGTTATGTTTGGAGGAAAAAGGGGCAGGCTTGCATGCCAAAGAACACCATCCCAACCGTGAAGCATGGGGGTGGCAGCATCATGTTGTGGGGGTGCTTTGCTGCAGGAGGGACTGGTGCACTTCACAAAATAGATGGCATCATGAGGACAGAAAATTATGTGGATATATTGAAGCAACATCTCAAGACATCAGTCAGGAAGTTAAAGCTTGGTCGCAAATGGGTCTTCCAAATGGACCATGACCCCAAGCATACTTCCTAAGTTGTGGCAAATGGTTTAAGGACAACAAAGTCAAGGTATTGGAGTGGCCATTACAAAGCCCTGACCTCAATCCCATAGAACATTTGTGGGCAGAACTGAAAAGGCGTGTGTGAGCAAGAAGGCCTACAAACCTGACTCAGTTACACCAGCTCTGTCAGGGGGAATGGGACAAAAATCACCCAACTTATTGTGGGAAGCCTGTGGAAGGCTACTTGAAACATTTGACCCAAGTTAAACAATTTAAAGGCAGTGCTACCAAATACTAATTGAGTGTATGTAAACTTCTGACCCACTGGGAATAAATCATTCTCTCTACTATTATTCTGACATTTCACATTAAAATAAAGTGGTGATCCTAACTGACCTAAGACACAGTATTTTTACGAGGATTAAATGTCAGGAATTGTGAAAAACTGAGTTTAAATGTATTTGGCTAAGGTGTATGTAAACTTCCAACTTCAACTGTATATACAGTATGTATATATATTAGCGTGTGTATTGAAAAATACTAGAGGGTGGATAACAAAAAAAAGCACTAATATAAGAAGTAGAAGATACATGTATGGTTTTTGGCCTGAATGTATACTTAATGATTTGCTTCTGAACTGTATGTGAACCCCTCTGCAATCTACTGGCACTAACCATTAGAAACTAGGACTTCAACCAAGCTGTCCCTCTGCTATTTGCTCTCTTAAACTGCTAGCACAAAACCTATGTGAAATGTGTTTTTTTTTCTCACAAAAGTTCATGAAAAAAATAAAAATAAACTGGCCCAAATCAGCTCTACATACATAAGCATGGGGGTGGCAGCACGTATTTGATACACTGCCGATTTAGCAGGTTTTGCTTTGTTTTCCAAAAAAACAAAGCATGTCTGTAATTTTTATCATAGGTACACTTCAACTTTGAGAGACGGAATCTAAAACAAAAATCCAGAAAATCACATGGTATGATTTTTATGATTTTTTATTTATTTTAAATTTTACCCCTTTTTCTCCCCAATTTTGTGGTATCCAATTGTTTTAGTAGCCACTATCTTGTCTCATCGCTACAACTCCCGTACGGGCTCGGGAGAGACGAAGGTTGAAAGTCATGCGTCCTCCGATACACAACCCAACCAAGCCGCACTGCTTCTTAACACAGCGCACATCCAACCCGGAAGTCAGCCGCACCAATGTGTCGGAGGAAACACCGTGCACCTGGCAACCTTTGTTAGCACGCACTGCGCCCGGCCCGCCACAGGAGTCGCTGGTGCGCGATGAGACAAGGACATCCCTACCGGCCAAGCCCTCCCTAACCCGGACGACGCTAGGCCAATTGTGCGTCGCCCCACGGACCTCCCGGTCGCGGCCGGTTACGACAGAGCCTGGGCGTGAACCCAGAGTCCTGATGGCACAGCTGTACAGCGCCCTTAGGCCACATTGTATGATTTTTAAGTCATTAATTTGCTTTTCATTGAATGACATAAGTATTTGATACATCAGAAAAGCAGAACTTAACATTTGGTACAGAAACCGTTGTTTGCAATTACAGAGATCATACGTTTCCTGTCGTTCTTGACCAGGTTTGCACACACTGCAGCAGAGATTTTGGCCCACTCCTCCATACAGATCTTCTCCAATTCCTTCAGGTTTCGGGGCTGTCGCTGGGCAATACGGAGTTTCAGCTCCCTCCAAAGATTTTCTATTGGGTTCAGGTCTGGAGACTGGCTAGGCCACTCCAGGACCTTGAGATACTTCTTACGGAGCCACTCCTTAGTTGCCCTGGCTGTGTGTTTCGGGTCGTTGTCATGCTGGAAGACCCAGCCACGACCCATCTTCAATGCTCTTACTGAGGGAAGGAGGTTGTTGGCCAAGATCTTGCGATACATGGCCCCATCCATCCTTCCCTCAATACGGTGTAGTCGTCCTGTCCCCTTTGCAGAAAAGCATCCCCAAAGAATGATGTTTCCACCTCCATGCTTCACGGTTGGGATGGTGTTCTTGGGGTTGTACTCATCCTTCTTCATCCTCCAAACACGGCGAGTGGAGTTTAGACCAAAAAGCTCTATTTTTGTCTCATCAGACCACATGACCTTCTCCCATTCCTCCTCTGGATCATCCAGATGGTAATTGGCAAACTTCAGACGGGCCTGGACATGCGCTGGCTTGAGCAGGGGGACCTTACGTGCGCTTCAGGATTTTAATCCATGGCGGAGTAGTGTGTTACTAATAGTTTTCTTTGAGACTGTGGTCCCAGCTCTCTTCAGGTCATTGACCAGGTCCTGCCGAGTAGTTCTGGGCTGATTCCTCACCTTCCTCATGATCATTGATGCCCCACGAGGTGAGATCTTGCATGGAGCACCAGACCGAGGGTGATTGACCGTCATATACAACTTCTTCCATTTTCTAATAATTGCGCCAACAGTTGTTGCCTTCTCACCAAGCTGCTTGCCTATTGTCCTGTAGCTCATCCCAGCCTTGTGCAGGTCTACAATTTTATCCCCGATGTCCTTACACAGCTCCCTGGTCTTGGCCATTGTGGAGACGTTGGAGTCTGATTGATTGAGTGTGTAGACAGGTGTCTTTTATACAGGTAACAAGTTCAAACAGGTGCAGTTAGAACAGGAGGGCTTCTTAAAGAAAAACTAACAGGTCTGTGAGAGACGGAATTCTTACTGGTTGGTAGGTGATCAAATACTTATGTCATGCAATAAAATGCAAATTAATTACTTAAAAATCATACAATGTAATTTTCTGGATTTTTGTTTTAGATTCCGTCTCTCACAGTTGAAGTGTACCTATGATGAAAATAATTACAGACCTCTACATGCTTTGTAAGTAGGAAAACCTGCAAAATCGGCAGTGTATCAAATACTTGTTCTCCCCACTGTAATTCAGCAGGGAGGTGTGAAATTGCCATTTGACCCATTATACCAGTGTAGAAGCTACATCACCTAGATAGGTATTACCAAATCGCTTTCAATTCACATTCCTTGCAGAAATAACTATTTGCAAACCTTTTAAAACACCCAGAAATACAGTGGTCTTAGAAGGGTATTTATACTTTAAAATACATATTTTATGTCAATGGATGTGGATGAAAGAATTCTGCCCGTGTTTTAATGTCCTAGTTGCATATTTCTTTCTTTACCTCCAACTCTATATATCCAAGTGAGCCTATGAAGACCTTGGGGATCAGATTTACCATTATACCCATTGATCTAACGTATAACAGACAGACACTGCTCAAAAGGAGTCGTTTGTGATATCTACACTCAGTTGCCACTTTATTAGGTTCACCACCCTATTCACAAAAATAAATTGCTCCTACACACACCAAGTCCAGTGGTCTTGGCTTGCTAGACAATAAAGCATGCAGAGAAGTATTCAGGTATTCTGTTACTGTTTGAACTTTAGAATGTGCAAAATGACAGCACAGTCTGTGATGGTCTTTTTTTTGTAACGTTCAAAAAGTTCAAAAACTTGTACTGACTGTAATAAACTCCAACTGGACTTAATAACTTGAACAGTCTATCTCCTTTCCCAGGTTCATCAACAGTTTTGAATTCATGCTGTTCCAGATGCAAACGGGGTTGTACCTAATAAAGTGACCACGAATCTATAAACTTTCCAGAATGCGTTTTGGGAATTACTGGGGTATTAAACATTTGGCTGTAAGTGTTGAACAGTTAAATATATTACCTCAGGAAAAAAAGCCTGAAAATGGAAATACTGATACTGGAAAAAACATTTGGGGGAAGGTTTAATGTACTTTGTTGTAGGTTTGATATACCTACTGTAGTTATTGTAATTCATGTTACATATATTTCTAAATCCCACATGGTGATCTTGTGGAACCTTGCTGTTTTTATGTCTTAGCCAGGGGAGGTGTTATTTAAATTCTGCATTAGGCTAACAGAAAATACAGAAAAAAGGGAGGGAAATGCTCAGACTTACAGTAGCTTACAACAAGGTTGACTAGGTGTTTTTGAGGTAAACTTTTGGCTCCAACGGGTCATGTAAAGCAGAAAAACAATCTTTTGGGAACCCTTTGCTACAGGGTGTGGGAAGGAGGCAAAGCAGACAGTGAGAGAACAATGTAGTATGTAACTGTGAGGGACATTTTTGTCTTTGAAGCACAACCTTTCAAACTATCGGTTTCAGAAAGTGTCTTAAAATGTGTCAACAATGCATAAAAATGGTCCTCTTTCTCTTTTATTTTTACAGTCTTCAATGCGAAGGAAGACTGCAAAGCACACATTGAGCATCATCCAGATAAAAATGATGATCATCCGACCAACTGGGTTTGTCATGGTGTAATATAATGGTAGGCTATGAAAACTCATGTAGTTTCATCCTTCAAGACATTTAGAAGTATGAAACTTTGTCTTGAAACTTTTTATCAGGTTGATCCTTGTGTTATTACTAGGGTTGCACATTTTGGGGAATATTCAGAGGTCGAAATTTTCCGTGGGAATTAACAGGAAAATATGCGAATTAATGGAAATATGTGAAAATGAATATTAATACCATTTAAATGTAGATGTCTTTTGCATTGGATATATTTACCATATCATATGGAGACAGAAACAAACATTTTACCTTGAAATGATTAAATCCTTCCAATAGAAATAAAAATCAATTTAGTTACGAATTGAAGTTTAATTAAATTAGTTGACTCTTCACATGGGATGATTTCACTGAACAACAAAAGAAAGGGAATATTGAATGATCCCCAATGATCCATCGCATCTCCCAAAAAACGTTTAACATAAATCTGTAAAATGATAACAAAAGCTTTAGTTTCTAGACTGTCTTCCTCTCAGGCTTCCATGTCTTCTCCCTGGACATCCTCAATGTCCACCTATTGAACATCAGACTCTGAGGCCTCATCTTCACTGTCACTTTCCAACCATGTTGAGGATTTCTCGTTGTCAGGCTCAAAAAGTCTCAAATTTGCCCAGTTGGCCACCAATTTTTCAACCCTTGTATTGGTCAGCCTGTTGCTTGCTTTGGTGTGTGTGTTCCCAAACAAGGACCAGTTGTACTCTGAGGCGGCTGATGTCGGTTGGATTTGGAGGATGATGGAGGCAACAGGGGAAAGAGCCTCAGATCCACAAAGTCCCTTCCACCAAATAGCTGATGAGATATGTTTCCACGACTGCTATATTGCATCTCCATCCCAAAGCCCTTGGTTGGAGGTGTACTTCACCAGACTGCCAAGAACCCTGCCCTCATCCAGGCCAAGGTGGCGAGACACGGTAGTGATGACACCATAGGCCTTGTTGATCTCTGCACCAGACAGGATTTCTTGCCAGCATACTTGGGCTCCAACATGTACGCTGTGGCGTGTATGGGCTTCTGGCAGAAGTCTTCACGCTTTTTGATGTACAGTATTTAAGAACTGCAGTTTCCTCTGCTTGGAGCAACAGTGAAGTGGGCAGGGCAGTACGGATTTCTTCTCTTACATCTGCAAGCAGAGTCTGAACATCAGACAGGGTGGCATTGTCTCCCTCAATCCATGCAATGGCTACTGCTATAGGTTTCAGGAGTTTCAGGCTCCTTACCACTCTTTCCCAAAATACATCATCCAGGAGGATCCTCTTGATGGGGCTGTCCATATTGGCAGACTGTGATATGGCCATTTCTTGGAGAGACTCCTTCCCCTCCAGGACACTGTCAAACATGATGACGACACCACCCCTACGGGTGTTGCTGGGCAGCTTCAATGTGGTGCTCTTACTCTTCTCACTTTGCTTGATGAGGTAGATTGCTGCTATAACTTGATGACCCTTCACATACCTAACCATTTCATTGGCTCTCTTGTAGAGTGTTTGCATTGTTTTCAGTGCCATGATGTCCTTGAGGAGCAGATTCAATGAATGAGCAGCACAGCCAATGGGTGTGATGTGAGGGTAAGACTCCTCCACTTTAGACCAAGCAGCCTTCATGTTCGCAGCATTGTCTGTCACCAGTGCAAATACCTTCTGTGGTCCCAGATCATTGATGACTGTCTTCAGCTCAACTGCAATGTAGAGACCGGTGTGTTTGTTGTCCCTGGTGTCTGTGCTCTTGTAGAATACTGTTTGAGGGGTGGAGAGTGTAGTTAATTATTCCTTGCCCACAAACATTCAACCCCCCATCGGAGATGATTGCAATACAGTCTGCTTTCTCTATGATTTGCTTGACCTTCACTTGAACTCTGAACTTTGCATCCAGCAAATGAGTAGATAAAGCATGGAGGGGTGTATGCTGGGCGAAGAACATTCAGAAATCTCTTCCAATACACATTGCCTGTGAGCATCAGAGGTCAACCAGTTGCATACCCAGCTCGAGCAAGACATCCATCAGCATGTCTGACTACGTTCCCCCATCGAGTGAAAAAAACTTCTGATTATAGGAGGACCATGAGCTGTTACTATCGATAAGGTATCTGATTCAGCATTTTCACCTCGAATAGAAGTAGAGGGACTTTTGTCAGAGGTTGCTTGTTGTGATCACTGAGGGAACTTTATGCACTTGGCCAGATGATTCTACATCTTTGTTGCATTCTTCACATATGATTTGGCACAGTATTTGCAAATGTACACAGCTTTTCCTTCTACATTAGCTGCAGTGAAATGTCTTCACACATCAGATAGTGCCCGTGGCATTTTCCTGTAAAGATCAGAAGAAAAGGAGTAAATAAAAACAAATACAATTCCATGTACAGATATAGAGTTAAGCAGTTAGATTAAACAACTCCTTCGTAAGATAAATGGTTTAAAATTAAACATGTATGTAAACAGGTGAATTAACACTCCTCAGTTAGCAGGCTCAAGCAAGCTAACCCCCACATGGTAGCAAAAACTAACTAGCAGAAATTGTTAATAAGTTAGAAATGATTTAAACATACTTTACTGTAGGCAACTATTTACTAGTTAACAAAAAAATCACGTATGTCATAAAATATATTCACCCCACCCAGTATTGTAATCAAAACTTACCAGAAAGCATGTAGTCATTGGCTCAGACAGTGTAGTAGTGTGGGCTCAATAGCATGTCATTAGTGTGCAAGATCTTGAGAATCAGCTGTACATGTGATGGAAGAATTCACTGTGCATGCAGAGGTTTGCAATTCCATTAAATTGGGGATAGTTTAAGCAAAATATGCCATATGACCTAGAATTGCCTTATGTGTATCCCACAAAAAAGGTTCACTGTTATAAACTTTTAAAAAATAAATTTAAGGAAAATTCCCCAAATTCCTGGGCTTAACTTCCCATGGAAAATTTCCGGCCCTTTGCCACCCTAGTTATTGCTCTAATGTTATTCTTCTACTATGAGAGATACTATGACAGCAATTACCTGTAATAGGTACACACGTATCTGGCACAAGTGACGATTAAACTGATTTGGATTTCAAAGACTGCTATTATTGTAATGTTTAATATTACAACATTGATGTGTGATACCTTTTTTATCAACACATACATTTTTTGCAAATGTATGCCTTTATTACTATGATTTATATTGCCTGAATACTCAACGATGATTAACACCACAGCTGTGTGTGCTGCTGTCAGGGTTGTGGTCAAATGCATGTCATTTCAAGTCAATTTGGCAATTGAACAAAAATCCAATTCAATTTGAAAATGTTCCTCATTGTAAAAGCATGTAACAGAATTAGGGTATTCCAGAACTGTAATTTACATGTAAATAAACATAACCCTGTTTTATGTTTTTAATACTTCAGATAGAATGCTCTGTGTGTCAGAGATGGTACCATTCAGCTTGTCTGGGGATGACAAAGGACTTCAACAAAGCGAAAATAGAAAATGATTGGAAGGAGCTTCTTCGCTGTTAAATTAGAGACGTGTAAATAAATGACTGCTGTGCCTTGTAACTACTTTAACATGTGGAGGAACTGTTGCACTAATATATGCAAACATTGATTTGGCATACAATTTAAGATAAGACATTGTTTACATAAAGTTGTACTAATTTCATATAGAACAAATTGCACTTGAAATTAACATTTATTTTAAATGATTGCAAATCAATGCATATTTTCACTTTTTTCTGGGACAATCACTGAATTAGATTTCTTCATCTGTAAATGCAATATGAGATTGTATGTATTTCTATCAAATCAAAACTGGAATTTATACTCAAAACAAAGTTTGTTTAAGTATGCTAGACATTTATAGAATAAATCATACCTAGTTTGATGATTCTGTCATAATCAGTGAAAATGTTGATTTCCACTTGGCATTTTATAGATTTTATGTATTTCTACTAAAGTCAAAACTGGAATTTTTCCTCAAAACAGAGGTTGTAAAAGTATGCTAGACATTTAGACTAAATCATATCAAGCTTGATGATTCTGTGACAAACAGTGGATTAGTTATTGATTTTTACATTCTTAAATTGCTTTTGGAGAATGTCTGTTGAAGGTCAGAACATATATATATTTTTTAAACTTTACCTCGGTCTCACAAGGTCATCTTCTGCCGGCGACTATTAGTGACCAATAGTGGGTCAGCTCCTCACAGTCCATGCTCGCTCCATTGATTATCCTCTTCAAAATGGTCTCCCGCAATAAATGGCTCCATTTTGGGGACGAGAGGTTCTGGAAGGGTCTACCCTCCATCCAGTCCGATAACAAACCACATCGACCGCTACTGTAGTCTCAGCAGTATAACCAATGTAGCATTATGACTGTCATTCATACCAGAGAATCATAGCAAATAGAAAATGGGACTGCAAATTAGTGCTGGATGTGGTAATTTGTGTTAAAGTGGCAATATGTAACTTTTTGGGAGGCCTGACCAAATTCAAAGAAATGTGAGTTATAGATCCTTTAGTCTACTTGAAAGCAAGTCTTGTTTTTTCACTAACTGAAATTGGGCGAACTATTAGTTTTATAGCAACCAGGAAATGGAGGCACAATTTCCGCATAGTGCAACTTTAAGTTATGAACCACTTCATCTTACAAAACCGTTTAGTCAATTTGGTCTTTCAACCAATGATCTGTAACGTCCAACACGAAAAAAATAAAATTTCTAAATAATATTAGAAAAATACCCTCATTTCATCTATTTAACTAGGCAAGTCAGTTAAGAACAAATTCTTATTTAAAATGACGGCCTACATGGTATTTCTAAAATTGTATTTCCACGTCTAGTCATCCATTCCAAATCAAGGCAGCTACACAGAACATTGTTTATTTATAATTTACAACATTGCAAATTCAACTTAAAAAAAACATTGTTTTCCAGCGAGCCTAAAACAATGAGATGTGGGGGTGGATGTCCTCAGTATTTGCAATGTACTCAAAGTGGAGTCTATCATACGAAGAAAGAGAAAGCAACAGAAAGCATGAAACTTGCAGAAGCCCAAGTAATGGTCCAGAGTATTGCACCTAGTGTCCATATCTGTAAGAGAGGGAAAGGGAGTGTTAGTTATTAACTGTTTGACATACACAACTCATCTACAATGAGGCAGTGGAATAATGAATTAGCACCAGTAAAACAGACGCATGGCTGTTGTTTTTTTTCAGCCATCTACTTCCCCAAAAGGCAAGCATACTGCAGCTCTGATTTACTGCAGTTTAGCTAGGACCATGGAGTAGTGTTTTGAATAAAATGATGACACTCACTTCTGAAACTCCCACTCCCTGTTGTCTAGGGGGCACACCTGCCTGGTCTTCAACCAACGGGAGATACAGTGGAAATGGAATGCATGCTGGGAGAGAAGATATTGACATAACAGCAAACCAAGACAATAGCCGTGTTTGAATATACATACTACATACTTAGAGTATATACACTATTAGCTCATTTTAGTACACTGTAAACAAACGGTATTCTTTCAGTTGATCATACTAGCCCTTCGCCTGTCTACCTGGAAGTTAATGCTGTTGCTATGCAACCTCTCGCTAGCTTGTTAGCATAACAATTGACTAGCTTGACATTTTACAATTTTGTGTGTGTTTGTAAATTCAATCTGGAGTGCCAGAGTGCACTCTGGGTGTTCGGAAATCCAGAGCGTTGTCAGATTGTCCATTCATAAATTCTGAGCGTTTCGCCCCCGGAGTGCGTCACTGGACACTCTTGCTGAGGACTAGGGTTGATCCGAGCATTCTGACCTCACAACGGCAGTCAAGCACCCAAGCTGACTGGCAAATGTTGGCTAGCTTGCAAGCCATATCCAGACACAAATGAGAGAACACCTCACTGACCATTTTACTCGCCATAGCAGAGCTGGTTAGGCTGTTTTCATTTTATCCAGAGCGTTGGTGACTAAACGTGCTGCTGGCAACAATTTATTTACTCTTTTTTTCCTGAAGTTAACTGACACCGGCCATATATTCACCGGGTGTTGAGCATTCGTAAATTCATCAGTTATTCTGCACTCTGGCACACTCAGAGTGCTCTGAAATCGGAGTACATAGCCATAATTAACTATGTCCATTGAGAAAGCACACAACTATAATACTTAGCTAAGAATTACGTGAATAATCTAGTCAATAAACATTGTGTAGCTCGTTAGATTATAGTTAATATACTGCCTGGCAAGATCGATGTATTAGTAGCCAACTAACTTTCGGTAACTAGCTAACATACTAGTACATACTGCTGTAATGCTATGCTGTTCCTAAGGAAAGTTAAGCTAACAAATTGTCTGCCAACATAACATGAAAAGTCATGACTTTATTACATTGCTCAACATTTGTCATAATTAGTTAAAACAAGGAATTTGTATATACACTCTCGGACATCGGCTGAATATTTTCCCAACATTTTCTTCAAATCTGAAAACGCTATCAAGCCACGCCCATTTTCTGAAGAATTGCCTTATGGGCCAAAAAAGCAAAGAAAGAGTGTTTACTGCTTGTATACTTTGTATTTTGGCACATTTAGTACAACATCCAGGAACTATATCCATACTATGACCAATAAGCATACTACATATTCAATGTATATCACAAATAGTATGGTTAGTATGGTTAGTGGGTTAGAATGAGTATTCGAACACAGCTCAAAACTTACATTCAAATTCAATACTTTTAGGGTAGTTCAATATAATGCAGATTAGTTTAGATCATGCTGCTGTTATTTCAATACTCTCACACTGAACTTTACAATCTAACTGATCAGGATGCATGCAAAATATACAAAGGCAAAGAAGTCTGACTCACATTGCAGACTCCCCAGGCTACGGTGCACTCCTCTGATGTGGCAGAGGCCTGGTTAGCCTGGCACTCTATGCCTATGGAGAACAAGAGAAATGTGTAACACACACCTTTATTAGCCCAGTAGTCAAATAATGTTAATGCATACTCACAGAGATCCATAATGTGATTCCTACAGATGGCACAATTGTCCACCACAATGTCCCAGGCCCAAAGTGCCACTGCATTCCACTGTAAAGAAGAAGTGTCACATTAAATTATGAACATATCACTGGCAGTTAGTGTTTGCTTGATATTGCTGTTGCTTCAAATAGGTATTAACAAATTAGCATATTGTTATTCACAATTTATCATGTTAATCTGGTGTCAGGAGACATTTAGTCATTCAAATCACTATTGCATTTGGCATTTCATTAGACAAGTTAGGCCTATTTCACTATCCACATTGATCACAAACAAGGCCAGGGTGAAAATGTTAGTGTTTGATACATAATTTTTCACTCATTCAGCGTCAATAAATAGACAACATCACGTGCAACTGGGCCTGTCATTTTAGCAAGATAACTAGGAAGCTGACGTTAGCCAGTTGAGCAAATTAGCTAGTCATTGATTTCGTATGTCAATGCATCTCAAGCCGAACCAAGTAGTGGTTGGCTAGCTTCTATCACCACAAACAGTGAGATTAGTTAACTAATTAGGTAGCGATCAGCCCTAAATGTGAAACGCAAACTCACTCCCCCAAATTAGATACAGCCAAACAGGGACTCCGTCTAGTTTCAGCTCGCGAGCTAGCAAGTTATGCTAACTAATCGCGCGTAGATTGTACCCAAACCCGTATTACGCCTATAATAATATCGAACTTTACAGTATGTCTAAAATATAGCTATGATTTATTTAACAAAAAATAAATACCTTCTTCACTTCAAAACGTTTCTTGCTTGCTCCACTATTCGTGGCGCTTGGGGTATCAACATCCATCGCTGCCGCCATGTTGACTATCGAACTTTCGTGTGAACAGAGATATTAGAGGAGGAGATAGACATCCCATTAGAATATGAATAGCAAGACGTAACGCCCCATACAGCAGAATGTCGACCAATCGTGCTGACGTTGTCATGCTGCGTCACACAGTTGCTAAATGTATCGTCACGCGATCCTTTCTCAAACCGGGATACAATGTCATGTTCAAAACTACCTCGGAACTCAGAAAAAACGAGCTCGACTTGACAAATCGATTTGAACGGACATCCAACTTGGGAACCTTTCTAGAGCTACGACTTTCCGACCTGAAGATCCCTGGCGTCATGATTTGGCTTCGTATTTTTCCAAGTTCCAGTTGTTCTGAACACGACATGGGGACACGGAAAAATACGAGGTCAAATCATGACGTCAGTGATCTTCAGGTCGGAAAGTTGGAGCTCGAGTGGTCCGAGTGGAATTCTGAGTTGGATTACCATTGAAATCGATTTTTTCCCAGTCGGAGTTCATTTTAACCGAGTTCCCAATTGTTTAAATGATCTGAATTCGGAGATTACCGAGTTCCAATTGTTTTGAACGCTGCAAGAGGCCCGAGTTCCCAAGTTGGAATCCCTCGTTCAAAACAACTTTGAACCGGAAACATCCGACTTGTGACTTCAGTGCGTTCAAGACAACTGGGAAATCGGAAAAAACGAACTCTGACTATGGAAAATCGTTCTGAACGGACATCCAACTCGCGATTCCAAGTCCCTTTGCAAGATGGCGCAGACAGAGATGGTCGCCTCGCTTCAGGTCCTTAGAAAACTATGCAGTTATTTGTTGTTTTTTATGTACTATTTCTTACATTGTTAGCCCAGAAAATCTCAGGTGTTATTAAATACAGCTGGGAAGAACTATTGGATATAAAAGCGATGTCAACTTACCATCCTTACGACCAGGAATACGTCTTTCCCGAAGCGGATCCTTGGTTCGGACCTCCACCCTGGACATGCAATTTTATCCCAGAGGCCGACCCAAAACAACATAGTCGCTGCAGGAGAGGCAGACGGAGTGGCCTACTGGTCAGACTCAGAAGGTCTACTGGTCAGACTCGCCAATGTCCAATCTCTAGATAGCAAGGTGGATGAAATTAGGGCATGAGTTGCCTTCCAGAGAGACATCAGAGATTGTAACATTCTCTGTTTCACGGAAACATGACTCACTTGGGATACCAAATCAAATCAAAGTTTATTTGTCACGTGTGCCGAATACAACAAATGCTTACTTACAGGCTCTAACCAATAATGCGGAGAAAAAAAAAGTAAGTGTGTGTGTAGGTAAGTAAAGAAATAAAACAATAGTAAAAAGACATTACTTTTTGAAAATAAGAGTAGCAAGGCTATATACAGACACCGGTTAGTCAGGCTTATTGAGGTAGTATGTACATGTGGGTATGGTTAAAGTGACTATGCATATGATGAACAGAGAGTAGCAGTAGCGTAAAAAGAAGGGTTGGCGGGTGGTGGGACACAATGCAGATAGCCCGGTTAGCCAATGTGCGGGAGCACTGGTTGGTCGGGCCAATTGAGGTAGTATGTACATGAATGTATAGTTAATGTGACTATGCATATAAGATAAACAGAGAGTAGCAGCAGCGTAAAAGAGGGGTTGGGGGGGACACAATACAAAATAGCCCGGGTAACCATTTGGTTACCTGTTCAGGAGTCTTATGGCTTGGGGGTAAAAACTCTTGAGAAGCCTTTTTGTCCTAGACTTGGCACTCCGGTACCGCTTACCATGCTGTAGTAGAGAGAACAGTCTATGACTGGGGTCTTTGACAATTGTCAGGGCCTTCCTCTGACACCGCCTGGTGTAGAGGTCCTGGATGGCAGGCAGCTTTGTCCCAGTGATGTACTGGGCCGTACGCACTACCCTCTTAAGTGCCTTGCAGTTGCAGTACCAGGCAGTGATGCAACCGGTCAGGATGCTCTTGATGTTGCAGCTGTAGAACCTTTTGGGGATCTCAGGACCCATGCCAAATATTTTTAGTTTCCGGGGGGGGAAAAGGCTTTGTCGTGCCCTCTTCACAACTGTCTTGGTGTCTTTGGACCATTCTAGTTTGTTGTTGATGTGGACACCAATGAATTTGAAGCTCTCAACCTGTTGTCAGAGTCGGTACAGCCACCCGATTTCTTCACGCATCGCGCTGACAGAAACAAACATCTCTCTGGTAAGAAGAAGGGCAGGGTCTATGCCTTTTGATTAACGACTCATGGTGTAATCACAGCAACATACAGGAACTCAATTCCTTTTGTTCACCTGACCTAGAATTCCTTACAATCAAACTCCGACCGCATTATCTTCCAAGAAAATTATCTTTGATTATAGTCACAGCCGTGTATATCTACCCCTAGCAAATACCTCGTCGGCCCTGAAAGAACTTCACTGGACTCTTTTAAACTGGAAACCATACATCCTGAGGCTGCATTTATTGTAGCTGGGGATTTTAACAAAGCAAACCTAAGATTAAAACTCCCTAAATTCTATCAGCATAATGAATGCGCGACACGAGCTGGCAGAATTCTGGATCTGCTCGAACTTCCGCGATGCATATAAAGCCCTCACGCGCCCTGCCTTCGGCAAATCTGACCATGAATCCATTTGGTTGCTCCCAGCCTATAGACAGAAACTAAAACAAGAAACGCCTGTGCTCAGGTTAATACAACGCTGGTCTGACCAATCGGATTCCACGCTTCAAGATTGCTTCGATCATGTGGACTGGGATATGTTCCGGATAGCCTTAGACAACAACATTGATGTATACGCTGACTCAGTGAGCAAGTTCATTAGCAAGTGCATCGTAGATGTTGTACCCGCTCTGACTATTAAAACCTTCCCTATCCAGAAACCGTGGATTAATGGCAGCATTCGCGCAAAACTGAAAGCTCAAACCACAGCTTTCAATCATGGCAAGGCAACCAGAAACATGGCCGAATACAAACAGTGCAGCTATTCCCTCCGCGAGGCAATCAAACAAGCAAAGCGTCGGTATAGACAAAGTAGAGTCGTAATTCAACGGCTCAAACACGAGACATATGTGGCAGGGTGTACAGTCAATCATAGATTACAAAAAGAAAACCAGCCCCGTTGTGGAAATCGACGTCTTACTCCCAGACAAATTAAACAACTTCTTTGCTCGCTTTGAGAACAATACAGTGCCACTAACATGGCCCACTGCCAAAGCCTATGGGCTCTCTTTCTCCGTGGCCAACGTAAAACATTTAAATCTGTTAACCCTCGCAGGGATGCCGTCCCAGACGGCATCCCTAGCCGTGTCCTCAAAGCATGTGCAGACCAGCTGGCTGGTGTGTTTACGGTCATATTCAACCAATCTCTATCCCAGTCTGTTGTCCCCACAAGCTTCAAGATGGCCACCATTGTTCCAGTTCCCAAGAAAGCTAAGGTAACTGAACTAAATTACTATTGCCCCATTGCACTCACTTCTGTCATCATGAAGTGCTTTGAGAGACTAGTCAAGGATCATATCACCTCCACACTACATGATACCCTAGACCCATTCCAATTTGCTTACCGCCCCAATAGGTCCACTGATGATGTAAAAGCTCATCAATAAGCTAAGGACCCTGGGTCTCGACCCCACCCTGTGCAACTGGGTCCTGGACTTCCTAACGGGCCGCCCCCAGGTGGTGAGGGTAGGTAACAACATCTACACCCCGCTGATCCTCAACACTGGGGCCCCACAAGCGTGCATTCTCAGCCCTCTCCTGTACTCCCTGTTAACCCATGACTGTGTGGCCATGCACGCTTCCAACTCAATCATCAAGTTTGCAGACGACACTACAGTGATTACCAACAACGACGAGACGGCTTACAGGGAGGAGTTGAGGGCCCTCGGAGTGTGGTGTCAGGAAAATAACCTCTCACTCAACGTCAACAAGACAAAGGAGATAATTGTGGACTACAGGAAACAGCAGAGGGAGCACCCCCCATCCACATCGATGGGAGATTAGTGGAGAAGGTGGAAAGTTTTAAGTTCCTCGGCGTACACATCACGGACAAACTGAAATGGTCCACCCACACAGACAGCGTGGTGAAGGCGCAACAGCGCCTCTTCAACCTCAGGAGGCTGAAGAAATTTGGCTTGTCATCTAAAACACTCACAAACTTTTAGAGATGCACAATCGAGAGCATCCTGTCGGGCTGGAGCACCGCCTGGTACGTCAATTGCACCGCCCTCAACCGCAAGGCTCTCCAGAGAGTTGTGCGGTCTGCACATTGCATCACCGGGGGCAAACAACCTGCCCTCCAGGACACCTACAGCACCCGATGTCACATAAAGGCCAAAAAGATCATCAAGTACAACAACCACCCGAGCCACTGCCTGTTCACCCAGCTATCATCCAGAAGGCAAGGTCAGTACTGGTGCATCAAAGCTGGGACCGAGAGACTAAAAAACAGCTTCTATCTCAAGGCCATCAGACTGTTAAACAGACATACAGACTCAAATCTCTGACCACTTAAATAAACTAGGTATCACTAGTCCCTTTAAATAACGCCACTTTAATAATGTTTACATATCCTACATTACTAATCTCATATGTATATCCTATATTCTATACCATCTACTGCATCTTGCCTATGCAGCACGGCCATCGGTACGACCTGGAAATCACTGGCGTCATGATTTGACCAAGGTTTTTCCCAGAGTTTCCTGTTGTCACCAAGAGTTGAGAAACCTGCTTATTTTCCTCGGAAGTACATAATGTAACAATTCCAAAGCTATATGATATTACAGAGAACAAGTGAATTATCTCACATCTCTGAAAATATTTGTAATGTTGTACTTGTTGTTGACGAAATTCATGCTAATGTTGTTTTTTTTTAGCTATCGCCCAATTAGGGTCTATTCCCTTCTTAAAGGAGAGCTCTCCTTGTCCAAGAATCACCCAGAATGCACCATGCAACCCAGTGACGACATAATACAGCCACAATGTTAGAATTGACTTTTTCGTAAAAAGTCATGAAAACAAAAAATTGTTTTTTGGTCTCAATTCAAGATTAGGCATAATGTTAGCAGTGTGGATGATGGTCACATTTTGGGTGATGACCAAATTAAGAGTAAAAAGCAGATCTGTAATTCTCATGTGAAAGCAAGTCTAAGAAGCGGCAGATCATCCGATAGAACAACGAGTCAGATATTTCACCAGATGTACAAATGTGAAGTAACCGGTTGGCATTTACACTCACTAGCAAATATGATGATGAGAGGAAGTCTAGTGGCCGGCAGTGGGAGAAGATGAAGCAAGATGGATTTTGGCCAATATTCTTATAATTTTCTAATAGATTAACATTTGACAGTTTTGTTTCCAAAACTAGAATATGTTACGAACAGAGCGGACTAGGTTTTGTAGACTTTACCCTTTGCCAAAGTTTAAACAAATTTGTGTTCTTCAGAAGGAGCGCAGGGGCGAATTGAGTTATTGCACACACGCACTTCACAGAGTAGGCGTTCCCTAACAGAAATAACCAAATACATGCTGAAATATGCTAATAAGATCTCACTAGCTCGTTCTTGGCTTTACCCATCATGTTGCTTCTTCTGCCCTCTGTGATTAATTTTCTCCCATTGGAAACGTCAAGCTGTCGTCTATCTTGAGTAGATATGTTCTATGTGTGTTATTTCTATGCTTCCCGTTCTTAAGTTTTGTTTTTGCGTCTTTTACTTTTGTACACCAGCTTCAAACAGCTGAAAATAACAATATTTGAATTTTAGGAACCAAGAAATTGCGGGGCGATTTATTTTCTTATTGCACATTTAAGAAGATACATTTTAGAAATAGGTGGGGTTTAAAATCCAATCAAATGTTATTTGTCACGTGCGCTGAATACAACAGTGAAATGCTTACTTACAAGCATTTTTTTTAAAAATGCAAAAAAAAAAGTGTTAAGTAAAAAACAGAAGGTAAAAAATACAAAATAAAAGCAACAAATAATTAAACAGCAGCAGTAAGATAACAATAGCGAGGCTATATACAGGGGGCACCGGTTTTTGAGGTAATTGAGTAATTGAGGTAATATGTACATGTAGGTAGAGTTAAAGTGACTATGCATAGATAATAAACAGAGTAGCAGCAGCGTAAAAGAGGGGTCTGGGTAGCCCTTTGATTAGCTGTTCAGGTAGTATTATGGCTTGGGGGTTGAAGCTGTTAAGAAGTATTTTGGACATAGACTTGCCATGCGTTAGCAGAGAATAGTCCATGACTAGGGTGGCTGGAGTCTTTGACAATTTTTAGGGCTTCCTCTGACACTGCCTGGTATAGAAATCCTGGATGGCACGAAGCTTGGCCACGGTGATGTATTGGGCCCGTACGCACTACCCTCTGTAGTGCCTTGCGGTCGGAGACCGAGCAGTTGCCATACCAGGCAGTGATGCAACCAGTGATGCTCTCGATGGTGCGGCTGTAGAACATTTTGAGATCTGAGGACCCATACCAAATATTTTCAGGCTCCTGAGGGGGAATAGACTTTGTCGTGCCCTCGTCACGACTGTCTTAGTGTGTTTGTACAATGATAGTTTGTTGGTGACGTAGACACCAAGGAACTTGTAGCTCTCAACCTGCTACACTGCAGCCTTGTCGATTGAGAACTGGGGCATGCTCGGTCCTCCTTTTCCTGTAGTCCACCATCATCAAATCAAATTTATTTATATAGCCCTTCGTACATCAGCTGATATCTCAAAGTGCTGTACAAAAACCCAGCCTAAAACCCCAAACAGCAAGCAATGCAGGTGTTGAAACACGTTGGCTAGGAAAAACTCCCTAGAAAGGCCAACACCTAGGAAGAAACCTAGAGAGGAACCAGGCTATGAGAAGTGACCAGTCCTCTTCTGGCTGTGCCGGGTGGAGATTATAACAGAACATGGCCACGATGTTCAAATGTTCATAAATGACCAGCATGGTCAAATAATAGGTCTGGGACAGGTAGCATGTCTGGTGAACAGGTCAGGATTCCATAGCTGCAGGCAGAACAGTTGAAACTGGAGCAGCAGCACGGCCAGGTGGACTGGGGACAGCAAGGAGTCATCATGCCAGGTAGTCCTGAGGCATGGTCCTAGGGCTCATGTCCTCCGAGAGAGAGAAAGAAAGCAAGAGAGAATTAGAGAGAGCATACTTAAATTCACACAGGACACCGGATAAGACAGGAGAAGTACTCCAGATATAACAAACTGACCCTAGCCCCCCAACACATAAACTACTGCAGCATAAATACTGGAGGCTGAGACAGGAGGGGTCAGGAGAAACTGTGGCCCCATCCGATGATACCCCCAGACAGGGAAGGATATAAACAGGAAGGATATAACCCCAACCACTTTGCCAAAGCACAGCCCCCACACCACTAGAAGGATATCTTCAACCACCAACTTACCATCCTGAGACAAGGCCGAGTATAACCCACAAAGATCTCTGCCACGGCACAACCCAAGGGGGGGCGCCAACCCAGACAGGAAGATCACATCAGTGACTCAACCCACTCAAGTGACGCACCTCTCCTAGGGACGGCATGAAAGAGCACCAGTAAGCCGAGAGGTTGTTGTCCTGGCACCACATGGCCAGGTCTCTGCCCTCCTCCCTATAGGAGGACTTTGTGGCTGTGGTAACTACTGATGACACATGGGCAAAGTACACAAGGGGCATTAATAGTGGTGCTTTCAAGACAACTAGGAACTCAGAAAAAAACGAGGTAAAATCATGACAGTGATTTTCAGGTAAGAAAGTCAGTTATTTTTTATAAATTGTTATTTATTTAACCTTTATTTAACTAGGCAAGTCTAAGACAAATTCTTATTTACAATGACATTCTACTCCGGCCAAACCCGGACGATGCTGGGCCAATTGTGCGCCGCCCTATGGGATGTGATACAGCCTGGTTCTAGAAAGATACCGACTTGGAATTCCAAATTGGATGACTGTTCAAAACGATTTTCCCAGTTGGATCTCGTGTTTCTCCCAAGTTCCCAGTTGTCTTAAATGCACTTAAGTTGGAAGTAGGAGATTTCCGAGTTCCCAGTTGTTTTGAACGCAGCATACAATTCCAATAGAGTTTCCCATCTTGTCATAAGTATCTGTTAACAGTGGCCAAGGTTCTGTCCATGCAGGCCCACTCTCTGAGAAGATAAGTATCACCAAAAGAGCAGAGAAGGTGAAAAGTCAGGTTCTACTGAGATTTGAATCAGATCGCTGGATTCAGAGGGCTGGAGTCCAGAGTGCTAACCCTTACACCATAGGCCTGTTCTGGCACCTGGTGGCAGTTGATGGGCTCTGCAAATAGAGATAGTGCCAGTGCAAATAGAGACAGTGCCAGATTATATTTTACAGTCTAAATGTAAAATGCAACAAACTGCAACAGCCATAGACTGTAAAAATGGACAAAGAGACAACTGCACACAAGATACCAAGAACTAATGAGATTGCACCTGGAATGTGATGATACCTTTACCACAAGACAGTACCACTGACTGGCACATACGTGTATTGCATGGAGCCACATTACATAAAATACTTTGATGGCGTACTTACCCAGAATTGTTATGTAGAGGATTAGATAAAGCATGCAATGGACCAATCCTTGCACACCTCTGTCAGGAACATGAAAATCAAACAAAACTGTTAGACACTGACTTAGTGTTGTAGGAGATTTAATGAGCAACATGCCAATGTGCATTGATGTACATGCATCTAAGCGCTATGTAACAGCTGAAAATGCAGCAACCTTATATATATATATATTCCGCCTTGTTCTTCATTTGCACAAAGGATATATATAAAACATAACATTGTGTGTGCAATAGAAAAGTTGGTCGAACTAGAGCAGAAAAATCTAATAGCATCATGTGACACTTGGTGGAAATGTATGGTACTGCAAATAGGGCTTTGGGTCTCTTGCATCCAAGTTGCATCCAAGTTCTAAAATAGACTGAAAATCAATCAGAAAATGAACTTACAGACTCACAAATAAACAATTTAAAACACATTTCTGCATGCTCAAATTACATTCAGTGAGGTGAGATGTCCAAGCAGTAGACTTACAGCCATTTACATCACTGATTTCCTACTTTTTATTACAGTCTTCTTGTTTTTTTGGGGATGCTGGTGCCTTAGGGTTCTTCAGAGGCTTTGCTTTGGGCTTGGTTGGCATGGGTTTAGCCTTTCCTGGCTTGGCCTTTGTCATTGTCACCTTAAGGAGAGTGAGTTTGGGTTCGATTGATTTTGTAGCCTTGAATCATTTGAGGGTCTTGCTAGGAGAAGCACTCTCCCCTGGACAGCTCTTAAAGACATGGACATCCCTCACACTTTGGCCCCGGAACTCAGGAGGGTGACCACAAGTGGCTGTCATCTTCAGGCTCACATTCTCCATCCACCTGAGCAGAGAGAGGGGACGCAAAGTAGTTAGAGCCTGAGGGTTAGCAGAGTTAAATCATTTGTGTGTACCTCTCCCTGACCCAGTCTGTAATACCTACATGTTTCAAGCAGACAACTATAGTCCCTATGCCCAAGAACGCCAAGGTAACCTGTCTAAATGACTAAACTAGTGCCCCGTAGCACTCTTGCTTTGAAAAGCTGGTCATGGTTCACATCAACACCATCATCCCAGACACACTGGACCAACTCTAATTTGCATACTGCCCCAACAGATCCACAGATGACACAATCTATTGCATGCCACACTTCTATCTCCCACCTAGACAAGAGGAACACCTATGTGAAAATGCTGTTGATCGACTACAGCTCAGTGTTCAACACCATAGTGCCCTCCAAGCTCATCACTAAGCTCAGGACCCTGGGACTGAACACCTCCCTCTGCAACTGGATACCTGATGGGTCGACCCCAGGTGGTGAGGATAGGCAACAACACAACCGACACACTGACCCTCAACACAGGGGCTCCTCAGGGGTGAGTGCTTAGTCCCCTCCTGTACTCCCTGTTCACCCACGACTGCGTGGCTGCGCACGACTCCAATGCCATCATTAAGTTTGCTGAAGACACAACGGTGGTTGGCCTGATCACCGATGGTGATGAGACAGCCTATATGGAGGTGGTCAGAGACCTGGCAGTGTGATGCCAGGACAACAACCTCTCCCTCAATGCGAGCAAGACAAAGGAGTTGGTTGTGGACTACAAGAAAAGGAGGGCCGAGCACACCCCCATCCATGTTGACCGGGCTGTAGTGGAGTGGGTTGAGAGCTTCAAGTTCCTCGGTGTCCACATCACTAAGGAATTAACATGGTCCACTCACACCAACACAGTTGTGACGAAGGGTCGACCATGCTTCTTTCCCCTCAGGAGGATGAAAAGATTTGTCATGGGCCCTCAGATCCTCAAAAAGTTCTAAAGCTGCACCATTGAGAGCATTTTGACTGGCTGCATCATCGTTTACTAATGCAACTGCTTGGAATCCGACTGCAAGGGACCACATTTTTATTAATTTATCATTTTAAAATGTAAATGTTCCAAAGGCATGTATTCAGCCGCTTATATGCAGCTTGTATGCATGGAGGCCTGGAGATGCTAAACGTGTTTATGTTAATTAACAGTAAATTACAGTGAGAGCGACAGTCTTTTGCTTGACAATAACCGGCTGACAACCCCCAAGCCATAAGACTGCTAAACAAGACTGCTAAACAAGACTGCTAAACAAGACTGCTAAACAAGACTGCTAAATAGCTAATCAAATCGCTACCAGGACTACCTGCATTTTCCCTTTTTTTGCACCAGCTCTCTTGCACTGACTCTATGGACACACATTGAACTCTACCTACACACTCACACATAGTTACACTGACATTGCAACACACACATTACACGTGCACACATGCATACTGACGCCACACACTCTCACTCTCACATTTGGACCCCAGGAAGATTTGCTAACACTACAGCGATAGCTAATGGGGATCCTAATAAAAATTACAAAATTACCACACACGCTGCTGCTGCTATCCCTACCTATATGTACATTGCTACCTCAATTACCTCGTACCACTGCACATCGACTCGGTAGTGGTTCTCCCTGTATATATCCATGTTACTTTTACTTGTTAATGTTATTTGTTAGTCACTGTGTATTTTTCTTTGTGTCACTACTTCTATTTAAAAAAAAAAAAAAAAAAAACTTAACTCTGCAATGTTGGAGAAGGACCCGTAAGTAAGGATTTCACTGTTAATCTACACCTGTTGTTTACGAAGCATGTGACAAATAAAATGTTGATTTCATTTATGTGCATGACTCCCTTGCACAGCAGCATCCACAAACTGGTCATTCACGTAGCAGTGGACTACTAACCTGTGGAGTGGCAGCAGGGTGCAATCACATAGCAGGGGGTTGTGGGCCAGGTTGATGACCTCTAGCCCAGTGAGTGGGCTCAGGTCAGGCAACTCCTCCAGCTGGTTCCCCCCCAGAGACAGAGTGGTCAGCCCAGAGCCCAGCCCCGCCAGGGAGTCTCTGGACATCTATGAAGGGAATAGAAGCAACCACTCAGAAAGTGGATTCTTCATAGAAATTAATGGGCAGTTTTTCATTGATAACTTGAAATGCTATTGACCAGAATTCTGCAGAGATAATTTATCAATGCAAACCTGGCAAAATACATCTCTTTATCTTTTATTTGACCTTTATTTAACTAGGCAAGTCAGTTAAGAACAAATTCTTATTTTCAATGACGGCCTAGGAACAGTGGGTTAACTGCCTGTTCAGGGGCAGAACGACAGATTTGTACCTTGTCAGCTCAGAGGTTTGAACTTGCAACCTTCCGGTTACTAGTCCAACGCTCTAACCACTGCCACCCCATCCCTCTTAACTTCTCCAGACCCATGTCATCCATATACAGCTACCTTAGGCTCTTGGACACAGGAAGGAACGCCTTTGGTTCGACCCAGCGAATGGAATTTCTGGAGAGGTGCCCCGAAAGGCACCGCCTTCGATCTCACGGACCTTGCAGTGCTCCAGATGCAGAGAGACCACCTGGTCTGTACCAGGGAAACTGTTGCTAGGGACGTAATGGAAGTGGTTGCTGCGAAGGTCCAGGAGCTAGGTATTAGAGGGGAAGCCGTAGGGGACTTTGGTGTGACCACGGTTCTCACATGCGGCGTGCTAAGCCTTCACCTAAGCAGGGGACAGAGAGAGGGAGATGGGTTCAGAGGGACATTTTCAAACAAGAATTGGAGAGCAGTTTTTATATGGATGACTGAATTATCAGTCCAATTCTTCTCTGAGTATGATGGCAAGTGTGCTGTCATGGCAGCAAGTTTGAACATCATTTGTGGCACAACATTGCATCATCCCTCAGCACCCCATACGCCATCTCAGTATTAACAACAACAGCAACTCACATCGCAGTCACAGTTATCCGGACACTTGCTCTTCTTCTTAGGCTTGGCTGTGGGCAGTGCACGCTCCCTGCTCTCCTCCTGGTCTTTTAACTCCTCCTTTATCATGTCCTCCCTGCTTCGGCAGCGCAGCTCCATAGGCCCCACTGCCTCCAGGGGCTCGTCAGAGAGGTGAGGGGGACCTGCACAGACCCCAATCAACTCCACCTTCCCTTTCTTGGCCCACTCCTTCAGGGGCCTCAGGTAGCAGTTACAGTGGATGGGGTTTCCTGTTAGGTTGAGGCGGGCTAGCACCATGGGGCCAGAGAGGGGCTCCAGGTAGCGCAGCTGGTTGTGGCTGAGGTCTAGGTGGGAGGCCTGGGACATGGCTGTGTCTGCGAGGTCCTGGAGGGACATGTTGTCCAGGTAGAGGTGGGTGAGCTTCGGCATGGAGACAGTATCCTCACCCAGGTAGGTCATGGGGTTGTAGCTCAGGTCCAGGTGGGTGACTTGAGCCAGTCTTAAATAAAGGAAAGAAAATGGACAGAGCATAAACAGGTCAAGTGTCATCAAGTTTAAATACTATTGGACCAGGGCACCATTGCACAATAGTGTCAGACATCTGCACAGTTTCCCACCGGGTCATAGTCTGTGTGGGGAAGAAATGCAGCTCATTGTGGTCGAGGCTGAGGCTTGTGACGGTGAAGAGGCCAGCGAAGGCCTCCATGGCCAGGTTGTTGAGGGAGTTGCGACTGAGACGCAGCCACTTGATGTTGTGCAGGCCCTGGAAGGCCATGTTGGGGATGTAGACCAGCTGGTTATGTGTGAGGGACAGCATGTTGAGGAAGCCCAGCTGAGTGAAGGCCCCTGGCTGGATCTCTTCAACACGGTTATGGTCCAACGTCAGCTGCTTTAGGGATGACAGGCCATCAAAAGACTCCTGTTGGATGGGGAGAGAGGGAAAAGGCATGATGCATGTGACATTAAACGGCTAAGAAAAGTTGGTGGATGGGAGTATGGCCTTTGTGCAAGAAGTGACAGCTATGTGTATGTAACAATTTAACTTAGGCCATCCCCTCACCGGGCTCGAACCAGGGACCCTCTGCACACAGACAACTGACACCCTTGAAGCATCATTACCCAACTAGCTAGCCATTTCACATCGATTACATATACAACATAACTTGCACCTGAAAGGTACCATGTAGGTATCAATGTTACTAGAGTATTCTACGCCAATCTGATCTGGTGCTCCACTCACCAAAACTGACATTTATTTGTTTACCCCATGTCCCCAGTGACTGTGCCAGCCGCTACCTCACCTGGTAAAGGATCTCAATGTTGTTGTTGGCCAGGTTGAGGGAGACCAGGCGGCCCAGGGTGCAGAAGGCCCCTTCACGCACCACTGAAGGGTGAGGTGCGGGATTTGCAGGATCGCATGATGCGGAAGCACCTGGATGCCATTTTTACTCAGGTCCAGTTTCACTGTAATTTGAGGGAAAGGAATTAGGAATGAGAAATAGAAAAGGTAGGGGAGGTTTAAATATGGAAAAGGAAAAAAGAAAATGTGTGGGTGGATGAATAGCAAAATTACAGCACTGCATGCATGCCATAAATTAACGTTTAAACCATATCAAATAACTTGCAAAACATCCATCATTGATCATTTTGATTCATTGGCATCTCACTTCATCTATGATGGGGGGTACCTGAGTCAGATTCTTGCCGATACAGGCCATGGTGAGTTTGGAGTTGTCGCAGATGCAGAACCTTGGGCACTTTCGCGCTTGAGCTGGTAAAAGTATGACCAAGAGCATCAAAACCGCAACTAGACAATCCGCAAAGGAACACATCTGTGGGGGTTTTGGGAAAAAGACATCAAACACAAACGGGATTTGACTGTAGGCCTAATGTAATGACAGTTATGCCATTTTTTACAGTCTCACAACTTTGAATACATATTGTAAATACAGTGAAAATAGTAGAACAGACTAATTCTTATAGCGACAATGGAACAAAAATATTCAAAGACATGGAGAATCCCGTCTCCAACTTGGAAACCTTTACCCCCCCGAAAGTCTTTCCCTCGGGACTCATAAAAACACTTTTCCAATGCCAGGAGGATTGTAAGTTTTTATTTAACGCATATTTAAAGACTTAAAAGTTTAGTTATTGAATCTAAAAATACGTATCAGGTTGTTATTCAGCAGCATTCCATAACATTTGCTATTTGATAAATATTGTAACTTTTTAGAATGTTTTAGAATTGTACATTTAAGAGGATAAACGTACCTTTATGGTTGAATTTGTCAAATTTGACATCCAATGCTTTTGGTATGTAGCCTTCCCAAACAGCTTTATAAAGTTTCCTACTCAAGGAAGTGTAGGTCTGTATATAATTGTTCCACTGTGTAGGAGCTGCGCGCAACGGAGAATATGAGCGCCAAGGGGTTCACGTACATACTAGACTTCTACATTGCTAGAATGACTGAGCACTTGCAACAGTGAGGGGTCTCACAAACACTGCTTTGATAAATTATTTCGTCGTGTCTCTCGGCCCCTGCGAAACCTAACCTCAAATGAACACTTTGGCAATACATTTTTTGATAGATTAGAGGTCAAAGGTAGCCAACTGTCCCACTGGCATAGACGTCAATTCAATGTATATTCCAAGTTGATTAAACAACATTGATTCAACCAGTGTGTGTGTCCTACATAAAATAAATTTAGAACATGATTTTAACGCCAAACCTGCCAGGGTTATTTCTAAATACGTAAATTACTCTATAATTTGACATCTTTTTTTGTGTAGCTTTTAAAATCAGAGGTCAAATAACAGTAGTCTGCTTCCACAACCTGGTCTCTGAGCATTTCTTATTATTCTGTATGTAAATCCGAGACACTCCATTTGGTATGATATGTTACACTTTGTGTGGTATGTATTAATTTGTGGATGTCATCAACAATTTCGTATGATATGTTATACAAATTACAATTTGTATTAAATGTTATGAATTTGCAAAACGTACAAGATGTAACAAATTTGCTAAATGTATGATATGTTACGAATTCTAGCTAGGTGGCTAACATTAGCTAGCTTGCTGACATTAGCTAGGCTAGGGTTTAAGTTCAGGAGTTAGGTTAAAGAGTTAAGATCAGGGGAATGGTTAGCTAAAATGGTTAAGGTTAGGGAATGGTTAGTTTAAAGGGTAAGCTTTCATTCTAAGTAGTTGTTAAGTAGTTACAAAGTAGCTAAAGAGTGGTTGAAGTTGCTAATTAGCTAAAATTGTCCGCAATGAGATTCAAAACCTTTGGGTTGCTAGATGTTCGAGATATACGCCCACCCATCCACACACACCCAGACTAACCACCCGATTTTCGTTTTTGTAACCATGCCAAACGTTAACATATAATACTATGTTTAGTGTCCTGGATTTACATTTACTATGTTACGTCTAGTCTATGAGACCAGGCTGGCTACCAATCTCACTTCCAGTAAACTACCCACTACCCTAAGGTCACTGGAGTGCAAACTCACTGAATATATATATATTTTTTAAACACAGCAAGCTAATGGAAAACAAATCAATAAAATTAAAGTGAAGTGAAGGGCTGTTTTTCTATGCTTGAGAAGAGGCAGCAAACTGTGCCCAAGAATGGGTCTGGTGAAAGCATTGCTCTAACCTTCACTAGCTTAAAAGTGTAGAGCAGCTTGCCATTAAATTGGTTAATGCAATTAACAAAGATCAAAGACTGATGTGGTGTACTGATTTAATATTAGAAATACTGTATGAATCTGTTATGGATATGTAGTTTATCTATGACCTTTTCAGTCCATTCAACTGAGTTAATGTCCAACAAACAGTTTATTCATTCAAAAGCACATCCCAGGCCTAATCTCTTTCCCAGATGAAGTGGCAGGTCCCCATACAAGTGGATCAAGTACAGTGGTCTGCTGCTTCCTTGAATAGTTGGCTTGCTCTATGCATTTTAGCCCCAACACATTCTCCCTTATCTGAGAATATTTCCAGTAAAAATGAAGGTTGAACAGAAGGTGTTGTGTGCACCTTGCTCAGTATTAGCCACAGGAGCATTATACACTGAACAAAATTATAAACACAACATATAAAGTGTTGGTCCCATGTATCATGAGCTGTAATACAATATCCCAGAAATTTTCCATACTCACAAAAATGTTGTGCACAAATGTGTTTACATCCCTGTTAGTGGTTATTTTATCCTTTGTCAAGATAATCAATCCACCTGACAAGTGTGGTAGATCAAGAAGCTGATTAAACAGCATAATCATTACGCAATGACAATAACATATCACTCTAAAATGTGCAGTTTTGTCACATAACACAATGCCACAGATGTCTCAAGTTTTGAGGGAGCATGCAATTGGCATGCTGACTGTAGGAATGTCCACCAGATCGGTTGCCAGACAATTTAATGTTAATTTCTCTAATATAAGCCACCTCCAACATCATTTTAGAGAATTTGGCAGTATGTCCAACCGGTCTCCCATCTGCAGACAACCACGCCAGCCAAGGACCTCCACATCCGGCTTCTTCACCTGCGGGATCGTCAGAAATGGTGGGGGGGGCTGAGGAGTATTTCTGTCTGTAATAAAGCCCTATTGTGCCGAAAACTCATTCTGATTGGCAGGGCCTTGCTCCCAAGTGGGTGTGCCTATGCCCTCCCATGGCTGCACCCCTGCCCAGTCATGTGAAATCCATAGATTAAGGCCTAATGAATTTTTCAATTTACTGATTTCCTTAGAACAACTTTAACTAAGAAAAATATTTGAAATGGTTGCGTTTATATTTTTATTCAGTGTAGGTTTCAAAATTTGGGATGAGAAAGAACCTACACCCGGAACAATAGTTTCTTCCCACTGTAAAAAGTAAATATGGTTGAACTAGATCCTTATTCAGGGTAGTGCTTGCTAAATTGTAATGTTCCCAGGCCATTCAGTATACGGACACACTGAAATAGTCTGTTTAATAGCTGCAACAAAGAAATTAACACATTTATTCAGTTCTTCCCTTTTGATTCAAATCAAAATTACATTTCCACAGCAGCCCATATCACACATTTATATTTTATTTCCATTTAACCCTTTTTTATTTTAATATAAAACCATTACTTATTGGGTAAATATGGAGAGAGAACCTGTGTTTAAGATCACATTTCAGTCCTTTCACTGCGGGTGAGGCAGGATACACCATTCATCTCCCAAATGTTTATGTCTGTAATATTTCAAATCGGTCCATCCATAAAATAATGTACGTCCATAAGATGACGGGCAAGGCTCCAGCTGTGAGTCTTCTGAACTGGCGAAATAGAGTGCAGTGCAACAGTTAAGTCCGTGTTGTATGCGCTAAGGGCCCCCTTATGTCTGGGGGTGGGAATTGTTCTGTTCATAAATCCGTGAGTGTGTCTGTGTGGTCCGGTGTGACTCAGTTCTCAGGCCTGAAATGCTCCAGCGTGGACTTGAGGATGTTCCTGGCGCTGCTGCACGACTCCAGGGCCTGGATGTGTCTGAAAGTCACAAATATACAGTTATACACCTGCAATGATGGACAGTTTCCCCTTTCATCTTTACTGTTTTTAGACACAGCAGCCTGACAACATAGGAACATGGGTACAATGTGCAATTTGGAGCATGTTGGCAATATCCTTGGTGAACTTTGTGCCAATGTGGTGTGTTAATCTGCAGTCGGAGAGGGTACCTGAGAGCTACGCTGCCGCCCATCACTCATGCCCTTACCGGGACATGAAGGCCTCCAGCACAGCGATGTGGTCTTGGGGGAAGTAGTCCTGACGCACGACGTACTCCAGGGCCTGCAAATGACCAGGCACCACATGTACCGGCTTCACCTTGTCCTCACTCTGAATGAGACAGAGAGAGGGGGAGACATGAGGACTACAATAATACAAGGCAGAAGAAAACCAGGCGTTTTTCTACAAATTCATAGAACGTGTACCTTGAGGAGTCCCAGCATTACTAACAGCGATGATACAAAGTTGTAACCTTGGAAGGAGGGGCTTGCGAAGGCTTTCCTGAGAATTGCATCTGCATAACAAAGAGGACATATACTTAACATTCGGTCATACAGATGAACGGAAACAGTCGCATATCCATGGACTCAGTCATCTGGCCCCATGTCTTCAGTAAGTACTCAGAACTAATATAAGTGGCCCTTACCAATACTGTCTAGGACAGCACTCTTAACCTGTTCATCTTCCTCATTGTACACAGAGGAGATTTTCAGGAAAGCCTCCGCTGTCTTACCAGCATCAGCCACATCTACCTGGAAAGAGAAGAACAAGGACAAAAGGTTAAACACGTCACCATCAACCTGTTTCAGCCTACTGACACACACTGTATGTCACCTCAGGTTTCCACTAAGTAGTTTGCTGTGTAAGGAATTCATGACAGGGTGTGTTAACCTGCTGTTCAAAGAGCAGGGCCCTCTTGGTGCCCAGTTTGAGCAGCTTGTCGGGGGAGGGGAAGCAGAGGAAGGAGGCGGCATCTGGGGATCGGGGCACTGACGGAGGAGAGGAAACCTGATTCACACTGCTGTCCTCTTCTTCCTCCACATCATCTTCATCATCCTCCTCCTCCTCGTCTTCATCATCCTCCTCCTCCTCCTCCTCCTCGTCTTCATCATCCTCCTCCTCTTCATCATCCTCCTCCGGCTCCCCTTCATCGTCGCTGCAGGTAGAGACAAAGATTTTCGCATGGAGGCTTGTGATAAAAGATAGGATGGTTGAGGTCCAGTGTGGGTAAGTCTCAAAGTATAAACTCATTTAATATTTCAATCCAGTACCTGAGTGATCCCAGCAGGTCTCCCATGTTCAGGCCATCCATTACCTCTCTGAGATCATCACAGCCCTCCTCCCCCAGGCAGTTACCTGACAGTACAAACACACACAACACAACAAAGTCACACATGAACTCTACAGATCCTACGAAAACATTACTAGCCAATGCAACATTTTCAATCCAGTTTTCATGTGTTGTAAGTCAAGTGTGTATCCATCATGTACCATTTAGGTCCAGTTTCTCCAGTGTGGCTTTGCCCTCAACTGATTGTGCCACCAGCAGTGCAGCTTCTCCTGTGATCTCCCCAAATGACAGATTCAGCTCCTGACAAAGACATAAAGAAATATGGGTATGAGTCAGGTGTATGAACACGCATGAATTAACAATCAAGTGCAGTAGATGTTCCTGCAGCCAAGGGTGGGACCAGTGCTACCCTGTACCTTGAGGATGGGAAGCCCCTCAGTGACTGCCTCTGCGATGGCTATAGCCCCCTCGGAACGCACCAGACAGTCTCCAAAGTTTATCACCTGGATACTGCGCAAATGTTTCAGAGCCTGAAGGTGGAACAAAACATTCAGTGTCAGTCATAGTATGGCAAGTGCATTTGAGCATACATCAACTTCATGAGGGTTTCATTGTCATGCGGCCTTCGTACACAAGGCAAACCACTACTGTACCTGTGCCATGGCGATAGCTCCTTTCTTGGTGAAGGTGTTGTCGTTGAGGTTGAGGACCCGGAGCTGGGGGTTGTGTTGCATGGCAGTGGCCAGAGCAGTCACCCCAGGGTGGTTGATCCCATTCTGGGGCACGTGCACCTCCTCCAGACTACCCATCAGCTGAGGTCATACAGTAGCATCAGACAGAGATAGCTATATAGACAGTATATGGCTTGTCACGGTCAGTACAGTTTAATCATAAACTCAGTGGCATTACGTTGGGAGTGTTCGAGGAGCTTTTATCCATGCTGCTGCCAGTACTAATGCTAAAGAGCTCCATGTGAACCACTGTGGTGATAAACTGCATATACTCTACAAGTCCAGACTGTCAGAAATTCTGATATGTTCAGCTCAGGAGCCAGTGTCTGTACCTGGAAGGCCTGGGCAAGGGCAGTGGCCCCATCGTTCTCCAGACGGTTTCTGCCTGCGATGAACACCTTCAGCCCAAGGGGGGTGCCCTGTGCACTGGACTGCTTATAGCACTCCGTCAACGCTGCAGCTAAGATCTGAGGAGACCACACATACAGAGCACAGTGAAAAAACTATGTTGGAAAAGTTATGATTGTTATTAAAGTTATGATAGATATTAAATCATGATATCATTATTCAACCTTAACACAAACTATATATTTCATGAGAAGTTAAATTAGCTTTAGATCTTCTCTGAAATTATACTGAGGGGGGCAACTTTATGTTGTGGAGTCTGCTCAATAACACAATGCAGCTCCTATCAAACTGGAGACATTCTGCCCACCTTGCCTCCACCAATGCCCATGCCGCAGTTGTTGAGCCTCAGTTCCTGCAGTGTGTGACAGGCAGTGCTCTTGAGCAACTTCTCGATGCCCTTCACCCCGTCTGGTCCAAAGGCGTTGTCACTGAGGTCTAGCACGGTCAGTCTGGCGCCTGCTGTCATTAGCGCCGCACCCAGGGAGTTCTGAATAGGGGTGATGAAGGCTGAGTTTACAATCCCAGACCACATTTCATCTATCAAAAGGGAGTAAGTATTTTTTAAATATTTTAAAAAATTAAGTCTCACCAGGGCTGGAGGGATCTCAGAACGCAGTCTCCCAGTAAACATGTCACTCCAGTAACAGTACTGAGGGAGAGAGCGTTATATAAAGGGTCAGCTAAGTATTGTCTAGATAGAGAGATATATATGACAGATATGAAAGCAAGATGGAACAGAGCCAAAAGCGGGTATCTCATCAAAATCAACATATGAGATCATCCATTTTTCTCCGTGTGGCAGTCAGTGGAATGAATACCTGTCCTCTGTACCATGAACAATGCAATCAAAACACACTTAATCTCATAATCACTCTGTGACTGGTACCTTAAATTCACTCTTTGTCTCCAGGGCTTTAGCGATGGCCTGTGCTGCCTCCACCCCATAAGTGTTCCCCTCCAGCCTGAGTGCTTGCAACCCCTTGAACTCCTGGATCTCTTTCACCATCTCTTCCACTGGAAAGAAAGAGAGAGGGAAAGATTGAGGACAATTGTTTGAAGAACAATACATTGGGCTCCCGAGTGGCACAGTGGTCTAAGGCACTGCATCTCAATGCAAGAGGAGTCACTACAGTCCCTGGTTAGAATCCAGGCTGTATCACATCCGAACGTGATTGGGAGGCCCATAGGGCAGCGCACAACCGGCCCAGCGTCATCCGGGTTTGGCCGGGGTAGGCCGTCTTTGTAAACAAGATTTTTCCTAAACCGACTTGCCTAGTTAAATAAAGGTTACTTTAAAAAAAAAAAATACAACAAAAAACATTTGGCATTGATTGGATACCACATTGTACTTGAACAACCTATTGGATGACAATTGGAGGAGCATAAGCATAATGAGTCAATGGTCAATGGTTGGAATACTTACCAGATTGTGCATTGTCGAATTTGCGTCCTTGGCCTTTATAACTCAACTCTCCCTCAGTCACCTGAGTTTTTGCCAGAGAGTCGGCCAACTGTGCAACAGCATCGGTCGCCATCAGGACACCTGGGGAACATACTAACTTATGAACAAGAATATGCACTACTTACTTAAGCAACACATAATATATTATCAATTACCACCTAGTAGAGTACCTGCCAAAGACGTAGCGTTACTAAACACACATGCAGTTTGAAGTGACGTTATAAACATTCAGTTAGCTAGCTAGTTAACTTTGGCAAATATACACAGGGGGTGGAATGTTGCTCTGTCTGTAAACGTTGCTATCTTGCCATCATTGTGCTACCCTCTGGAAGAAGTGGAAACCCTTGCTAACTAATGTTATCCAAGTAGCAATATATGTTTATAGTGTCGTAACTATCTGCCAACGAGTTATAAACACTTGGCACACACCATCTCATGCTAGGATAGTTGAGGCTAACTAGCTAGGTAGAAAAAGCTGAATATGGTTGATCATTTCCAATGGTGTGATAAAGCTGGAAATGTTCTACAATAATACAGCCATCAAAGCAAGTTACTTAACGTTGTTCTGACTTGACAAAGTCATAACATTATAGTTAGTTAGCTAGCTAGCTTAGCAAGAGTAGGTACGGCATCGACCAATTTGATCTGATAAATATGGCACCTCCCCTCACGTGTGACCTTACTAACGTTTCCCTGAATACATTTGCAAGCGAAAATGTCTCTGAAGTAGTATGAAACGTGTATCAATGCTTACAAAATCGAAATTTCTGCGTATAACTAGTTGTTTCCAGAACAGCGCTATCTGTCACACAAGCTGTCTCCCGCTCGGTTCTGACGTTTAAACACTTCGAGGACCATGGCTGACGCGGGACACACGGGACTTGTAGTTCCAGGCAGTTTCATTGCCTCATCTTCTTCTATTACATCATGGCGGTCCGCAAACAAACGTTAAAGTGTATGCCGCCACCTACTGTGCTGGAATGTACGATTAATCATGATCTGCTCAATTCTGCACTACCATTAAAAAGTAATACAAATACAAATGCAATAAAAAATAAATCCCTACTAACTTCTACCCCCCCCCCCCCCAAAAAAAAAAAACACTCCCCAACCCCCTACCCCGTTAAACTTCTACCACCCTCCCCCCCAAAAAAACTCCCCAAACCCCTACCCCGTTAAACCATATCATGCTGAAACACTCCACCCTTAGGATTGTTCAGTATGCCAACAACCATTTCAACAGTAACATCTGTTACACCCAATATATATTTTGCCGTCTCCACAATGACCTTCAACCTTGTATTTCTGCTTTCCACAACCTGAGTAGCATTGCTAACCTTACCAATAAAAGCTATGAAGTCTACTTTTACTCCCACATTCACCGTAATCATGTTCCCCTCCACACTTGGCACATGTTTTCCTTCCTTTACATTGTACAGCTACATGTCCCATTCTTTGGCATTTGAAACACTGCAATGGGGATGGGACAAATAACTCTGACATTTAAACTAAGGAATCCTATCTGTACTTTTCCAGACAAAACCTTATCATCAAACCTCAGCAGCACTGAAGAGCTTTCACTTCTGATCAACCTTTTGTCCTCAATCACTCCTTTCACATTTTCTTGAATATAATCTATGGGCATAGGTATTGGGACCCCAGTGATGACTCCTCATAACCTAGCATAAGCACCTGGAACATGGCTTTGAATTTTATTCTCCTTAAGCGTTTCTACAGTATTTTCAGAATCTTCTCTTGCTGAGCCTGGCTACCACAAAATATGAACAATCTACCATTTCCAATGAACCAAGGTAATTTGACTTCTTTCTCTACTTTGACTTCTTTTAGTCAGATAGGGTGGAAATGAGGCCCTGTGGTCTCCTCAAACACCATCACCACTTCCCACTCCAACACAAAGTTACTCTTGCTTCCTACCTTTATGCTTTCTTTACCAGATGCTCCACTGCTTTCTGTATCATGAGCCCTCTTCTTCTTATATCATTCTGGCCCTCTTCCTCCCGCTCCATACCATCAGAACGGTCATCCATATTGTTCGCATTCCAGCACAGCTGTTGCTCCACCAACCTTCTCTCCATTTCGTCCGCACTACTCGCTGCCATCGCTCTCAACAATCAAAATAGCCTCTTTGGCTAATCTCATCTGAAGCTTTATTTTATGTCAAAAAGCAAACACACTTTAAAAAATCCTGTGATACTGAACAGTGTAGCTATATTTACAGCTTTTTTGATCAGTTCTCTGAGTTATCAGTGCTTGGGAGAACTCCAGTAGCCCAAAGGCTGACAGATGGCGATATTCAAGTCATAAACCACGTTTCCATCCACAGTTTTTAATGTGAGTAAAGTCATACATACAGTGCCTTGCGAAAGTATTCGGCCCCCTTGAACTTTGCGACCTTTTGCCACATTTCAGGCTTCAAACATAAAGATATAAAACTGTATTTTTTTGTGAAGAATCAACAACAAGTGGGACACAATCATGAAGTGGAACAACATTTATTGGATATTTCAAACTTTTTTAACAAATCAAAAACTGAAAAATTGGGCGTGCAAAATTATTCAGCCCCCTTAAGTTAATGGCAAAAGGTCGCAAAGTTCAAGGGGGCCGAATACTTTCGCAATGCACTGTACATGAATTACACTATAACAGTGACAAACAGTGCCCACAAACTTAGGGCCTACAAAAGTTGTCCAAACAGCAGAGTCCCAACAGCAGTCCCAACACCGATACGTTTTAGCTAGAATTTCTCTTCATTATTTGTCTTCATATGACAAATATTGAAAGGGATTTGCCAGTAGATTGTCGACTTATTTCATGAGAATGAAATTCTACACAGGGACACTCAAAGTCAATCTTAAATGAATCATCCTTTATTAACAGAAGCTGGAGAGATCACAGTCAAACTTAGATGCATAAAGTACCGGTCTGAAGTGAGCTCCACCAAGGCAGTCCCGTTAGTTCTCTTATATACTGCTTACACAGACAAGTTATATTTTCAGCTTATTCCTTATTCATAATTCATTAATCATTAAGGTTTGGTTCATGCATGTGACCGACCAATACTGGTTCATGCATGTGACCGACCAATACTGGTTCATGCATGTGACCGACCAATACTGGTTCATGCATGTGACAGACCAATACTGGTTCATGCATGTGACAGACCAATACCTCACAAGGCTTCTTCTCTCCAAGCTGAGACCTTGAAACTGAGATATCCTTTCATTCTCAAAACAAGGTTCTGGGCGTACTACCAAATTGCAAATGCTGATAGTGAGGATTCGTTCAATCAGTCACTTGCATGAAGACAGAAATTGGTTATTAGTGAAGCAAAAACATAAAATGTTCCATCCCACATGACCAGTCCAATCAAAGCTACAGTAGATATAACGTCATTTGACGTCATTTTATCTGTGACCAATGACCTTGAGCCTTCTTGGATGGGCACTTCTAATGTAACACCCAAGGGGCTTGAATTTTTGAGCTCTCCCCGTAGATTTTGCGGTGACGTAGTGTCCCCATGAGTGACAGAACACTGAGCCAATCACGGCGCAACTAGAGAACATTACCAACCTCTACAATCCTATATTTTCTGCTGGCTGCCCCAACCCCACAGAAAGCACTGAGCTATGCTGAAATACCTGCATTTTGGAGCTGCCTTACTCAAGAAAGCAAAAAAGAGATAATGTTTGTATGCAGCTTAACTAAATAATGATTTTTTTTTTTTAATAAATGTTTGCAAACTGATATGTGACACGTATTAATGGCAAAATAACATGCAAAACAGGCACACACCCCCAAAAAATGTATTTTATTAAATTTTTGTTTTCCAAACCTTTCCCTTGCGACATAAAAAAAGAGGGGAAGGAAGTTGTGTTTGGGACAGAGTTGAGTTATTGACTAGACTGGTGGGGGTCGGGCGTGCAGGTGGCTCGTGCTGGCTGGGCGGACTGGCTGAAATTTGATAGAGGATGTCTTAATAAAGTCAATCAAAAGTTAAATCTTTGTACTTTATTTGTAAGAGTTGTTCATTAGTTAGGCTATTGGTTAAAGCTGCAACACAATATTGATTATTGAATTATCATTGATCTAGTTCAGTCTTAACTTAAACCAACTGTCAATAGCTTAAACATATTTAAAAATTATATCTTACCTAGCTTGATGACTGTGAGCATTTTTGCTTACCTATTGTTTTTCTAAATCAGGCATCACCAACCCGTCGATCGTGGTCGACAAGTCAATCTTGGAAGCATTCCAAATCGATCGGAAGAGTTTTCAAGATCAGAGAAAAAAGGGGGTATATCTGGCCAATCACATACAGTTTCTAGGACCAAGATGCAGCGTGGTAAGTGTTAATCATTATTTTAATAAACTGAACACTAAATACAACAAGGAACAAAATAAACAACCGAAACAGCTCCGTCAGGTGCAAAACACACTAAACAGAAAATAACTACCCACAAAACCCATGTGGGCAAGAGCTACCTAAGTATGGTTCTCAGAGACAACGACAGACAGCTGTCCCTGAATGAGAACCATACCTGGACAAAAACAAAGAAATACAAAAAAATAGAAAAAAAGAACATAGTGGCCCACCCTAGTCACACCCTGGCCTAACCAAAATAGAGAATAAAAAGCCTCTATGGCCAGGGCGTGACAGTACCCCCCCCCCCCCCCGCCCAAAAGGTGTGGACTCCGGCCGCAAAACCTGACTCTAAAGGGGAGGGTCTGGGTGGGCCTTCTTACGGCGGCGGCTCGGGGTGCGAGACGTGGACCCCGCTCCAGAGGCGCCACCTAAGTGAGCCAAGACTGAGGTGGAGCGGGGTCCACGTCCCGCACCCGAGCTGCTGCCGTAAGAAGGCCCACCCTCGCAGTGGGCCCCAGACTGAAGATCCTCATAGAGGGCGCCTCTGGACTGATGGGCGCCTCTGGACTGAGGGGCGCCTCTGGAGTGAAGGGCGGCTCTGGCAGCTCCAGAGTGAAGGGCGGCTCTGGCAGCTCCAGAGTGAAGGGCGGCTCTGGCAGCTCCAGAGTGAAGGGCGGCTCTGGCAGCTCCAGGCTGGAGGGAGGCTCTGGCAGCTCCGGACAGGCGGGAGGTTCTGGCAGCGCCGGACAGGCTCTGGCAGCGCCGGGCAGGCTGGAGGCTCTGGCAGCGCCGGGCTGGAGGGAGACTCTGGCAGCGCCGGGCTGGAGGGAGACTCTGGCAGCGCCGGGCTGGAGGGAGACTCTGGCAGCTCCGGGCTGGAGGGAGACTCTGGCAGCTCCGGGCTGGAGGAAGACTCTGGAGGAAGGAGATGGAGAGACTGCCTGGTCCTTGGAGGAGGCACAGGATAGACCGGGCCGAGGAGGCGCACTGGAGGTCTCGAACTAAGGGCCTGCACAACCCGTCCTGGCTGGATGTTGATTTTAGCCTGGCACGTGCAGGGCACAGGTACAGGACGCACTGGGCTGTGCAGACACACGGGAGACACAGTGCGCAGCGCCTGACGCAGGATATCCTGGCCCGAGGAGACCCACTGGAGGTCTGGAGAGCAGGGCTGGCAAGCATTCCAAGTCGATCGGAAGAGTTTTCAAAATCAGAGAAAAAAAATCTGAAATGTCTAAATGTTTTCATTTATTTATTATTATTTAATCATTTAATTTCAAATGCGCCATGTGTGAGCCCTGTGTGTAGTGATGGGGTTGAGGGGCGGGGGAGGGATATATCTGGCCAATCACATACAGTTTCTAGGACCAAGATGCAGCGTGGTAAGTGTTCGTCATTATTTTAATAAACTGAACACTAAATACAACAAGGAACAAAAGAAACAACCGAAACAGCTCCGTCAGGTGCAAAACACACTAAACAGAAAATAACTACCCACAAAACCCATGTGGGCAAGAGCTACCTAAGTATGGTTCTCAATCAGAGACAACGACAGACAGCTGTCCCTGAATGAGAACCATACCTGGACAAAAACAAAGAAATACAAAAACATAGAAAAAAGAACATAGAACGCCCACCCTAGTCACACCCTGGCCTAACCAAAATAGAGAATAAAAAGCCTCTCTATGGCCAGGGCGTGACACCTGACTCCCGCCTTAACTAGCTCAGGCACTTGTTGTAACGCCAGACTTTTCACCAGACTTTTCACCAGGCTGCTTGCAAAAAGGGTTAATGTGGAGCGGCACCACAACAACATTCACCCTAAGTTCAAAGAGCCATCTTTGTTCAAAGAAAGTTGATGATCTCAAGTCTCTACTGAAAGCACAGCAGTCGCTTTTTACCAAACCGACAGCTAAAAGTTAGGCTGCAACAGAGGCATCCTTCCATGTCAGCCATCCCTTGGCTAAACATAAGAAATCGTTCACCGATTGAGAGCTATACAAGGAGGCAATGGCCGTTGTCACCCAGACGTTATTCAAAGGATTCAAAAACAAAAGAGGACATTAAAAATGCTATCAGAAGTGTGCCACTTGGCCCAGCCACTGTAACAAGAAGGGTAGAGTTGTTATCGGAGGACGTGAATCAACAATTGCTCAAGGATTGTTCACTTTGTGTGTGCTTTTCGCTGCAATTTGATGAATCCCAGGATATGACAGACACTGTACAGCTGATGATGTTTGTTATCATGGCTTTTAAGGATTCAACTACTAAGGAGTCTTTTCTCACCCTTTTACCATTAAAAGGGAGAACAAGAGGTGAGGACATTTACAACGAGTTTAAATGTTATGTGCATGATAACAGCATTCCCATTCATAAGCTGGTAGCGATCACTACAGACAGGGCACCGGCAATGCGTAGGGTGCATTTGGGCTTTGTTGCACTGTGCCGTCGTCCCGATTTCCCAGAGTTTTTGAACTATCACTGTGTAATCCATCAGCAAGGACTAGCTAGTAAAGTAGTGGACTTGTCTCATGTCATGACACTTGTCGTTATGATTGTTAATTAGATTTGCGCAAAAGGACTTCAGCACCGCTTGTTTAAATCTTTATTAGATTAGCTTGATGCCGCATACAGTGACTTGATTCTCCACGCTTGCATAAGGTGGTTGAGTCCTGGGAAAGTACTGCAGCGATTTGTTGACTTGCTGCCCGAGATCAAATCATTTCTGGAGTCACAAAATGAGGAGCATGAGGAACTGTCTGATGATGCATGGCTGCTAGACTGTTTCCTCACGGACATAACAGCCAAACTGAACCAGCTCAACTATGAGCTTCAGGGAAAGACAAAGACACATGATCAGCGCTGTCAATGCCTTTAAGGCCAAGGTGGGTATGTGGGTCTCTCAGCTGAGGAATAGAAGGCTGGTGCACATCCCAAACCTGGAGAAAATGTCACAAAAAAACATCAGAAACAAAGATGCTTTTCTCCCGCAAGAATTCTGTGCCCACCTGGAGAAACTGGCATCTGAATTCAACAGGCGTTTTCAGAAGTTAAATGACACAGGGGAGGTTGTTGAATTTATCTCAAACCCTCTCCCCCCCATTGAGCTCGAGGAGGTGTCCACCAAATTCCAGCTAGTATGTGCTTTACCAATTGGAGTTGATATGGCGATAATTGAATTGCATAATGACATTGAGTTGAAAGCAAGATCAAGAGACAGTAACTTTTGGGATCTTTTAACAGTGAAAAGTCTCCCCTCCTTTCATCCTGCTCACTTAATAAGGTGAAGGCCTACTTTGGATCAACATATCTCTGTGAGATGGCCTTTTCACAGATGAAAAGAATCAAGTCAAAGAACAGGTCTTGTCTAACTAATAGACATCTCACAGACAGTGTTAGACTTGCTGTGTCAAACTATGAGCCAGACTACAGAGCACTTGCTGATGGTGTGCAATCACAGCCATCACATTGAATGTGTATGTGGGGAGGGGATCTCATCCACAGCCATCAGAGTGAGTAAACATTGCCAGTTTGAAGTCTGTTGTAGGCCATATTGTTTACAAAAGGATATGATCTGTGTCGTATGTTGTTCAAAAATATAAAGTGAAACAGTACTGTACATGATTGGCTTAGGCCTGTAATTGACTGATTGTTGAGGTTATATACAGTATGAAAGGTGAATGAGTAATAGGCCTGTGGAAATATTGAAAAATTGAATATGACTGTTATAAAATGTTGAATGATAGCTGCACTTACTTCTGATTATACTATTTGTATAATTGAATGAATTATTTGCTTGTGACTTACAGGTAACAAAATAAAGAATGTCAAAGTGGAACCACAATGTGGCCTTTTTTTGTCATTTTTTGCAAGTGGTAGATCTTGGTTTACATTTAGACTTGGGATTGTCACGCCCTGATCTGTTTCACATGTCTTTGTCTCCAACCACCTACAGGTGTCACTTGTTTTCCCCATTAGTCCCTGGGTATTTATTCCGGTGTTCCCTGTTTGTCTGTTGCCAGTTTGTCTTGTCAAGTCAACCAGTGTGGTTTTCCATGCCCCGTCTCCGACCATTCTCTTGCCTGCCCCTAAATATCAGAGACTCTAACCATCTGCCTCCCGTTTCTGCATCTGGGTCTCGCCCTGTGCCCTTATAGTACGAACTGGCCATGACAGACCCAGCAGACTTGGACCAGCTCCGCCACGCTTTCGCCCTGCAGGGAGGCATGAGGAGCTACTGCTGGACCTTTTGGAACGGAATGCCACTACCAAGGGTTCAAGGCTATTATGGAGCAAATCAGGAAGTTGGCTCATAGGCAGCCTGCCACCTCTGAGACCCCCCAACCACACAGTAACCTTTTTACTATTAGTGGTGGGTTTGTACAGCCTACCCCGGCTCCCTGAGAACCCTGCTTACCTCCTCCGGAGTGATATTCTGGGGATCCTGGAACCTGCCAGGGTTTTCTTTCTCAGTGCTCCCTCATTTTTGAGCTGCAGCCATCTTCGTTCCCTTTGGATTGGTAGCGTATATTTTTACGCTAATGTCGGGAAGGGCGCTCTCCTGGGTTAAGGCAGTATGGGAACAACAATCCGCTATTTGTCATGATATGGAAGACTTCATGGCAGAGGTGAGGAAGGTTTTCAATTCTCCGGTATCCGGGAGAGAGGTGGCCCAAAAATGTGAATTACATCAAGACTCCCGTAGTGTGGCAGACTACGCTGTAGACTTTTGCACCTTGGCCGCCGAGAGTGCCTGGAATCCGGAGTCCTTATTTGATACCTTCCTTCACGGATGATCAGAGGTGCTAAAAGATGAGCTAGCTGCCCTGGAGTTACCGGTGGACCTCATTGCCCTCACCATTAGGATTGATGGACATCTACGGGAATGCAGGAGTGAGAGTACCATAACCTCCTGGAGGTTTTCAGCAAGACTCGTGCTACCTCCCTTCCTCCACATCGTCCTTACGATTGTGCAATTAACCTCCTCCCGGGCACCACACCGCCTCGAGGCCGGCTATATTCCCTGTCTGGTCTTGAGACCAAGGTCACGGAGGAGTCCATTGAGGACTCACTTGTTGTTGGGAGCATTGGTCCTTCTGCCTCTCCTGCTGGCGCAGGATTATTCTTTGTGTGGAAGAAGGACAAGACCCTGCGTCCATGCGTTGATTACCGGGGCCTCAATGACATAATGATCAAAAATCGGTGCTCTCTACCACTTCTCTCCTCGGCTTTCAAACCTCTCCACGGGGCTACCACCTTTTCCAAACTGGACCTTTGGAATGCCTACCACCTTGTGCGGATACGCGAAGAAGATGAGTGGAAGATGGCTTTCAACAGATGGCCCGCTGTTTTCCTGGTCAACGATGTGCTCCGGGACATGTTTAATCATTTTGTTTTTGTCTACCTCAACGACATTCTGGTTTTCTATTGTTCTGCCCAGGAACACATTCTCCATGTTTGACAGGTCCTTCAGCGCCTCATGGAAATTCAGTTGTTTGTAAAAGCTGAGAAGTGCGAGTTTCACTGCTTCACTATCTCCTTTCTGGGATACATCATCACTGAAGGGAATGTTCAGATGGATCCGGAAAAGGTGAGAGCGGTGGTGGCTTGGCCCCAGCCCATGTCCAGAGTACAACTAAAACGGTTTCTGGAGTTTGCTAATTTCTACCTCAGTTTCATTCGGGCCTACAGCAACCTGGCGGCCACTCTCTCTGCACTCACCTCTCCCAAGGTACCATTCACATGGTCTCCAGCAGCGGACAAGGCTTTTGGGGATCTAAAGCAGCGACTCACAACTGCCCCCATCCTCATCCATCAAATCAAAATAAAATCAAACTTTATTTGTCACGTGCGCCGAATACAACAGGTGTAAAATGCTTACTTACAGGCTGTAACCAATAGTGCAAAAAAGGTATTAGGGGAACAATAGGTAAGTAAAGAAATAAAACAACAGTAAAAAGACAGGCTATATACAGTAGTGAGGCTATAAAAGTAGCGAGGCTACATACAGACACCGGTTAGTCAGGCTGATTGAGGTAGTATGTACATGTTGATATGGTCAAAGTGACTATGCATATAAAGTGGGGCAAAAAAGTATTTAGTCAGCCACCAATTATGCAAGTTCTCCCATTTAAAAAGATGAGAGAGGCCTGTAATATTCATCATAGGTACACTTCAACTATGACAGACAAAATTAGATTTTTTTTTCCAGGAAAATCAAATTGTAGGATTTTTTATGAATTTATTTGCAAATTATGGTGGAAAATAAGTATTTGGTCACCTACAAACAAGCAAGATTTCTGGCTCTCACAGACCTGTAACTCTGTCCCCCACTCGTTACCTGTATTAATGGCACCTGTTTGAAATTGTTATCAGTATAAAAGACACCGGTCCACAACCTCAAACAGTCACACTGCAAACTCCACTATAGCCAAGACCAAAGAGCTGTCAAAGGACACCAGAAACAAAATTGTAGACCTGCACCAGGCTGGGAAGACTGAATCTGCAATAGGTAATCAGCTTGGTTTGAAGAAATCAACTGTGGGAGCAATTATTAGGAAATGGAAGACATACAAGACCACTGATAATCTCCCTCGGAGGGGAATCCAAGGGAGTAGTAAAGTGGGGAATCCAGGACAGAGTAGCAGGATGACGAGACGTGGGACTGGAGACAGGGACCAGAGTCAGAGCGGGCAGAACTGTAGTGGAGAGGAAAACTAGATCTGAATAGTAACAAACGGCTAGAGACGTAGACTGACTGAGCAGAGATTACGATCTGGCAGCGTGGAAGTGGCAGGGCTGAGTATTTGTAGAGGTCTTGATTATGAACAGGCTCAGCCGGTGGGGATCTGCTCTGACTCCAGCACAACTGTCTCTGCCCACACAATCACAGACACAGAGAGAGAGGGAGAGAGTACTGGGCGAGTGGCGGCAGGTCAAGGAGAAACAGGATGAGCAGTAGAAAGCGTTGCAGGAGCAGATGCTAAGTAAGGACATAGGAGCAGGGAAGGCAGCACGTGATTCATGAATCACAGTGCTACCCTAATATTCTCTCAGTTCATCACAATTACATAAGTGTCTCTAGTGGTGTCTCCTAACCAGCCTTGGACTCCCAGTCGGCCCGAAGGTTACCTTAAGAGCGGGTGAGGTGGCGATGATGGGACTGGGGGTTGGCATCCTCTCTCACATCAAAACATACCTGAAAACAAGAGACAGATGGAGAGCGAGAGATAGCATGTTTAAGCCTTGTGTTTGTTTTTTTATTCTAACACTGTCAGTCATCAAACATCAGGAGTTGAAATGCAAAACTGACCCTTGATCATTAACTCTGGGTCAACTGCATCTCTATCTGTATTTCAATGTAAAGCATCTCTTTAATAATACTTCCTGTTGACCTGACCAAGTGCCCTCTATGTAGCCAGTTCAGATACCAGAGGGGTTCACCGGCACAGCTGATATGATTTAGGGAGAAGGGGAGAGAGGGGTGAAGTGAAGGAGAGAGGATGTTATTGAGAAAATAAGGTAGTTAAAGAGTGTTCAACAGGAATCTGTGTGTGGGACCTCACCTGGTGTCTACACTCAGTGGCTGCAGAGTATATGCTGAAAAACATGAACGGATACACGAGGACAAACAATATAGTGTAATGATAGAAATAATTAAGTGTTTTACTATTCTCCATGGTTGGCCCACTTGCCTATTCTTTGAAGGTGGAAGAAGCCACAGTTATACACCTGAGCCTGCTTACTGCACAACACAATCCATCAATCAGATTGATACATGAGTGTGTAGGTCAGGGTCGGACATTTTGGGGAATATTCAGAGGTGGAAACTTTCCGTGGAAATTAACGGGAAAATATGTGAATTAACGGGAATATATGGGAATTAATGGAAATATATGCAAATTATTATTAATACCATTTAAACGTAGATGTTTTTTGCATTGGATATATTTGCTATATCATATGGAGACAGAAACATAAACATTTTACCTTATCATAAGTAGACATAATTGCAAATGGTTAAATCCTACCAACAGAAAAAAAATAAAAAATGTAGTTACAAATTGAATATTAATTAAATGAGTTGACTCTTCACATAGGATGATTTCACTGAACAACAAAAGAAAGGGAATATTGAATGATCCCCAATGATCTATCGCATCTCCCAAAAACATTTTCAACATTGATAGTCTAGAAACTAAAGCTTTGGTTGTCTTCCTCTCAGGCTTCCATGTCTTCTCCATGGACATCCTCAATGTCCACATCTTGAACATCAGACTCTGAGGCCTCATCTTCACTGTCACTTTCCAACCTTGTTGAGGATAGCTCGTTGTCAGGCTCAAAAAGCCTAAAATTTTCCGTTCACCGAACACGGCCCGGAACCGGCGGGTGAACTCGGGGTAGTGATCCCTCGCCGAGTCTGGGCCATTCCCCACTGCGTTGGCCCACTCCAGGGCTCGACCCGTCAGACAGGAGACGAGGACGCTCACGCTCTCCTCCTCCAAGGGAGTCGGGCGAACGGTAGCCAGGTACAACTCCAACTATAGCAGGAACCCCTGGCACCCAGCCGCCGTTCCACCGTACTCCCTGGGGAGAGCCAGACGCAGGGCACCGGATCCGGATGCCGAAGGAGGGGTAGGTGGTGCTGGTGGAAGAGGAGCTGGAGGTGAGGTAGGGAGGCCACTCCTCTCCCATCGGTCCATCCTCTCCATCATCTGGTCCATTGCCGACCCAATCCGGTGAAGAATGGCCGTATGATGAAGGACTCGCTCCTCCATCGATGGGAGAGGAGGTGCGGCTGCTCCTGCTGACTCCATTCAAAAAGGTGCGGGATTCTGTCAGAGTTTACTAGGAGTGGTGGGTTGGAGTCAGGCGCAGAGAGCAGGGTTGGTAAATCGTAATTTATTCTCCGGCACAAAACGGTCACGCCAACATACAGGGCGCATAAAACAGACCAGCCCAAACACAGGACCAAACAGTCCATAGAACACAAACATGAAAACACATCCACAACCAACAGAGTAACAATCCCGCACAAACCTAGGCGGACCTAACAGGCTTAAATAGACACAAATCAAGAAACAAAACATGGAACAGGTGTAACCAATAAGACAAAACGAAACGAAAAGGAAAAAGGGATCGGTGGTGGCTAGTAGACCGGCGACGACGACCGCCGAGCGCTGCCCGAACAGGCAGGGGAGCCACCTTCAGTGGGAGTCGTGACAGTACCGGCCTCGAGGGCGACCCGGGGAGAAGGCGCAGGGCGATCCGGGTGGAGGCGGTGGAAGTCCCTCAGTAAAGAAGGGTCCAAAATGTCCCCCACCGGTACCCAGCACCTCTCCTCCGGACCGTACCCCTCCCAGTCCACGAGGTAATGTAGGCCCCTCACCTGGCGTCTAGAGTCCAGAATCGCACGTACAGTGTACGCCGGGGACCCCTTGATGTCCAGAGGGGGCGGAGGGACCTCCGGCACCTCACCTTCCTGCAGGGGACCAGCCACCACCGGCCTGAGGAGAGACACATGAAACGAGGGTTTAATACAATAGTAAGGAGGAAGCTGTAGCCTCTAACACACCTTGTTTATCCTCCTCAGGATTTAAATGGCCCCACACACTGCGGCCCCAGCTTCCGGCAGGGCAGGCGGAGGGGCAGGTTTTGGGTCGAGAGCCAGTCCCCTGGTGCAAACACGGGGGCCTCACTGCAGTGCTGGTCAGCGCTCCTCTTCTGCCGTCCACTACCTTGTTTTAATGATTCCTGGACGGCTCTCCAGGTGTCCTTCGAGCGCTGCACCCATTCCTCCACCGCAGGAGCCTCGGTCTGGCTCTGATGCCATGGAGCCAGGACCGGCTGGTAGCCCAACACGCACTGGAACGGTGACATGTTAGTAGAGGAGTGGCGGAGGGAGTTCTGAGCCACCTCCTCCTATGGGACATACCTCGCCCATTCACCAGGCCGGTCCCCGCAATACGACCTCAGAAACCTACCCACATCCTGGTTCACTCTCTCCACCTGCCCATTACTCTCGGGGTGGAATCACGAGGTCAGGCTGGCCGAGACCCTCAGCCCACCTGGCCTGACGCAGATTCAATCTCCTCTCTGCGCGGATGTACTCGAGATTACGATGGTCAGTCCAGATGAGGAAAGGGTGCTTGGCCCCCTCAAGCCAATGTCTCCAGACCTTCAGAGCCTTGACTGTAGCTAACAACTCCAGGTCCCCCACGTCATAGTTCTGCTCTGCCGGACCGAGCTTCCTTGAGAAGAAAGCACAGGGGCTGAGCTTTGGTGGCACGCCCGAGCGCTGTGATAGCACGGCTCTCATCCCAGCCTCGGACGCGTCCACCTCCACTATAAACGGCAAAGAGGGGTCCGGATGAGCCAGCACGGGAGCGTCCGTGAACAGCTCCTTCAGACGACTGAAAGCTCTGCCCGCCTCTGCTGACCAGCGCAAGCTTGGAAAACGGTTGGAGCATTCTCAACCCATATGGAATGACGAGGTACTCATAATGGCCATATGTGGTACTAAACGCGGTCTTCCACTCATCTCCCTCCCGGATACGCACCAAATTATACACACTCCTAAGGTCCAGTTTTGTGAAGAAACGCGCCCCGTGAAAGGATTCCACCGCCGTGACGATGAGAGGTAGTGGGTAACTAAACGCCACTGTGATGGAATTTTGACCTCTATAATCAATGCACGGACGCAGACCTCCTTTTTCTTCACAAAAAAAGAAGCTTGAGGAGACGGGTGACGTGGAGGGCCGAATGTACCCCTGTCCCAGAGATTCAGTGACGTATGTCTCCATCTCCACTGTCTCCTCCTGGGACAACGGGTACACGTGACTCCTGGGAAGTGCAGCGTTTTCCATGAGGTTTATCGCGCAATCCCCTCGTCGATGAGGTGGTAATTGCGTCGCCCTCTTTTTACAGAAGGCGATAGCCAAATCGGCATATTCAGATGGAATGCGCACAGTGGTGGGTGGTCAAATGTATTTTTACTGTTGTTTTATTTCTTTACTTACCTACACACACACACTTTTTTTTCTCTGCACTATTGGTTAGAGCCTGTAAGTAAGCATTTCACTGTCCCTGTTGTATTTGGCGCACGTGGCAAATAAACTTAGATTTGATTTGGTATCCTGAGTGAGGCATGTTTCCGTGAAACAGAGAATGTAACAATCTCTGATGTCTCTCTGGAAGGCAACTCGTGCTCTAATTTCATCCACTTTATTATCTAGAGATTGGACATTGGCGAGTCTGACAGTAGGCCTTCTGAGTCTGACCAGTAGGCCACTCCGTCTGCCTCTCCTGCGGCGACTGCTTTGTTTTGGGTCGGCCTCTGGGATAAAATCGCATGTCCAGGGTGGAGGTCCGAACCAAGGATCCGCTTCGGGAAAGACGTATTCCTGGTCGTAAGGATGGTAAGTTGACATCGCTTTTATATCCAATAGTTCTCCCCAGCTGTATTTAATAACAGGCTAGGGGGTACAATATGACATTACACAAGGACCTTAAGGGACATACACACATTTGTAATTCTAATAGCTTTTTTGTTGGCAGAGTATTGTTGGCAGAGGATTTAATTGTCTTAAAATATAGGTACATTTGTTTTTGCAAGGTAGTAAAATGTGGTGTTTTGTTTGTAAATTTACATGTGTGAATATGAAATTTGGCCAAAAGAATAATGAAATTAATTATATAAAATTGTTTCAACTTACTTATATTATTTCTATCATAAGAAAAAAATAAAGTTTTATAGAAGACACATTTAAAAAAGTTCTACCCAATGGCATCATAAAAAGTTTAAAACATTTACAAAAACTGTAGCTAGGTGTCCATCCAATTGGCGACACATTTTAATGCGAATATTTTAAAATCTACATTGAGAAAATAATATGCATTCTTCCCACCAGGGATGTTTCCACCAAACTGACTTTTGCGGATAAAAAACACATTTTTCATATAAGTTTTCATGTACTGAATAAATAGCAAATGTGGCTACTCTGGTATCCACACATGCACTCTAACCAGCAGTTCACAGATACAGTGTGGATAGGTTAGTTTACATGATACGATTGTATGGATAAGCGCAAGAACGGCAGTCAAGCACCAGAAATAAGACCCTTGATATTTATTTATCTCAGTCAGTTAGAAAAGCGAAGGCTAGCTTTTTCAAACAGAAATATGCATCCTGTAGCACTAATTCCAAAACGTTTTGGGACATTGTAAAGTCCTTGGAAAATAAGAGCACCTCCTCCCAGCTGCCCCCTGCACTGAGGCTAGGAAACTCTGTCACCACCGATAAATCTTTGGTAATCGATAATTTCAAAAAGCATTTTTCTATGGCTGGCCATGCTCTCCACCTGGCTACCCCTACCCCAGCCAACAGCAACTGCAGCAACTTGCCCAAGACCCCCCCCCCCCCCCATTTCTCCTTCACCCAAATCCAGACAGCTGATGTTCTGAAAGAGCTGCAAAATATGGATCCCTACAAATCAGCTGGGCTAGACAATCGGGACCCTCTCTTCAAAGGGGGAGACACTCTAGACCCAAACTTATGGATCTATATCCATCCTGCCCTGCCTTTCTAAAATCTTCGAAAGCCAAGTTATAAACAGATCACTGACCATTTCGAATCCCACCGTACCTTCTCCACTATGCAATCTGGTTTCCGAGCTGGTCACGGGTGCACCTCAGCCACACTCAAGGTCCTAAACAATATCATAACCACCATCATTAAAAGACAGTGCTGTGCAGCCGTCTTTATCGACCTGGCCAAGGCTTTCGACTCTGTCAATCACTGCATTCTTATCGGCAGACTCAGTAGCCTTAGTTTCTCAAATGACTGCCTCGCCTGGTTCACCAACTACTTCTCAGATAGAGTTCAGTGTGTCAAATTGGAGGGCCTGTTGTCCGGACCTCTCTACAGGGGTGGCACAGCGTTCAATTCTCGGGACGACTCTTTTCTCTGTACATATCAATGATGTCGCTCTTGTTGCTGGTGATTCTCTGAACCACCTCTACGCAGATGACACCATTCTGTATTCATCTGGCCCCTCTTTGGACACTGTTAACAAACCTCCAAACAAGCTTCATTGCCATTCAACACTCCTTCCGTAGCCTCTAACTGCTTTTAAATGCTAGTAAAAAATAAAAGCATGCGCAACCGATTGTTGCCTGCACCCACCCGCCTGACTAGCATCACTACTCTGGACGGTTCTGACTTAGAATATGTGGACAACTACAAATACCTAGGTGTCTGGTTAGACTGTAAACTCTCCTTCCAGACTCACATTAAGCATCTCCAGTCCAAAATGAAATCTAGAATCGGCTTCCTATTTCACAACAAAGCCTCTTTCACTCATGCTGCCAAACATACCCTCGTAAAACTGACTATCCTACCGATCCTCGACTTCAGCGATGTCATTTACAAAATAGCCTCCAACACTCTACTCAGCAAACTGGAAGTAGTCTATCACAGTGCCATCCATTTTGTCACCAAAGCCCCATATACTATTGACCTGTATGCTCTCGTTGGCTGGCCCTCACTACATATTCGTCATGTAACCCACTGGCTCCAGGTCATCTATAAGACTTTGCTAGGTAAAGCTCCACCTTCTCTCAGCTCACTGGTCACCATAGCAACACCCACCCATAGCACACGCTCCAACAGGTATATTTCGATGGTCATCCTCAAAGCCATCACTTCCTTTGGCCATCTTTGCTTCGAATTCGTTGCTCCCAATGACTGGAACGAATTATAAAAATCACTGACGCTGGAGTCTTATATCTCCCTCTCTAACTTTAAGCATCAGCTGTCAGAGCAGTTTACCGATCACTGTATCTGCCAATCTGAATATAGCACACCCAACTACCTCATCCCCATATTGTTATTTATCCTCTTTTGCACCCCAGTATCTCTAGTTCCACAATATAATCGGCACATCTATCACTCCAGTGTTATTGCTAAATTGTAATTATTCTGCCTCTATGGCCTATTTATTGCATTACCTCCCTACTCTTCTACATTTGCACACACTGTACATAGATTTTTTATTGTGTTATTGACTGTACGTTTGTTTATGTGCAACTTTGTTGTTTTTTGTCGCACTGCTTTGCTTTATCTTGGCAAGGTCGCAGTTGTAAATGAGAACTTGTTCTCAAAATAAAGGTGAAATAATATACAGTGCCTTGCGAAAGTATTCGGCCCCCTTGAACTTTGCGACCTTTTGCCACATTTCAGGCTTCAAACATAAAGATATAAAACTGTATTTTTTTGTGAAGAATCAACAACAAGTGGGACACAATCATGAAGTGGAACGACATTTATTGGATATTTCAAACTTTTTTAACAAATCAAAAACTTAAAAATTGGGCGTGCAAAATTATTCAGCCCCTTTACTTTCAGTGCAGCAAACTCTCTCCAGAAGTTCAGTGAGGATCTCTGAATGATCCAATGTTGACCTAAATGACTAATGATGATAAATACAATCCACCTGTGTGTAATCAAGTCTCCGTATAAATGCATCTGCACTGTGATAGTCTCAGAGGTCCGTTAAAAGCGCAGAGAGCATCATGAAGAACAAGGAACACACCAGGCAGGTCCTATACTGTTGTGAAGAAGTTTAAAGCCTGATTTGGATACAAAAAGATTTCCCAAGCTTTAAACATCCCAAGGACCACTGTGCAAGCGATAATATTGAAATGGAAGGAGTATCAGACCACTGCAAATCTACCAAGACCTGGCCGTCCCTCTAAACTTTCAGCTCATACAAGGAGAAGACTGATCAGAGATGCAGCCAAGAGGCCCATGATCACTCTGGATGAACTGCAGAGATCTACAGCTGAGGTGGGAGACTCTGTCCATAGGACAACAATCAGTCGTATATTGCACAAATCTGGCCTTTATGGAAGAGTGGCAAGAAGAAAGCCATTTCTTAAAGATATCCATAAAAAGTGTTGTTTAAAGTTTGCCACAAGCCACCTGGGAGACACACCAAACATGTGGAAGAAGGTGCTCTGGTCAGATGACCACTGTCAAACATGGTGGTGGCAGCATCATGGTTTGGGCCTGCTTTTCTTCAGCAGAGACAGGGAAGATGGTTAAAATTGATGGGAAGATGGATGGAGCCAAATACAGGACCATTCTGGAAGAAAACCTGAAGGAGTCTGCAAAAGACCTGAGACTGGGACGGAGATTTGTCTTCCAACAAGACAATGATCCAAAACATAAAGCAAAATCTACAATGGAATGGTTCATAAATAAACATATCAGGTGTTAGAATGGCCAAGTCAAAGTCCAGACCTGAATCCAATCGAGAATCTGTGGAAAGAACTGAAAACTGCTGTTCACAAATGCTCTCCATCCAACCTCACTGAGCTCGAGCTGTTTTGCAAGGAGGAATGGGAAAAAATGTCAGTCTCTCGATGTGCAAAACTGATAGAGACATACCCCAAGCGACTTACAGCTGTAATCGCAGCAAAAGGTGGCGCTACAAAGTATTAACTTAAGGGGGCTGAATAATTTTGCACGCCCAATTTTTCAGTTTTTGATTTGTTAAAAAAGTTTGAAATATCCAATAAATGTCGTTCCACTTCATGATTGTGCCCGACTTGTTGTTGATTCTTCACAAAAAAATACAGTTTTATATCTTTATGTTTGAAGCCTGAAATGTGGCACAAGGTCGCAAAGTTCAAGGGGGCCGAATACTTTCGCAAGGCACTGTATATATATATTTTAATTATTACAATACTGGGTGGGGTGAATATATTTTATATGACATACAATCTTTTTTGTTAACTAGTAAATTGCAGCCTACAGCAGTGTGTTTAAATAATTTCTAACTTGTTAACAATTTCTGCTATTTAGTTTTTGCTACCATGTGGGTTTTAGCTTGCTTGAGCTTGCTAACTGAGGAGTGTTAATTCACCGGTTTCCATACACGTTTCATTTTAAAGCATTTCTCTTACAAAGGAGTTGTTTAATCTAACTGCTTAACTATTTATCTGGACATGGAATTGTATTTGGGGATTTTTTTACTCCTTTTTTTCAGATTTTTACAGGAAAATGCCAAGAGCACTATGTGATGTGTGGAGACATTTCACTGCAGCTAATGTAGAAGGAAAAGCTGTGTACATGTGCAAATACTGAGTCAAATCATATGTGAAGAATGCAACAAAGATGCAGAATCATCTGCCAAGTGTATAAAGTTCCCTAGCCGCGTCCTCAGAGCATGCGCAGACCAGCTGGCTGGTGTGTTTATGGACATATTCAATCAATCCCTATCCCAGTCTGCTGTACCCACATGCTTCAAGATGGCCACCATTGTTCATGTTCCCAAGGAAGCTAAAGTAACTGAACTAAATGACTATCGCCCCGTTGCACTCACTTCTGTCATCGTAAAGTGCTTTGAGAGACTAGTCAAGGATTATTTCACCTCCACCCTACCTGATACCCTAGACCCACTCCAATTTGCTTACCGCCCCAATAGGTCCACTGACGATGCAATCGCCATCACACTGCCCTATCCCATCTGGACAAGAGGAATACCTATGTAAGAATGCTGTTAATTGACTACAGCTCAGCATTTAACATCAGTACCCTCCAAAATGGTCATTAAGCTTGAGATCTTGGGTCTCGACCCCAACCTGTGCAACTGTGTCCTGGACTTTCTGACGGGCCGCCCCCAGGAGGTGAAGGTAGGAAACAACATCTCCACCCCGCTGATCCTCAAAACTGGGACCCCACAAGGGTGTGTTCTCAGCCCTCTCCTATACTCCCTGTTCACCCATGACTGTGTGGTGTCAGGAAAATAACCTCTCACTCAACGTCAACAAAACAAAGAGATGATCGTGGACTTCAGGAAACAGCAGAGGGAGCACCCCCCATCAACGGGACAGTAGTGGAGAAGGTGGAAAGTTAAGTCCCTCGGCGTACACATCACGGACAAACTGAAATGGTCCACCCACACAGACAGCGTGGTGAAGAAGGCGCAACAGCGCCTCTTCAACCTCAGGAGGCTGAAGAAATTTGGCTTGTCACCTAAAACACTATTTTACAGATGCACAATCAAGAGCATCCTGTCGGGCTGTATCACCACCTGGTACGGCAACTGCTCCACCCACAACCGCACGGCTCTCCAGAGTGTAGTGAGGTCTGCACAACGCCTCACCGGGGGCAAACTACCTGCCCTCCAGGACACCTACGATGTCACAGGAAGGCCAAAAAGATCATCAAGGACAACAACCACCCGAGCCACTGCCTGTTCACCCCGCTATCATCCAGAAGGCGAGGTCAGTACAGGTGCATCAAAGCTGGGACCAAGAGACTGAAAAACTGCTTCTATCTCAAGGCCATCAGACTGTTAAACAGACATCACTAACAGAGTGGCTCCTGCTAACATACAAACTCAGGGGCGGCAGGGTAGCCTAGTGGTTAGAGCGTTGGACGTTCAGTATAATTTTAAGTATAACAGTATAATTTTAAACCGTCCCCTCGCCCATACCCGGGCGCGAACCAGGGACCTTCTGCACATATCAACAACTGACACCTGCGAAGCGTCGTTACCCATCGCTCCACAAAAGCCGCAGCCCTTGCAGAGCAAGGGGAACTACTACTTCAAGGTCTCAGAGCAAGTGACGTCACTGATTGAAACGCTATTTAGCGCCCACGCTAACTAGCCGTTTCACATCCGTTACACTAGCTAGATTAAATTCTCAAATAAAATACAAATGCACATTTTTCTATTTCGCGTATAATTTATTACTTCCTTATGACATGTCTAAACATGAAACATTTTATTCACAGCACACCTCACCCTACCCTTGAAATAATCTCACTAGGACCTTGTGGCAGCCAAGCAACTCAAAAATAAACTAGGGAGGGAGGGAGTTCACTGTTCAGCTGAGGAATTGGAAGTGAAACTCACATGTAAACTGTCCATGCAAAAATACCCTTGCACTGGATGGCTGGTAGCTGTACAGCTCTAAATTCTTTGTGCTGAGATTTTCCTCTGTCCATAGCAGTAAACGTCGATTTATGTGTTTTATCACCAGGTGGGTCGTAACTTCCTCGAATCGTGCCCAGCTAACGTTAGCTAGCTAGCATGAAAACTTGAGGCATGGTTAACTATTTATCTAGCTAACGTTAGCTAAACAAAACAAATGTTTGGCTAAACTGACCAAGTATTGTTTTCTCGTTGCTGTATACTTCGCACGAGCTCTTGAACCTAGTTTATTTATACTGGCTAGTTAACGTTAATTCGATAGTAGACGTCAAAATGATGTTGATATGGGCCTTTCTCTTTTTACAGTGTGCAGAGATGGACATGGACCGTCAAAAGCGCCAGGAGGGCATTCAGAACGCCCTGGGATTCATACAGTGAGAAATAAACATTTCACCTGCAATTCCCACAAGTTTTCAACTAAATTGTAGCCAGTTGCTCTCTTACATGTTATTCATCCTATACCCACAAACGACCATACGGCACTAGTTCACTTGTATTGATAGGTTATCTTTTCCTCTGTGTCTTAGGTCTTCTTTGCCTTATCCAAAGCCTGAAGGCTATAAGGTAGGGATTAATGTATGCGGTCTTCTCTCTTGAGCTTAGTCTAGGCATGTCTACACTCCCTATACTGTTCCAAAGAACATGTTGTGTGCTCACAGTCATGCAGCTTGCCCTTTGCAGCGATTTTCTCCATTTCACATTTGGTCCATGGGAAAAAAGTACCAAAAACAGCCATAATACTGATTAGACACATCCATGTCCTTTATGGCTTTTCCTGTGTACTGTCTTTATCTCACTCCCATGCCATATTCCTCTCCTCTTCCCTGAATGTCCCTCCAGGGGTTTCTGACCCAGTTGGTGTGTGACCTGCTGGATGAGGGAAATGCAATGTTCAGGGAGGGTGAGTGGCAGCAGGCCATAAAGGACTTCAGTGAGGGTGTTAATGTGGCCCACTATGCCCAGGCTGAGTCTCTAGAAATTCCCTCAGCCCTGCTGGAGAGTCTGTATTTCAACAGGGCAGCAGCCTACCACAGCATGGTGAGTCAGAGTGGTGTGTCACCAGGATTATGCATCTTTGATCCACAATATGGATGATTGAATGAGGTTCATGATTCTGTATACAAAAGGTATGAAGTCATCTCTTAAATCGAATATTTAATAGCAATTGTGTTGTAAGCAAATGTGCTGTAGTGGGCAAATATTGAACCAACGATGAATACCCAAGGCACTTTCTCTATTTCAGTATTTTGTGTTGTTGCATCACATTGTTTCATTGCATCATGTGCAACATGTTTCAGCCTCATTGAACTTTTGCCATCATGCCACACTTCCTCAACATCCCCTTGAAGTTACAGAGCCTGTATCATCTATCATTACCCCATTCTCATTAGCCTGTATTAACCACTGATTGGCCTTAGTCTTTCACTCTGTGGCAGAATCCACATGTTACCTGTCATCTCTTTCTCTCCATCTCTCTCAGGGGGAGTATGAGCAGGGTGTGCAGGACTGTGACAGTGCGCTGGCGCTGTGCAAAGACAGTTGCAGGGCACTCTACAGGAAGGCTCTATGCCTGCGGGAGCTGGGCCGCTTCAGAGAGGCCTACAACTGCAGCACGGGCTGCCTGCTCACTACGCCTAACGTGAGTAACATTATGAATTACCCCTTCACATCAGAGGCTGTTTTCTTGGACTAGAAAAGCATGCACACCTTTAAAAGGTTAAGTAGCATATTGTTTTTATCTATAAAAAGTCTAGCACAACTAGCAACGTTTCTTTTTACCACTTGACATATGTCATTTGGGATTCCTCATGATGATCTGCTAGTGGAGAAGGAGATTTTAATTTCATACAAGTGGATTTGTTTCCACATTTCTTTCTTTCCTTCGAATACCTTTTGATGTTTTTCAAAAGAATGTGAGAAGATGGGACGAGGGGGGAGACCTCACACCGTACTTTTGAAGTATCATGTAGCTCAGAATAAGTGTTTGTGAAATTAATTTAATAAAAAGCTTATTTAAATGTCAATAATAATAAAATAAAAAAAACTATTGTACTCTTCATAGGACAAACATGTGTATGAGTTGGCACAGGAGCTAGCTAACAAACTGGGCCTGAAGATACGCAAGGCCTACGTTAGCACACAGGTGAGAATCCTTTTCCAAAGCAGAAGGTCTAGATTTAAACAGCATGGCAACTTACCTTCCATGATAAGTGGCTTGGATTCAATTGTTCTCAATCTGCCATTCTCTGACCAAATCTGCCCTGGATTAAATCTCAATTTGGATTCATAACAATTGAAGTCATTAAATTTGACATTTTCTTTAGGTTGCCTCTTTATGGAGTTAGTATTTGTTTCCTTTGCAGGAGTCGGCCACATCTGAGCAAAGTAATGGGAACACAGTTCCTTTTGCAGGAGAGGCAAGTACAACAACTTTCACCATTACACTTTTAAGGTTGCACTATGCAGAAATCGCTCTGCCATTTCCTGGTTGCTAAAAATAACAGTTTGCGTAATTATAAGCTAGTATTGTTTAGAGAATCATTGTACCATCTACACCGCTCTGAAATATATTTTCCATAACCAGAAATATTTTTTTCAGCTGTTTGAAGCTGGTGTACAAAACCGAAAGTAAAAGACGCAAAAACAAAACATAAGAATAGGAAGCAGACAAATAGAGCACATAGAAAATATCAATCGCTTTTTAGACTTGCTTTCAAGTAGAATGATAGAAATGTGGTTATAGATCTATGTGAATTTAGTCGGGCTGCCCAAAAACTTGCCACGTAAACTGGTTGAGATTTGGAATGTACTTTGGTTTACCTGTTGATTTATTGTCACTTAAACAGCTGTTGTCTTTCTCTTTTCACCTCAAGATGTATGGCAGTGGTCTGGATTCCTTAAGTGAGATTTCATCAGGTAGTAATTCTCCTGACCAGAAATGTTGAATTACCGATCACATTGTAATGTAAGGACTATCAAAGAAGATTTCTTCTAGAAAATAAACTCACCTGTTCCCTCACCCTGTCTTTCAGTTTTCTCCTGCAAGCCTCTATCTGCCACTATCCCAGTTAGTGATGAATCCTCTCCCTCTGGTCCTCTGGTCTACTCCAACCTTCTGGGTAGCCCTGTCCAAGGCCCTCGGGGGTTGCCCTTCTCTGTGCCTGAGTCAGAGCACCTGGGTGACAGTGAGCTGATGGGAGATGATCTAGACAGCCTGCTGGACTGTGTGAGTTTGTCTACTGGTTGACGTAATATTCAGATATAGCTTCCCTGAATCTGTCAATGCAACTTCTCATTCTCTCCCTCTCGTTCTCATTCAGATTCCCCCTCAACGTGCCTTTCCCATCATCCTCCCCAGCTCAGCTTGTGTCCCCATCCAGCTCCCGTTTCCCTCAGGCCTGCCCGCACCCTCGCCCCGGCTCCCCCCAGCCTTCTTCAACTCAGCCATCAGCCAGCTCAACTCTCTGGACACCTTCCCAGGCATGGGTGGGGAGGATGCCCTAGGTGTGCTGAACTCTTTAGATGGCCTTGATGCACTAGACTCTCTAGATACTTTAAACAACCTGGACACCCTTTCAGACCTTGGTGGTGGGGATGCCCCAGCTCCCACAACAGCACTCTATTCACTTGATGCCTTAGATGCCCTGGACAGTTTCTACCCACTTGGGGATGCAATAGCAGCCAAACCAGTGGTGGTGGGGGGAGGGGGGCTGGACTCCCTCTCTAAGTTCAACCTGCCTGGTGAGTCGATTGAGGGCGGTAAAGTCTTGTTAACTTATAGCAATGTATACATGGTTCATTTTTCTTTTAATGTTTAACACCAAGAAAGTTGTGAATCTAATGTAGATGTTATAATTGATTGTTTTTTGTTCTCACGCTATCTTAAGGTGCAAGAATCTCCCACAATGTTCTCTCTGCAACATGTTCGCCCAAGAAGTCCAAACACGCAGTAAGCCATTTATTTCTGTCAGCAGAATTTGCTGGACTCCCTCTCGTACATTGTGTACATTTAAATTAAAACATTTATTATGCAACATTTAGGTCACATACAACTTTGTAGATGGAGTTCACCTTTTACAGTGTCATGCTAGTTTTGCCTTGACATATTAACTTAAATGAATTTCTATTACCATGGCGATGTAGGTGGTAAAGAATGGCCAGGTCTCCTCCAAGCTCTCTCAGCTTATCAAGAACCCCCTAGCAGCCACCCATGACTTCATGCAGGCCTGTGCCACGTGCTACAGCTGGATAGGTACAGTAGTGGTCATGAATAACTTGCTCTCAGACAGTGTCCTTCCCCCAGTTTACTACTTACTACTTTTTGTTTTTTTGTAGTCTACTTTTTCTCCCCAATTGGTAGTTAGTCTTGTCCCATCGCTGCAACTCCCGTACGGACTCGAGAGGTGAAGGTCGAGAGCCATGCGTCCTCCCAAACGCATCCTCCCAAACACGACCCTGCTTTTTGACACACTGTTCGCTTAACCCGGAATCCAGCCGCACCAATGTGTCGGAGGAAACGCTGTACAGCTGGCGACCGAAGTCAGCGTGCTTGCGCCCGGCCCGCCACTAGTCGCTAGAGCGCAATGGGACAAGGACATCCTGGCTGGCCAAACCCTCTCCTAACCCAGACAATGCTGGGCCAATTATGCGCCGCCTTATGGGTCTCCCGGTTGCGGCCGACTGCAACACAGCCTGGGATCGAACCCAGGTCTGTAGTGAAGCCTCTAGCACTGCGATGCAGTGCCTTAGACCGCTGCGTCACTCGGGAGGCGCCCTACTTCTAACTAATAAGACTGACAGTTTCAAGGCCATCATAGCACTGAGGTTCACTTCTCTATTGTTATCATTCTATGTCCCCCCTTAACTCCCCTTTCTCTGTCTCTCTCCCTCTATTTACCCCTTTACCCATATATCACTCTCTCCTCCCTCCCTTTCTCTGTCTCTCAGGTCCAGGGGTCCTGGACTACCAGCACCAGGCAGAATTGGCCCACCGTTGTAAGCGGGACATTCTTCTGTGTAGGATCAGGGCTGCAGAGCACCCTGTCTGGAACAGGGTGCGACCCCGCCCCACGCACAATTTTACTGGGGCGTTTATGCTCTGCAAGGGTACGGAAAATAACAGTCACTGGTGTGGGAAAGAGGCTCTGTTTAGATGAAGATAATGTGTGTGTGTGTCATAGGACGAATAACCCAGTTTCAATCTGTGGGAAAAAGGTCCTAAAGGTTAGCGTTGGTCTGTTTGTATATGTAGTAATCTAAGTTCCTTCCCTCTGTGCAGAGGTGCTGGAGACTCAGAAGTGTAAGTACAGAGCGGGCTGTACGTTTGCCTACTGCCAGGAGGAAGTAGATGTGTGGACCCTGGAGAGGAAGGGAGCCCTGAACAGAGAGCTGCTGTTTGACTCACAGAGCCCCAACAATGACAGGCCCACACTCAGCATCAAATGCCTACTGCAACTCCACAACGGCATGTTCATGTACCTCTGTGAGGTAGGACACACACACACACTTGTGCCCTTACACAGACCCGCCTCCATATGTCCAAGCTTGACCAGTGAAACATGGTAGAGGGCTGCGAGTCCCGATAGGGAGCGTGCAGACAGACAGACGACTTTGGGATGAAAATATTTTTTCTTGTCCCGCAGATTATTTGGAAACGGTTGTCTTTCTGCTTTGTATGCTTAAAAGCACATGTTTTGCATTATTCACGCTCTGCTTCAACTTCAGTAGCCTACCTTTCCTCTCCTAGTTGGGAATGAGAGTTCAAGTGTGCCGAGTATGTGTGGTCTCATTGAAATAGAGTAGGCTGCCTACATGGGTGGAGAATCACGTGGCCGTTAACTTAAATATGATTAGACTGTAGCTTACCACAGTGTGTATAAATACATACTGATAATGGAAAGAAGTGGAGGCGCTCAACCACCGTGAGATGAGGTGCAATAAAAATGGGATGGAAAAAATCTGTCTAAAACAACCTTACTCATGCTCCCCCCTACTTCTTGTCTCTGTTTACCTCAACTTTCCCCCTCGTTCTCTTCCCCCCTTTCTCTCTTCTCAGGAGTGCTATGACAGTAAGCCCAGGATCATCAGTAAGCACAGTAAGGAGGTGCCGTCCACCTGCTCCAACCCCTGCGCCCGACACCCATTCGACAAAAACAAGTGAGTCGTGTTTGGTCCCCCCACACACACACACACACACACACACACACACACACACACAAACTCTCACTCTTCTCCCCCTCTGCCCTGCAGGTGCCTGGTGCATGCGGTGAGGTCCAGCAGCGTGCACTACACTAAGATCCGCCCGCTGTATACCCAGTGCCAGTTGGACGTGTGCCGCCATGCCCAGCGCTATGGCTGCCAGCGAGAGGACAGCTGCCCCTTTTCCCACTCTGTCATAGAGCTCAAGTGCTGGAGGCTGCAGCAAGACTCTGGTACAGTCAGATTGATGCACACACACTCATGAACATTGTACTTGGTCTCAGACACAGAGAGACATACTTATTCCTGTCTAATAAATGTGAAAACATTTAAAAATGTTTTTAATGTAAAATATCTTTATTTGTAAATAAAGTTAGTTAGTTTCTATACTAAAAGTCAGGAAAATTTCAACTAAGTCCAGTAGGTGTCAGTAGACACTGCCATTCAATTTTGTCACAGTTGATAAACACTGTTCATAAATACTGTCTGTAAAAAGTGATGCCTAGGCTCGACTAGGCATCACTTTTCTGTGTATGTTCCTGTACTATAGGCATCACTCATGAAGAAATTGTTCAGGAATCCAAGCGACACTGGCATAAACAGGAGCAGAGCACGCACAAACCCAAGGTATAATATCCCTGCTATGCTACATCTCATAATATGGTGAGGCAACGGCTCTTGTGTAGTTTGTCTGATTCTCTCTACCTTTTGCCTCTGTTTTTGTCCTCTCTGTTTTTGACTCATTGACTATAGCCGGTGTACATGCCACCACCATCTTCATCCTCAAGTGGTGGAGGAGGCTATAGCTTGAACCTGAAGAGGAAGTTTGTTTGTGGTCAGTGCTGGAGGGACGGGCTGGTCAGCGAGCCGGACAAAGCGCTTAAGTACTGTGCAGCCAAGGCCAGGCACAGGTGAGGCTGCACCCTACCTAGCATCCCTAGCCAGATGGAGGCCAGTGCTTCACTGTAGTATGCAACAATTCTATATGACTGACCACTGTTATTCACTATTGTCTATCAAATGTCCAATGTATGTTAGATGTGTAGTCTGAGATATCTGTGTTTGTTTTTTTGAATGACAATAGAGACTGTTCATCTCAGGGACACAAACCAAGGTGTATGGAGCGTTTACAGCAAAGCCCTATGTAATTTAGGATAGTATCTTTCTGGAAAGTCCACCATAACTCTTACATCGCTCTCCCTGTAGTTGGACAAAGGAGCGTCGGGTGTTGTTGGTGAAGTTCTTCGAGGGAAAGAAGTGGGTGATGGTGCGGACGTTGCCTTTTGCCAAGACCTACCCCCAGCAGTATGACGTGTGTGCTGCCCCCTGCTACTCCTCATGCACTACCTGCTAGAAATGATTTGATAGACTCAACCAAGCATATTATCATTGTGTCTATTTAACTTATAATGAACTATTATGTTTGTGTGATCATGGGTAACGGTATATATTGGTCAGTTGAATTTAATACTTAATCATTGACACTGTGCAAACTTGTTTCCACAAACATCCTCGCAGTCTGTGTGTAACGGCATAACGTGTCCCCCTCAGATATGTGCTCATGTGGTGAAGCAGAAGAAGTGCCACTACATTGGGAACTGTGCCTTTGCCCACAGTGAAGAGGAGAAGCAAGTATGGACTTATATGAAGAACAATGGCTGTAAGTTTACACTATATTTTCGTTATTCATTAAACCTTTTGATCCACATTATCGCCTTTGTTTACGTTGATCTATGAGAGGGATTGGTTCAGATGCCTATTATCCCCATCAGTACACATGAAATCAAATTGTATTGGTCACATACACATGGTTAGCAGATATTAATGCGAGTGTAGTGAAATGCTTGTGCTTCTAGTTCCGACAATGCAGTAATATCTAACAAGTAATCTAACAAATTCACAACAACTACCTTACACACAAATGTAAAGGGATGAGTAAGAATGTGTACATATAAATGTATGGATGAGCGATGGCTGTGTGGCATAGGCAAGATGCAGTATATGGTATAGTATATACATATGAGATGGGTAATGTAGGATATAAACATTATTAAAGTGACACCTTTTATTAAGTCCATTTATTAAAGTGGCCAGAGATTTGAGTCTGTATGTTGGCAGCAGCCTGTTTGTAATGTCTGTTTAACAGTCTGATGGCCTTGAGATAGAAGCTGTTTTTCAGTCTCTCGGTTCCAGCTTTGATGCACCTGTACTGACCTCGCCTTCTGGATGATGGCGGGGTGAACAGGCAGTGGCTCGGGTGGTTGTTGTCCTTGATGATCTTTTTGGCCTTCCTGTGACATCGAGTGCTGTAGGTGTCCTGGAGGGCAGGTAGTTTTCCCCCGGTGATGCATTGTGCAGACCTCACTACACTCTGGAGAGCCTTGCGGTTGTGGGCGGAGCAGTTTATGTACCAGGTGGTGATACAGTCCGACAGGATGCTCTTGATTGTGCATCTGTAAAAGTTTGAGTGTTTTAGGTGACAAGCCAAATTTTTTCAGCCTCCTGAGGTTGAAGAGGCGCTGTTGCGCTTTCGTCCCTATGCTATATGTGGGTGGACCATTTCAGTTTGTCCGTGATGTGTACGCCAAGGAACTTAAAACTTTCCACCTTCTCCACTACTGTCCCGTCGATGTGGGGGGGGTGCTGCTCCCTCTGCTGTTTCCTGTAGTCCACGATCATCTCTTGTTTTGTTGACGTTGAGTGTGAGGTTATTTTCCTGACACCACACTCCGAGGGCCCTCACTTCCTCCCTGTAGGCTGTCTCGTTGTTGTTGGTAATCAAGCCTACCACTGTAGTGTCGTCCACAAACTTGATGATTGAGTTGGAAGCGTCCATGGCCACGCAGTCATGGGTGAACAGGGGAGGGCTGAGAACGCACCCTTGTGGGGCACAGTTTTGAGGATCAGCGGGGTGGAGATGTTGTTTTCTACCTTCACGACCTGGGGGCGGCCCGTCAAAGTCCAGGACCCAGTTGAACAGGGCGGGGTCGAGACCCAGGATCTCATGCTTAATGGCGAGTTTGAAGGCTACTATGGTGTTAAATGCTGAGCTGTAGTCAATGAACAGCATTATTACATTGGTATTCCTCTTGTCCAGATGAGATAGGGCAGTGTGATGGCGATTGCATCGTCAGTGGACCTATTGGGGTGGTAAGCAAATTGGAGTGGGTCTAGGGTATCAGGTAGGGTGATGACAGAAGTGAGTGCAATGGGGCGATAGTCATTTAGTTCAGTTACCTTCGCTTTCTTGGGGACAATGGTGGCCATCTTGAAGCATGTGGGTACAGCAGACTGGGATAGGGATTGATAGAATATGTCCGTAAACACACCAGCATCCTGGTCTGCGCATGCTCTGTGGGATGCCGCCTGGGCCGGCAGCCTTGCGAGGGTTAACACGTTTAAAATGTCTTACTCACGTTGGCCACGGAAAAGCAGAGCCCACAGGCTTTGGTAGCGGGCCGTGTCAGTGGCACTTTATTGTCCTCAAAGGGAGCAAAAAGTTGTTTAATTTGTCTGGGATTAAGACGCCAATGTTCGCGATGGGGCTGGTTTTCTTTTTGTAATCCGTGATTGACTGTAGAACCTGCCACATATGTCTTGTGTCTGAGCCGTTAATTGCGACTCTACTTTGCCTCTATACTGATGCTTTGCTTGTTTGATTGTCTTGCGGAGGGAATAGCTGCACTGTTTGTATTCGGTCATGTTTCCAGTCGCCTTGCCATGATTAAAAGCGGTGGTTCGCGCTTTCAGTTTTGTGCTAATGCTGCCATCAGTCCACGGTTTCTATTAAGGAAAACTTTTAATAGTCACAGTGGGTACGACATCTCCGATGCACTCGCTCACCAAGTCAGCGTACATCAATGTATATGGATTAGTATTGTTACTTAAGTTCCTCTTTGAACCTGTTCCTGAAGTGAAGGATATGCAGCAGATGTACGACATGTGGCTTACAAATCAAAACCGTCCGGCGGATGACACCCTGATCACCCAACACATAGAGGAGAAGCAAATTGTCATGCCAACCGACTATGCCGAGCCAATGGTGAGTGAATACACTTACTCACAAAACCTGTTTGTTGGATGTAGAACGCAAACAATACATTCACCTTTCTCATTTGTAAAAGCTATCTACCATTATCAAGAAGGACTACATTTTGATAGTGTGTGCGTGCATCTTCATGCAATGTATGCGTATGTCTGTCAGTACGTTACGCATTCATAAACACTATGAAGACAGTTCTACTGTGCGTGTGTATTCTAGAGCGGCTTCCACTGTCGTCTGTGTGGGAGGCATAGTAACAGTGAGCGCCAGTGGCAGCAGCACATCTCCTCAGAGAAACACAAGGACCGTGTATTCAGCTGCGAGGGAGAGGACGAGAGCCTCACCTGGACATACCGCTTCCCCGGACTCTGCCTCGCCCTTTGTCCCAGGTAACACTCTCCCAGAATCACAGTACTGGGTCTCAATACTGTAGTTCCTTTCTCATTACCCATCAAAAGATGCTCTGTATATACACACAGAAAACAACTGGGATATGGCAGGGTTCACTTACCAAACCCTTGTCCTATTTGTTCCTATCAAATTTTATCGGTGCACAATGATTGACATATGTATAATATAGATCAATGTGATTGACAGGCTGGAGAGTGGCTGTCTCGAGGGGGTGAGCTGTGACTACGCCCACAGTGCTGAGGAGCTGGTGGAATGGCAGGAGAGGCGGGAATTCCTGCGGCAGAAGCTGGCCAAGGCCCGTGAAGACATGCTCATCATGCCAGACGAGTTTGACTTTGGGAAGTACAACTTTCTCCTGCAGGACTGAAGCCCCTGTCCCCTATGTGAGACACTTGTACCTGTAAACAGACAGCAGTCGTCTGTTTTGTTGAAAAACCTGGGGGGTATTTTCTTCATTAGTTAACAGTTAATACAGTTTATACCTGTTTGAGCTGGTTAGGACTGCAAGTGCCTTATTTGTCCAATATTTTCAAAGGGGCTTAACAAATGAGATCTTGGTGCCTAATTTGAGTGGGGGAAAAAGTAATTTAGCACTGCCATTTAACAAAACCGTACCGATCAAATATCTCCATTACTAGTCTGTTTACTCTATGCGTGTCTTTATTGAGGGATATTAAGAAATCATTTAAGCTTGCGTTCTGATTGGACTCTTTATACAACCCTCAAACATTCACAAATGTTCTTCCATCAAATGAAAACCGATTTGCTGGAAGGCACAAGTTATTCACTTTCACTTTGTTAATGTGTCTTATGCCACTTAAAGCTGCAATGTGTAACTTTTTCGGTGACCTGAGCAAATTTACATAGAAATGTTAGTTATAGAGCTGTCATTCTCATAGAACAGATCATTCAATGTGCCCTATTTCTATGCTTAATGTTCTTAAGTTTTGTTTTTGTACACCAGCTTCAAACAGCTGAAAATACTATATTTTTGGTTATTGGAAAGATATTTCACAATTAAGATGGTACAATGATTCTCTACGTTTGCTTGTTTTGTCACAAACTGAAATTAGGCAAAGTATTTTAATTTTAGCAACCAGGAAATTGTCAGTGATTTCTGTATATTGCATCTTTAAAGAATTTGCTGCTGCCATTGTAGACAGACAAACATTACAGAATGTGATCACAGTAATACAGGGGTACTGCAGGATGTTCATGGAAATACACATTTTATTTCAATGTTTTATTCAATATTGTGAGCAACAAGATTAAATATTTTTTTTAAATTAGACATACAATATGAGGATAATACCTTATTTCTAATGATGTGAACTTTATTTCTCAACTCCTAATATTGAGCTAATTGCACTCACAGGACAGTGTTTCTCCTATATTCATTTAGCAGCGGTGGCTCACCACTCCAAAAAATATGATGAAACATTTTCGGGCTGGTAAAACGTTTTCAGTGTAAACAAAAACTAAACTAGAAAAGACATAATGGGGCTATATATTTTAAATGAGATCATTTAAGAACAACCACTAACATAGAAAGGGAAAATCTAAAATTCAAAACATTTCATGGAATTAGATTTGAAGTCACTCCAATGGCAAAATGGGTAGAATTTCAGAAAATTTGCTTTAAAACTGCACATTTTCTGTCAGCGACACACGTATATGCCGGAGTTGGCGTGGGTTTGAAACCTGCCCACTATCCTTTGACTCACCCTGTCTTTCACATTGTACTCTCTTCAATAAAGCAAAAATTATGAAAGGAATGGGACTGCCACACTCTTTCCAAAAAAAATCGCTTAAACTTAATTTTCTCTCAGCCTGATGATAAAATGTGTGGAATTGCAGGAAACTAGCTTTAAAACAGTAACATTTTCTCTCCACCTCATGACAAACAAAAAATACAAAATTTGTCTCTGCGGTCAAGAGGAGGGCCTCTACAATTAGCGGTCGGACTCTACCACGCCTACCACTACTACTGGCTAAATAGATTGAGGATGCTAACTAAGGCCTTACCTGTGGGTATATAGTTGATCTATAATTTAATATCCAATACAAGGGAGATTGGAGGTTCCTCAAATGTGCCTGTAGTAGTAGTTCCTATCTAGCGTATAGACTCACTCATGGTATGCTGAAGACAAGATTATTATCTGCCCAGTAAATTTGAAGATGGGAATAATGTATCTCCGCATATCTAGTCCTGCACATTAATACATATCGATGTTGGCAAACAATAGGTAATAACACGGTAGTTAAACCTGGCAAAAATAATCTTATTGGTTTTTATACCTTCGTTCTTTGTTTCCAAATCATACTTTGTATTGTTGGGTTCAGAGTATGCTTCTGGGTGTGTCATTCCTGTTTTGCAAGGGTGGTGGCCTAAAAACTAAGACTGTCATTCTAAATAAGGAGAGGGAGAATAGATAATTCAGAGTTGTGCAGATGAGAGCATTTAGCCTGTAACCCTAGAAGCGGAAAGAGGCAGTGAAGCATTCGTAGTCTGAGCATTTTCTGTTATTCTGTATGTCAATCGAGACACTGATTTTTTAAATATTTTTTTATATATATATTTGTATTTACATTTATTTTATTTAACTAGGCAAGTCAGTTAAGAACAAATTCTTATTTTCAATGACGGCCTAGGAACAGTGGGTTAACTGCCTTGTTCAGGGGCAGAACGACATATTTTTACCTTGTCGGCAAGGGGATTCGATCTTGAACCTTTTGGTTACTAGTCCAACGCTCTAACCACTAGGCGACCTGCCGCCTCAGTATGATATGACATAGTTGTATGGTATGTGTTCATTTGTGGATTTCCATCACCCGTACAATATGTTCCGAATTAGCAAAATGTATGGTATGTTACAAATTCTAGCTAGGCGTCTAATGTTAGCTAGGCTAGGAGGTAGGTTAAGATGCTAAGAAGCTAAAAAGTAGTAAGTTGTTCAGAAGTTGCTGAAATTGTCCATGATGAGATTTAAAGTAACAACCTTTGGGTTGCTAGACATTCATGTTATATGCCCACCCATCCACCTTACTTTAGTTTTTGTCTTAAGTAACCATACCAAACGTAACATACTAATTTGAGTGTCCCGGATATACATTACTATGTTAGTCTGAGACCAGGCTGGGTAAGGGTGGGGGTAACATTCTCACTTTTTGGGGGGGGGTTCTCTTGAAATAATATTGAGATGTTCTGTATACATCACTGGTAATTATGTTAGTGTTAGTTCATAAGCTTTGCATACTGGAAGTGTGTTGAATACCAGCTTTAGCCAGTATAGAGAGGTAATGGCTACTCTCGGAATGAACCAAATAGAAGGTTTAGTTTGTTACTAAATACTATTTCGATGACAATTATTATGGCTATAACGATTTTGATTTACAACATTCTAAAATAATCTATAGAGTGGGAAGTGGTATGTTTCCTACTATACAAAGTCAGTGAGCTGTTGATTTGCCATAGGTCAGTGTTGTCCAAACTCTGAACGTTTTGGTTTTTGCCCTGACACTACACAGCTGACTCAAATTACCAAAGTTGGATGATTCGTTTATTTTTTGAATCAGCTGTGTAGTGCTAGGGCAAAAACCAAAACGTGCATCCCTTGGGGTCCCGAGGACCAAGTTTGGGAAACTGTTACATAGGTTTTGTCCTGGATTAAATAATTATAATCAAGAGTGAATCACATTGACCTTTATCACATCCATCTATGTCATTGAACTGATTGCACCACAATATATCTATCTACCTATGTTACTTTTTTTCAGGCAATTTAATCCTTGCTGGCTGGAAACAGTTCTTGAAACTTAAGTACCCCCTCTCAAAGCCATCAAAATGACCCCTTTATAAAAGTGCACCCTTGTTAAACAGTATTCACACTGCTCTCGTGACCACGCACTATTTTATTGTAGCTGCCATACTGATTGAACAGATGGTTAGAGACCGCAGCGTTTGTGCATTTAATTTCCAAAGTCATGGGTTGGTAAGAATGAGTTGTATACTAGACTTAAGAAAACAATAATTACTTTTATTTTGTGTGAGCTATTGACCAAATCTGACATGCTAAATAAAACTATTTTTGAGAGGGAATAGATGCCAGATCCTTTTTTACAGTTATTGACAGTTTGTTATGGTTGTGTAAAATTAATAAATTACAATAAGTAACACTACTACTGACCAAGGTCTGTTATCTTATTAAAGGACATTTTTTTTATGTATATTGTGTAAAAATCTGTTGTGTTCTAGTTAGTGTGGTTCAAATCAATGAGGTTCAAGAGGGTTAAGGATTTCCACCTTCAGATCTTGCTCATGATGTGCTGTTTAGTGTCCCGATTGCTTGTGAGTGCGTGGTGAGATGGGGGGGGGGGGGGGGGGTTTCGTACCTTTTGTGATCGAATACACAAACCTGCTCCCAACTTGTAATTGGCTGATGGGTATGATTGACAGCCTATACAGCAAACCGAAACGGGATAAATTGAACGATTAGTATCATTGGTCTTTCACAGAGTATGTTGTATATTCATAATACTAGTAGGCGTGGCTACTGAACTCAACAAATTGCCCGCACATTGTATCCTCGTGACATGATTGAAGTTCTTGCAAAGTGTATATCAGACAAATCAATTGAAGTTTTGTTTCTGAAGTCAAAGCCCTGATGAGTTTCCATTCTCGTTTTCCATTAACAACGGTAATAGAAATTAGTGTGAATTTGTTATACCCTTGCTATTCTTTTCAACACAGTTGTGACATTTATCCCGATAGAGGGTAACTTCATGCCAGTGACGTTAGCTACATTCATACAGTAATGTTTTAACAGTCAAATTTCATTAGTGTCCTGCAACTTCTTTGTTAACTAAATGGACCGATGCAATGTAATTGAAATATAAACTTTGCAGCATGTGCAACATCTTCAATCGCTTAATCGTTACTGGCTGTCTGGGTTTATCAACCTTGTCTTACTTACAGCTAGCGATGCAGTGCCCTAGACCACTGCGCCACCTGGGAGGCCCACTCCTTGTTTTTTTAAGTTTAGGAATATTTGATTATGTCCATTTGACTGAACTGCCTTGGGGTCCAAAAAAAAGACCACCCATGGTTAAATGCTGCACTGTCGGAAACTAGAAGTACAGGCATTTCGCTTCACCCTCAATAACATTTGCAAAACACGTGTATGTGACCAATTTGATTTGATAACAGCAACTGGGATGAGAAACATGTTGGCCAACTGAGGCGTCACAAGCATGGTCAGCATCCCTTCCACTTCCAGCATTATGCTGTTATTTTTGGCACCACTGCTTAAGGGTGGCACAAATGTGTAGCCTAACAAAGCAGTTTATTTATTTCACCTTTATTCAACCAGGTAGGCTAGTTGAGAACAAGTTCTCATTTACAACTGTGACCTGGCCAAGATAAAGCAAAGCAGTGCGATACAAACAACAGAGTTACACATGGAATAAACAAGCGTACAGTCAACACAATAGGAAAAAAATCAAGTCTATATTAGAGGTTGACCAATTAATCGGAATGGCCGATTAAATTGGGGCCAATTTCAAGTTTTCATAACAATCGGAAATCGGTGTTTTTGGATGCCGATTTTTAAAAGCCATTTTTACACCTTTTATTTAACTAGGCAAGTCAGTTAAGAACAAATTCTTATTTACAATGATGGCCTAGGAGCGGTGGGTTAACTGCCTTGTTCAGGGGCAGAACAACAGATTTTTACCTTGTCAGCTCGGGGATTCAATCTTGCAACCTTACAGTTAACTAGTCCAACGCTATAACCACCTGATTACATTGCACTCACGAGGAGCTTGCCTGTTACGCGAATGCAGCAAGTTGCTAGCTAGCATTAAACTTATAAAAAACAATCAATCATAATCACTAGTTAACTACACATGGTTGATGTTACTAGTTTATCTAGCGTGTCCTGCGTTGCATATAAACGATGCGGTGGCATTCGCGAAAAAGGACTCGTTGCTCCAACGTGTACCTAACCATAAACATCCATGCCTTTCTTAAAATCAATACACAAGTATATATTTTTAAACCTGCATATTTAGTTAATATTGCCTGCTAACATGAATTTCTTTTAACTAGGAAAAATGGTGTCACTTCTCTTGCAACAGAGTCCGGGTATATGCAGCAATTTGGGCCACCTGGCTAATTGCAAACTGTGTGAAGACTATTTCTTCCTAACAGACAGCCAACTTCGCCAAACGGGGGATGATTTAACAAAAGCGCATTTGCGAAAAAAGCACAGTCGTTGCACGACTGTACCTAACCATAAACATCAATGCCTTTCTTAAAATCAATACACAGAAGTATATATTTTTAAACCTGCATATTTAGCTAAAATAAATCCAGGTTAGCAGGCAATATTAACCAGGTGAAATTGTGTCATCTCTTGCGTTCATTTCACGCAGAGTCAGGGTATATGCAACAGTTTGGGCCACCTGGCTTGTTGGAAACTAATTTGCCAGAATTTTACGTAATGATGACATAACATTGACGGTATTGCAATGTAACAGGAATATTTAGACTTATGGATGCCACCCGTTAGATAAAATACTGAACGGTTCTGAATTTCACTGAAAGAGTAAATGTTTTGTTTTCAAGATTATAGTTTCCGGATTCGACCATATTAATGACCTAAGGCTCGTATTTCTGTGTGTTATTATGTTATAATTAAGTCTGATTTGATAGAGCACTCTGACTGATATACCTGCTGGAGCTTGTGCTATGGGTGGGTGTTATCGTCACCAGTGAGCTGAGATAAGGCGGAGCTTTATCTATCAAAGTCTTATAGATGACCTGGAGCCAGTGGGTCTGGCGATGAATAAGTAGCAAGGACCAGCCGACTAGAGCAGACAGGTCGCAGTGGTGGCTGGTATATGGGGCTTTGGTGACAAAACGAATGGCACTGTGATAGACTGCATCCAGTGTTGGAGGCTATTTTGGAAATAACATCGTTGAGGATCGGTAGGATAGTCAATTTTACAAGGGTATGTTTGGCGGCGTGAGTGAAGGAGACTTTGTTGCGAAATAGGAAGCCGATTCTAGATTTAATTTTGGATTGGAGATGCTTAATATCTGGAAGGAGAGTTTACAGTCTAGCCAGACGCCTAGGTATTTGTAGTTGTCCACATATTCTAAGTCAGAACCGACCAGAGTAATGATGCTCGTCGGGCGGGCAGGTGCGGCAGCGAACGGTTGAAAAGCATGCATTTAGTTTTACTAGCATTTAAGCGCAGTCGGAGGAGTGTTGTATGGCATTGAAGCTTGTTTGTAGGTTTGTTAACAGTGTCCAAAGAATGGCCAGATGTATACAGAATGGTGTCGTCTGCGTAGAGGTGGATCAGGGAATCACCCGCAGCAAGAACGACATCGTTGATATATACAGAGAAAAGTTGGCCCCAGAATTTAACCCTGTGGTAGCCCCATAGAGACTGCCAGAGGTCCGGAAAACAGGCCCTCCAATTTGACACACTGAACTCTGTCTGGGAAGTAGTTGGTGAACCAGGCTAGGCAGTCATTTGAGAAACCAAGGCTGTTGAGTCTGCCGATAAGAATACGGTGGTTGACAGTCGAAAGCCTTGGCCAGGTCGATGAAGACGGCTGCACAGCACTGTCTTTTATTGATGGCGGTTATGATATCGTTTAGTACCTTGAGCCTGGCTGAGGGGCACCCGTGACCAAATCGGAAACAGGATTGCACAGCGGAGAAAGTACTGTGGGATTTGAAATGGTCAGTGATCTGTTTATTAACTTGGCTTTCGAAGACTTTAGAAAGGCAGGGCAGTATGGATATAGGTCTGTAACAGTTTGGGTCTAGCGTGACACCCACTTTGAAGAAGGGGATGACCGCGGAGGCTTTCCCATCTTTAGGGATCTCGGGCGATACGAAAGAGAGGTTGAACAGGCTGGTAATAGGGTTTGCAACAATGGCGGCGGATCATTTTAGAAGAGAGGGTCCAGATTGTCTAGCCCAGCTGATTTGTCAGGGTCCAGGTTTTGCAGCTCTTTCAGAACATCTGCTATCTGGATTTGGGTGAAGGAGAAGCTGGGGAGGCTTGGGCAAGTAGCTGCGGGGGTGCGGAGCTGTTGGCCGGGGTTGGGGTAGCCAGGGAAGCATGGCCAGCCATAGAGAAATGCTTATTGAAATTCTCGATTATCGTGGATTTATCGGTGGTGACAGTGTTACCTAGCCTCAGTGCAGTGGGCAGCTGGGAGGAGGTGTTCTTATTCTCCATGGACTTTACAGTGTCCCAAAACTTTTTGGAGTTAGAGCTACAGGATGCAGATTTCTGTTTTAAAAAGCTAGCCTTTGCTTTCCTGACTGACTGCATGTATTGTTGTTCCTGACTTCCCTGAAAAGTTGCATATCGTGGTGACTATTCGATACTAGTGCAGTCTGCTACAGGTCGAGGGCAGTCAGGTCTGGAGTGAACCAAGAGCTATATCTGTTCTTAGTTCTACATTTTTTGACAGGGGCATGCTTATTTAAGATGGTGAGGAAATGTATTTTAAAGAATAACCAGGCATCCTCGACTGACGGGATGAGGTCAATATCCTTCCAGGATATCCGAGCCAGGTCGATTAGAAAGGCCTGCTTGCAGAAGTGTTTTAGGGAGCGTTTGACAGTGATGAGGGGTGGTCGTTTGACCGTGGACCCATAGCGGATGCAGGCAATGAGGCAGTGATCGCTGAGATCCTAATTGAAAACAGCAGAGGTGTATTTGGAGGGCAAGTTGGTCAGGGTAATGTCTATGAGGGTGCCCATGTTTACGGATTTAGGGTTGTACCTGGTGGGTTCCTTGATAATTTGTGTGAGATTGAGGGCATCTAGCTTAGATTGTGGGACTGCCCAGGTGTTAAGCATAGGTCACCCAGTTTAGGTCACCTAACAGAATGAACTCTGAAGATAGATGGGGGGTAATCAATTCACATATGGTGTCCAGAGCACAGCTGGGAGCTGAGGGGGTCTATAACAGGCAGCAACAGTGAGAGACTTGTTTCTGGAGAGATTAATTTTTAAATTTAGAAGCTTGAACTGTTTGGGCATAGACCTGGAAATTATGACAGCCTGCAAAGTTCTGTCTCTGCAGTAGATTGCAACTCCGCCCCTGTTGGCAGTTCTAGGTTGACGGAAAATGTTGTAGATGGGGATGGAAATTTCAGAATTTTTGGTGGCCTCCCTAAGCCAGGATTCAGACCTGACAAGGACATCAGGGTTGGCGGAGTGTGCTAAAGCAGTGAGTAAAACAAACTTAGGGAGGAGGCTTCTGATGTTAACATGCATGAAACCAAGGCCTTTTCGGTTACAGAAGTCAACAAATGAGAGCGCCTGGGGACACGCAGAGCCTGGGTTTACCTCCACATCACCCGAGGAACAGAGGAGGAGTAGGTTGAGGGTACGACTAAAGGCAATCAAAACTGGTCGTCTCGTGCGTTATTGGACAGAGAATAAAAGGAGCAGATTTCTGGGCGTGGTAGGATAGATTCAGGGCATAATGTACAGACGGGTATGGTAGGGTGCGGGTACAGTGGAGGTAAACCCAGGCATTGAGTGACGATTAGAGAGGTTGCATCTCTGGACGCACTAGTTGGGTGAGGTTGCCGCATGTGTGGGATGTGAGACAAGGAGGTATCTGAGGCATGTTGAGTGGGACTAGGGGCTCCACAGTGAACTAAAACGATAACTATCCTAAACAACCGTATTCAAGGCATATTGACATTTGAGAGAGACATAAAGTGAGGCATAAAGCAATCACAGGTGTTGATTGGGAGAGCTAGCTAAGACAACAACTGGTAAGACAACGGCTAATCAGCTAAGACAACAACAGGTAAAATGGTGATGAATGGGCAGAGAGGGTCAGTTAACTACACACAGGGCCTGAGTTCGAGCCTGGGGCCGACAGATAAACAAAAAATAAACTAAATGGAGTACCGTGATTTATGAACAGTCCAGCAGGCATCAGCTATGTAGTCAAGTGATCATAGGGTCCAGTGAACAGCAAAAGATGAAACAGGGGAGCCGCTGGGTAGTCGTTACTACGCTAGCAAGCGGGAGACTCTGTTCAAAGTTAGCAGGCCAGGGCTAGTAGAAGCGTCTGCTCTGACGTCCGGAAAAGGCCGGTTGAGTGCACAACGGATGGAGTTACGTCGGCAGACCAGTCGTGGTGGAACGGCGGGGCTCCATGTCGACAAAGGGTCTAGGCCAGTTAGCGAAAGAGGTATTGTAGCTATAGTAATTGCTTTTGCTAGCCGGGAGATGCGCCTGGCTCGCGGCTGATGTTAACTTCGGGGCAGGGTCGTTAGCCACTATAGCCACTCGGTAGCAGCTAGCTAGCAGTGATGATCCGATGACAAGTTAGTCAGTGTAAATCACATGATTCCCTTTACATAGTCCTACTCTTAATAGTACATAACTAACCCCTCTGCTAACAGGCCTTGTATAAACAGAATATTGCGTAGGCCGTAGGGCACTTATGCACACAGTGTTCCCTCATGCGGAGCGGTATCCTCACAACTTGATGTAGTCCTAGTGTATGTTCACACACTCTTCACCATACCCCTGTTTTTAATTTAGATCCCAAATCCAGTGCCTTTGCTTTTCTGTCTGGCATGTTTTACTGAATTGTGATGGACACAGGCCATAGCCATTCAAATCAAATAAGTTTGACACGTGCACATGTTCACTTGCAAGCTCTTCCTCAACAATGCAGTATTCAATATCAAAGAAAATAGAAAATCCAGAATAGAATGTTTCACTCTTTGTCAGTGTATGGTGTTCACAATGAAATTAATTTGCATGCTCCCATGATAGAGTTCATATCAGACTTGCTTACCTACCCACAGACAGTCTACACATCAGAGCTCTCACCCCAGACATCAGTGTTTTATGCCACATGAATTTGGCATGGCATTGGTGATTCACAGTGACCCTCTCGTAATCATTTTGTTATCTGTGTTTACAAATAGCTTGTTCTTTCCATATATCTAGTGGGGGAAAATCTAACAGCAAGTACCAGTTCAGAAATGGTCTGATGAAGCAAATTCTAAGCTACAGGACAGTTTTGCTAGCAGACTGGAAAACAAGTGCCTTCAGAAAGTATTCATACCCCTTGACTTATTCTACATTTAGCGTTACAGCCTGAATTCAAAATGGATTAAAGAAATACATGTCTCACCCATCTTCCTTTACACTTGTGTGTATACGGTAGTTGTGAAATTGCTAGGTTAGATTACTCGTTGGTTATTACTGCATTGTCGGAACTAGAAGCACAAGCATTTCGCTACACTCGCATTAACATCTGTTAACCATGTGTATGTGCCAAATAAAATGTGATTTTGATTTGATCTACACACAATACCACATGAGGACAAAGTGAAAACATGTTTTTAGAAATGTTTTAAAATGTATTGATAATGAAATGCAGAACTCTCTCTCGCATAAGTAATTACATGTTAGAATCACCTCTGGCAGCATTTACAGCTGTGAATGTCTAAGAGCTTTGCACATCTGGGGCCTCATTTATCAATATTGCGAAGAAACTATTCTAAAATACTACTTACGAGCGGAATTTAGAATGTTTGTACACATAGAAAAAGTGTGATTCAACAAACAATCCTACCACTGTCACACTCACACCAGTAAGAGAACCAGTGCTTGTGCACGACCTTGGCTATTTGCATTTTTAAACACCGCTAATTAACCATATGGCCAAAAATATAAATGTATCATGCGACAATTTCAAAGATTATACTGAGTTACAGTTCATTTAAGGAAATCAGCAAATTGGGCCCTAATCTATGGATTTCACATGACTGGGAATACAGATACACATCTATGGGTCCCCTTTAAAAAGGTAGGGGCGTGGATCAGAAAACGATGAGATGATGGCGGCGGATGAATGGCACGACAATGGGCCTAAGGATCTCGTCACAGTATCTCTGCATTCAAGTTACCAACAATAAAAATGTGTTTGTTGTCTGATAGCTTATGTCTGCCCATACCATAACCCCACTGCCACCATTGGGCACTCTGTTCACAACGTTGACATCAGAAAACTTGTCACCCACACGACGCCATATACGCTGTCTGCCATCTGCCCAGTACAGTTGAAACTGGGATTCATCCGTGAAGAGCACACATCTCCATCATGCCAGTGGCCATGGAAAGTGAGCATTTGCCCACTTTTACGATACCAAACTGCAGTCAGGTCAACACCCTGGTGAGGACGACGAGCATGCAGATGAGCTTCTCAGAGACGGTTTCTGACAGTTTGTGCAGAAATTCTTCGGTTGTGCAAACTCAGTTTCATCAGCTGTCCGGATGGCTGGTCTCAGACGATCCCTCGGGGAGGAAGCTGGATGTGAAGGTCCTGGGTTACATGTGGTGTGCGGTTGTGACGCCGGTTTGACGTACTGCTAAATTCTCTAAAATGACATTGGAGTCAGTTTATGGTAGAGAAATTAACATTATATTCTCTGGGAACTGCTCTGGTGGATATTCCTGCAGACAAAATGCCAATTGCTTGCTCCCTCAACTTGAGACATCCCTGACATTGTGTGACAAAATTGCACATTTTAGAGTGGCCTTTTTATTGTCCCCAGCACAAGGTGCACCTGTGTAAGGATCATGCCATTTAATCAGCTTCTTGATATGCCACACCTGTCAGGTAAATTGATTTTCTTGACAAAGGAGAAATGCTCACTAACATGGATGTGAACAAATTTCTGAACAACATTTTTTAGAAATAAGCTTTATGTGCGTATGGAACATTTCTGGGATCTTTTATTTCAGCTCATGAAACATGGGACCAACACTTTACATGTTGCATGTATATTTTAGTTCAGTATAAATTGATCTTAAATGTTGTGACCTGACTAAATAATAGCCATCTTCAAGTACTGTCTGTAGAGTCTATTAGATTGGCATTTGTAGAAGCTTGTCAGAGTCTATATAACTTTGCTATACATTTAGGTGCTAGTCTAGATACAAGTTAGCCTACTGACCTATTTTCTGGGCTCATATCACCTGTATTTTAACCTAGATAACTATTTGTGGCTAGTTCCTCCCTCATGTACACACTTGGACTTTTGTTTACTCTGTAAAAGTTCAGATGTACTGTTACTGTACCACTCTCATGTATAGTGTACAGTGAGAGAACAGTTGAGCTGTTGCACCTGCTAGAATAACATTGCATTGCATCATATGTTGTGTTGCCATAAAGGTTCATATTGTCTGAAGATCAGACCTAAATCCACTGTACAAACTGTCTTCATACAAAATATGACACTGACCTAAATAGATAATACATAGGTGAACTAAAACTAGAACTCAACAAATCAGATTTAATTCACCCAATTAATGAAGCCCTTAATTGGTTCCAGGTATGTCCAACATGGGCTATTAAGTATTGTTGTTACTTGGAATGACTGGTTTGTACTTTTTTTTAAAGAGCAATGGTGGAATGGGTTTAGTACATCATGTTCCTGTCTGAACATCCTGCAACAAAAAACAGACTGATGTTGAAGCCCCATTTGAATGCGCGTGTGCGCGCAGAAATGTGAGAATTCTAGTCTATTAGCATATCGGAAACCATTATCAATATAACAATTTTATTGATGTGGTGTAAGGTGAGGGGATATGACTCATGTTATTAACACATTTCCAATCCAATGGTAGAACGGTTGCGCTGGGTGTAAATACATGATAGGGACACGCCAGCTGTTCAGTATAGTGCTGCTTTTGCACGTGCCATAACCACGCCCCTCAACAGCTTGTCGCTGCACGTGAAGGAGAGAAAAGAACACACGTGTTTTGTTTGGTCACGAGTGTGGATACAAATGTATCAATGTATAATGCATCCAGTCATCATGTCGTGCAGAGGAGAAACTGGATGCAATGCATAAAACGTAAGTAAGTATCCAACGTCGACAGGGATCCTCAACTAGATTCAGCCGCGGGCCATTTTTTTATTGAGTGGGTGGTCGGGGGTGGACCATAATAAACAGTTGTAAAAAAAAAAAGTAGACTGCAAATTAACCGCAAGAAGCCTTAACAATGGCGCTCATTGTAAGAGTAGGGACGTTCACCCCGGTGTCATGGCTAAATTCCATCATGGCCACCTTATCACCCTCCTCATTCCTAATTGGCATATATCACTCCCCACCTGCCCATCTGATAGTTATTGTGTGGTGAGAGTTATGTCACAATCCTAGTGCATCACTGAGGTGGGTGCTGATGTAAAGTGATTTGAGTACCTCAGTTGGTAGAAAAGTGCTATATAAATCCAGGAAATTATTATACGACCACATGTCTATATGAGTGGGAATACTGGGGAACAGATGTTCAAAATTAAAATCAATTGGAGCTGATTTCCTGGTGTTTTTATCTCCAACAATGAAAACATGTCTTCTTTTTTTTCTCAGAAAACTTGGGGGGGCCAAATAAAACCACCGCCGGTTGGGGAAGCCTGGCCTACTACGATTTGATAGCCTAGTAGTTGGCATTAAATGTCGCGAAGCATCATTGTCTTCGTCTCTTCCAGTTCCCAGGGTCAATGAATGGCCATAGTCATACAGTTCCAGATCTATCTGGTTTAGCTAAATGTAGCAATAATAGGAGTCAGGAGACACAATATTGACATTCTGCACGCAATGTACAGTTATTTCCGTACGAAGGATTGAAACGGAGTGTTCCTTCAGCCAATGAGCTCCCGGTGTGTTCTACTGCTTATGTTTTGACTGGCTAACCAGCGAGTTTTCTGTCAGCTACTTAATATTAAAAGTTACATATGTGGCCAATCCACGCCGAGTATTTTCTGAAGAGGCGTTAAGCTCATGAATAAGAAAACAGTACTCGCAGTAGGCTATGACTGTCGGGATCTGTGGTGTTTGTTTTGACAACGTTTTAATTTGTGAAACGGGTTTCAAAGCAACAGACTGAAACACTGCTTTGACTTCATTTATCCACGGATATTGCTAACAGTGCCTGGGAAACTACACTCAAGGCGCCTCTGCAGCCTAGGTCGGATCCACAGAAATCGTTTCCTATTGTTTTGAAGAAGATTATGGACATTCCCCCACCTAATATTCTCGAAGGCGACGATGGTAAGACTAGCCTACTGGTGTCGTTGTGGATGAATTGAGAGATGCTTTCCAATGTACACATTTTTTATGTGATCTGATGTGATCGTTGACTTATCGGCCATGTTGACTGGTGTATGGAGAGGTAGTAGTGCTTTTAATGAGCGTTTGTGTACCCTCAAACAACTGGACACTTTTTTTTTTTTTTTTTTAATCTGCTATGTTTGATCATTATATATGACTAGTTCAATAGTTGTTCAAATGTGCCAAGTATAGAGCAGTACTGGGGAAGAAAACCCTTTGTACATTCTGATTGCTGTTCCAGTTTCCCCTGAGGCACTGAACTGAGGGAGGAAAAAAGAACATAAAGTTCTCACACCTCCCTACTTGTCCTAGAGCAATGCAGTCAAACCATTTTTTCACATACAATATGAGTACATAATTGTCTTGCATTTGAAGGGCAATTAATATTTTTTTCATGTTCGTTTTTGCATTTAGGAGCTGTGTTGACAAGTCCAGATTTCCCTTCCCCGTTGTTTATGGGTTGATGCAGCCCCCTTTTCTTTTCCCTCATTCTGTCATTTCACCACTTATTTTTTTATACTTCTTTCCATGACACAAGACTTCTATCTTCCTTTATTTACCACCCTGTTTGTGTTCACATGGCGGGTGCAACCTTCACCCATTATGCTTTTCACGGTTATCTCCACAGAAATAGAGAAGAAGAAGTTGTGCTCTGCCGATAATGGCGAGGCCGGTGTTGGAGGGGCCAGTGGTGGGACTGGAGGTACAGGCATTGGAGGGGTGTCCGCCTCCCTTACCCCTGCCATCTGGGAGAAGACCATCCCCTATGACGGGGAGACCTTCCACTTGGAGTACATGGACCTGGATGAGTTCCTGCAGGAGAATGGCATCCCAGTCACCCTAGAGGAGGAGCTGCAGAAGAGCCTGGCCCAGGAGGAAACCAAGGGGACAAGACCCACTTTCACCACCCCTGACACAGAGACCGTCACACTCACCTTAGAGCCAGCTGAACAAGAGAAGGAAGAAGAAGATGGGGACGATGAAGATGCTGTGTCTGGGTTTGACGCAGCGGAGGTTGAAGTGTCTAAAAATAAAAAAGGTACATTGTTGGGGCCCATTTGTTAAAAGCCCAGACACGGTACCACTGTAACAAATTCTACCTTTGAACTCAACATGCACATACACTGTAATAGACACTTGCAACATGCTGACACTAGATACTCCCATATTGTATACAAATGTCAAATAGACTTACCCGACGCATTCGACACCTTGCCCAAAGCACACACATGGACATGTACATGTGAAACCTGAGCTCTACAGCATTAACAAATGGCAGTATTCATATAGTTCTGACCTTAGTATGTCTTAAGGAAAAAATCTAGCAAACAGTTTGAAATTTCTATTAACTATAGCCTTCAAAATTATAAGAACATACTTAACAGCTACCAAAATAAAATAAAAAAATATACTCATACTCATCATTGAACTGACTTTGTCTCCCTCTAGAGGGGAAGTCTGCAGACCGACTCACATCCACTCCCATCGACCCGGAGGACATTGAGGTGGACATCAACTTCCAGCCGGACCCCACAGACCTGGTGCTGTCCAGCGTGCCTGGGGGTGAGCTGTTCAACCCACGGAAACACAAGTTCTCTGACGAGGACCTCAAACCACAGCCCATGATCAAGAAGGCCAAAAAGGTCTTTGTGCCCACTGAGCAGAAGGTAAGATGACCAGTGAATATTTGTTTCAGGGAGGTGATGAATGATGGAACTGGTTGTTCTGTAGAAGGATAATGAGAATGTAGCCACTGCAATTGGGCACCAAATAATCATTGGTTGATGAAGATTGTAGTATCACTATGTTACACCAGCAAAATTAATGAGTGAGTAGTAAGCCATGAAATAAGGGGGCTTGTCTGGGATTAGGGATGTTTCCTCAACACTGATTCTATTATTTTGTATTAAAATCCTCTGTCTCCCACAGGACGATAAATACTGGTCGAGGAGGAAGAAGAACAACGTGGCAGCCAAACGTTCACGTGACGCCCGGCGGCTGAAGGAGAACCAGATCACAGTGCGCGCTTCGTTTCTGGAGAGGGAAAATGCGGCGTTGCGGCAACAAGTGGCTGAGTTGCGAAAGGACTGTGGTCGCTGCAAGAACATCATGTCCCGATATGAAGCCAAATACGGACCATTGTAAGGGACAAACTTTATCTTTCAAGAAAAGAACCGAAAAATAAAAACACCCCCAAAACGCAGACACAAAGAGAATCTGAATTGCACTCCTTTCATGGTGAACACCGGTCACTGCGTCAAGTTCTAGATCCTTTCCAACATGACAGTGGAGGCATGGATACACACTGTCAGGGAGTCAGGCAACAACATGAAGGGTTGTGGAGAGCGACTGGCTCCTACACATACAGGGACTCAATTACAGACATAACATGTATATTGTCTACTGCTAGTCAGGTCTTATCACTGGCCAGAGAAGTCAGAGAAAGCTGGTGGAGAAAAGCAGGCTTGTGAAAAGAAGCGCTTAAAAGTTACACATTTATACAGCGTATTAATGGGTTGTTTTGTGGACCAAAGCATGAACATCATCAGTGCTGAGTAGTGAATATTGAAAGTTGTCCCCCTGCCCTCTTCCCACTGTTTGCAGTAACTGACTGTCTCTCTCCTCTGTTTCAAGTACTTTTGCAGAGGCTCTGAAGAAGGACATGTGAACTCTTGATTTATTCATAATTGGGTAGGGGAGAAAACAATGAATAACAAAACGGACAGATTGAGGGTTGCACCTCCGTGATCGTACACAGAGGAAATAATTGATATTGGTCAGACAAAGGGCGAGATAGTGGTGTTTTCTTGTCACAGCTTTTCTATGTCTGTCTTTGTACCACACATTGAGGTGTGTGTGTGTGTGTGTGTGGAGAGAATTATTTGTAGATAGTTTTCTCCCTGCACCACATAGATTGTGTTACCCCTGTTTTGCACTTAACCCTTCCAAAGCAACACCTTGTGGGTGAAGATTAGATATAGGGCTGGGCGGGTACTTTTTTCCTATTATGACATGACCCACACATTTTAAGCAATTGTTTATACAAAAACTAACTCTGCTTCTAATATCTTTCCCCAAAAAACAGTATTTTTGGGGGGGAAAGAGGTGTTTTAAAAAGTAGTATGGCAAAGACTGTCTTTTCTCAGTTTGTTTATTGCTCATAGGTCAGGCATTTATAAGGGCCCTCACTGGTGGAGGGGTATTTATTATGTATGTTGGTTTATGTCATTGCTCACTGCAAGTAGAGGGCACTGTATATTTGTGCCTCCTGTAGTTTGTCTGGGATTAAGAGTCAGTTATTTTGTAATACCTGTGTCTTTTTATCTTAATTTACTGCTATTCCTTATGTTTGTTTAATTGCTACTATGATCAATGCTGTATTTATTCTAACAATGCATCTTGATTGATGTGCAACAATCTGTCAGATTTATATTTCTTTAGAGGAAAGAAAACGATGAACCAATGATTAAGCAGGGATCTCAATGGACAAACTGTGGTTTTTGGTTTATTTATTTTTAACCGGTTTTCAACCAGAATTTTACAGAAATATTTTTTTTTTTCTAAAGACAATTTTCCTATTTACCTCATCCAACACTTCCATTGTTTATTGCTCCTATCTTATTGGATACCAATAATTTTGAAGGGTTGGGGTGCCTATGACAATGTTGACAGGAATTGTGAGCACAAGAAAGGTGGTTTTGGTTCAGTTTGATTTAAAAAATGATAGGTCAAGGTACAGAGTCGACGCAGAGTTCTGTTTGTCAAAGTGGCTGTGCCTCAATTGTTGCAAATACTACATAGCAGACTGTTAAGTAAAGGGACTCAATCTCTTAAGTGTCTGATGAATTTGTGTTCCTGTGCCGATCTTTATTATGATGCATATTAGAATCATACATGTGGCAATAATATTAATTTTACTCTGCTTTGTTTCTGTAAAATAACTATGATAGACAAAATGTTAAAATGGTGCAAAGTCATGTGTGCTTCCAATTAAGTTTCCCAGTAATCCTGCTGCACGAAAATGTGTTAATGGTGTAATGTTTGCATCTGTTTTACACTAAGTGTATGTACTTATGTCTGTAAATTAAAGGATCAAAACAAATATTTACTGAATTTGCTTCAATGGAAGGCATTGCATTGCGCTGACGTTCTTATATTGTATGCTTAGGCATATAGTTGTTTAAACAGTGATTTTAAACTTGGTGCAGAATCTTGTCAGATCGATAGACCAACATTTAGATATGATAGTCATTTTAGTATGATATGAAGTTAAAGCTGGATCAAAGCCAGTTTGTATGTAGAAATTAAACTCCTCAAGTCCCAAACTATGTTCATTTTCTTTGTAGAAATTCCTCTGCAATCTACATGACAAAGAAAAAACAGGTTTTTATAAATGTTTGCATGTGTAAAAAATGTAATAAGTATTCAAAGTACTTTGAAGCAGCAATTACAGCCTCTTCTTGGGCATGACGCTACACACCTGCATTTGGGGAGTTTCTCCAATTCTTCTCTGCAGATCCTCTGTCAGGTTGGATGGGCAAGCATCACTGCACAGCTATTTTCAGGTCTCCAGAGATGTTCGATCAGGTTCAAGTCCAGGCTCTGGCTGGGCCACTGAAGGACATTCAGAGACTTGTCCCGCTGCCACTCCTGCATTGTCTTATTAAAGGGTGATAACCTAGTCAGTTGTACAACTGAATGCCTTCAACTGAAATGTGTCTCTCTGAATCAGATTGGTGCGGGGGGCTGCCTTAATCAACATCCCTGTTTTTGGCGCACAGGGAACAGTGGGTTAACTGACTTGCTCAGGGGCAGAACAACATATTTGTACCTTGTTAACTCTGGGATTTGATCCAGCAGCCTTTCTATTACTGGCCCAACGCTCTAACCACTAGGCTACCTGCTGCTCCATATACAGAGGGTACCGGTACCAAGTCAATGTGCTGTAATTTGTACATGTAGGTAGGGGTGATGTGACTATAATAAACAGCGTAGCAGCAGTGTAAAAAAACAAATGGAGGGGTGGGGGGTGTTAATGTAAACCCTCCGGGGGCCATTTGATTAATAGTTTAGCAGTCTTATGACTTGGGGGTAGAAGCTGTTAAGGAGCCTGTTGGTCCTAGACTTGGAGCTTCGGTACCGCTTACCGTGCGGTAGCAGAGAAAACAGTCTATGACTTGGGTGACTGGGGTCTTTGAACATTTTGGCTGTGTGCTTAGGATCGTTGTCCTTCGCCCCAGTCTGAGGTCCTGAGGGCTCTGGAGCAGGTTTTCATCAAGGATCTCTCTGTACTTTGCTCTGTTCATTTTTTCCCTCGATCCTGACTAGTCTGCCAGTCCCCGGACACTGAAAAACAACCCCACAGCATGATGCTGCCACCACCATGCTTCAACGTAGGGATGGTGCCAGGTTTCCTCCAGACGTGACGCCTGGTATTCAGGCCAAAGAGTTCAATCTTGGTTTCATCAGACCAGAGAATCAGGTTTCTCATCGTCAGAGTCATTTAGTGCCTTTTGGCGAACTCCAAGCGGGCTGTCATGTGCCACTCTATCACAAAGGCCTGATTGGTGGAGTGCTGCAGAGATGGTTCTCCCATCTCCACAGAGGATCTCTGGAGCTCTGTCAGAGTGCCCATCGGGTTATTGGTCACCTCCCTGATCAAGGCCCTTCTTCCCCAATTGCTCAGTTTGGCTGGGCGGCCAGTCTTGGTGGTTCCAAACTTCTTCCATTTAAGAATGATGGATGCCACTGTGTTCTTGGGGACCTTCAATGCTGCAGACATTTGTTGGTACCCTTCCAAAGATCTGTGCCTCGACACAATCCTGTCTCGGAGCTCTACGGACAATTCCTTCGACCTCATGGCTTGGTTTTTGCTCTGACATGCACTGTCAACTGTGGGACCTTATATAGACAGGTGTGTGCCTTTCCAAATCATGTCCAATTGAATTTAATTGATACTGATAATCTATTATTGTGAAGAGAATTGTATTGGATTCACCATTTGTGTACCATGTCTCCTAGAGGTCTGAACCAAGAGTTTAATATCAGACTCTTTCTTACATGAATATGTCACTTTGATTTGTCTTGCCTTCCAGGTCACCTACTTGGTCATTTTGCTAAACATATTATTTTCTGGAACTAGTACATGTACCCATCTCCTTGTTATTAAATTATTAGAGATAGACAATTGTTTTTGCACCCACCATGCATCATGTCTACAATGGTCATGTGAGGTGAAATGTGTATATTTTGGGATATGAGCACTCAGTTTGTGTGTTCGACCTGACGAAGACCCGTTTTGGATGGAAACGTTGTCAGTAAAGCGGTGAATTGGGAGCTTTAACAGTGTGTGGGCTTTCTTGTTCGATACTAGTATTCTTTATTAGCCCAGCACCTATGTTTTTAAGGATGTGCGTGTGACCACAAACTTTTCAATCAGTTTTCAATCAATCTCAAGGATGATCAATGGAAACAGAATGCACCTGAGCTCAATATCTAGACTCATAGGAAAGGGTCTGAACACTTACGTAAATGTGATATTTCAGTTTTTAATTTTAAATACCTTTTCGCTTTGTAATTATGGGGTATCATGTGTAGACTGATGAGGATTTAATTGTTTTTTATTTTAGAATAAGGCTGTAACGTAACAAAATGTGAAAAAAGGGAAGAGGTTTGAACACTTTCCGAATGCACTGTATATACAGTGCCTTGCGAAAGTATTCGGCCCCCTTGAACTTTGCGACCTTTTGCAACTTTTCAGGCTTTAAACATAAAGATATAAAACTGTATTTTTTTGTGAAGAATCAACAACAAGTGGGACACAATCATGAAGTGGAACGACATTTATTGGATATTTCAAACTTTTTTAACAAATCAAAAACTGAAAAATTGGGCGTGCAAAATTATTCAGCCCCCTTAAGTTAATACTTTGTAGCGCCACCTTTTGCTGCGATTACAGCTGTAAGTCGCTTGGGGTATGTCTCTATCAGTTTTGCACATCGAGAGACTGACATTTTTTCCCATTCCTCCTTGCAAAACAGCTCGAGCTCAGTGAGGTTGGATGGAGAGCATTTGTGAACAGCAGTTTTCAGTTCTTTCCACAGATTCTCGATTGGATTCAGGTCTGGACTTTGACTTGGCCATTCTAACACCTGGATATGTTTATTTTTGAACCATTCCATTGTAGATTTTGCTTTATGTTTTGGATCATTGTCTTGTTGGAAGACAAATCTCCGTCCCAGTCTCAGGTCTTTTGCAGACTCCATCAGGTTTTCTTCCAGAATGGTCCTGTATTTGGCTCCATCCATCTTCCCATCAATTTTAACCATCTTCCCTGTCCCTGCTGAAGAAAAGCAGGGCCAAACCATGATGCTGCCACCACCATGTTTGACAGTGGGTATGGTGTGTTCAGGGTGATGAGCTGTGTTGCTTTTACGCCAAACAGAACGTTTTGCATTGTTGCCAAAAAGTTCAATTTTGGTTTAATCTGACCAGAGCACCTTCTTCCACATGTTTGGTGTGTCTCCCAGGTGGCTTGTGGCAAACTTTAAACGACACTTTTTATGGATATCTTTAAGAAATGGCTTTCTTCTTGCCACTCTTCCATAAAGGCCAGATTTGTGCAATATACGACTGATTGTTGTCCTATGGACAGAGTCTCCCACCTCAGCTGTAGATCTCTGCAGTTCATCCAGAGTGATCATTGGCCTCTTGGCTGCATCTCTGATCAGTCTTCTCCTTGTATGAGCTGAAAGTTTAGAGGGACGGCCAGGTCTTGGTAGATTTGCAGTGGTCTGATACTCCTTCCATTTCAATATTATCGCTTGCACAGTGCTCCTTGGGATGTTTAAAGCTTGGGAAATATTTTTGTATCCAAATCCGGCTTTAAACTTCTTCACAACAGTATCTCGGACCTGCCTGGTGTGTTCCTTGTTCTTCATGATGTTCTCTGCGCTTTTAACGGACCTCTGAGACTATCACAGTGCAGGTGCATTTATACGGAGACTTGATTACACACAGGTGGATTGTATTTATCATCATTAGTCATTTAGGTCAACATTGGATCATTCAGAGATCCTCACTGAACTTCTGGAGAGAGTTTGCTGCACTGAAAGTAAAGGGGCTGAATAATTTTGCACGCCCAATTTTTCAGTTTTTGATTTGTTAAAAAAGTTTGAAATATCCAATAAATGTCGTTCCACTTCATGATTGTGTCCCACTTGTTGTTGATTCTTCACAAAAAAATACAGTTTTATATCTCTATGTTTGAAGCTTGAAATGTGGCAAAAGGTCGCAAAGTTCAAGGGGGCCAAATACTTTCGCAAGGCACTGTACATAAGTATGTGGACACCCCTTCAAATTAGAGGATTCGGCTATTTCAGCCACACCCGTTGCTGACATGTGTATAAAATCAAGCATGCAGCCATGCAATCTCCATAGACAAATAGTAGCAGTAGAATGGCCTTACTGAAGAGGTCAGTGACTTTCAACAGTGACTTCCGACTCATATCAAACATCTTCAATCTAAAAACAAATCTAGAGTCGGCTTTCTATTCCGCAACATAGCCTCCTTCACTCACGCCGCCAAACTTACCCTAGTAAAACTGACTATCCTACCGATCCTCAACTTCGGCGATGTCATCTACAAAATAGCTTCCAATACTCTACTCAGCAAACTGGATGCAGTTTATCACAGTGCCATCCGTTTTGTTACTAAAGCACCTTATACCACCCATCACTGCGACCTGTATGCTCTAGTCGGCTGATCCTCGCTACATATTCGTCGCCAGACCCACTGGCTCCAGGTCATCTACAAGTCCATGCTAGGTAAAGCTCCGCCTTATCTCAGTTCACTGGTCACGATGGCAACACCCACCCGTAGCACGCGCTCCAGCAGGTGTATCTCACTGACCATCCCTAAAGCCAACACCTCATTTGGCCGCCTTTCCTTCCAGTTCTCTGCTGCCTGTGATTGGAACGAATTGCAAAAATCGCTGAAGTTGGAGACTTTTATCTCCCTCACCAACTTTAAACATCTGCTATCTGAGCAGCTAACCGATCGCTGCAGCTGTACATAGTCCATCGGTAAATAGCCCACCCAATTTACCTACCTCATCCCCATACTGTTTTTATTTATTTACTTTTCTGCTATTTTGCACACCAGTATCTCTACCTGCACATGACCATTCGATCATTTACCACTCCAGTGTTAATCTGCTAAATTGTAATTATTCGCCTACCTCCTCATGCCTTTTGCACACAATGTATATAGACTCTTTTTTTTTCTTTTTCTACTGTGTTATGACTTATTGTTTACTCCATGTGTAACTTTGTGTTGTTGTCTGTTCACACTGCTATGCTTTATCTTGGCCAGGTCACAGTTGTAAATGAGAACTTGTTCTCAACTAGCCTACCTGGTTAAATAAAGGTGAAATATATATATAATTTTTTCAAACATGGCACCGTAATAGGATGCCAACTTTCCAACAAGTCAGTATGTCAAATTTCTTCTCTGCTAGAGCTGCCCTGGTCAACTGTAACTGCTTTTATTTGCGAAGTGGAAACGTCTAGAAGCAACAACGGCTTAGCCGTGAAGTGGTAGGCCACCCAAGCTCACAGAACGGGACCGCAGAGTGCTGTAGCGCATACAAATCGTCTGTCCTTGGTTGCAACACTCACTACAGAGTTCCAAACTGCCTCTGGAAGCAACGTCAGCACAATAACTGTTCATCGGGAGCTTCATTAAGTAAGTTTCCATGGCCGAGCAGCCACACACAAGCCTAAGATCACCATGCGTCGGCTGGAGTGGTGTAAAGCGCCCAGCCATTGGACTCTGGAGCAGGGGAAACGTGTTCTCTGGAGTGATGAATCATGCTTCACCATCTGGCAGTCCGACGGACAAATCTGGATTTGGTGGATGCTAGGAGAACGCTACCTGCCTCAATGCATAGTGACAACTGTAAAGTTTGGTGGAGGAGGAATATTGGTCTGGGGCTGTTTTTCATGGTTCGGGCTAGGCCCCTTAGTTCCAGTGAAGGGAAATCTTAACACTACAGCATACAATGATATTCTAGATGATTCTGTGCTTCCAACTTTTTGGCAACAGTTTGGGGAAGGCCCTTTCCTGTTTCAGCATGACAATGTCCCTGCGCACAAAGCGAAGTCCATGCAGAAATGGTTTGTCGAGATTGGTGTGGAAGAACTTGACTGGCCTGCACAAAACCCTGACCTCAACCCCATCGAACACCTTTGGGATGAATTGGAACGCAGACTGCAAGCTAGGCCTAATCACCCAAAATCAGTGCCGACCTAACTAATGCTCTTGTGGCTGAATGGAAGCCACTCCCCGCAGCAATGTTCCAACATTTAGTGGAAAGCCTACCCAGAAGAGTGGAGGCTGTTATAGCAGCAAAGGGGGGGACCAACTCCATATTAATGCCCATGATTTTGGAATGAGATTATTGACGAGCCGGTGTCCACATACATTTGGTAATGTAGTGTACTTCCTATTTTGAGCGCTATCTTTGCTGTTGTAGTGTTTGCCCTTGGGCAGTCACAAGGTTATAAATGATTCCTTTTATTTTAGTTTGAAACATCTTGTAAAATACTTAATATCTATTTAGAAATTAACTGGACGTTAGCTTTTTGTGATGTCAGATGTTTGTTTTTGGTTCCTTATGTTACACGTGTTTCAGGATAATGAAGTCTTCTCAATGAGGTGGTGGGGACTGAATTATTCATTTTTACATGGTTCATGAATACAATTACAGTTACTTCCTACCAGATCTGCATAGAAAACTGTTATAAAAGATACCAACTCCAGGCTGAAACAGCCCTTCACAATACAAACAGCCAAGGTTATCCTAAAAGAATAGCCTCTTTGTATGTAGAAAACAGTCCAAAGAAAATGATAACGGTCTCTTTTAACAGCTATAACACTCCTGATAGGATAAACATTACTCTGAAGGCATTTCAAACTTTACCTGTCAAGTGCATTTTTTTCAACTCTTAAATAAAGATGCATTTCCTGTTGTGATTTTTAATCTGTATGTACCCATGTATGGGATATGTATCATGTATATTAATGAAGTGGAATTCAATGAAAGGTGAGCCCTTGCCTTGACCTTGCCTGAACAATCGACCAACAGCAGTGATTTTTTTACCAACGCTGACAGGATGCACATTGTGATGCTGGGAGACAAACAGGGAGCACATCACTCTTCTTGCCTCATGCACACAAACACATGCGCTGTTTATCACACACACACACACACAAAACAGTGATTTGAGGTCCTCCGTTTCTGCTCTGCCTATCCCCCTACCTCATCTACATTAGTATTCCAGTGGAGTATGAGATGTTGCGTAATGATCACATCCACACACAGGGGAGCAGTGTTGCATAAACACAGCCTAAAAGACAAGGGGGATAGAGGAGAGGGGTGGTGAGGGACGAGTGGGGAAATGCGATGGAATAGAGAGCAGAAAGGCTAAGGAGAAAAATAGGGATTTGGTGAGAGAACAGAGAGGCGATAAAGGGAAGATGAGAGGGTGATGGAGGGGAATAAGATGTGGTGAGTGGGCGGTGAGGAGATAAAGGGAAGATGAGAGGGTGATGGAGGAGGGGAATAAGATGTGAGTGGGCGGTGAGGAGATAAAGGGAAGATGAGAGGGTGATGGAGGAGGGGAATGAGATGTGGTGAGTGGGCGGTGAGGAGATAAAGGGAAGATGAGAGGGTGATGGAGGAGGGGAATAAGATGTGAGTGGGCGGTGAGGAGATAAAGGGAAGATGAGAGGGTGATGGAGGGGAATGAGATGTGGTGAGAGGGCGGTGAGGAGATAAAGGGAAGATGAGAGGGTGATGGAGGGGAATGAGATGTGGTGAGTGGGCGGTGAGGAGATAAAGGGAAGATGAGAGGGTGATGGAGGATGGGAATGAGATGTGGTGAGTGGGCGGTGAGGAGATAAAGGGAAGATGAGAGGGTGATGGAGGATGGGAATGAGATGTGGTGAGTGGGCGGTGAGGAGATAAAGGGAAGATGAGAGGGTGATGGAGGGGAATGAGATGTGGTGAGTGGGCGGTGAGGAGATAAAGGGAAGATGAGAGGGTGATGGAGGGGAATGAGATGTGGGCGGTGAGGAGATAAAGGGAAGATGAGAGGGTGATGGAGGGGAATGAGATGTGGGCGGTGAGGAGATAAAGGGAAGATGAGAGGGTGATGGAGGGGAATGAGATGTGGTGAGTGGGCGGTGAGGAGATAAAGGGAAGATGAGAGGGTGATGGAGGATGGGAATGAGATGTGGTGAGTGGGCGGTGAGGAGATAAAGGGAAGATGAGAGGGTGATGGAGGATGGGAATGAGATGTGGTGAGTGGGCGGTGAGGAGATAAAGGGAAGATGAGAGGGTGATGGAGGGGAATGAGATGTGGTGAGTGGGCGGTGAGGAGATAAAGGGAAGATGAGAGGGTGATGGAGGGGAATGAGATGTGGTGAGTGGGCGGTGAGGAGATAAAGGGAAGATGAGAGGGTGATGGAGGGGAATGAGATGTGGGCGGTGAGGAGATAAAGGGTAGAGGAGAGGGTGATGGAGGGGAATGAGATGTGGGCGGTGAGGAGATAAAGGGAAGATGAGAGGGTGATGGAGGGGAATGAGATGTGGTGAGTGGGCGGTGAGGAGATAAAGGGAAGATGAAAGGGTGATGGAGGGGAATGAGATGTGGTGAGTGGGCGGTGAGGAGATAAAGGGAAGATGAGAGGGTGATGGAGGGGAATGAGATGTGGGCGGTGAGGAGATAAAGGGAAGATGAGAGGGTGATGGAGGGGAATGAGATGTGGGCGGTGAGGAGATAAAGGGAAGATGAGAGGGTGATGGAGGGGAATGAGATGTGGGCGGTGAGGAGATAAAGGGAAGATGAGAGGGTGATGGAGGGGAATGAGATGTGGGCGGTGAGGAGATAAAGGGAAGATGAGAGGGTGATGGAGGGGAATGAGATGTGGTGAGAGGGCGGTGAGGAGATAAAGGGAAGATGAGAGGGTGATGGAGGGGAATGAGATGTGGTGAGTGGGCGGTGAGGAGATAAAGGGAAGATGAGAGGGTGATGGAGGGGAATGAGATGTGGTGAGTGGGCGGTGAGGAGATAAAGGGAAGATGAGAGGGTGATGGAGGAGGGGAATGAGATGTGGTGAGTGGGCGGTGAGGAGATAAAGGGAAGATGAGAGGGTGATGGAGGAGGGGAATGAGATGTGGTGAGTGGGCGGTGAGGAGATAAAGGGAAGATGAGAGGGTGATGGAGGGGAATGAGATGTGGTGAGAGGGCGGTGAGGAGATAAAGGGAAGATGAGAGGGTGATGGAGGGGAATGAGATGTGGTGAGAGGGCGGTGAGGAGATAAAGGGAAGATGAGAGGGTGATGGAGGACGGGAATGAGATGTGGTGAGTGGGCGGTGAGGAGATAAAGGGAAGATGAGAGGGTGATGGAGGAGGGGAATGAGATGTGGTGAGTGGGCGGTGAGGAGATAAAGGGAAGATGAGAGGGTGATGGAGGAGGGGAATGAGATGTGGTGAGTGGGCGGTGAGGAGATAAAGGGAAGATGAGAGGGCGATGGAGGGGAATGAGATGTGGTGAGTGGGCGGTGAGGAGATAAAGGGAGCCAAGGAGTAGCTGACCAAGCATGTTAATGCCAAACATTGACACGCCATAGGGGAGCAGAGATGAGTGGAGTCACAACAGGGAGTCATGCAAACATCTGACAGATATACTAACACAATCAAAATAATCCACCGGCCATATTTCTAGGTGATTAGGCAATATTTGTCTGGGGTCTAAGTAGAAGAGTTTGTGAGATGAGCTATTTGAGGTTTTCATATCTGGGTTGAATTATTAATCAGACTTCAATTTGTTTACATCAATATTAGAACGCATTGCAATGCTATGAAATACATGTTTATTTTCTACAACCTAGCGAGGGCTTTTTATACCGCAGGGGAACATTAATACTAGAAGAATTCATGATCACAAGAAGGCCAACAGACACTATTCTAAATAATTTTGTAATAATTATTTTGCCAGGATTTGTCACATTTGACAAACTGAAAGACAAAAATGACAAGAGAACTGTATTATTTTCCATGCTGACTTTTGCAATTGTTTTATTACAAACTTGAAAAATAATCTGATACAATAAGAAAGTGCAGTAGTAAGTCCCCATTCCCATGGGGGAGCACAGAAAACAGGTCATTGCATTTCAGTAGTGAAAGGTTCATATACATCTACAGGGTGTACAGATCAGATACGAAATAGGAAAATTATAACAAAATACACACAAGAGAAAGTACTATATTAATATATCTTACTTTTCAATTATATCCATTTATTCTTAAATGTTAAATAGAAAATACTTCTTTATTACAACAAAATATTCCAAAGTGTTAAATAAAACACACGTAGATAGAATACAAAACTCTGTTTCTCACTTTGATTCAATCCTGGTGGTAGAACAGCCTGCTTTTAGTGTGGATTTAAAAACCAAGTATTTTTAATTACAATACTTGGAGAGGATAGTGTAATCTGTTACTCATTTTTAAATGCAAGACGTATGCCAACAGCCAACCACTATACTGCAACAAAACACTGTCCATCCTGTGACCAAAAAGCCAATGTGAAACAATATTTATAGTCTTCCTGTAATCCATCAGAGCTTCCAAGTAGAGCAGCCCCCATCCCTCAAACGTCACAGTCCTCTGGCCTTCCCATTGGCAGTCAGTGACCGCAACATGGCCTCCAAGCCACCACTCAAACCTCCAGACCTGCTTTGCAGGCACAGGGAATTATATACAGCACACATCCGATTACCAAGAGTAATCTGACCATTATTTAAGCAATGGGGGGCAGCAGCACTTTGGGATGCTCGTAGGGATTTTGGAAACCAAACATCTCACTGAATCAACAAGCACAAATAAAAAATAGCTCTATCCATCACGAGCCTGTCCACCAGGATTGACCACTCACTGATCATAATAAACAGCACATTCAATGACGATCCTCCTCCTAAACCTACTTGAAACTCTTGACTTGAAGAAATGTATTGGAATATTTGTGGTTTAAAAGGGCTAAGACCCCCCTCCCCCCCCCCCCACCCCACAATTGTGGTCTAAAATATGGCGTTAGTTACACATTGCACTGGACCAGGGTCAGTGTCTGTGAGTAAAGACAGTCTTAGTTATGGCTATAGTAGCGGGAGCAGGGGAATGTTACCACAAAATGGACGTGAGGTGAATACTCATCAAGGATTAGACTGCAGGAACGGGTTTTTTGCTTTCCCTCAGTCTGTGTGAGAATGAAATGGGCAGCCAATTCAGTCACAGTAGGACTGTTCAAACACACAAATAAGGTTAGTGGTATAAAGCAAAGATGTATGGCACTGGACAATATGTAGATGGAATATGAATGAATAAGGGACAAAATTAGTAACATATGAGCACTACTAAGGGGATTTGGTTTAAATGGAGATTTTGGTTTAAGTGTATAAACTATGAAGGAACAGAAATCTTACACAAGTTATCAGACTGCCCTTAGAAACAGACTGAAAATGATGCTGTCAGACTCTCCACCCATTGTAAACATTCATCTCTGAAGCTCTTCAAAACCCCAATTTAACAAATTACATTTACCCGTCTTTTATTGGACAAATTCTGTACAAGGTACAATCCACATTCAATACTTTATTTTATACATCTTTATTTTTATTCCCAACTTGCATATATATTTAGTTATTTTTGTAAAAAATAACTTCACCACATAACTAAACAAAGGAAACCTGAACATAATATATACATATTCCTACTGTTATAACATCTCGCTCTCAACTTTACAAATGTACTTAATTACTTTTGAAAAAAACATAGGAAAAATATAGAAATTTTAAAATAAATTACAAATGTAAAAATGACCCCTTCCCTCACAACCATTACATTTATAAAGAGATCCCCTCCCAACCCCTGGACGGAAAGATAAATAAACAGTTTGAATGACACGCATATGACCAACAATCACAGCAATTACCAGTGTACTTATGTTAGCTTATACACAGATGTTAACATGGCACAATCTAGAAAACATTCAGATGGATAGGGACACTCCCCCTTCTATCCAAATACAAATCTCATTGGAACAGAACCAACATTTCTTAGCAGATGCAGCTGGAACATAATGGGCCAATAAGAAGAAAAAAAATATGTTTAGCGCCTTACATGACTGGTGGGGGTGGGGGGGGTCACATGGCATCTATAGCCCAATAATATAAAGTGCTGGATGGCTCAAAAGGAAAGGTGGGGGCTGCCTGAACCCTGGTGACAATTACTGCCCCCTCGATTACCTATATGGAGCCAGGGTATCACCACCACCTACATGAGAATGATCTGACATGGCATCATAAAGTGACAAAAACACAGGTTTAGTTAACATTCATAGTCCTGGAAATTGAAAAGGAAAACAGCTTTCATTATATGATGCTGGTCTCCCACTGGAGCAGCAACTGGAACAGAGATAATTAAGGGGTTAAAGAGCAGGGGACCTAGCGTGGGCCTTTGGCTGCAACGCCACTAAAGTTCTACAGAAACGTGCTCCGGGTTTTAAAGCGTCAGTCTAAAGCCATTGCACCCAAGATGCCAAAAAGTGTTTAAATGTCATCGATGCCCCTGCCTTGCCATCCCTTTTTCCTCTCCTCACTCTCTCACGAGTAAGACCTCTCCTTCATATTCACGCTAAGCCATTCATCACAATCCCCATTGCTTAGCAGCATCCTATTCCCCTCCAACAACGCCCGTTCACCTTCACACACAGCTGACAGATCCGGTCTGTGTGTGTCTGTGTGAGATTAGTACATCATTATATCCGAAGACAAAGATCAACTTTCCTCACATTCACCAAGGTTCGCTGACCTCCCTGGCAGTAATTATTCCTGTCATGACAGATACATTTCCTCATACCCTGCACATTAAACCCTCCCCTTTCCCAAGACACTACACACAGGCTCCCTTTCTAAACAAGTCCATGACCAGATTTCAGAGCTGTTGAATGGCAAATACTGATACCTCACGCAAAACCAATTCAGACATGTTTCAAGGCTCTAGTAACAGACTCACTATATTCACAATGACCATAAGCCACAGAAGAGCACATTTAACACTTGTTAGCATGAATAAGACATCACCAAACCCACACAAACCCCTCTGTGCATTTTTGGTAACTAAGGCCGAGCAGATTGCAAAGCGCTAAGCTTTCCAAAGCCATTTTACAGGACATTGGTCCTTTTTCACAGCATAACTACCATACTGCTGTCAATAGGCCAAAGCTGAAGGGCATTTTACTCTGCTGAACATTCAATGAAAATGATGTATGTGCAATAGGAGGCTGGTTACTCCTCTGGTTAGAGAAACTGAAATCAAAATCCACAAAAAAAGATCATGAATGATATGGAAATAATCATATTGAAATATATAGTGGAGGTTGTAGTAGTAATAAAACGAATTCTACGCTGTAGTATCAGTAAGAACAATTTTCAAAAAAAAAATACTTGAGCATTACTGCCCTACTGCTGCAACAGAAATACTCATAAGAAAGGATTAGTTGGCCAGCACCACCGGCTGGAAGGCCTGGCTGGGATATTGCAGGTTATACCCCCCTATACCCTCCACAAATGAGGGCTTCTCAATGTAAGAAATCTCACCGCTACCACCAATGATGCCAACAGCTGGACCAGGTGGGGGGCTGGAGAATGGCTCAAATGAGGGGTGGGAGAGGGTGGGGTGAGGGTGCTGGAAGGGGCTTGAGTGTGGTAGTATGGGCAGAGCATCGTTGTCAAAGTATAGGGGCCCTGGGGATGCCGGGTAAACAAACTCTTTGGCATTAGGGGAGAGCTGGCTGGGGATCTGAGCCCCCAGGGAGTGCAGGGAGACTGAGAGGGGCTTGTGTTTCAGCAGCCCAGGGGGAGAGATGTTGGTAGGGGAACGGGCGAGCATCCTCTGTGGCGGGGGCACGCCTACACCCGAGCCGCCAGCCGATCCGGAACCACCACACTTCTTCATCTTAGTGGAGCCAAATTTTGTGGCGGCAAAACTGGCCGTGGTGAAGGTGATGGGCTGCAGCGGTAGACGGGTGCTGGGCAGTGCGGTTGTTGGCTGCTGAGAGGGGAGGTAAGGGAGTGCCCCACTTGGAGGGGAAGGTGTGGATGTGTTAGAGTGGGCCGTTGGGTTCGTGGGTGTGCTGGAGCTGGGATAGCTGAAAATCACTGGGCATGATGAGGCTGAGAGAGGTGTGGGTGAGCTGGAGAGGGAAGGAAGCAGAACTGGAGATATCTGGGCTCCAATTGGAACAAACACCTGGGCCTCAGGGTTGAAACCTAAGCTCTTGGCCTCCTCTACCTCCATGTCCCCTTTACTCACTCCACTTACTACTTCCACCATTTCGCCTTCCCCACCTAAACCAGATGGATCCTCCAAGTACAGGACCTTAACGGCTCCATTCTCCCCGATTTGGTAGGACACCTCATAGGGGTCGATCCACACACTCAGCTCAGGGGGGACATTGGCACGCACTTCCTCTGTGTCCAGTCCACTTCTCCTGGCAGCTAGCTCCACCACTGGGTCCCTGGGGGCCCCTAGGTGCAGGCAGCGGAAGGCAGAGCCCCGCAGAGGAGCTTCAGGGTACCAGTGGCCTTCATAGCGCGACAACAGTATCCGCTCCAACTCCTCCCCGAAGAGGTCAGCACGACGACGGGGCAGTTTGTTGTACAGGTAGGACACAATGAAATTCAGAGCTACCTTTACCTCTAGCTGCATGACTGTATCTGGCCAATGCAGTCTGGATAGCCAGGTATTCAAATCAAGCCCAAAATTAGACTATACTGGAACAGTTATCTCTGGCTTGTAGAGGTCTGATGTTTTCTTCTCCACTACATGTACTGCAGGTCAGTTGAAATCCGGCAGAATCTGTAAACCTCTTCCTGGGTGGTCAACATGGACAGACTTGGTGGCCAGGAGGCCAAAACCTAGTCCAACCAGTTGTTTTCAGTTGCCAGGTAACAAGACTTGACAGGTAACGAGATGAGGAGTCCAACTGGTGGAAAAATAAAAACATGGTGTTATTTCTAGGAAGATAAAAGGCAGACCAAATAGGTTCAACAGAAGGGATAATGAGAGAGTGAATGGGTTAGCCAGCCAACATGGAGGGAAGTAACAGCTGCAGTGATCAAGGCAGAAAACCATGATCATCTGCTTCTGCCAGATGCTTCACTACTCAGGATTACACAATTAGAGAAAGTTCAAAATCAAACAGTGTAGGTGCGAGAGAAGGCTGTGGGTGTACAGTTCACATGTAGGCATGTTTTGCATACTGTAAGTGGCAAGGTACTGGCTACAGTGCATAAAAGACACCATTTCCCAACATGCAGCACTATTAACGTCATCACAACACGTGCAATACATAGTCCACCTACGCACCATAAACATTGCCCAGCAGGCAGGATTACCCAGCAAGCTAAATTTAACAACTGTATACTTGAGATCTACGAGAACATGGTTATAATGTATGCATCAAGGACGATGAATTTTATATTGTGAATCAGATTAGCTTGAGAAAAAATAGAATTATTGATATGAGATATAGCTACTCTGTTTGCAGGCAGAACATTGCATCGATGGCTAGAAGATGGGCAAGAACAAGATACAATACACAACCTGACTTCGCTTCTTATTTAAGACAGTATTTTACTTGTGTTAAATCTATGAAGAAGCTAATTTGGAGAGGTGTGAAACCATTCAATTGGAGATGTTTGGCAGACGGCAAACAAACTTTCATGACTACATTTAAATCAATGATAATTAAGTTTACAGTACAGCTTCAAAAAGCATTAACCACCATAGTAATTTCCCATATCCAATGTCATTCAATGTCATCCCTACAAAGCTGTTTTTTCATCTTTTCATATGCAGCTGGGACTTTACGTACAGTACAAAGTAAAACCTGTCATGTATCAAAATGGATCCTAGTTAATTTTGACAATTGACCTATAATGCATACACTGTATTAGTTAATGCAACATTACTCAACCATGAACATGTTTGTTTGTCATGGTTGTGTCCTACTACTAAGTAGACTACACAAGCCAACAGTAGCTACATGACCTAATCTGATAGTTGACATTGTTTACAGTGCATCATCACCACCATAAAGCACACATCTGTCCACTCACTGTAACGACGTGGCAAGCTTATTCAAGTGAAAACTATAGCTGTATATAGTAACAGAACACATTTCCCTAATAAGGACACATACACTATTCTAACAAACTGGAAGACCTTCATTTATTTACAATGCCAATTTGTAAGGAGACTAATAAAGTGGTGAATGTTGCAGTCTCATGTCATTATATCGACACATGAGCAGGACTACAATAGCTCAATCATAAATTGGTCCTGCCCGAAAACAGGAAGAAATGGATTAGCTGTATATGAGAAGAATAAACACGACTCGAATCTCAAATACGAGTTTGAGTGGGTCTGTCTAAAAATAAAAATAAACAGAATCTAAAATGGATGACAGAACCAATTACAGTCTGTTTCTCAAAAGGCAGGGTATATTTTGAGAGTCCTAAAGCCTCTTTGATTAAATCATGAGGATGCACCATCTAGCCAAATGTACGGTTATGGCAGATAAATAAAAATGTATGTCAATGCCATACATGTTTATATGCGGACGCTGTGTATACTTACTAATGCAGCTTGTGTTCAGTTCCTGCGGTTTTAATTCCCGTATTTTACATTGCATTTGAAGGTGATGTGGCTTTTCAAAGTAGTTGTTTAGAGGCAGATATAATGTGGTGTGTTAAATGGGTATTGAAACGTATTCTCTTCATACGGTCTCCATTTCCACAACCGACAGGATGACAAAAAACTGCCCGAGAAAACTTTAGTGTTTGACAACCTTGCGCATTTATACAGGACTATTTCGCCCACACCCCCTGTTCTATGACGTTGGTCTGAATAGGGACTACTTTCTTGATACTTTTGTAATGGACACTATCAAATAAACTCATACACTCCTAGGAGAGAATAGTCGACCCTCAGTAATAAGCCTATAGTTTCAAGAATAAGTAAATCATATGAAATAGGTTACGGGTAATTGAGGATTGCAAATTATGGCAGTTATGATTGAACATATTGGTATGAACCACGATGCTAAATAACAAAATGCATTTTCTTTATTTTTCCCCACCCATGAGCCACACAATTACATCCATGGCTCTACAAAACCAGAAAGCGAAATCCTAGTTTAGTTGGCGAACGGATATTTGTAACTCCAAGTAAGTACTGTGCCATTGCTAAAAATATAAGCGGTGATAGCAACAGAGTCCCTATTGGCTGAGAAGGGGGAGGACCCGTATTTTATTGGGCTGCAAAAAGGGTGTCCAGTCAGCAAGTAAGTGATATGACGTTTTGCAGGAGTTGTGGGTAATGTCGTTCCAAACATATTGCGTTATTTACAATATTTGCTTGAATTTCCCGCTGAAACTTGTTTTGGGAAATCATTCTGCAGATAAAATTACATAAGGCTGTAAAGTTACCATGTAAGATTGGCAAGGTTTCTACTTTTTTTCTATTTTCTCCCCCAGAGTGAACCCTACTTTTCAAAAACTAAGAATTGTTTTCTAACTGTTGACATAATTTTTAATGTATTTTTCTTTTATTTGATATGCTATATTTTTGAATATGCAACAACAATCTATAGCCATATAAGGAAAGTGATTAAAAAGGAAAATATTTGGACACATCATTGGTCCAGGACCAGGACAGGTACTGGAAGAAATATACTGAGTAATGAGTATTCTTAAAAGTAATTATTATAATTAGTTTTATAGATTCCAATTTCTCTGTCAAAATACCTTCTTCAGGAACTTAATTATATGACTGCTGTGCCACATCAGTCATTGTCATCAGTGGTACTATGTAAATATGTCCAATTAATTTGCATCAGTAAAACTCATAGCCGGCAGTTAGCCTAATGGTGCGGCTGGTGTTCTCATGGGGCGGCAGGTAGCCTAGTGGCTTGTCACCGAAAGGTTGGTAGCTCGAATCCCCGAGCTGACAAGGTAAAAATCTCTCGTTCTGCCCATGAACAAGGCAGTTAACCCACTGTTCTTAGGCCGTCATTGTAAATAATAATTTATTCTTAACTGACTTGCCTAGTTAGGTAAAATAGACCCTTTTAAACTGTAAAAGTGCATCAACTGTACGCTAACTAGGCATAGTTTATTATAGGGAGCTGATGACAACAACCTTACAGATAAGTACTAAACACTAAACACTTACATTATTGGAACCACTTTGATCATTATTGTTATCACTTTAATTATTGGAACCACTTTGATAATTGTATGGAAATATTATATTTTGACATTGCGTTATTAGAGTCAGTCGTAAGGATTCACAGAGATATACACTTGTAGGCAGTTTTAACACACCTGTCAGGACAAAAAAAATGGACGCGTTTAAATTAGCAACACAGCTTTGTCAGTGAACAAAATGGCGTCCTACTGTATGACTGTCACTCGGCTTCGGGTAAGTACAACTTTATTTTATATTAATAAATATATTCAACACTATGCATTAAGTACAAATGCTCAGTTAAAAATTAATTACGAGATATTGTTGTCCACAACGATATTTTTTTTAAATAATCAATATTGTAAACAATCCATTTTAGCGGATTTGTCGTTTGGTCGCGGTGTCCCAGTAGACTGTTAACGTCACTAACTAGCGCTCCATGCAACGGCTAAAAGTTAGTCTGGGAAGTGTATAATTATGCTTTATCTATAATGCTGGATTACAATACAATGTGTTGTCGAAATGCAATAAATTGGATACTTCAAATTGCACCAAATGTCCAGCTGTTAGCAAGGTGATTCAAGGTTACTGAAGTTAAGTGCGCACTTGTCTGATTTCCACGCCTAATAACAGATTTAGTAAAATCACGATGTCGGACAATGCGGCACCACATTTAGAAATGTAATTGAACATGATATGATCTTATAAAAACCTAATGAAATTATCTGAATGGACACTGTCTAATACTGTTCTGCTACGTCTGTAAAGATATTTGTCCAAGGGCCTGCTAATATGAGGTAGATTTATATTTGATTCGGCAAATTAACATTACTGATTTTTCTCAGTTGGATGTGATATACCATTTGCTTTACGTCTTTTTACTCTAGATAACTCAAGTTAGACAGGCTGATTAACATCTTATTGAGGACGATTGGCTGTGTTGAAGATGCAATGTTGAAAATCATAACTAGGTTAGGCTACTTGAGCTGTCTGTTGTGCTAATGTGTAGCTAATGTGTAGCTAATGTGTAACCAACAGTTAGGCTACTCATTCTAAACTTTAGGTGCTGTGTATTTGGGAAAATGAGTGACAGGTAGCTAGCTGGCTGACAGATTTACTTAGTGTAATGCAATGATCTAGTTTTTACTTTATTAGTCTTGCTGTCAGTCTCCATTGTGTCAGAGGTGATGGAACATAAGTCACATGGAGATCATGCAGATTGTAGATGAGTAATTTTATGGTGGCCTTGTTTTTTTGTGTTTAAAAAAAAAAAAACTATTTTATTTTATTTGGCTTTGGGATTCTTCAACCAGCATGAAAATCCATAATGTTGTCTGTCTGGGCCTCTCTGTTGATAATGCCAACATGTTTACTTGAAATGACCCCCATAATAACAGAGCCTAACACTTTGAACATGAGTCAAGTGAAACTTTATCTTGTTCTCTGAGAGTATGAATCCTATATGTCTCTGTTTAAACTTTCTGGTCATTAGGCTATAGACTAGGTCGGGGAAATTCAACTCTTACCCTACAAGGTCTGGAACCTGCTGGTTTTCTGATCTACCTGATAATTGCACCCACATGGTACAGTTATGAGAACGCAGTGGAACTGGCTTTGAGGTCCAGAGTTGAGTTTGAGGAGACTAGGTCCTATGTTTGCAATGATTAGGAACTTTAAAGCCCCTCTATCCTCTTCCATGATGATGAACATGTTTCCAAGTTTGATGTATCATTACTAAAAATGTACCCCCCTTTCCTTTAGCTTGTCCTTGGAGAAGGGGCAAGGCGTCTCCATGTTTCGGCAGCCTTCAATGCCAAAGCCAAGGTGGCCATGAGCCGCTTTGAGCCTGGCACCAGCATCAGCTATGAGAAGCTGCATGAGAACATCGACATTGTGCGCAAGAGGTCAGTAGCTACCTTTCCAACCTCATACCCAGCGCTCCTCAGTGTTCCTCTGTTAATAACCACTACTACTATGACATGCCCATTACAACTGCTCACTAAATCCTTTGACATGTTAGTGTGTAGACTTCTCATGTTCAGCGACACTGAGCCAACTTTAGATTACAAAGCATTCCTCCTAGTGAGTTAACCTTTTTAAAATGTATTTTAGAAGTTAAATTCTAGCCACAGTGGCCTCCAATCCCCGCCCTCCTCTCACCTCAGGCTCAATCGCCCCCTCACCTTGTCGGAGAAGATTGTGTACGGTCACCTGGATGACCCTGTGGGACAGGACATTGCCAGGGGCCGCACTTACCTGCGCCTGCGTCCGGACCGTGTGGCCATGCAAGATGCCACGGCCCAGATGGCCATGCTACAGTTCATCAGCAGCGGCCTGCCCAAGGTGGCCGTGCCCTCAACCATCCACTGTGACCACCTGATTGAGGCGCAGATCGGAGGGGTCGAGGATCTAAAGAGGGCCAAGGTCAGTAGGGAGCAGAGGAAACTCAAGGGCCTGTCCAGATGTTTTTGGGCTCCAGCTGATTTCTGTTGGCTGAGATTTAGGGTGTTCTTCAGAGGGATCATCTTTTCCATGGTATCACAAGTTCCTAGGGGTAACCAAAAGTTTATTTAACCTTTATTTAACTAGGCAAGTCAGTTAAGAACAAATTCTTATTTACAATGACGGCCTACCATAAGTATTGCATTGGGGCCAAGATGACCCAAATGAGAGGGAATGTTGGTTAACTGCTACACACACACACACACACAGCATCACATATTTTTTTAGACAAAGCGAAGCCCTGAGGAATATTTAGCATGGGTGACACTTACTACATCCAATTCCAGAGGTCAAATTGAGGGACAGGGATTAAAGGGGAATTAAGGTCTGCAGCCAAATATGTGCTGTGAACGTTACATAAAGGGGACTACCGGCTAAAAATATATTCTCCTCAACTGACACCCCAAACTCTTCTCCCTGGTCCTTTTTAATCCAGGAAGTGAATCAGGAGGTTTACAACTTCCTGGCGACAGCTGGAGCCAAATATGGAGTTGGCTTCTGGAAACCAGGCTCTGGAATCATTCACCAGGTACTGGAACTAAACTGGTTAGATTGAGCTGCCATGAGACTAATTTTGTATTTGAACAATATCCACTTCTGAACTTAGATTAACAACTAGATTGGAGCTCAGGAATACTGCTGTGAAACGAGTAGCAGAATATATTGTTCACTCGTGATATCAAACCTGTTATACATTCAGATCTCGACGTTATTGAGATCAATACTTCAAAGGATTGTTGTGCATTGGCTAACATATTTCACTTACCCTTGACAGATAATTCTAGAGAACTATGCCTACCCAGGAGTCCTGCTCATTGGCACAGACTCCCATACACCTAATGGGGGCGGCCTGGGCTCCATCTGCATCGGAGTGGGTGGCGCTGATGCTGTCGACGTCATGGCTGGTATCCCATGGGAGCTCAAGTGTCCCAATGTGAGCTGCATGACAGTGAACCACCTCACTACATTCCCTTCACCCACTCATGTATCTATCTCCTTCCTACATGTATTTTTAAAAAAAACAGACCTTTCACAAATGTAGTAATAACTCCATCCTCCCCATCAGGTGATTGGAGTAAAGCTGACTGGTAGTCTATCGGGCTGGACCTCTCCCAAGGATGTTATCTTGAAGGTGGCTGGTATCCTGACAGTGAAAGGGGGCACTGGAGCCATCGTGGAGTACCATGGCCCAGGCGTTGACTCCATTTCCTGCACCGGTGAGGCCAAAAGATAGTAAGGTTTACCTGAACTAGTGAGTAAACTACTCTATGCTGTTTGTTTTAACACGGCTTGTTTCAGTTGTTTGTCCAGTGGTTTGGTCTTGATTTGGTGCTAGTTTACATAGAAACTTGAAGTGACTTTTCCCACCTCCTGGTTGCAGGTATGGCAACTATCTGCAACATGGGAGCTGAAATTGGGGCCACCACCTCTGTTTTCCCCTACAACCACCGCATGAAGACTTACCTGAATAAGACTGGACGTGCAGGTTAGTACTCACAATAAGACATTCTGGAATATTTGTAAAGCCTGTTATTGCACAATATGTTCTGTGTCAGTTTCGCAGCCACTGATACACATAAAGCCTTAGCATTTTTGTTTTCTCTTTTGGACTTTTTCCATCTACTTTCAGACATCGCTGCCCTGGCTGACGAACATAAGGATGACTTGGTCCCTGACAAAGGCTGCAAGTACGACCATGTCATTGAGATCAACTTGAGTGAGGTGAGTCCACTCTGTTATTAGGCTGACATCCATTACTTCTATATAATATATTTTCAAGAAATAACACACATTGTCAATGCTAACTGTTTGTCTGTCTTCTGTCCCTGGCAGCTGAAGCCCCATATCAACGGGCCCTTCACTCCTGACCTGGCCCACCCAGTGTCTGAGATTGGTGCTGTGGCTGAAAAGAACGGCTGGCCCTTGGAGGTCAAAGTGGGTCAGTATCAGCACCAGCAGTCACACGGTATCTTTAACACTCCCTTAAAAGTATACATTTTGCTCTCTGTTAATATTAAAGGAAAGCCCTATAATAGGAAAGTACAGTAACATTTCATTATCATATATTTGCAGGCAGATTTACATGACTGTTAAAATCCCCTGCGTTTCTCCTGTCTTTATTAACCTGATTTCCGGTGGTCCCTTGTGGTCCCACTAGGTCTGATTGGCAGCTGCACCAACTCCAGCTATGAGGACATGGGCCGCGCTGCTTCCCTGGCCAAGCAGGCCCTAGACAAAGGCCTGAAGTGCAAGGCTGCGTTCACAGTCACCCCCGGCTCTGAGCAGATCCGCGCCACCATCGAGAGGGATGGCTTTGTGAGTTCAAACCTTTTGGGAAAAATGTCCATTGCCAAACTAGTTGCTCTTTACTTGATTTGTAGGTACATTCTTATGTTTGTTTTTTCTCCTTCAGTCTAAGATCCTGAGGGATGTGGGTGGAGTGGTCCTTGCTAATGCTTGTGGACCCTGCATTGGCCAGTGGGACAGGAAGGATGTGAAGATGGGGGAGAAGAACACTATCGTCACCTCCTACAACAGGAACTTCACTTCCAGGAATGATGCCAACCCTGCCACTCATGCTTTCGTCACATCTCCTGAGGTACCAATAATTACAGCACACACACACTTCTTATATAATGACGTCCACACTATGTCCCCCTGTAACTGCCTTAATAACCCTCTCTCTTCCTATACAGATTGTCACAGCCTTGGCCATCGCTGGTACCCTGAAGTTCGATCCTGAGACTGACTACCTCACCGCGGCCAATGGTGAGAAATTCAAGTTGGAGCCACCCAATGGCGACGAGCTGCCTGCCCGTGACTTTGACCCTGGCCAGGACACCTACCAACACCCCCCTGCCGAGAGCGGCTCCGTTATGGTGGACGTCAGCCCCACCAGCACCCGCCTGCAGCTGCTGGAGCCCTTTGACAAGTGGAACGGCAAGGACCTTGAGGACCTGCAAGTGCTGATCAAGGTGAGGGAAGGGGAGAGGTGTAGAGGAGATGTCAAGATAGCTATATGATGAGGAAGGCCTCTTCTCACTGTTTGGCTGAGTTCTATCCTCCACCAAGGACCATGGTTGGAATTGAGAGGCCTTCAACAGTGGCATTACATTCTAATTATTAGAGACTTAGAAACCACTGAGTTGGCAGATGGTTGTTCAGGCATGTGGTGCCACATTTGGATTGCCATTTACCCTACGGTCTCTTTTCTTCCTTCCTGTTCCGCAGGTGAAAGGCAAGTGCACCACAGACCACATCAGCGCTGCTGGCCCCTGGCTCAAGTTTCGCGGTCACCTCGACAACATCTCCAACAACATGCTCATTGGAGCAATCAACATTGAGAACGACGCGGTCAACAAGATCAAGAACCGGCTGACGGGAGAGTACGGGGGCGTGCCTGACGTGGCTCGCCACTACAAGGTGTGACAGACAGTAACTGTCAGGAGAGGACCTATAGAGGCTGTTGGGCTGTCCCAGAATGACAATATTTAAATTAGAATCTGATTTTAAGAAATATTCCCTTTCTGCTCCCGCCAGGCTAACGGTCTGTCGTGGGTGGTTGTGGGGGATGACAACTACGGGGAGGGCTCGAGCAGAGAGCATGCAGCCCTGGAGCCCAGACACCTGGGAGGCAGGGTCATCCTTGTCAAGAGCTTCGCCAGGATCCACGGTACGCTTAGATGTTACAAGTGGAGTCATCAAGAGAGAGGACAGGGTATAGGGGTGTGGTGGGGAACGTGGGTGGGTAGCATGAGAGGAAAAGCTTTTGGTGGGAACCTGCTCAATCTGAGACTATTTGTGTTGAGACAGAGCTCATGTAGCTATCATGAGACCCATTGCACAAGAGGGGAAACGTGGTTAGAAACAAGATCACCCACACACTTTGAATGTGCACATTGTTCTCTATGACCTTGACTTGGCATGTAATGGAACTGCCCCGCTGTGGTAGAAGGCCTCTCTGTTTACACAATGGAGCTCGATACGAGCCAATTCCCAAAGCTCCCTCTTGTTCCCCACTTTCTTTTTGTCTGTCTTGTTTTCTTTCTTTTCTCCTCATTGCCATTCTGTCCTCTTCTCAGAGACCAACCTGAAGAAGCAGGGCATGCTGCCCTTGACCTTTGCCGACCCCACCGACTATGACAAAATCCGCCCCGATGACAAGCTCTCCATCACAGGCCTCGCAACCTTTGCCCCCGGCAAGGTGAGCGTCATTGACCATTCAGCTACCCAAATTACTTCCCTCCATATAATGGGGATGGGACTTGGTAGTATGTGTATTTTCCACAGATGCCTTACAGGCCAGCTGTCTTTCTCCTCTAGCCCCTGAAGGGAGTGGTGAAGCACGGTGACGGCAGCCAGGACATAATCACCCTGAACCACACCTTCAACGAGAACCAGGTCGAGTGGTTCCACGCCGGCAGCGCCCTCAACAGGATGAAGGAGCTTCAGTAACTGAAGGGAGGAGGGGCGGAGGAGGGAGGGAGGAGGGGCAGAGGGGCGGAGGAGCACAGAGAGAGGCGGGCCTGGAGATACTCGGGGGGGGGTGCACAGAGGTGGGAAATGGGCGGTAGCAGCCTGCCTAGCGTAACCACACCCCATGCCGCTGTACAGATGAAATGCTCGCGCACACATACAGGATTACTGTCAAAGCTCTCCCCACAGACAGGTAGAGCTGTATACGCACACACAAACTCTGACATAACACACACAAGAACCCTTGTTTTTGTTTCAGCATAGCATTTAAGTGTTCCTGTTCTAGGCAGCACTGCTCTTGTTGGCAGTACTCCGTTTGTGTAGAAATCACATTTGTCACGCTTTTTGCCATTGACTGTAGTGCGGCAGTATTCAATTCATTCTTACCTCACAAACACACTGCTAGCTCTCCATATCTGGTCTCTAGCTTGAATCCTGCTCACATTCCTTTCCCTGTCATAGTTGTTGTGTTATGCTGTGCACCTGGACCTCCACTTGTTTCCTCCAACACAGACAGAGCTGGTTAACCCAGTTGCACATTTTAATTCACTGAATGTATCCTTCTCATTCCCATGATTTGCAACTCTTGTTAGTTCAATATTACTGCTAGTGAAGATGAATGTGAATATTTGTTTAGTTAAGTCCACCATAGTTCTAGTGGGCCTCAGGGGCTGCACATTTTTCCTGTGACTGACCTGAATTGATCCGTTTTAGTCATTGATTAGAGAGCAAGTAGCCTAACCTGGTTACCCAGGCCTAATAACTGTTCACAGAGTAGATTAAAGGCATCAATGGAACCATTAGATTATGTGGCCCCAGGACCAGGTTGTAGTGACAAGGTCAATCCTTCTACAGAGTGTAGTGTAATCATATACTGTAGGGTTTTCCTTTTCTGGCGTTTCTCTTAACCCATGGAATTTGGGGTACCGTTTGTCACTCCTTTGGATTCCACACTTTAAATCTCTACTGCTGTTTTCTCCACATGCTCCATTTGTTTCTACTTGAGGGCTATTGCATGAAGTTATATTAGATCCTAGCAGCCCTTTTCTGTGTGTCTTTGTAGGTGGGAGCAAAATGCTACAGACTGCTGTGTTGTACTAGTCTTGCCATTACTTTCCATGTGCGTGTCCATATATGTTAGCTAGCTAATCAGACCATTGCCTGTCCATATCCCTGTCTGGCTTTGTGCTGCTCCTCTGTCCTTGGTAATACCAGAGCTCCACGCACAGCTTGAGGGACCTCTTCTTACAAAATGAACGCACAATCTAGTTTCCAGACTGCTGTACACTAGCGCTATATGTAGTAGTATTGTAGACACTCATCCACGCTTTCACTTATACATCGCAAATGCTGCACTCCATAGCATCTTCAAGCAAGGATGTGATTTTTCATTTGAAATAACAGGATACAATGACAAATGTAATTTGAGAAATGTATACCATTATCTGATTCAAGTTATTACATTTGGCTAAAACTCTTGCCATTTTGTATCTACATTTTGCCACTTAAATGGTACATTGTGTGTTTGAGGATATTGCAGCTAAGTCTTTAAGTGTGACTGTTTTAAGTTGGCTTTGGGGGGGCCATGACCACCTATTCATTGCATTTGTTGTCTTGTCACTAAGGACTAATTTAAAGTAAGTTATAGTCAAAGTATTCATGGGATTACTTTGGATTGGCTACTTCCATTAAATCCTTTGGTCACGGAGCCAAGATGATTAATGTTGCTATCAAATCAACATTTATTTTCATGTCAGTTTATTTTGCATGTCAGTGATGAACTGAAGAGCTAACTGTCTCAGTTTTTGTAGTTGCAGTAGGGTGTAATGAAAGTAGAAATGCAATGCCTATTTTTGTCCACTAGCATATTGACTTCAGTGACAATATATTCAGATGAATGGCAATAGCTCTGTCAAACCCAAATGTATTTAAAGGAACTTGTTTTGGGCCTGTGTGTAAATGTGATATAGAGGTGTACATATGCACTATATTATAAAATGGAGAGAGGGTGGGCAGTAGCTGCCTGGTTGAATGCAGAGCCTTTCGTTCTCTGATAAACCCACTGTATCAAACTAATCATTTAATCTCCCATCAATTATCTTTTGTTAATCTGAAGCCTAAAATAGTTTTTCCATTCCCCCCTCTCCAATCTAAGGGTATCACAACTAGTCAAACTAATTAACAGGTGGTTGGAGGTTTTTAAATGAAAGGTACATTATTGTTGAAGCATTAAAGTAGGGTTGTACGTCTCAATGTTTTGTCGCTCTTGGACCTGTGCTGTACAGTGGTCCGTCTTTGTGTTGCACCCAGGTGAATGTTGGGAGTTGTCAATGTAAAGGGAGAGACTGGTCAGGTGAGACATGCCTAGGTTTTGTTTTAAAGTTATTTGATGCAGATGAAGGAACCCCTGATTTGAAACAGGATTGGCTCCAGACCGTTGCAACTTTAACCCATGTTGTATGCGGTTTAGAGCACATTAACCAACTTGTTATACTAATTCGGTATTTGCTTAACCTTAGCAAAGTTAACATATTGCTGATGAATTCTCTGGTCTGTTTACTGAAGTTAATCGCCAAAGATGCCTCATGAAAATGCTCCATTACATACTAAAACAAACATAAGTGTTGTTACAAAGGTTTGCCATTCTGTTTAATTTCTTCATGTCTATGAACCCCATGTTTGAGTATGAAGATGACCAGTGTAATGCCAGCAGCATTTAAGTTTGTTAGTTGTGTGGCTTTTAAAAAGAAATTCATACAGTCTTAAATTCCCAAGTATTTAATGCAGTCTCTAAATGGAACCGTTCCTTTGCATTGTAATTCATAAGAATAACAGCCACCCGTGAAGCAGTATACAATATGTTGATCCCTGGTTTAAATCAGAGTTTCTGAAATGCTACTGTGACAAAGCAAACGCTTAGTTGTACTCTTTAAGTTGTCTTCAGGAAATCCAAATCCTGAACTGCTTTGTTTTATTGGCCTAGCTATTTATTTTCCATTTAGAAACACTGTCAATGATTGACTTCATAAGAATGCAAATTTTGTTCAGACACTGCAAACAATTTAAATGTAGAAACCCATTGACAGGTTTTATTTAATGTAATCTCAAGTGGTGAATTCCACTTCACGGATTTTCTGTATTTGTTTTGATTTTAAAGTTGGTTTTGTATTAGGTGATTTGAATGCTTGCAGTTTCATAGCGTGCAAGATTTAAAAAGAGATTTTAGAATATTTCATGTGGTAAATTAATATTTAATAAAGATGAATAAAATCTTTGTTCTAATTTTTATTTTTTGAAAGTTGAATTAGATTTAATTCAGCATTTTTTTTAGTTACTGTACAAGTAATACAGTTAAAATACTACACAATTCAGCACTGTGAATATAGTATCCCTTAGTCATAATAGAGGCGGTTTCCCGGACACAGATTGAGCCTAGTCCTGGATGAAGTACTTTCAATGGCTATTTTCAGTCCATGACTAGGCTAAACCTGTGTCTGGGTTTTTCCATTACAGCACCATTGTGTTGCCAGTGAATATGTTAATGTAGACTCTAGTGTTGTTTTTTTTCGAGCAGGGCTGTGGAATTGGAAACACAAGTCTGAGCCTTTTTGGTAAAAAACTGAGGTAAGTCTTGAGTGGAAATATGCAATTATGGTGCTTTTCAAATGAGACTTAACCCCACACTAGAGATCTTCACGGGTCTGGGTCCAACTTTTAGGACCCAAGGCCAATTTCCCCCTTTTCTCCCCAATTTTGCGAAATCCAATCTTGTTCCATCACTGCAACTACATTATGGACTTGGGAGAGGCGAAGGTCGAGAGCCGTGCGTCCTCCAAAACACGACCTTGCCAAACCCCTCTCCCTCTTGACACACTGCTCGCTTAACTCGGAAGCCAGCCGCACCAATGTGTCGGACGGAACACAGTTCAGCTGGCGATTGTAGTCAACTTGCAGGCACCTGACCTGCCACAAGGAGTCGCTAGAGTGCGAAGGGACAAGGAAATCCCGGCCGGCCAAACCCTCTCCGAACCCGGACGATGCTGGGCCAATTGTGCCCGTGCAGTGCCTTAGACCGCTGCACCACTCGGAATGCCCAAACACATTTTTTTAAAGGGTGACCCGCACCTGAATGGACCCGAGAACAATTTAACCTGAATGGGCCCGATGACAACCAGACCTAGAGCCAAATTTCGGGTTCAATCGAACCCATGAAGACCTCTACCCCCACACCAGTTGGTTGCCAGTGTTTTATGTTTAATGTAAGCTCCAGTGTAATTGTGATTCCTTCAGGAGTGTGACACTAAAGATGGGGTGAGCAGAATCAACAACCTCTGTGTCATTCAAGATGGTTGATTTGTGAGAAGGTGCTGAAGTTCACAGTCAGTGTTATGTAAAACAGACAAGTCTGGGTCTTTTGGGTAAACAACCAGGGTAAATCCTCAAGGGAAACTCACTATTCATGTGTTACATACATACATACATACATACATACAGAGGAAACTGCATGACTGAGCATAAGGACAAATAATGTGTATCTCAATAGAATTAATAAGTGGCCTCCTTTCTGTGTCCTTTTCTACACTATGTTGAAGAACTGGGCAGGTGAGAACAAATGTATGAGTTCTCAGATCAGTAGACCAGATAAGGAAAGGAGACCAGAGGAGGAAGCCAAGAACTTTGACGAACAAAATAATCAAATAAAATGTCAGCAAAAAAAAGAAGCGTTCTGTGTCTTTAAGATTGCGACCTGCCGTAAACGGTAATGTAGTAAATCAATAACACGTGTAAAAAAAAAAAAGAGAAGATTTAATGAAGCTAGCGACACGAAGATGGGGATTTTGGTGTCAGTTTATCTATGATACCAGTATTTATTCAAACTAATACGATGTTGGTCCTTGCAGTTGAAGATACATTGTCAGAATTTTTATAATTTGAGTAGTTTAAAGGATTCAAAGGTAAAGTAGGTAACGTTAACAGTTTCAGGACAGTGATGCTGTGTTAGCTAACTAGGGAGATAACATGTTTCTTGGTGAAATTGTTATACGTTACTAGCTACATTGTTTCATTACACTGTAACAATGGAATTGAATATGATAAAGTAGCTGGTAAATGTACCTGTGCGATAGTACGTTAACATATTGCAGACTTACTGTCATACCACCCTGTCTGAAAGGTAATTGTTCTGTGATTTCATAGCTACTGTATATTGTTTCTTGTTTTTCCTCGGACCAGAATCATGTTCGTGGCAGTGGAGATGGTTGACACTGTCAGAATCCCCCCATGGAATTTCCAGAGGCAGTTCAATGAAGCCATAGCCGAAGAACTCAACAAGAAATTGGCCAATAAGGTGAGAGGATGCAGTACCAAAGACACTGTAACCTACTCCCCTATTCATCAGTGGACAGGGGTTCTGTATATTGTCAGCTGAGTGAATTTTTTATTGTTTGCTTTGTTTAGCCTAACACAATTGTGACATTGTAGTCTTGTTAACTTATCTGCTTTATTTATGTTTGGCTGTTCTTTAACTGCATCTCGACAGGTGGTTTACCAGGTTGGCCTCTGTATCTGTTTGTATGACATCACAAAACTGGAGGATTCCTACATTTTCCCAGGTGATGGAGCTTCCCACACCAAAGGTAAGGAAATTACAATTTGCGACAGATTTTCATGTGAATATTTAAAAATCAGCATAAAAATATTATGCACATTTTCCCAGCAGAGGTGGGTTTCCATCAAACGGACTTGTTGCAGATAAAAAGCTGTGCGATGACGGTGCACATTAAAAGCCCTTTTGTGCTTACATTTCTTTGTACCAAATATTATTTTTTTTTAATTTTCAACTCGACCGATGGTTTTGTTACAAACTGTTACAATTAATAGCAAACGTGCTCAATCTGGTTTTGGCGCATGCTCTCTAGACAACAGTTCACTTATAAAGTTGACAGAGTAGGTTATATGATGAGATGTGGATAAAGCTAAACACGGATCATGTCACTAGCAATCAAATAATACCCTCAATATTTATTGGACATTTGCAAGCTTACAGTGTACTTAAAGGGCCAGTACAGCCATTTGTATCGTAATATCAAATCATTTCACCAGGCAGGCCAAAAATCCATCCCACCAAAACAGGCTGAAATTTCAGGTTGTCTTTTCAAACAGCGCTTACAATAACAGGGCATTATCATTATTTTCAATTTCAGTATTATTCCAACCTTATAGTATGTAAATATATATAAAACACAGGGAAATTGCAGTTTTGACTGCACTGGGCCTTTAACCTCCATTTATTTAATCTGCCTATTAACTACATGCTTTTCCATGGCATGGTGGCCATGGCATGGCAACATAACATATCATTGCGTGACTCGAAGTTAACCTTGACAAGATGGTTAATATATCAATAGTTGCAGCGTTTTGACCATGATTATTGCATAATCTTTCACAGGCAAAATAATTATCCACCCTTGTCTAGTGTATTTTGTGTTGACATTTTGCCCTCAAATGTGCTGTTTCTATCAGGCCTGCTGTGAGTTTATTTTTTTTAATGTGGATTTCATCTACATGAAATGGTTGGATGGAAACCTGCTTAATGTTGCTGATAGGCCTACATGTTTCATATGAATATTGATTTGCAGGTAACAAGTGAATACATTGTTTTAGGATTGATCCCACAAATGTATTCACTTGTTACCTGCAAATCAATATTCATGCAATAATCGTGATCAAAACGCAGCAAAATAATTCAAATTAAATCAAAACGGCACTGGTCCAATAAACGTGTTTATTTTCAAACGCTCCGCATGGATTATTACGTTGTCTTATCTAAGGTAGAACAAATACAGGTTAGGACAGACTACGTAATAATTCCATGTGGAGCCTTTCGAAAATAATCACATTCATTGGACCAGTGCCGTTTTTATTTTATTTGCATTACTTTTTTATTTTACCTTTTTTATTTAACTAGGTAAGTCAGTTAAGAAAATTCTTATTTACAATGACTGCCTAGGAACAGTGGGTTAACTGCCTTGTTCAGGGGCAGAATGACAGATTTTTACCTTGTCGGCTCGGGGATTCGATCTAGCAACATAATCAGTTACTAGCTAGGTGTCAGAAGCAGCAGGTTCACCATCCTTTCTCCCCTGCCTCTGGAATGGTTGAAGTCTGGGAGAATGTTGGACTTCCTAGCTAACATTCTTGATCCTGCTCGTTTGATCCTGATCTTATTCCAAATGCTCACACGGACGTTTTCCAATTCAGTCTAACAAATAATGGCTTATTACCAAAGCGGTATTGTAAACGCATTGTGGCCGATGTGTGTGATTGTTTGCAGACTTTTATTCCCCAGCTTTGACCGTGCTACTGACTATAGTGGTGGCGCTCGAGCTTGCGCATGCACATTTAGTTCACACAACATTCTAGAATATAATTTTGTTATTTGACACGTCAAATTAAAAGCTTAATTGACGCGTATCTTTTCTGACACGTAAAGACCCAAAAGGCATTCCATATGTTATAGAAGTAGCTCCACCTTGCCCTCTGATAGGTTAGGTGGAACTTTCACCACATTGCACCATATTACTATCAGATCTACACAAGTGCCTGGAGGTCACGGCCTAGGAGATGTTTCTGGGCAGGGACTTTCTCTTAGGACTGACTGTCCATTTTGATGTGACCTTATCTTTTCCCTACTCTGTTAGTCCACTTCAGGTATGTTGTGTTCCACCCTTTCTTGGATGAGATTCTTGTTGGAAAGATCAAATACTGCAGTCAAGAAGGAGTACATGGTGAGAGAAACACCTCATCTTTCCCCCCACCTTCCAGTTTTCTCCCCACCCACCTGAATGTTAAGTCCTAGTAGCCTATATGTCCATATCGCATATACAGTTGAAGTCGGAAGTTTACATACACCTTATCAAAATACATTTAAACTGTTTTTCACAATTCCTGACATTTAATCCTAGTGAAAATTCCCTGTCTAAGATCAATTAGGATCACCACTTTATTATAAGAATGTGAAATGTCAGAATAATAGTAGTGTGATTTTATTTCAGCTTTTATTTCTTTCATCACATTCCCAGTGGGTCAGAAGTTTACGTACACTCAATTAGTATTTTGTAGCATTGCCTTTAAATTGTTTAACTTGGGTCAAACGTTTCGTGTAGCCTTCCACAAGCTTCTCACAATAAGAATGTTGTCCCATTCCTCCTGACAGAGCTGGTGTAACTGAGTCAGGTTTATAGGCCTCCTTGCTCGCACACACTTTTTCAGTTCTGCCCACTAATGTTCTATGGGATTGAGGTAAGGGCTTTGTGATGGCCACTCCAATACCTTGACATTGTTGTCCTTAAGCCATTTTGCCACAACTTTGGAAGAATGCTTGGGGTTATTGTCCGTTTGGAAGACCCATTTGCGACCAAGCTTTAACTTCCTGGCTGATGTCTTGAGATATTGCTTCAATATATCCACATAATTTTCCATCCTCATGAAGCCATCTATTTTGTGAAGTGCACCAGTCCCTCCTGCAGCAAGCACCCCCACAACACAATGCTGCTACCCCCGTGCTTCACGGTTGGGATGTTGTTCTTCGGCTTGCAAGTCTCCCCCTTTTCCCTCCAAACATAACAATGGTCATTATGGCCAAACAGTTCTATTTTTGTTTCATCAGACCAGAGGACATTTCTCCAAAAGGTACAGTCTTTGTCCCCATGTGCAGTTGCAAACCATAGCCTGGCATTTATATGGTGGTTTTGGAGCAGTGTCTTCTTCCTTGCTTAGTGGCCTTTTAGGTTATGTCGATATAGGACTCGTTTTACTGTGGCTATAGAATCTTTTGTACCTGTTTCCTCCAGCATTTTCTCAAGGTCCTTTGCTGTTGTTCTGGGATTGATTTGCACTTTTTGCACCAAAGTACGTTCATCTCTAGGAGACAGAACGCGTCTCCTTCCTGAGCGGTATGACAGCTGCATGGTCCCAAGAGGTTTATACTTGCGTACTATTGTTTGAACAGATGAATGTGGTACCTTCAGGTGTTTGAAATTTGCTCCGAAGGCTGAACCAGACTTGTGAAAGTCTACAATTCTTTTTCTGAGGTTTTGGCTGATTTCTTTTGATTTTCCCATGATGTCAAGCGAAGAGGCACTGAGTTTGAAGGTAGACCTTGAAATACATCCACAGGTACACCTCCAATAAGGCTAATTTACATAATTTGAGTCAATCAGAAGCTTCTAAAGCCATGACATAATTTTCTGGAATTTTCCAAGCTGTTTAATGGCACAGTCAACTTAGTGTATGTACATTTCTGTCCCACTGGACTTGTGATACAGTGAAATAATCTGTCTGTAAACAATTGTTGGAAAGATTCTTGTCATGCGCAAAGTAGATTTCCTAACCCACTTTCCAGAACTATAGTTTGTTCTAAATACATTTGTGGAGTGGTTGAAAAACAAGTTTTAATGACTCCAACCTAAGTGTTTGTTAACTTCTGACTTCAACTGTACCTATGTCTATTCTTGACTAATAGACCTCATCGTGTCAAAATAAGAACACTTGAACATGCTGTGATTTGCTGATACACTAATTTGGGTCAGATGCTTTTTATACACCGCCGTCACAGCCCCAGAGGAGTCTGTACACACTGCAGTGTGATTTCTACTGACCCTGTCTCTCAATGCATAAAGTGGATCAACAGGGAGAATGTCTCAGTATGAAGTATAACATTGATGTGGCAGTCTGTCTGTATAGATTTGTTCACAATGCCATATTTTGTTTCACAGTCAGCCTAGGATTCTTTGATGACATCGTCATTCCCCCAGAGTCCCTACAGCAGCCTGCAAAATTGTATCCTGCCCAGTGATGTGTTTTTGTGTATTTCTTACCAATGTGCACATTTGACAATTTGTTGCTTAAAGCTGAGTTGATGGCTCTGGAATACAATAATGTAAATGTTAATTCAACTCATGTTGAAGCTATCTGATAGACATTTTAGTTTACCTGTAAAAGCTGCTGAAAATAAAGCAATCCAGCAAGCACTCCTTGACTGCTGCCTCAGCGACGAAGCGGAGCAGGTGTGGGTGTGGGAGTATGAGACGGACGAAGGGGCCCATGACCTCTACATGGACCAAGGTGAGGACATCCGCTTCCGGATCACAGATGAAGTCTTCTTGGACACGTCGCCCACAGGCCCTTCTGCCGCAGCAACCAACACCCCTGCAGCTCCAGGAGCAGAGGAGGGTGGCCAGAAGAAAGAGGCCCCTTACACACTGCTAGTAAGAAGGCGCTCACTGATATAACACAGACTTATTTTTACTATTGTTGTGAATTTAATAATTTCAGTATCCAACTATGACAGACAAAATGAGAAAAAAAAATCCAGAAAATCACACATTGTAGGATTCTTTATGAATTTATTTGCAAATTATGGTGGAAAATAAGTATTTGGTCAATAACAAAAGTTTATCTCAATACTTTGTCATTGCCAACAAAGGGTATATAACACAGAAAACATTTGACCTCTAAGTCTTCACAAGGTTTTCACACACTGTTGCTGGTATTTTGGCCCATTCCTCCATGCAGATCTCCTCTAGAGCAGTGATGTTTTGGGGCTGTTGCTGGGCAACACGGACTTTCAACTCCCTCCAAAGATTTTCAATGGGGTTGAGATCTGGAGACTGGCTAGGCCACTCCAGGACCTTGAAATGCTTCTTACGAAGCCACTCCTTCATTGCCCGGGCGGTGTGTTTGGGATCATAGTCATGCTGAAAGACCCAGCCACGTTTCATCTTCAAGGCCCTTGCTGATGGAAGGAGGTTTTCACTCAAAATCTCACGATACATGGCCCCATTCATTCCTTTACACGGATCAGTCGTCCTGGTCCCTTTGCAGAAAAATAGCCCCAAAGCATGATGTTTCCACCCCCATGCTCCACAGTAGGTATGGTGTTCTTTGGATGCGACTCAGCATTCTTTGTCCTCCAAACACGACGAGTTGAGTTGACCAAAAAGTTATATTTTGGTTTCATCTGACCATATGACATTCTCCCAATCTTCTTCTGGATCATCCAAATGCTCTCTAGCAAACTTCAGACGGGCCTGGACATGTACTGGCTTAAGCAGGGGGACACGTCTGGCACTGCAGGATTTGAGTCCCTGGCGGCGTAGTGTGTTACTGATGGTAGGCTTTGTTACTTTGGTCCCAGCTCTCTGCAGGTCATTCACTAGGTCCCCCCGTGTGGTTCTGGGATTTTTGCTCACCGTTCTTGTGATCATTTTGACCCCACGGGGTGAGATCTTGCGTGGAGCCTCAGATCGAGGGAGATTATCAGTGGTCTTGTATGTCTTCCATTTCCTAATAATTGCTCCCACAGTTGATTTCTTCAAACCAAGCTGCTTACCTACTGCAGATTCAGTCTTCCCAGCCTGGTGCAGGCCTACAATTTTGTTTCTGGTGTCCTTTGACAGCTCTTTGGTCTTGGCCATAGTGGAGTTTGGAGTGTGACTGTTTGAGGTTGTCAAACAGGTGTCATTAAAACAGGTAATGAGTGGAGGACTGAGGAGCCTCTTAAAGAAGAAGTTACAGGTCTGTGAGAGCCAGAAATCTTGCTTGTTTGTAGGTGACCAAATACTTATTTTCAACCATAATTAGCAAATAAATTCATAAAAAAATCCTACAATGTGATTTTCTGGATTTTTTTTCTTCTCATTTTGTCTGTCATAGTTGAAGTGTACCTATGATGAAAATTACAGGCCTCTCATCTTTTTAAGTGGGAGAACTTGCACAATTGGTGGCTGACTAAATACTTCTTTGCCCCACTGTACAGTATATGTGACTGAGTTAAATGGTACCGGTAAGCTCACTCAAAACGTGAATTCTCCTGATGACCTGGATGGAAGTCCCACCCAGTTGACTACTTCAACATTTTGACAGTCCTCAATGACGCTGCCCATGCTAAAACAAGCTTTGGGGCACTGGAGCTGTCTATCTAAGTCTATGGTGATGGTGCTGCCGAATTGGTACCTTTTGGGTAGTGCAACTGGTTAGTACTTTGTCAAGCACTTGTGCGTGTGAAGCAAAGGACCACTTGTTTGAGAAGGCAACTGTTAGCAGCACAGTGATGTCCGTCACATAGGTGTACTTTTGGTTTACATCACACATCCTTTTTTTTAAAATTATTATTCTTTTTTTAGTGAATTTTTACCCCCTTTTTCTCCCCAATTTCGTGGTATCCAATTGTTTAGTAGCTACTATCTTGTCTCATCGCTACAACTCCCGTACGGGCTCGGGAGAGACGAAGGTTGAAAGTCATGCGTCCTCCGATACACAACCCAACCAGCCGCACTGCTTCTTAACACAGCGCGCATCCAACCTGGAAGCCAGCCGACACCAATGTGTCGGAGGCTACACCGTGCACCTGGCAACCTTGGTTAGCACGCACTGGGCCCGGCCCGCCACAGGAGTCGCTGGTGCGCGATGAGACAAGGACATCCCTACCGACCAAGCCCTCCCTAACCCGGACGACGCTAGGCCAATTGTGCATCGCCCCACGGACCTCCCGGTCGCGGCCGGTTACGACAGAGCCTGGGCGCGAACCCAGGGACTCTGATGGCACAGCTGGCGCTGCAGTACAGCGCCCTTAACCACTGCGCCCCCGGGAGGCCAACATCATACATCCTTATTACAAATTACTATTTTAAGGTCTTTTTCAATACTATATGTCAGTTTTTTTTCTTCTAATAATGGCCTTGATTAATTCCACCCCTTCCCTCCCTTTCTTGTGTATCAGGGTACCATTAGCGAGCCAGGCTTGGGCCTCCTGTCCTGGTGGAACAGCTAGCGAAAGGAGAGACCATTACAGTAGAGAAAACAGGGGAGACTGCTGTCAAGTATTCATCCCAGCTGCTGGACATACACCTTCTTTTTGGACTCTTCTCAGTCACTCCTCCCAGGTTGTGACTTTAACACTGGAGAAACATGCCTCTGTTAAGTGTCCTCAAGGCTAATAGACACAGAACTGTGGGCTCAAGTAGAGGAGCCAGGATTCCCATAACAGGAACTGCCCTATCTGCCTTCATTATGGCAGACCCAAGGACAAGGGACTAGTAGCAAGGATTTCTAATAGAGCACACAGGCCGGGGACTTGGAGAACTGTCTCACTTGCAAAGCTGTAGATCCACTTCCCCCTGTATATTGTAAATACTACCACCATAACTGTTAATGTACCAGCAGTTACACCCGGTGCACATGACTGTAAGAAAGACTGATTAAAGGTCCCCAATTGGCCTATTTAGTGTCACAATGTAAGTCTGAGTGTTCAGTTGAACAAATAATGGAGTGAGTGTGCCTAAATATACAGTTGTGTGTTGTCTTTGTAACCAATATAATGTTTCCTCAGTGATCATTTTTGTTTGCATAATTTAGAGTTGGGTTATTTAAGCAATAAGGCCCAAGGACGTGATGGTATATGGCTAGTATACCACGGCTAAGGGCTGTTTTTAGGCACAACGCATCGCAGAGTGCCTGGACACAGCCCTTAGCCGTGGTATATTGGCCATATATCACAAACCCCTGAGGTTTCTTATTGCTGTTATAAACTGGTTACCAACAGTAATTAGAGCAATACAAATACATGTTTTGTCATACCTGTGGTATATGTTCTGGCTCGAACCACCCAGTTTATAATTGTGTATAGGACATGTATCCCAAAAATATAATTAAAAAAGTACAGTCCTTAGGAAATGCTGTCATGAACCCACAAGCACTACACCTCACTGTATTTTGTTTATTTTAGTGGGTGTGGAGTTGGTCCTCTAAAGCGCCTTACAACATTTTTGATAAACCATAGAAGCCAGTGTCTTCCAGGCCAAATGAATGTATCATATTCTGATTTTGATTTTGGCTATTTTTTACTTAAACCATTACATGAAGGAATACATCAGTATGGTTTACAATACGAATACCTAAATGTTTAATGTAATAACTGATTTGACACGTATGAGCATAGCAGTCTTGTTATGCCTACAAATTTTCCGGCAAACAAGCATCACGCCCATTCTCTCAACTACGGTGTGATCTCAGCCAGCCGCAGCTGCGCAGCCTCAACAACACTGCAGATCAGGGTATTCCGCGACTACGCGTATTTACTGGAGTTATTTATTTAATTGATGTTATATAATAGTAACTGACAAGGCACACACCCGTCCTCTACCGACAAAACGGACTCTAGCAATGCAGTAAGTAGGCCCATGTTTTTTTTTATTTTTTATAATTGTACGAATATTCAAGTATGGGTATGCCTGCTATTGTTTGGATTGTAGGAAATCTGTGTCGCCTATTCATTAACGTGTGACCGCCTTTTTGACCAAAGTATAGGCTAAAGGAAATGTATGATAATGACAACTGTTGGGTATAGAATACCTTTGACGAGGCTACTCATCCCTATACCGTCTCTGTTTGTGCGCTCGGACTTTTCGAATGTTCTGGAAATGAGGAAAACGTCGGATGATATGCGTGTTTATTACAGAATAATTTGGCAATGCAAACTGGTCATTCACTTAGCCCGAAATGCACGCCTCCGCAACATGACGAATCATACAATGTTATCAATGTCTCACGTAGAGGGATTTTTCTTGCGATATTTAGACACGTTGAGCCGAGTCAACTGACTATTTCAGATATTTAATTCTGATGTAGACCAGAGAAAGAATCTAGAGAGATAGACTTCACTGTTTCTCTTTTTTCATTTTTACTTTATAAAAACGGATTCCTCTCGTTCTTTAAACAGTCATTTTTCATTCGCGTGAAAGGATCATCTACTTTTCTAATTTGACCATTTTGGTGTTACAATGCAGCAGCCCTAATGTTTTGGTTTGTCGTCATTATCCAACGCTTTCCAGTATTGCATGCTGACGTCAGAAACACACGGCTAGCGTTTTGCCAGCAGCTCTGTCGAAAGCGTGCGAGCTGTCAAGAGAACTCTGATTTACTGTAACCTTGATGATGCAGGCAGAGCGAAAGCATGTAACAATCTTAAACCATGCAAAGCCATCTTGGCCTTAGAGTGTGGAGTGTGTGCTGTGTCCTATCTTATTGTGTGCACATGCCATCAATATGCTCCACCATGTCTTGGCACACAATGGCTGCTTTATTTATTTATTTATTTAATTTAACCATTTATTTAACTGCTTTTGTTGCAGCTATTCCTAAAGCTGTGCTTTTCTTGAGCTTGAAGGACTTGATACATAATGTAAAGAACAGTCATATATCTAAGTTGAGCCTGTTATTGTTTGTGGGCAGACTTGGGAATGGTTTGCAGTTTAAATGTATGGGATTTGAAAGTAAAAATAGTCTGTAATGAATTGAAAGGCAGCCAGTGTCATTTTTTGGTAAAACATTGCCACTAGGCTGATACTCTTAACCAGGGTGTTCGACTAAATGGCTTCATAAGTGTCCAGTAATGTAAATCCAAACATCCATCTTAATATGAAGCTGTTATGAATGATACATAATGTTCTCTGCGGTAGGGATGAACTTAATTAACTCTGTCTTTGTTTCAGTTGTTCCTTCTGGTTCCACTTTTGCCTTTTACTTTTGTTTGTTTTCTTCTCTTTCTTTCTTCACAGCAGGCCCCTTAAGAAACTTGCTGAAACAAACTGACCTGTGTACTCAATAGCAAGATATATTAAAGCAGCGACAGTGAGCAGAAAAACACATAACTGGAGTGTCAGCATAAGGCCAGGTGGTGAAGAACCAGTAGAGTGGTAAGAAGAACGACCTGGCCTGTGACTCATCCATGGCAGACCCCAGCCTGACGTCCCCCTCAGAGGCCCCTCTGCGCTCCCCCCGGGCTGCACCCGTTTCCCTCTCCTTCCCCTTTTTGAGGGAGGGCAGCCGTGTGTGGGAAAGAGGAGTACCACCCCTGCCCCGGTCACTGCCCAGCCCACTGCCCACCAAACGCAACCGCACCTATTCAGCGTAAGCATCTAGATATGCTGCTCATGAATGCGTTTCTGTATTATAATTGGTTTGATAGTGCATGTTTATTATCCTTATTTATGACGTTTATATATACATTCCTTAACTTAGAGAATAACTTATTTCCACAAGCAGTAGCAGAAGGGATATGGTGTGTTGATGTAATGTTTTGTTGAGAGCGGACATGATGCTCTCTCCTCTGTCTCTCATCAGCACGGTGCGGGCCACCTCAGGGCCAGCGTTTAAGGGCGTGTGCAAGAGCTTCTGCAGGTCACAAGGTCATGGCTTCATCCATCCCTCCAATGGCGGAGATGACATCTTTGTTCACATCTCGGAGTGAGTGGCCTTCATCACTACAACAGCCTTCTTTAGCTTGGCAAATTGCTAAAATGAACAGAATGCCCTGTTTTGCACAGCTTTCTATCTCAGAGCAGCAATGTAACATCAGTGTTCAGTGTCAGATAAAATGTGTCAAGGTTCAGAGCAAGAACTGACTGCATATTCATATTGAGCAGTAAATGAACATCTAAATCATTAATTCAATCTATTTCAGTATCGAGGGCGAGTATGTCCCAGTAGAAGGAGATGAGGTCACATACAAAGTCTCCCGGATCCCACCCAAAAACCTGAAGATCCAGGCCGTGGAGGTGAAGATTGTTCATCTGAACCCAGGGACGAAGCATGAGACCTGGTCTGGCCAGATCATCAGCCAGCTAGACGAGAGCTAGGCTTCAGCGCTGGCCTGTTTATCTACACTTGGCTACAGGGAGGGCTAGGGTGGGAGGTTGAGGGGTCTGGCTAGGGCAGGCAGGGACGGCCAACTGGTGCTGGAGAGTCTGTCTAAATCAGGTGTGCTAGAGCTGGGCTGAAACAAAACTCTAGATACACTGACTGGCTCCCCAGGACACAAGTTGGCCATCTGTGAACTAGGATGTGGTTGGTACAGACTGGATTGATAAGTCATAAAAGCAAGTAAGGGAGGAGAATATGTTCAACCTGAAGGTACTGAAAATGGGTGAGGGGACAGAGCAGAGTGGTGGAGGAAATAGAATGAGAAATCCGACACCATTTTGAGGAGAAGCATTACTATTGGTATGAAATCAAAATGAGGTTGGAGAGAAAATAACTGACGAAGGTTTAGAGGTACAGAATTGGAAACGTCTGATTGAGAGAGCAATCGAGAAGGGAGGGAGAGATGGATGTCATGGGAGACAAAAAACGTCTGATTGAGAGAGCAATCGAGAAGGGAGGGAGAGATGATGTCATGGGAGACAAAAACAAGCTTGGAAGAATGATTTATATTTTACTGTGAATGGAAAAGCCACTATTAATATTTTCTCGAGGTACACAACCATCTTTGTATTTATATATATTTATTTGGATTTTTTTGTATCCGTTAGTTTTGAGGTTACTGGATTTAAGTTTTGGGTATTGTAGTCAAACAAATGCACTTAAAAACTTGAACTTCCATTCTGAAATACTGCCGAACCGACTACAACTCCTATTAGGCTTTATCATGTGGCAATATGTAGTTCTGTTTGCAAATTGTAACTCACCATGATGGTATGAGAAAATTACTGTAAGGTTTTTGAAACTATTTGAAACTTTTCTATTGTCTGAGAGACACTGTAACACACTGTCAATGGAATTGAAATACATTTTAATGTTTTTGTTTAAGTTTTGATATGATCATTTGATTGTTACTGAACCATTATTCATATTTGTTTCATGTCTGCCTATTATGTTTAGCATTTCTCCATATTTAGGAAATTTCTATGCATATTTATATCCTTCATTCTTAATGTTTTGGGTTGTTTTATTTCATATTTTAGTTTTAGTTAAAATGCTAGGTTTTCCATTGGTCACAGTTCAGAGCATTTTCTGTTACATAAGCCACTGTGGCTATAGTTTACCCTCATTTATTTCTATGTGAGCCTTGAAAGAGCACTAATAACATTTTATGATTCACAATTATGATGGCTTATCTTTTTTTAGTATTTATCTTCGGAGATAAGGGTGTAGGCACACATTAGAATGCCATGCCTATGCCTTAGTTATAATTTCCATCTGTTGTACAAAAAAATAACAAGTCACACTTGGCACAATGATATAAAATAATTTATTACAATGAACATAGTTCAAATTAATACAGTACTCAACAATCACATGATGATTTCACAATTTGTGTATGTCGATCAAACTGTACAAGTGAATCCACTGGACCTTTGTCATTCAGGAAGGGTGAAGACATCGAGATTATTATATTTGTAGCAGACGGCATTAACCTTTTAATAAAATTTGATTTGATACAACTAAAGGATGTGTACCTGTGAATACTGGGTAGGTAATGTAAAGGCTGTATAAGCCATCTGTGAGATCCATTTCTTATAGTGGTGCAGACTGAAGTAGTAGGAATAATTTATATGTAATTGCATAGATGAGGTAAGACTTCTCCCTACAGTACCTAAACACTTAGGATCTAGATAGAAAAAAAGGTACTAAGGGTTTTTCGGCTGTCCCCATTGAATAACCCTTTTTGGTTCCAGGTTGAACCCTTTCCAAAGAGGGTTCTACATCGAACCCAAAAGAGTTCTAGCTGGAATAAAAAAGGGTTCAACCTGGAACCGAAACAGGTTCTCCTATGAGGATAGCTGAATAACCATTTTGTGTAGAACATCTACACCCCCCTTGGATTTCTTCACATGTTTGTGTAACAAAGTGGAATTAAAATTGATTTCATTATAATATTATATATTTTTTTGTCAACAATCTACACAATATACTCTGTTAAAGTGGAAGAAAAAATGTGAACATTTGTTTTTATATACCTTGATTAGAGAAGTATTCACCCCCCCTGAGTTCATACGTTAGAAACACATTTGACAGCGATTACAGCTTTGAGTCATCTTGGGTAAGTTTCATAAGAGCTTTGCACACCTGTATTATGCAATATTTTCCCATTATTCAAGCTCTGTCAAGGTGTTGGAGATCATGGCTAGATAGCAATTTTCAAGTCTTGCCATAGATTTCCAAGCAGATTTAAGTCAAAACTGTAACTTGGCCACTCCAGAACATTCATTGTCTCCTTGGTAAGCTACTCCAGTGTATTTTCAGCTTTGTGTTGTAGGTTATTGTCCTGCTGAAAGATGAATTCCTCTCCAAGAGTCTGATGTAAAGCAGACTGAAGCAGATTTTCCTATAGAATTTTGCCTGTGCTTAGCTCCATCCCATTGGTTTTCATCCTGAAAAGCTCCCGTCTTTGCCGATGTCAAGCATACCCATACCATGAAGGCAACTACTCGGTGATGCGTTGTGTTGAATTTGCCCCAAACATAAGGCTTTGCATTTAGGCCAAAAAATACATTCCTTTGCTGTGTTTTTTTTTTGCAGTATTACTTTCGTGCCTTGTTGCATGTTTTGGAACATTTTAATTCTGTGTGTTTTTATTATTTTTTATCACTCTGTCATTTAGGTCATTATTGTGGAGTCACTACAATGTTGTTGATCCATCCTCAGTTTTCTCCCATCTAAGCCACTGAACTCTGTAGTTGTTTTAAAATCCCCAATGGCCTCATCCCTAAGCAGTTTCCTTCCTGTCCTGCAGCTCAGTTCAGAAGAACGACTGCATCTTTGATGTGTCTGGGTGGTTTAATGCATCATCCACAACTTAATTATTAACTTTACCGTGCTTAAAGATATATTCAATGTCTGATATGTTATTGTTATCTATCTACCAATCACTGCCCTTTATTTCTGAAGCTTTCGGAAAAGCCTGGGAGCCTGGGAGGACAGAGCAAGAGGTGGTCATAAAAAAATATAATATCAACCCCCATTATTTCACACAGAGTGAGTCCATATAAATTATTATGTGATTTGTTAAGCCACATTTGACTTCTGAACTAATTTAGGCTTGCTAAACAAAGGTAGGGAATACTTAAGGAACAATTATATTTGAGTTAAAATTTGTTTTTACATTTGTAAAAATCTTGACAAACAATTACAATTAAATCTATTTCAATCCCACTTTGTAACGCAACAAAATGTGAAACAAATTCAAGGGGGTGCAGATTTTCTATAGGCGATTAATCTGAAAGTGGACTGGCACAGAGCAAAAAAAAACTCTCTCTTCTGTTTTGCTCCATTTTGTTCAAAGACAACACTAGTCACTTCCTACATTTACAAAGAAAACAAATGATCCAAAACCCAGTTAGTCAGATAACTGTATCAATATTAGTGCAAAACACAAGTGGGTATTTACATTATATACTCAAAATGTATAGAATTCTTCACATGATATCCACAAAAGAGGATTGTCTTACAGGAGGGCCTATAAGACATTATGGTTCATTTGATGTTACATACAAATACAGGGACACGCTACAGAAACCATTGGGTTGATAGATGTTAAACAGTCAGATATTACATTAAAACCTTAGAGAAACACTTAGTCATGATAAAAAACTGAAAACATTAGTAAACTTCCTCACATTGTTTGAGCTACCATCCCTTTAAAAAAGCAGATCTGTCCACATCTCACAGTACTTTCCATGGGAGTCCAGCCAATGTGAATTACTGATGATCCCTTTATATGTCCAGTGCTAGTTAGAATAATATTATACAACAACAATGCATTGATTACTTAACAAATCTGTAGTGGTTTACCTCCCATCTCCACCTCTTCTCCTTCAGGTGCTCTTAGTACCTGCCCTGAACAGCAGGGGGAGCCCAGGGGAAGCTGACTGCGAGAGTGCCTGCTGCATGATTTATCACGACTCATTGGCGGGAGCTTTGAAGAAAATCTCTCGACAGTGCCTGGCTGTGTCCTCTGGTGAGTATACTGTGAAACCAATGGTCCGCGGGTCGTTGAAGATCTCATAGTCATTTCCCCCCTGAACAGAGAGGAATGTAGATACGGCTTTAGAATCTGCTTGTTCACAAATAGGTTTGCACCGACTGCCCTTTTCCCTCTTGTCGACCTCTTTCCTTGTTTCCTCACTCACTCTTTATCTCTCTCTATGTCTCCGTAAAATAAGTTAAATAAACACAACCATCACAAAGCTCATGCAACATTGTTTCAGGCAGGGGTCAACTCCACTTAGATTGACAACAACAATGATATCTGAACTTTAACCTTTAACATTCAAGCCACAGCACAATCCTACTCTCATTGCTATCTTTAGCCTCAGAGCATTCCCCACCACTGACACTTCCACAAGGTCCTCCCCTTCACTTACAGACGACGTCTCGTTGCCAAAGAAGTAGATAGCGTCCAGGCCCTCCCCCTCCAGCACGTCCAGACAGAGCCTCTTGTCCCAGCCTTCAGGGAACACGTCAAAACTGATGAGACCGCCTGAATAGGGAGGCACAAAAGGGGGAATAATTCAGTCAAATTCAATTGATACATTACAATTTAACATCATGTTACTGAACAGAATATTAGTCCCCCCCATAAAATAAACCCTGTCATGTTTTAGTGATGATTATTAACGCACTACAACCAGCTCTCTCATGCCATGTCAGGGATATTGGTTTTGGTTGGTCAATGCACTGATTAGCGAGGATGCCCAATGCATGTAAAATAGGTGTGATATTTCCCCCATTACAGGAACAGCAGCTTTAAGATATTTTTAAGACTGCAACTTCAACCGGTTAATGCTGCACATTTCTCTGCAACAGACTTGGAGCCCAACACTTTCTCCCCTCGAAAAGCATGAAGGTTATTAAAAGCCCCAATCATTGTGCTCAGTTCAGCAGAACAGACTTTATTTATGCCCTGTGCATCGACTGTGTGATGATGGCTTTGACATACAGTCTGTGTCCAGGGAGGACAGTCTTATTATTGGTGATTATTCACTACTTGGCTGACCTCCATGAGGTCCCTAACAGTATGTGACAGCCATCAGGCTGCCCCATGAGGTGGACTCAGTTCCACAAACACAGCCTGTGGCTGACTCCTTTCTTTTAAATCGCTCTTTCCTTTTCATTCTACAACCAGAGCAGTTAGTCTTTACATTCTGTTACATATTCAGGTCAACGAGCCGTGAATGTGCACGAAAAGCCCTCAGCAAAGTTACAATTCTGCTTCTTGCCCATCCCCCCTGCCTTCAGATTCTACTTCATTACCCCCCAGTGTTTAAAGCGGCAATCAGCAGTTGAAGCAATAACAAAGCGCCCTCCTCACCACTGTTTCAGTAAAAGGTGTGGCGATGGGACTGGAGAAATGTAAGCACTCTCAAATTCAAAGGCAGAGCTATGAATGCAAGGACTGACCATCCATGTTATCAAAAGTATAACTTTAACCATGTTTTCAGGCTATACAGTGTTTGTTTACATTTACTTTGTTTACATACTTTGGGAGTAAAACTAGCTTATATTTTGTTTTCTGATTGGGTACGACAGTTGAACTAAGATCATATGGCATTTATAAGTTATATCCTTCAAGAATCAATGGTTACATATCATTAATTTATCAGTCCAGAAATGGATGTAGCAACTGCTGCTTGACCCTAAGGGAAAGCTCACAAGTGCAACAGCTAGGGAGGTTTCAGCCAATCAGAGGGTGTATTAGCCACAAACGCCCACATCCTCAGCCCATCCCCCACACAGTTCTTCCCCGCCCCTGGCCATGCACCATAAAGGTGAAAGAAAACATAGCCAGGACAAAGGTGCCTGTATCTGAAGTGACGCTGCAATGTCGCCTTTTGAGCTGAGTGACACGGGCAAACATCTATGGCATAAGAACAGACAGTGCTGCATAGGCATAAACAGCATTGCATATGTGAAATGTGAACAAACCAAGGCAGGGTAGACGTGCAGATACAGACTGCAATGAGCAAAACACATAAATCTTATCCACTAGCCTTCTCATTGGCTCGTTTTATCAGGCTCTGCGGCTGCAGTACAAACAGCCCTCCAACTTGCTCTGCTGCCAGTGCTATTAGCATCAGCTTCCACATCAGCAACCAGCAGGATTCCCAGTTAATATCAGCAATCAGAGGGATTCCCAGGGCAGTCACTCAGTTAGGGTGAAGTAAGGCCGTTAGGATGAAGTAAGGATGAATGTGTGTGTTTGTAACGACTGCTGCTACTGGCCCAAGGCTTTAACAGAGTGCCTTATGAAGACAACAGCCGTATCTGCAGCTGTTTGTGCAGCTGCCTGAATTGTGTACAGTTTCACAGGCCATTAAGTAAGCCCCACACCTCGTTACAGTCAGCAAACACCTAGTCTGACTAACCAGAGGAAAACATCTCTGAACCTCAGAGTGGAGCAGGGGAGAGTAATGTTTAATGAAGTTGGGCACAATGTGTCCAGGAGATTGACTACGCATGGCAGATCGTCTTTGTGAACTGGCAGATAGGAAGCAACAGCAAGGAAAATACAGCAAAGGAGAAAGTATATTCAAATCATAACAGGGTTCTATCTGAGAGATAAATTAGTATTCAAGTGTAGATATCACATCATGCACAGATGACATACAAAATAATACTGAAATACAAGACTAGAGGTGCTAATAGTTACACTGATATTAATTCCCAGCTCACATCCTGTGCCAGTTGGCTTACCTCTAGTAAATCTTAGACCCTTCCCAGCAAACTCCTCCTGCAGGGCCGCAACAAACTTCTCCCGGATTTTCTCTCTCTGTGAAGAGGTTAAGGAAAGGGGTCAGGCTTCAGGCCACTAAGGGTTAAGCCTCTCCACATCACCCATCAGACCACTAGACCCTCCATAATGTGTGGCTGTGAAACATCAATGTCTGTTCAGCCATCTTGAAAGCTCAGCATTGTTTTGACTTGTTTACTCTCTTCCTCTTTTAATAGGAGCCAACATAACAGTATAAGAAGAAATCATGCCTGCTTGCACTGTGCAGTGATTTGAGGTTATAAGAGGTTGAAAGCATGACTCAATCAATAACACGAGCTTTGTTTGTTTACTATTCATTTTAAAAAGTTGAGATGTTTAGGTGTTTTCCTTAGAAGATAATGACTGCTGTTTGGATCATTATTTAGGCACTTATACTGTGTAATACCTTGTCAATTTCAGAGAATTCGATTCGCTCCTCAAGTGTGCAGCTCCGGCCAATGGGGGAGATGTTCAGCATTCCGTTGCGGAATTCGATAAAGGTGCCCCTGAGGGCAGAATAAGGCATTAATCTGTAAGAAGAGAATTTAGTCTGGCTTTGTTGCCAACCATCATACAAAAATTCTAGAGATTCTAGCGTTAAAAGTCAGAATTGGACTTAAGGAAATAAGTATTTCCACCCAGATACAGATCAATCCTTCTGTCTTAGTCTCTCCCTTAGGAATGCTGACAGAGCCATCATTAGAAGTTAATGAGAAACCCCACGCTTGCTCCGGAAATGTACATGAGAACTATGCACATTTCTCCCGAACAATATGGGAGAAATCTGACTCTTGCGCTTACATGTCAGGACTGTTCTCTTGGTACTTAACCATGTCTCTGGACTTCATACATCTCCTGAAATATGTGGCGTTAAAGACTCTGGTGACTATGGATTCTCGTCCAAGTGTTGTCTGTAACTCCAAATGTTGTAACCCTCGATCTAGACTTGCCATTATCTTGCTGCTTCTTTTGTCTGGAAATGTCCAGTCTAATCCAGGTCCTGACATTCTTACCCCTGTCGAATTAAGTAGTCAGAGTGGCCTGAAGTTTTTGCATATAAATGTAAGATGTCTTCTGCCGAAGCTTGATTTTGTGAATATATGGATAAAAACTGCCGACCCGGATGTATTTATGCTTTCTGAAACTTGGCTTAAAAAAATCTATTACAGACAAAAATATTGGCATAAATGGTTACATTGTTTTTCGTACAGATCGTAAATCTAAGGGTGGTGGTGTTGCTGTAAATGTAAAAGACAAGTTCTCGGTGGTCGTTCTGACTTCGGTTACTAAACCTAAGCAATTTGAATATTTGTCTTTGAACCTTGGCTCATCTTTAAATATTGTTGTATCTTGCTGTTATAGACCTCCATCTGCTACTGTTGGCTCTTTGGATTGTATTTTCAAATTGTTATCACAGAGTTTGTCCTGATGGGTGATCTGAATCAGGACTGGCTAACATCTAGTTCTGATCAACTTAAAATTCTGTGCAGTACCTACAATCTCACTCAGATTGTCAACAGTGTAACTAGGTTGAATATAAAATATCCTCTGAAATCCTCTTTGATTGATTTGATCTTAACCATTACTCCTCATCGTTTTAATGCTTCTGGTATTTTTGCAAATGACATAAGTGATCACGGTGCTATTCCCTGTGTGAGAGATGGTAAAATTCCTAAGAAATCTCCACGTGTTATTACGAAAAGAAACTGGAAGCGGTTTGACATTCAAGTTTTTTTTTACATAATCCGTTACACTTACGCTTGATGTTAAGGAAATCCCCAAGTTATGGAAATCTGCTTTGGTACTGCCTCTCCTGAAAGGTGGCGATCCCTCGCTACTTGACAACTATCGACCCAAATCAAAATGGTCTGTACTGTCAAATGTACTGGAGTCCTTAGTTAGTTGGCAGCTAAAGACCTACTTCCAAGAAAACAACATCTTAAATGGAATGCAATCAGGTTTTAGGTCTGGCCACAGCACTGTTTCAGCAACATTGAATGTTTTAAATGACATCCACTGTGCTCTTGATTAGAAGTTACATTGTGTGTCTGTTTTTATTGATTTGTCGAAGGCTTTTGACACCGTGGACCATGCTGTGTTAGTGCAAAGTTTAAAATGTTGTGGAATTACTGGTCAAGCTCTAGATTGGTTTATAAATTACCGATCAAATCGTACACAATGTGTAATGGCGGATGGTTGTAAATCTGAGTCCATAGAGGTGTGCTCAGGTGTTCCGCAAGGTTCTATTTTTGGCCCACTGTTGTTCATTTTGTATATAAACAACATTGGGGATCTTATTGAAACAGCAGATGTTCATTTTTATGCAGATTATACTGTTCTTTACTCAAGTGGTAGTAGTTTGTCTTTAGCTTTTGAAAATGCCCAAAGAGCATGTAACATCATACAACAGAATCTGTATGATTTAAAGCTGATTCTAAATTTGGGTAAAACAAAATGCATGGTATTTTCAAATGCCAGGCATGTTACAAATCATGTCATTGCTACATTGGCTGGACATACTATAGAGCAAGTTAAAGTGTACAAATATTTGGGTGTGTGGGTTGATGATCAGCTGAGATTTACTGTGCATGTAGAGAACATGATAAGGAAGCTCAAGCTGAAAATAGGATTTTATTACCGGCATAAGGCTTGTTTTTCTTTGGAGGCCAGGAAGGAGCTGGTACGATGTACATTACTGTCGGTTTTAGATTTTAGTGATGATATATATATATATATATATATATATATATATATATATATACACAGGCCTCAGCCACTACCCCGAGAGCACTTGATTCAGTGTATCATGCAGCCCTTAGGTTCATTACAAATCAGAAACGTCTAACACATCATTGGGATCTCTACAGCGCTGTTGGCTGGTCGTCATTGACCTTGCGTAGGCTTAAACACTGGTATACACTGATTTATAAGGCCATATTGGGTAAAATGCCATTTTATCTCTGTTCTTTTTTAGTCAGGTCAGTAAATAAATATAAATTACGGTCCCATTCTGATTTGCTTCTAACAGTACCAAAAATTAGAACAGGTCATGGTAGAAATAGTTTTAGTTACTTAGCACCGTGGTCCTGGAATTCTCTCCTGAACATTTTAAAATGTGATGATCTAGTTTCGTTGGTGGAGTTTAAACACTTGATCGATGTATATATATCATAGAAGAGTGTAATTGTTTGTAGGCCAGCTGTTTTTAGTCAAGATGTTTGTGTTTTTAATGTAATATGTAATTGTTGTACTGTATGTGTGTTTATAGTTTTGTTTAATGTTGTGTTAGTGTATGTAGGTTGTTTTGTCTGAAACGTTGTTCACCCTGCTGCTATTGGACCAGGTCTTTCTTGGAAAAGAGATGTTATCTCAATGAGAAAAACCTGGATAAATAAAGGTAAAATAAAAAAGAATAAATTCCTTTCTCCAATGCCTGCAGCTGTGATAGACAGGTTGTAGTGGCCATGGGGCCTCAGAATGACTAGGATGGAAAAGGAGCTGAAAGGAAAAGGAGCTGGAAGTAGGTCAGAGGGAGGGAGTCTCACCTTTTCTTGGGCAGCTTGATCAGCCCCATGTAGCTGAGACAGAAGTTAATGAGGTCCTGCAGTAGTTCCTCTCCTATCTGGTTCTGGATGGCCTGTAGGACAGAGGACATAGTTCAAATATTTGAACTGTCTTTTCTTATTAACACAGTGCAGTTCTCTTAAAGACCCGATCATAACTTTCCCTTCCAATCTTCTTAGCGGAGTACAGTTTACAAGAAAAAAGGTTGTCCCTGCATGTTGTTTACATGGAATCAGGTTTAAATAGCTTGTTAGTGAGCCAAAATATATTTTACTCCTTCCCTCACCTCAGTCACACCCACCTGTTTGGAAAGGAGCTTCCCATCTTTGTACTGCACCGTGCCATTCTCAGCAAACACATAGTCAAACTTCTGTATCACTATAAGAGAAAAAGAGGGCACATTAGGTAAAAGTGTGTTACTGTGAGAACATTCATAGTAAATAGATAACACAAGCTACCAGCACATAGCCTAAAAAAATCCTCCCCCAACTGGAACACAGGCATGTTGTACCTTGTGCAGTGGGATTATTGGTCATTGCAGATTACCACCTATGTAACACTACCTGGAACAGTCCAGTTTAATCTCTGTCCTGTCCATTCACTGTACACATATCTCACATGGCTAGAGTATCAAAGTACTGAGCATCTCAATCAGTCTTGCATAATGCAGTCTGGGGATGATCAGGATAGAGAACTGTTGATGCAAAAAATGCACTGAAAACAAAACCTTGAATGCACTAGTAGCACTCCCACTTATAATTACCCTATCGTTCATTGCTTTACTTTTGTTGCTGCTCTGAGTGATAACTGTCAGTTGTCAGTGTATTGGTGGCCAGTCTCCACTGCTGTGTGTAAACTCCACCACAGGGTCAGTGTGTCAAGGTAACACAGGTACATGAGCAAACATGTAACTCCACCTGGGTCCATGTGCGACCCGGAGCGGAGACTTCAGTTATGATGTAGCTGCTTTCGTCTATGTCTGTTATTTATGGACTGATGTCAAATGAGAGTGGGCTGCCAACGTGAAAACCCCTAAACTGTCTCTCTGGTGAATTTCCCTGAAATAATTTCATTACCATGAAAGCAACATCCTTTTGGGGTTTGCAAAGCCCTGTGAGAGAAAGGCAATAATGTGGGTTTGAGGGTGAATATGTGACACTGAAATGAGACCAAAGTGAGTATGAGGAGCGCTCACCTTCATCTCCCTCACCCAGCTGCTCTGCGATCTTTGAGTAGTCTGATCCACCCACTATGCCGATCTTCACTTTCCTGCGCAGAGACTGGAAAAACTCATCCAGCGTAGGGTCAATTTTCTGCAGGATGTAAGCACACATGCATGACGTGTACACACAACAAGTGGACACACACACACACACACACACAGTCTGTACCTGTTTGTGTTGTCTATCATTGAAAACACCGTTTTAGGGACTCATAATATAAACTGTGACAAGACAGGCATTTACAGTCCTGAAAACTGCTTTTGTTGTCTGACCACAAAGCAGGAGAATGCTTTTGTTTGTGAGGTTAGGTAGCATAGACAGAGTGAGATTGGCATCTGTCTCTGAAGGAGGAGCAACTTTGATAGTGGTTTATTCATCCTCTTCAGAAATAATCCTATTAAACTAGCTTTCCATCTTGCCAGAGAGACTTGGGCAGATGGATCAGGAAGGGACCGCTTCATGCTCACATAAGGAAACTGCATTACATAATATAAGGGCAGTGGGTTTATTCTGCACACATATGTCTCTGTGACCGACCAACGCCTGCTGAACTGGACACTGCCTACACAACGGTCATTGAACATTTCTGTACATCACCGGTCCAGACACTGAGACAAGAATACAGATAGACAAAAAAACGATCATATTGTAGGCTGTTACAACAAAGACATCATCTTGTGATGATGGGCAGAGATAAGAGGGATAATCAACATTTTTATCCTCCTGTTTAATTGAATTATTTGAAGACATGGAGAACTGCCTATTTTCACACATGACAATTGCAAAGACATTCATTGGATGCAGCGTTGTGCAACCGAGTTAACCATTTATCAACATATGAATGAGTCATTTTTGTTAAACTACTGAAATCATTATGAAAAGCACTAGAGAGCCGTTTCACTGATTATTAATTGATTATCTTGCATTTCAAGTCTGAGGGTCAAAAGAGGCTAAGGACATAACTAATAGGCTACCCCCATTATGAATGTCAACATCCTTGATCAAAGTAGTCCACGTTTTTAGGGTAGGAACTTCATGTGACTCTTTACCCCATGTTCCCAATTTAAGTTGTTTACTATCAGTTATCTGTCTGTTAAAGTTCCAATGCAGCTGTTGTTATCTCAAAATCTGGGTAAAAATGAAGTACCTTAATTGTCAAAAAGAAACAAAAAAAATAGCTTCAGAGCAAAGAGCAATTTGTCAAGCAAGAATTTAGCTAGGACTGTCTGAGAGTGGTCTGAGTGGGGAGGGGAAAACGAAAAATTGTGCTGTTATTGGCAGAAAGGTCTGGAAGTCTCTTTCTCATTGGTCTATTAACTAATTTCCTGCCTTGTGATATCACCAGGCATGCCAAAACTCCATCCCACCAAAACAGGTTGAAATTCAAACAGCTGTCTTTTCAAACAGCTCTTACACTAAAAGGGTATTATTATAATTTTCACAATTTCACAGTATTATTCCAACCTAATAGTGTGGCAATATATAAATAAAACACTGTGCTTTTAAGAATTGGCGCGAACAGCTGCAAGGTAATTGATACTTCATATGGACGGACTTGAAACTTTCAGGAAACAGCAGTTATAGGGTAATTTGAATAAGCATAAGCAGTGTAACAGAGGTCTAGGGTTGACCATCAGCAGGATGCTATATGAAACTTGACATCATACGTGTTGTGCAAGTAGGCCTACAGTCGTGTTCTCGTACGGACGGGGGACATAACGTTCTTCCAAATTAATTATATCTCTGCTCCATGGGGCGCACGCTACTTTTAGCGAAATACAAACTTCAGATGCAAACGAAGACATTTCAGTTTCATTCAAAAGAGTTGACGGACGACTGCATTTGTAGGCTACAACCACGGGATGAAATAATATATGAAAGCAAGAACTTGGAAGGACAGAAAATGATGCTGTTTGCCTACATTATCAGGAAGTATATCGACAGAAAATAGTAAATCATTACATAGCGTGCAGGAACATTCCAGACCTTGCAGCAGATAAGACATTGACATTATTGCAACAGTTTTGCGCTATCAAGATGGCACGGCAATTGACAAAGCGCCGTATAATTCTTTAAAAATAGAAAGCCTTGACAAGTTCGACAGCAACATTAGAAGAAAGAAAATGACAAACAAAACACAATGGGATAATGAAAAATGTTATTTAGCCTACCTCTCTCGGTGGGGTAAGAGTGCCGTCCACGTCAAATAAACACAAAATAGTCCTTTTTGAAGAACCGTTTGATTCATCCATTTCTTATTTTTCAATGATAGTGCTACGAATGTGTAAGTAATGATAATGTTACTAATATGTAAGAGTGACGATTTTCTGATCTAGCCTCTTATGCAAAACAAAGACTACTGTATAGGCTACAATACAGTACACTGTAAAATGTATTGCCTACCACTAGTTGGATTAATAATTTATGCCACGCGGTCTAGTAGATAACGACAAACCATATCCAATAGTTGTTGAACTGTAGTTTATCCTCAGACTGAAGAATAGTTCTGCCACCGTTTTCGATCGAATTCAGAGAATCATCACATGCAGCTCGACACGTCTCAGGTTTATTTTGCAACAGTGTCTCGACTCTCGTAAACTACATGCAAACAGCCAATCGCAGCTTCTATGTTTGATGACGCGAGGTGGGCGTTGGCAAAGATATATAAACATAGAAGTCCATTGCCCCCCATGTCAAATCAAGACTGATTAAGACCCATCTCAACAGTCATTCGACCATTCACCTAGAGGGGAGGACAGTGCTCAGACTGTGCCTAGATATGCTATCGTATAATAAATTCACAGCCCAAGCAATGGAATGATTCCTTACTGCATGTCAGGCCAGCCAGGGCATTAATCAGGCCAGCCAAGTCAATGAGACATGTATGATGAATAACGTTTAGGTGATAGATCCATCAAGTGTTGCTTTAATTACCTCTGTAAAATGTCAAATAGATCCAACTTCCAAGATACACACTCACACTTGGCTCCGTCTGGATAGAGTTGTTGTTCAGGATTACCAGGACGTTTGTGTGTGGTCGCTTTTATTATCAGTAAGTTAGTTGCCCACAAGAGGGCAGGCTAAAACAATATACATGCCGGTGCACTATGGAAGCCAAATGGCATAGTGCAGAACAGCTATATCGCGAAGGAGGTTCTGAGGGCTGTTAGATGGATTTGTCTGTTAAGGGTATCTGATATCTGGTATCTGTTTACATGAAGACATGATTATAGTCCTGGTCCCTATTAGCACAGATGGCCATTTGTTCTGCGTCACTCCTTAATAAACAGTCCATATTTTGATATTCTAACATCATGAATGGACATGAAAACCATGCATTTCAAATAGATTTCGAAAATATTTCTTATTGTTGCATTGTCGAGAAGGAACCTACAAATACGCATTTCGTTGGACCACGTGTATCCTGTACATACCACTAATATAACTTGCAACTAAATTAATTAAAACTTATGTTGTGTGTCTTTTATCCTTCTGCCAGTTATCTAGCAGTTATCTTGGTATACCCTTGCTCTATATTTAGCTGGTACGCACAAGGCACCTTCATCTAGGAATCAATATCAGAGGCATATTTTATAGAATTCGATGGTTTTGTATAACCTCATTCACCACTTTCAAGAGAATGGCTACATAATCATGAACACAATAAGACTAACAGCATCGGTCGGGATAGTATTTTCTATTAATAGGCCCATCACTAGACTACTCTAAGGAGATACTAGGTATAAGGGCTATCTGATCAATTCACAAAGGGTTGTCCATTAACCAACATTTAAAACTAGGTTAGGTAGACTTTGTTTTTTGTGTGTGTGTCTTTTTTAGTCAAAAAGATTGTTGCAATGTGATTAATGGACAATGAACTGAGGTCAGAAATGGAGATCATACAACGCTGAATTGCAGCAGGTGATGAATGGTTTTGCATAGCCACCATTAATGACCAATATACCTCTCACATTTCACAACAACAATAAATCACATCATTGATTTGGCCTGGAATCTATTTGTGCCTTTAATTTGTAACAAGATATTATTTCTGTGCATATGTATATGTATAGTGAATATAAGAATGATGTTAAAGAAAAAGCCATCTATGTTTGACTTTAAAGACACGCTTCAGTTGGCCTTAGTAACATAATATCAATTAACGTGATGAATATTGAGGCCAGTCACTAAGTCTGTATTTTAAAAGGCCACATGAATACCAAAGCCATGAATAGATAAGGGGCTGCCCTATGAGGAAGGAGATAACAGAGCAGATACTGTGAAGCAGAGACAGGATTACTTACAGCCACAAGTCACAACACACAACTTACAGCATGCCTCAGTGAGTTTACCATTACTCAACTCTCACTTTCCCCTTCATTAAAAATGTGTCAGGGTCCTAGTCGGGGTGACATTCTGCTTCTGCAGTATCCAGAGCTTTGTATTATCTGTGTTTTTGCTAAATATTTTATTTACAGGACGGACAGAGATAAATAGGGTTGGCTAAAGGAGACAGATGATCACTCAGGCCATAGGTATCCCATCATGAGCCTCAGTCACTGAGAAAAAAAACACTGAGAGACCCTTCAGCGGAACAGGAAATCCTCTGCTTGGAAGTGTGGGCGGTAATTGCTCATAAACACTTTGTGATGCATAACAAATCACTCTATGCAGTAGGCAAGATTGAACTTTTTACACAATTTATGATTTATATTTGAAAATGTGTTCATGTTTTAAGTAGTAGTACTTATATTAAAAATGACTTATTTCTTATTTATAGTATGCCTACAGGTTTTGTCTGTGTTTGTGTGTGTGAGGAAGCATTTACATAGACAGCCTTTCTACATGTATCTTTTTATAGATGCACTGAAGTGTTCAGCAAAGTCCATATTTCTGAGGGAAACAAAAACATCCATAACAGGCATGCGTCCTGCCACTCTGTCCAGTGGCAATCAGAGAGCTTTACAGTCACTATAAAAACAATCTCTTGTTCCTTTAACACATTATTACTCCATTTGCTAATCAACTGGGGTGTTTGAAGACGGAAGCATTATCAGCTCTCTCTCTCTCTCTCTCTCTCTCTGTGTTAACGTGACAGAGTTACTGTCAGAGTTCAAGGTATTGGGGCGAAGATGTTTTTATGCCAGAAAGAGATGCATACTCAGAGTAAATACGCTAAGGTGTTGACATGGCAACCCTAACAATACACACACACGGCAAGTCATGATGTTCTATTCATTGAGGAGCAAAACAACAGCAATGTGAGAACATGAACAATAATGAGCACGATAATGAATGATACACATGGAGACTGGGCACAATCTTGGAAGGAGGGCAGTAAGGAGGGGTGGAATATAACAACTCAAACACATATGCCAGTCTGGAAAATGTATTATAGTCTAGACTACAGTACACACAGGTTCTGCCACAGAGAAGGCATATTTGTTTCTGCAACCAGTTCTCTTGATTTTACATGAACTATACATGTTTTGGATAATTGAAAATAAAACTGTGTAATAGCCTATAAATGTATGAAAATCTTTAGTTGATATGTCTCTCCAAAATGTGTATATTTCACAAAATGTTGTAGTGTGTGTGCTTTAAAGGGGCAATCCGCAGTTGTTACATCCATTTTTTGGACCTATAAATTAGTAGTATGTACCCATTGGTTCTTGAAGAATATAACTCATAAATAACTCATGAGCTTAGTTCAACTGTCATACCCCATCAGAACCATAAAATATCTGATTGTTTTATTCCAATGTTTGTAAACAGTGTAAATGTTAACATAAATTGCATCGTTTTGATATCATGGATATTTAATTAATTTTTTATTTAACCTTCATTTAACTAGACAAGTCAGTTAAGAAAAATTCTTATTTACAATGATGGCCTACCCCGCCCAAACCCAGACGACGCTGGGCCAATTGTGCGCCGCCTTATAGGACTCCCAATCATGGCCAGATGTGATGCAGCCTGGATAGTCAGACCTTGCATTCATAGCTCTATCTATGAATTTGAGAGTGGTTACATTTCTCCAGCCACGTTACTCAGCTTTTTACCAAAACAGTGGCGGGGAAGCACTTTGTTATTGTTACAACTGCGGATTGACCCTTTAAAGGTCTAGCAAACAGTTTTATAGGCTTGCATTCTACCTGCTTTTATAACCGACACATTTATCTGTAGCACACAAGGTATCCATTTTATGGCCTTTTGTGACCTTCGCCCCTCTCCCTGCAAAAATTATCCCTTCTACTGAACATGTAGTTTCTGTGGCATTCTAGACTGTGTTGCTGTATAATAATTCTGTAATTTCCATTGATTTCACATCTGTTTGTCCTCAATACGATTTGACATCTACCTGTTTGATTTTCACATACCTCCTTGTGAACTGGTCAACATTCCTTTGTCTTTGTTTTCCTTTCTTGTATATTCGTTTCTCCTAATTCTCATTAGGAGAAACACATTGTTTCCTCCAATTCCTTCTTCTAGTCAGTTGAACATTGGATTTGGGCCTACTCACCTGTATCCTATACAAGGAAACAATAGAGACTCAATAAAGGCCATGCTTAAAGAGATACATTCTCAGAGGCAAGTAGATTATTGTAGGGCCTACAATAAGTTAATAAAGGCAATTACAATGTTTCTATAGGGTATTCTGCATACTACAGGATTATTCCCATAAATTAACAGGGTCGACAAATAGCATGTTTATAAACATAATTAAATCATTCAGTTTCATATTGAGATATATAAATAAATTAACTGTAGGTGTCAGGCATAGCTGCCCTCCCTCTTCTGTGTGCACAACTGGTGGTTGTTCATTAACGCGTGGGACAGAGTGACTGGCAGGTACTATCTCACTGAAGCGCTCACTGGTGGATCTATTGCCTTTGCTACTCCTTCAAACCTTTCTACTTTTAATATCAGAGGGTTGTCTACTTTTTTGTTAATTTACCATTACTTTATCCAGAGAGTTGGTTGAGCTGACATAAACAACTTATTTCTATCCCATTTGTTCTTGTTCTACCTTAGCTCTGGTAGGTGTGTCTCCTGTGATTGCAACTAACTTAGTCTTCATTTGTTTTTGTATTTGATGGTCTGTCCATTGTTTTTCATTTTATATTTAGCCTGTCTAAGAATTGAAGTAGTTTACTCAAATATATATTTTTATTTTTACAGTCCCGCTTTTTAAAACAACCTTTTTTCTTATTTCTATTTCTAACTTTTCTACCTTTTTGGATTGGAGTGGCCTGTAACCCTTAAGGGTGTGTCTTTAAAGATGTTAAGAATTTCTACATCGGGATTTAGATAGTGGAGTCTTTTTTACAGTATTTAAAAAAATCCTGTTCTATACAGCATCAAAATGCTGAATTCACATTGTTTTCTTTGCGTGGGAGTCTTATTTGTGGCTCTTGTTGAGAGCCGTATGCTGGACAAGTGCATGAAATCCAAACCCAAATACACCATGAACGTTGTACTTTTGGAGGATCAAACCTCAGACTGGAGCCTCAGGTTTGTAAAGGTTGCAGTGTTGCAAGCAATTGAAGCGGACAGGCAACTGAACATGGCAGCAGGTACAGAAACATGCATTTATTTTTTCATTTCAACATAAAACAAACATGTCAGTGATTAAACAAAATTCAGCTGTATCCTACCACACAAACCTATTGGACATTTCATTATGCTCGATAACAGTTATTATCTCATCCTCCTATAACACTCTCTCCCTTGCCAAGGTTTGAACACCAATTTAACGGCCAATTTCAATGGGTTTAACACCACGCTGTACAAACGAAGGGGCTGTGGGAGCAGCACCTGTGAGGGAGTGGAGATACTCAAGTCCCTGCATGTGAGCCAGTCTTTTTTAGACAGTAATGTCCATTCCCATCTTGATACCATCTCTTCCAGGAGACCATTGCTACTTGAATTACAGTTGAAGTCGGAAGTTTACATACACTTAGGTTGGAGTCATTAAAACTAGTTTTTCACCCACTCCACAAATTTCTATTTCCTGTTCGCTATAGTTTTGGCAAGTCAGTTAGGACATCAACTTTGTGCATGACACAAGTAATTTTTCCAACAATTGTTTACAGACAGATTATTTCACTTATAACTCACTGTATCACAATTCCATTGGAATACACTAACTTGACTGTGCCTTTAAACAGCTTGGAAAATTCAATAAAATGATTACATGGCTTTAGAAGCTTCTGATAGGCTAATTGACATAATTTGAGTCAATTGGAGGCGTACGTTTGGATGGATTGCAAGGCCTACCTTCAAGTGCCTCTTTGCTTGTGGAAAAATCATGGGAAAATCGAAAGAAATCAGCGAAGACCTAAATTGTAGACTTCCACAAGTCTGGTTCATCCTTGGGAGAAATTTCCAAACGCCTGAAGGTACCACGTTCATCTGTACAAACAATAGTACGCAAGTATAAACACCATGGGACCACGCAGCCATCATGCCGCTCAGGAAGTAGACACGTTCTGTCTCATAGAGATGAATGTACTTTGGTGCGAAAAGTACAAATCCATCCCAGAACAATAGCAAAGGACCTTGTCAAGATGCTGGAGGAAACAGGTACAAAAGTATCTATATCTGTCACAACTTCCACCAAAGGTGGCTCCTCTCCCTGTTCGGGCGGTGCTCTTTCTTATTGATTCACCAGTGTTACCCGTGGTGCTAGGGATACCCTGGTTGGCCCGTCACAACCCCAAGATCTCGTGGCAACAGAGGACTCTGAAGGGGTGGTCAGAAGAGTGCTCAGGCCTCCCGGGTGGCGCAGTGGTTAAGGGAGCTGTAATGCAGTGCCAGCTGTGCCACCAGAGACTCTGGGTTCGCTCCCAGGCTCTGTCGTATCCGGACGCGACCGGGAGGTCCGTGGGACAACGCACAATTGGCCTAGTGTTGTCCGGGTTAGGGAGGGGTTGGCCGGTAGGGATATCCTTGTCTCATCGCGCACGAGCGACTCCTGTGGTGGGCCGGGCGGATTGCGCCCTAACCAAGGTTGCCAGGTGCACAGTGTTTCCTCCAACACATTGGTGCGACTGGCTTCCGGGTTGGATGCGCGCTGTGTTAAGAAGCAGTGCGGCTTGGTTGGGTTGTGTATCGGAGGACGCATGACTTTCAACCTTCGTCTCTCCCGAGCCCGTACGGGAGTTGTAGCGATGAGATAAGATAGTAGCTACTAAACAATTGGATACCACGAAATTGGGGAGAAAAAGGGGTAAAAAAAATATAAAAAATATAAAAAAAGAAGAGTGCTCATGAGCACGAAGGTTGAAAGTCATGCGTCCTCTGAACACTAGGAGTTTCCATAGGTGCTACTATGGTGGAGAGTCCAGACCAAGTCTCCACCGTGCGCATTCCCTCAGAATATGCCTATTTGGCTCTCGCCTTCCATAAAAAGAAGGTGACTCAATTACCACTTCATCGACGAGGGGATTGTGCGATAAATCTCCTGGTAGACGCGGCACTTCCCAGGAATCACGTGTCACACCTGTCACAGGACGAGACTTGGATATGGTGACATGTGTCTCTGAATCTCTGGGGCAAGGGTACATTCGGCACTCCACGTCACCTGCCTCCTCAAGTTTCTTTTTTGTGAAGAAGGAGGAGGGAGGACACGTCCGAGGCTGGGATTGGAGCCATGCTCTCACAGCGCTCGGGTATGCCACCGAAGCTCCGCACCTGTGCTTTCTTTTCGAGGAAGCTCAGCCCGGCGGAGCAAAACTATGACGTGGGTTGTTGGCTGTCGTTATGGCTCTGAAGGTGTGGAGACATTGGCTTGAGGGGGCTAAACACCCTTTTCTCATCTGGACTGACCACCGTAATCTAGAGTACATCTGGGCGGCGAGGAGATTGAACCCTCGCCAGGCAAGGTGGGCTATGTTTTTTTTACCCAGTTTCAGTTTACGATGTCATATAGACCGGGTTCCCAGAACACTAAGGCGGACGCACTGTCACGATTGTATGATGCAGAGGAGCGGTCCATCTATCCCACTCCCATACTTCCGTCCTCTTGTCTGGTGGCACCGGTGGTATGGGAGGTTGACGCGGACATCGAGCGGGCGTCATGTTCACGTTCCTACTCCACCTCAGTGTCCAGCTGGACGGGTGTACGTTCCGTTTGATGTTCGTGACAGATTGATCTGGTGGGCTCACACGTCCCCCTCCTTTGGTCATCCGGGCATCGGTAGGACGGTGTGAAGCCTTAGTGGGAAGTACTGGTGGTCCACTTTGGCCAATGACGTGAGGGTTTATGTTTCCTCCTGCTCGGTGTGCGCTGAGTGCAAGGCTCCTAGGCACCTGCCCCGGGGGAAATTACACCCTCTTCCCGTTCCACAGCGGCCTTGGTCACATCTGTCGGTGGACTTCCTGACCGATCTTCCTCTCTCACAGGGCAACACCACGATCCTGGTTGTTGTGTATCGGTTTTCTAAGTCCTGTCGTCTCCTCCCTTTGCCCGGTCTCCCTACGGCCCTGCAGACTGTAGAGGCCCTGTTTACACACGTCTTCGGGCACTACGGGGTGCCTGAAGACATAGTTTCTGATCGAGGTCCTCTGGTCTGATTAAACAAAAATAGAACTGTTTGGCCATAATGACCATCATTATGTTTGGAGGAAAAATGGGGAGGCTTGCAAGCCGAAGAACACCATCCCAACCGTGAAGCACGGGGTGGCAGCATCATGTTGTGGGGGTGCTTTGCCATCACAATTTAGATGGCATCATGAGGATGGAAAATGATGTGGATATATTGAAGCAACATCTGAAGACATAAGTCAGGAAGTTAAAGCTTGGTCACAAATGGGTCTTCCAAATGGACAATGACCCCAAGCATACTTCCAAAGTTGTGGCAAAATGGCTTAAGGACAACAAAGTCAAGGTATTGGAGTGGCCATCACAAAGCCCTGACCTCAATCCTATAGAACATTAGTGGGCAGAACTGAAAAAGCGTGTGCGAGCAAGGAGGCCTACAAACCTGACTCAGTTACACCAGCTCTGTCAGGAGGAATGGGACAAAAATCACCCAACTTATTGTGGGAAGCTTGTGGAAGGCTACCCTAAACATTTGACCCAAGTTAAACAATTTAAAGGCAATGCTACCAAATGCTATTTGAGTGTATGTAACTTCTGACCCACTGGGAATGTGAAGAAAGAAAGAAATGCTGAAATAAATCATTCTCTCTACTATTATTCTGCCATTTCACATTCTTAAAATAAAGTGGTAATCCTAACTGACCTAAGACAGGGAATTTTTACTAGGATTAAATGTCAGGAATTGTGAAAAACTGAATGTAAATGTACTTGGCTAAGGTGTATGTAAACTTTAGACTTCAACTCTATATGTTGACTGACAGACTGATTTTGATGTGCAGATGAGAAGATGAATTGCCATTGAAGTGTAATTTCAACCATTCACTGTTGGCGGATCCGCTTGGCTAGTAAAACTGTTCTAAGACATCAGGTGGAGAAGTCTCCATTCCTACTGATGTATACTGCAATTACTATACTGAAACTAAGCAGTAATTTCAGTCAGATTAAAATTGGGCTGAAGAAGAGGGCCTATAAGATTAATAAAGATGACATAGTAAGAGAAACGAGACAGGGACAAGCCCTTCCCCATTACTCAACAACATGAGTGCCTATGTTTATGTACATATTTGTTTGTGCTGCAGACTAAAGGTGAGGTGGGATGTGCCATGCTGGGACCCTCCTGTACATTTGCCACTTTCTTTATGGTGGAGTAAGTACTCTCTCTGTCTTGCACGCACACACGCATGTTAATGATTCCTGTCTCTGTCATCCCCATTGAACAAGTATTTGTTTTGCCTGATTATTAGTAGTTGATGATGTGTATGTGTGGTAAATGACCCACTAGGTGATTATGATAACAGTGTTTATTGCTATGCTGGTTTATAATATGCTGTCCTGTAAGATAAGGACAGATTGTGACCCCCGGTCTGTGTGTCTCAGCGTGGAGATAGGCCTGACCCTGACTATCCCCATCATCTCCGCCGGGAGCTTCGGTCTGTCCTGTGACTACAAGGCCAACCTGTCCCGCCTGCTGCCCCCGGCACGCAAGATCTCCAACTTCTTTGTCCACTTCTGGAACTTCACCAGACATGGTCTGAAGATGCACTGGGGGAGGGCTTATGTCTACAAGAAGGCAGACCAAACTGAAGACTGTTTCTGGTGAGATGGAACACCTGTGCATTTGAAAGGGGATTTCTGCCACGTCCATACATACAGACAGTACAGAGATGCTCATTGCATGTGTATGGTAGATTGTAACACTGTAACATACATATCTAGAGTAAGTTTGATGTCTGGGAGAGAAGCGTTTATTGTTGGGTGCTCCATGGTGCACCGTTACATCACTTCCCTTTTGCCATCGTCATAGGTACATCAATGCTCTGGAGGCACCCTCGGTCCAGTTTGCTATGTCAATCTCAAGAGAGATGCTACGCAGCAATAAAGAGCTAAAGAAAGCTATTCAGTCTGAAAACAGACACAGCAACGGTGTGTATCTCCCTCTGTCTTCTTCAATACCTTCTCAAGTCTTATCCATGCCTTACACACCAGCCACTGTTTCCACCACGAATAGGAAGTAAATCAATGGATACTTAAAACTAAACTTTTGGAACCTAGCTACAATCTTTTAGATGTTATTTCATCACACAGATTTATAGCCCCTGCACAATATTTTCCAGTATTTATTCTCTGTGGAACCCCAGATGACATCACCACTATAAAGAACGAAACAACGATTCCCCCAGAAATTGTCTTCATCCTCATCGATATCTATAAGTGAGACTGGTTTTGGTAGTTTGTTACACTACATTACATTGTTTTTTTTGAGGACACTGATTGGAAGTTGAAACCATGTAACTTTTCTATCTTCTAGCCATGGGTATCACACTAACATGACTGCCAACCCAAGCATGGACAATGTTCTGGTGCTCACCTTGCCTGAGAGACAATACAACAACACAGTAGTTTACAACAGCACGGTTAGTCCCTGCTCCACTCATCTGTCTTCATTCCTCAGTCCGTCTGACTTCCTAAAGTCTAAACAGAGATAACACCTCTCTCTCTCTGTCTTCCTGACTGCTTCTCCTCTCCTGTTGCAGAAGTTAAATGACTATGTGGCGGGGTACCATGACGGTGTGTTGCTCTTTGGCCATGTGCTGAGGCAGAGGTTGACCAGTGAGCTGAGAGGCAGAGCAACACAGCCCACCACCACAGAGCTCACCGATGTAAACCCCTTCAGGAATGTCTCTTTTCAAGGTATAGGAGGGCCTAATGGCCAGGGCCATGGTCCATCCTGTCCTCAGTCCTCCATTTAAACACCATAACATTTTACGTCAGGCAATGGTGAGAAACTATACTTGTTGGACTTGGCAAAGCTGCTCGGCAGCAACCTTTAGCATCTGATCTTTGACTCTTGTCCAATGGGAACTTGCGCAAACCAGAACAGTAAATGTTTCATTTTTGTCACACCACCGTCATTCTCCACACAGGAACAAAAAGCCACACATTATGCAGAAACCCATTCACTTAGATTTATTTTACAGTGCAGTACATGGCTAATTGGAGTGTACTCTCTTTGCTGACTTTTATGGACAATATTTCACATTTTGTCCATTTAAAACTGAGGACCATAGTAATTCAGCTGGTTATATGTCTTCTGCAACCTCTTGTATTAGATAACATTTCCCAACCTGAACCTTGAGTATAGCACTAGGTCATAGCCTCAATTTCTTTGGAATTGTTTCTCACAGTGGTGTGATTATTGGTGCTATAATAAGGGAGCAAATGGTTCTTAAGGGAAGGTGTTTCAGTCAACAGTTTTCTGCTCAGGAGGATAAATGGTGATACTCTTAAAGGGTTAGACATAATAGTGTCTGTGTGTAGGTATGGGGGGACACTACGTGCTGGATGAGAATGGGGACAGGGACGTGAACTTCTCTGTGATTTACACATCCACCATCGATAAACAGGTAGGCTTCATCCAACATAACTGTTGGAATGGTCACCATGTCCGTCCCCTGTTAAACAGCAGCAGGACATCATTTAATGATCACTTAATAACGCTGTCATTGCACCTCCCCTCCAGTACAAAACCCTGTTTGTGTTTGATACGTCCATAAATGAGACCAGAGTGGAGGACAACACCCCCTCACTGCCCTGGCCCGGGTCCCAACTGCCAGATGACAAGCCAATCAACCCTAACGGTAATGGCATACAGTGTATTTGGAATGTATTCAGACCACTTTACTTTTTCCACATTTTGTTACGTTACAGCCGTATTCTAAAATGTATTACATTTGCTTTTTTCCCTCATCAATCTACACACAATACCCCATAGTGACAAAGCGAAAGCAAGTTTACCTTATTTACTTAAGTATTCAGACCCTTTGCTATGAGACTCGAAATTGAGCTCAGGTGCATCCTATTTCCCATGATCATCCTTGAGATGTTTCTACAACTTCAATTTCCACCTGTGGTAAATTCAATTGATTGGACATGACTTGGAAAGGCACACACCTGTCTATAAAAGGTCCCACAGTTGACAGTGCATGTCAGAGCAAAAACCAATCCATGAGGCCGAAGGAATTGTCCGTAGAGCTCCGAGACAGGATTGTGTCGATGCACAGATCTGGGGATGTTTTTCAGCGGCAGGGCCTGGGAGATGAGTCAGGATCGAGGGAAAGATGAACGGCGCAAAGTACAGAGAAATCCTTGATGAAAACCTGCTCCAGAGCGCTCAGGACCTCAGACTGGGGCGAAGGTTCACCTTACACCAGGACAACGACCCTAAAAAACACAGCCAAGGCAATTGCAGGAGTGTCTTCGGGACAAGTCTCTGAATGTCTTTGAGTGGCCCAGCCAGAGCCCGGACTTGAACCTGATCGAACATCTCCGGAAAGACTTGAAAATAGCTGTGCAGCGACGCTCCCCATCCAACCTGACAGGGCTTGAGAGGATCTGCAGAGAAGAATGGGAGAAACTTTCCAAATACAGGTGTGCCAAGCTTGTAGTGTCATACCCAAGAAGACTTGAGGTTGTAATCTTTGCCAAAGATGCTTCAACCAAGTACTGAGTAAAGGGTCTGAATACTTACGTAAATATACATTTTCAAAAATGTCTAAAATCTGTTTTTGCTTTGTCATTATGGGGTATTGTGTGTAGATTGATGAGGAAAACAAAAACAATTTAATCCATTTTAGAATAAGGCTGTAATGTAACAAAATGTGGAAAAAGTCAAGGGATCTGAATACAGGCCAGTAGACGTTTCTACCCCCAAGCGATAAGATGGCTGAACAGTGGCTACCTGGACTATTTGCATTGACCCCCTTATTATATTTCAATTTTTGTCATTCAGCAGACACTCTTATCCAAAGTGACTTACAGTAGTGAGTGCATACATTTCAATGTACACTCACTGGATACTCACACACACACACATGCACATTTGTTCACACTCTTCCAATACACTGCTGCTACTCTCTGTTTATTATCTATGCATAGTCACTTTAGCCCTACCTACATATTATCTCAATTACCTCGACTAAGCCACACCCCTTCACATTTATTCGCTACCGTTACCCCTTGTACATTACCTCGTTATAGTTTTTTTATTGTGTTACTATTTTCCCCTTAGTTTATTTAGCAAATTTGTCTTACTTTTTAAAGACTCTTCATTGTTGTTTAAGGGCTTGTAAGTAAGCATTTCATGGCAAGGTCTACATCTGCTGTATTCGACACATGTGACAAACACTTATTTTATTTTATTTATAAACACTAGTGCTACTAGTAACAGTACAAAGTTTATTCTAGTACACAAGCTCTTTTGAAGTTTCTGTTACGAAGATACAGTATTGGTGGGGGGAATACCTATTCTATGTTTGTGATTCCAGATCTGAAGACAAAGGATATCATTGTGATCGTCCTAAGTGTCAGTGTTGTGGTGGTGACTGCCATCGCTCTGATCTTCTACAGGTCAAATATGCACCACACCAACCTCTGTGTTCTCACTTCTGTCCAATCACATTGTTACTTGATGACATGTCTCACTCACCTCTGTGTTTGTCTAATTATTATTATTATTATTATTATTATTATTAAACCTATTATTATTATTATTAACCTTATTATTATTATTATATTTACCCTTCTGCTCAGTCACTTTAAACCTGATTACACAACTGTCACCAGAATCCATTTCATTGATTGGAACTGATATTGATCTTGTATATAGTGTTTATTCTCGTGTCTATTTTTCTTTTATGTTACTTAGCATTACTGCATTGTTGAGGAAGAGCTGGCAAGCAAGCATTTCCCTGTACTGTTTACACTTGCTGTATCCTGTGCACGTGACAAAGAAACTCTGATTTGATTTGATTTATGGCCGATAGGCAGAACATGAAGGAACGTCAAAACCAAAAGAGGTGGTCCCACATCAGCCAAGACCTGATTAGTCCGCTGGATGGGAAAGAGTTAAGCCTGGTCTCACTGAAGGTGAGCTCCCTCACCTCCTCCTTGTCATGATGTTTTTGCCTGTCTGTTTCTATTTCTAGTATGTCATCTCTCAACCTCCCATAATGCATGGCCAACACAAGCTGGTGTTACACTGATGCTGGTTTCAATTCTTTCATTTACATGCTGATACTCCCTGTGTTCTCTAATACCCAGGGATCTAATTGGATGCCTATAGTCTTGTGATATTTTATTAATGTTGATGGTTAATTCCACATTATTTATCCCTTTTTCTTTCTATATATCAGATCGATGAAGACAACAGGAAGGACAGCTGTTACCAGATTCACAGGGCTCGCTATGACAAAAAGGTGCCATTACACTCTTTGGTCCATAAACTGACTTAAAGACGTGGTGTGAGTTGTCATACCAGGGTCGTTCCGCGAAAAAATTTCCTTTTGTATCCCTTTGATTTGTGCACCAATATAACATTTTAAAAGCCTGTTATATTAAATGAATTGCCCTTTAATGTAGGCCACATGGAGAATTCAATCAATTAATTAAGACTTGCTGAAGTGCAAACATTCAGCATTGTGACATGTCCCTCTGTGCCCCCTCTCTGACGTCTAGGAAGATTATAACCCACTTAGCCCCCGAATTTCACCATCATTGTAAAGCCCTAGTTATTTTGTTGCTTTGACAAAGTTGTTTCTGAAGGTTATTATTTATTTCATGTGATTAGTGGTTCATTTACGTTCGTTCCTCATTTTAAGGTCAACTCTGTTACTTGAACTGAACTCTCGTTAATATGGTATTAGTAATATTCCTTTTAAATATGTTTTTCAAAATAGACATCTTTATTCAGAGAGAATTTTTTTTCTCAAAATAAACATCTTTATTCAGAGAGGTTGGGTTAAATGCGGAAGAAGAATTTCAGTTGAATGCATTCAGATGTGCAACTGACTAGATATCCCCTTTCCCTTTCCCTTAATAGTCAAATCATAGTGTAAAAGGCAAGTGAGCTGGTTCTAGTCTTTGTGGCAATTTTCTGGTGTTTGTGGTGGAAAACTGAGCGGTTCGAGCATAACACGTCAACCAGGTTACCCATAGATAGACAGGCTAGAAATGATAGAACAATTTTAAAAATATTGTGACGGTTGCATTCAATTGCAATCCCCTGTTGCACACAACAAGATTCCATTTCCCCTGTCACACGGGGATTAAGGCTGATTTAAGATGAAATTGTCAACCCTGTTACTTTATTTGACACTTAATAGGCACTTACTATAGTAATATTTTTATTTAACCCCTTGAGATGGGGAAAAAGTGTTTTTCATGAAGTTGAACATGTGCTCTTTGTGACAGTTACACTTCTTGAAAGGCACTGAATTGAAGGAACGACCCACCAGTAACTACTCTCAAAGGCTGAAATGGGCATAACTTCTACTCTATTATTATGGATCTGTTATTTTCAGCCCGTGATCCTGAAGGAGCTGCAACACACAGATGGCAACTTCAGTGAGATCCAGAGGATTGAGCTCAACACTGTAAGGTTCTTGCTAGTGATGTCACTTCCTCTCCCCCGCTATCGTAGTTCCTCCTAACCTGCCGATTCAAACACTAGTCCAGTCAGCTATCCACTGATCTAGTGTCCATTTTGAGTGGCTATATGGCCCAAGCTCAAGGTCAACCATATATTTGCTTATCTTGATGGGATGTGAACAACAGAGGTTTGCGGATTTGTGTATGTATGTTTTGTGGCTTTGTGGCCCTATGGAGGAATCTTTCATCTCCTTGTCAATCAGAGGAGATAGACTATGTAACCTTATGTGAGCAATTAGGTGATAAAGGTAGATAAGTGTGAGGAAGTCATGATCACCCATGAGAGGATGTCTTTCACACTGACTCTCTCTCTCTCTCCTGCTTCCTCTCTCTCTTTCTGCCTCTCTCAGCTCCTGCGTATTGACTACTACAACCTGACCAAGTTCTATGGCACAGTGAAGTTTGAGTATGGTCTGTTTGGAGTGTTTGAATTCTGTGAGAGGGGATCCCTGAGGGTAAGAGGATTGGCAGAGAACATGACTTTATGGTGGGAATCAGTGGCCTACTTTCCACCCATATATCTTCATTGTGCAATGATGATAAGCAAATGACATTTACACACATGTTAATTACAGGACTCCTTTACCGACAGTGCCTTGGTCACAATCACAGTTACATTCACTCAGTTTTCAAATACCCTACCAGGCAGAAACAAAAACACTCAAGCATAAACTGAACTGCAGTAAACTCTGTAATTCACTGTCTTTACAGTATGTCCTTAATGACACAATCTCCTATCCTGAAAAGACCTTCATGGACTTGGAATTCAAGATATCAGTCATGTATGACATAGCTAAGGTATGCTTAGGTAGTTTGGTTGTACTATGTGTTTACTGTAGGTAAATGCACTGACATTGTAATATGGTGTAATCTAGTGCCTCCCAACCTTTTTTGCTTACTTTACCACCAACTGAATTTTGCTCTGGCCGCGGTACCCCTTAAGTACCCCCTCATGTGCATTGAACCAGTAACCCTATGGTCTCATGAGTTCTCAAGTATCCCCTATGGATAGGCCAAGTTCCCCCAGTTGTCCTAGTACCCCTGGTTGGGAACCACTGGTGTTGCATGCTGTAGCTGTGTGGGGCTCACCCTGGTGGCGGTTTCAGGGCATGTCCTACCTCCACTCCAGCAACATTGAGGCCCATGGCCGACTGAAGTCCTCAAACTGTGTGGTGGACAACCGAATGGTGGTCAAAATCACAGACTTTGGCTGCAACACCATCCTCAACCCCTGCAAAGGTGAAGCCCTCTGCCCACTATTTCCTTCACAAGTAAATGATTCAACCTGAAAGTATTATGCCATGAAGTTAGTAAAAAACTCAAGCAGGAGAGTGATTTGATATCCCATTCTGGTCCCTCTCCTTTCTGTCAGACTTGTGGACGGCTCCAGAACACCTCCGGAAGCAGGGGATCTCCCAGAAGGGGGACGTCTACAGCTTTGCCATCATCGCTCAGGAGATCATACTGAGGAAGAACCCCTTCTTCACCCAGGCCTGCTCCGACATCGCAGGTAACAACGGTCTGGCGGCTAGAGTCAGAGAGTCATGCAGAACAGTTTTCAGCAATAGTAAAAGTTATCAAGTTTTTTATGTCTATGCATCTCACACTGGTAATTTAACAGCGGCTCCTGCTGGCCATTACATGTAAATACAACTTCTGCTCACTGTTGTCAATTACTATTCTAGGGATTTTGCAAAAGGAGAGTGAAATTCATATTATTTTACTGTAAATGTCTGTCAACTGAATTCCCCTTTCCTTCCTCCCCAGAGAAGCTGTACATGGTGCAGTACCCAAGTCAAACTGGCTTCTTCAGGCCAGATCTGAACTTTGAGACAGCAGCAGAAAACGAGGCGGAGGTACAAGGCCCCTCATAGCATTCCTCACATACGCATGCATATCTGTGTTAGTTTGTATGTATGGTTGTCATTGTACTTGTCTCCTGCAGCTTCACATGCTGATAAAGAACTGCTGGGAAGAGGACCCAGAGAGGAGGCCAGACTTCAAGAAGATAGAGGGATCTCTGGGTAAGATATTCAGGTAAGCCCAGTGCTTTATGAGAGGGAGAGTGTGAGTGCATGATGTGTGAGTTTGTTTGTGTGTTTACAAAATGCCTGATATTCCAAATCTACACTGAATGTACAAAACACCTTCCTAATATTGAGTTGCACCTCACATGGACTCTACAAGGTGTTGAAAGCATTCCACAGGGATGCTGGCCCATGTTGACTCCAATGCTTCCCACAGTTGTGCCAAGTTGGCTGGATGTCCTTTGGGTGGTGGACCATTCTTGATACACACAGGAAACTGTTGACTGTGAAAACAACAGCAGCGTTGCAGTTCTTGACACAAACCAGTGCGCCATGCACCTATTACTATTACCATACCCCATTCAAAGCACTTTACTGAATGGAACACATACACAATTCATGTCTCAGTTGTCTCAAGGCTTAAAAATATATATTTTTAAAATTCTCTTCTCTTCAAAAAAAATGTCTCTTCCCCTTCATCTACACTGACTGAAGTCGATTTAACAAGTGACATCAATAAGGGATCATTGCTCTCACCTGGATTCACCTGGTCAGCCTATGTCATGGAAAAGGCGGGTGTTATTAATGTTTTGTACACTCAGTACATTCAGTCAATCAAAACCCTTTTTACAAACCAAAAGCCATGGCATGTCAACAGCTGATTTGTGTTTAACATACAGACGTCTTAGAAATGTAGAGTTCTATCAATGCAAACGTTGGAGTGATAGACAATCTCCAATTAGGATTTTTCTCTTGTTAAAGATTTTCTGAGCTATTGGGCTTTTACCATTACAGAGATTTGGTCATTTTTTTCCATGTTCCACAATCATTCAGCAACCTGCACAACCAGGCTAATGAGAGCTACATGGACAACCTGATCCGTAGGCTGCAGATGTACTCCAGGAACCTGGAGCACCTGGTGGAGGAGAGGACCTCTCTGTACAAGGCTGAGAGGGACAGGGCTGACAGGCTCAACTTCCTGCTCCTGCCAGCGTATGTCATGCATCCCTGCTCAACCTTAACCCTTAACCCTAACTCTAACACTAGCTTCATGTCCACATCCTGGCTCAACTCTAACCCTATCTATCATCCTAACCTTAACCCTAACCTGAGCTTTATGTCCACATCCTGGTTCAACCCTAACCCTAGCTATCACCCTAACCTCAACCCTAAACTGAGCTTTATGTTCACATCCTGGTTCAACCCTAACCCTATCTATCACCCTAACCTTAACCCTAAACTGAGCCTTACGTCCACATCCTGGTTCAACCCTAACCCTAGCTATCACCCTAACCTTAACCCTAAACTGAGCGTTATGTCCACATCCTGGTTCAACCCTAACAACCCTAATACTCGTAACGCTTAACCTTAACACACCTGCCAGCCTATTTAGCTTTTGGAAGCCAACAGAACAATAAGGAGTCGCTCAGCCTAACCTCCCGTCCCCCTGCTTCCTTCCTCAGCCCAGTGGTGCGTTCCCTGAAGGAGACGGGCAGTGTGGAGCCAGAGCTGTTTGATGAGGTGACGGTCTACTTCAGCGACATCGTGGGCTTCACCACCCTGTGCCAGTACAGCACGCCCATGGAGGTGGTGGATATGCTCAACGACATCTACAAGAACTTTGACAGGATCCTGGACCACCATGATGTATACAAGGTAGTTGGGACTGAGGCTTGACATGTTCACAAACAGTGCCTTGTAAAAGTATTCACCCCCTTGGCGTTTTTCCTGTTTTGTTGCATTGCAACCTGTAATTTAAATCGATTTTTATTTGGATTTTGTATAATGGACATACACAAAATAGTCCAAATTGGTGAAGTGAAATGAAAAAAAGAACTTGTTTCAAAAAATGTAAAAAATGTAAATACAGATAAGTGGAGCGTGCAGATGTTTTCACCCCCTTTGCTATGAAGCCCCTAAATAAGATCTGGTGATACCAATTACCTTCAGAAGTTACATAATTAGTTGAATAAAGTCCACCTGTGTGCGATCTAAGTGTCACATGATCTCAGTATATATACACCAGTTCCAAAAGGTCCCAGAGTCTGCAACACCACTAAGCAAGGGCACCATTAAGACCAAGGAGCTCTGAAGGAGCTGCAAAGCTCCACAGCGGAGATTGGAGTATCTGTCCATAGGACGACTTTAAGCAGCACACTCCACAGAGCTGGGCTTTATGGAAGAGTGACCAGAAAAAAGCCATTGCTTAAAGTAAAAAATAAACAACCACGTTTGGTGTTCGCCAAAAGGCATGTGGGAGACTCTTAGTTATGCATGCTCAAATGTTCTGTTTTTTTTTGTCTTATTTCTTGTTTGTTTCACAGTAAAAAATATTTCGCATCTTCAAAGTGGTAGGCATGTTGTGTAAATCAAGTGATACAACCCCCCCAAAAAATATTTTTTCATTCCAGGTTGTAAGGCAACAAAATAGGATAAATGCCAAGGGGGGTGTATACTTTTGCAAGCCACTGTACTAAAGAAGAATCTACAGTACTGTTGTTACTGTAGTATTATGGAATTGAAAGCATTCATACCATTTGAGATGGAATAGTTGAGTGAGGAAAACAGTTTTCATATGAATGTTATTATTGTATTCAGATGACATTTCAGAGGGATATCGTCTCTTCTTCTCTCTCTGCCAGGTGGAGACGATCGGTGATGCGTACATGGTGGCGTCGGGGTTGCCGCGGCGCAATGGCAACCGGCACGCAGTAGACATCGCCCACATGGCCCTGGACATCCTAGCTTTCGTAGGGACCTTCCAGCTCCATCACCTACCGGGCATACCCCTGTGGATCCGCATCGGGGTGCACTCAGGTACCCCATCTCAGCACAATATCACTGGCCCATACAGTAGTGTGTATGGAGCTTTCATTTTCACACAATTTAGTTTTATTTTAAGTTCATAATATTGGGCCAATACAGTCCTGTTATCAACACTTTCACTGTGTCTGGTGTATTTACAGGGCCGTGTGCGGCGGGTGTGGTGGGGAACAAGATGCCACGTTACTGTCTGTTTGGAGACACGGTCAACACTGCCTCACGCATGGAGTCCACAGGCCTGCGTAAGAGACAGCACACATAGACACCGACACATCAAACATGTGTCATACATTCATACATACATTCTCCTCAGCTATCACAAGCACAGCTCCATTCTAGCAGCATATGTTCACCATAGGATGACACCTCTCATGCTTCCTCTCCAGCACTAAGAATCCATGTCAGCCAGTCCACCATAAACATCCTCCAACGGACAGACTGCAAGTTTGAGTATGAGCAGAGAGGAGAGACCTTTCTGAAGGTAAGCTGGGTTCATAAAGCTATGCGATGGTTTTGTGAGTAGAGTTCAGATTATGCCAACAATTTGTATGCTTGTATATGTATTATAGGGTAAAGGCAATGAGATGACATACTGGTTAACAGGGGTGACAGGGACAGAATACAACCTGCCAACGCCCCCGACAGCGTGAGTAGAAACCACCCATCCTGATCGTATACTGTATCTATCAACCATATCTAAATGCAGCATTATGTATGTCAAATAATTCAAACATCTTGTCCCTGGTTGTCTCCTCAGGGAGAACTTCCAGAGGCTACAGCAGGATCTGTCTGAGATGATCGTGTCCAGCCTGGAGAACAGAGGGCCGGGGACCAACGGCATGGAGAAGAGGAAGACCCTCTCCACCAGAGTCAGGAGGAGGGAGACCAATGGGAGCCAGGAGGACGGCCTGCCAGAGTACCTGCACCTGGCCATCACAGACATTCCCAGCACCTACCTGTAGCCACCCAGGACCAGACTGCCTCCTGTGGAGATACAGGGCTACTACATGCTGTCAAATGGTGACAGTGAAGTCAAGTAGCCTTATATTCACCTGATACAATAGTTACAGTAATGCCTTATACATAGGAAACCTGACTATTTTCCAATGAATTTCTGGGTAAAAGACATGGCTTTCTGGTTTGAGCTAAAGGTTATTTTGGGTCACATTAGCAAAATGTGTGGGGACGTTCCATAAATAGTCTGTAACGGAGATGCTTTAGGAAAACCTGAACCAGTAAACCAAGAAGCCCCTGAAGAAAAGACAAATATGAGTATTGTTGCATTTTCCCAGCGATCAACAATGAACAATTGTTCAAAATAATATCACTGATTATCACCGAAGCATAATAATAATACTAAAGCTTAATATTGCCATCAATAACGTGATGATTACATCTTATAAATGATGTATACACACAGTGTTGGTTCATAGTTTCTCATTGTAATCTCAGTGCATTTTATTGGTTCATAGTTTATCATCGTAATCTCTACGCAGTATATTTGTTCATAGTACGAAATGTGTTTTTATCCTCAAATTTGATAGTAGTCTGAAACACTAATACGTCATCATTTTAAAGGCCCACGATTTTCTTTATAGGTTTTCCAACCTTTGTTAGTAAAGTGTGTCCACTGAATTGGAACAAAACAACTTTCTGTAAAAGATGAGTATACTTTTGTTTAACCAAAAACCTTTCCTCTTTCTTATCAAAATGTACTATATATGAGTCGGGGTAAAATTTCTACATGATGCGTTTTTTTGTTTTGTTGACTGTTGTGTCAAATATATCCCCAAGTTAATAGCAGTTACCACCTTTACTTCTACATTATCTAAAAGTCAATTATAAAGTTCATGTAAATGTTATACCTCATTTTTGCTCATTTTAAAGTAATATTTAAAACCGGTTTTACATTGACATATCGGCAAATTGCATCAAATCATTTCGCAGCATTTGATGAATTCCATGTTATTGTTTTTCCACATCATGCACAATATATAGCCATATAATTGTCCAGATAATACCTTCATTCTAAAACTACCAGGAAAATCTACACAGAATAAGAGTTCAAATAGAAATATCTTATAACAGCCCTGTTATTATTGGAGTTAACCCAATCTACTCAAATATTTTCAAAGACAATAAGACAAATCTGAGTATAAAAACACAAGTACATAGTTGTCTCCCACAGTATAGGCTTACAGGTTTGTCTTTATGCCTACACCATCACAAATGTGTATTTTTACATCTAAATGATTATACTGTACCAACAATACTGTAAAGAACAAGTCCTTTTGCTTAACAATGGCCATGTGGTTTTATATGTCAAAATGATGTCCTCTCAGTCGGAGCATTGCACAGTCTTGGTGGTCACCAAAGCAGCATCCCCCAGCTCAGTGGCAGGAAGTGGGATCCAATGCTCCCTCAGACCATTGCACATGAACATGCCACCGACCTCCCCAAGAGAGCCACACCCCGAAGCACCGCTGTAGGTGGACACCTCCTGCCTGAAGCATGTTTGGGGCCCACTGTTCAGCTGAGGACAGGATGGAGGGGCCTCCTCCTCGCTCTGTACCACAGCTGCTGTACAGTCTCCCTCCACAGGTGGCAGGGCTTTAGCTGGAGGGTTATAAGTCCTGCCTCTGGTTCACCTGGAGCAGAAACAAGCATTACCCAGCATTATCCTTCCTGAAGAGAAATATACATCAACATGATAAAGAAGGCCTATACTTCTAATCTGAATCACAGAATAATTGGCAGCAATTGGATAGAGTTAAGAAGAATGTTCTCTTGGAAAAGCTAAATTAATATATACACTACCTTTCAAAAGTTTGGGGTCACTTTGAAATGTCCTTGTTTTTTAAAGAAAAGCAAAGCTTTTGTCCATAAAAATAACATCAAATTGACCAGAAATACAGTGTAGACATTGTTAATGTTGTAAATGACTATTGTAGCTGAAAACAGCATATTTTTTTCTGGAATATCTACATAGGCGTACAGAGGCCCATTATCAGCAACCATCACTCCTGTGTTCCAATGGCACATTGTGTTAGCTAAACCAAGTTTATCATTTTAAAAGGCTAATTGATCATTAGAAAACCCTTTTGCAATTATGTTAGCACAGCTGTTCTTCCTCGAAGGCCAGCATCCCGGTGTCGCCTCTTTACTGTTGACGTTGAGTCTGGTGTTTATGCGGGTACTATTTAATGAAGCTGCCAGTTGAGGACTTGTGAGGCGTCTGTTTCTCAAACTAGACACTCTAATGTACTTGTCCTCTTGCTCAATTGTGCCCCGGGGCCTCCCACTCCTCTTTATATTCTGGTTAGAGCCAGTTTGCACTGTTATGTGAAGGGAGTAGTACAAAGCGTTGTACGTTTCTTGGCAATTTCTCACATGGAATACCCTTCATTTCTCAGAACAAGAATAGACTGACGAGTTTCAGAAGAAAGTTCTTTGTTTCTGGCCATTTTGAGCCTGTAATAAAACCCACAAATGCTGATGCTCCAGATACTCAACTAGTCTAAAGAAGGCCAGTTTTATTGGTTCTTTAATCAGCACAACAGTTTTCAGCTGTGCTAAAATAATTGCAAAAGGGTTTTATAATGATCAGTTAGCCTTTTAAAATGATAAACTTGGATTAGCTAACACAACGTGCCATTTGAACACAGGAGTGATGGTTGCTGATAATGCTCTGCTGTACACCTATGTAGATATTCCATTAAAATACAAATCTGCCGTTTCCACCTACAATTGTAATTTACAAAATTAACAATTTCTACACTATATTTCTGATCAATTTGATGTTATTTTAAAAATGGACAAAAAAGTGCTTTTCTTTCAAAAAACAACATTTCTAGGTGGCCCCAAACAATAGTGCAGCAGGTAGCCTAGTGGTTAGAACGTTGGACTAGTAACCGAAAGGTTGCAAAATCAAATCCCCAAGCTGACAATGTAAAAATATGTTGTTCTGCCCATGAACAAGACAGTTAACCCACTGTTCCTAGGGCGTCATTTGAAATAAAAAGTTGTTCTTAACTGACTTGCCTAGTTAAATAAAAGGTAAAAAAAAAAAAAATTAAATGCCGGCCCTCTACCTGACACCCAATTCCAAACATTGTTAAGTTAAATGGTTGTTCTATGTCTTCTATCCAGCTCAACACAGAGCGAAATGTGAGCAGGAGGGATGTAAATGAGGGCTGGTATTCAGGGCATGTATCCCTGAATGTAATGGAGCTAACCTAGTAATCTCATTACCATTCAGTGGTGTACTCGCATGTAGTTGAAACTGCTGCCATTTGGGTGTGTGTGTGTGTGTGTGTTGTGTGTGTTGGGTGTGAAGAATACTTTTTTGGTCCTCAAAAACCAACGGATATGTGTTAATAGTTAAATAGACAGTAGGGCAGTCCCCAGAGAGCCTATCAGAGGGGAACAGAAACTAGAGGAGCTTCATGCTTAATTTGTCTTCAACCCCACTTCACTCAAATGAAAGCACGGAACAAAACACTTGCTGTGAAACACACATAAAAATACACATATTCTCCATTAGCCCAAATGGCATTCCTTACCTGCAGTGTGATTGTGCCTTGCCTGCATTTTGTATATGATGAACCTTAGAAACATTGCCAGGATGGAGCCGTTCACTACGACTACCACTGATATCCAGACAGGTAGTACTGGGGAGGAACATCGCTACTCCATTTTACAGGTTGGGATTCTGGTGGAAAAGGATGACAAAGTCCCCATAATACTGTATCAATGCTGCTTACCAGTGACTATGCTGCATCCATCGCTAAGACAATGGGGAGGATATATAGCGCCATATCAATGCCATACTATAGAGAAGCCAGTGAAATAAATATTTTTCCTAAAAGAAGCACTTGCAGACAAAAAGTGAGGACAACCAAGATCAGGGCTCTATTCAATCTGTATCGCTGTAGAAATGTAAAGGTCATTTCCTATTGCGCCGACATCTGCAGCGTTTACCTTGAATGCAGTCTCTGCTAAAGTGGGTACATTGTCTTTAAATTCCATGCTGTAATGTTGAATTTCTGCGATACTGATTGAATAGAGCCCTTAGACAAACCAGAGCAGTGAAACTCACCTGTGTCTGGCTTTGGCTGAGGACTTGTCCAGCTGACGAGCAGGTTGTGCCCGGATTACAGGTCTTCTTTGCCATGTTGATGCCTGGTCATGTAATTAATGCCCACACTAGAGAAACCTGCTGCCTCACTCTGTCCTCATGGAGCTGTGTGTGCGTGCGCGCGCGTGCGTGCGTGCATGCGTGCAAGAGCGAGTAAGAGCGAGCAAGAGAATAACATACAGTGAAACCATTTGGACCAGACAGAGAGAAAGGCTTGAGGGGAAAGAAAGGGCAATGGGGGGAAGAGTCCCTCAACAGATGTTTCAGTTCTTCCTTTTGTAGGAAAGGATGAATCACCAATGTGTCCCGAGAGAGATCAAATTTAAACCAGAAAAAGTCATATTTGACTGGATAAGATGTGTTCAGCTGAGGGTGCACATAAAAGTGAATAAAGATATGAAAGTTATGGGCACTGTTCAAATCTATTAACAACGATCATAGAAAATACATTTCTGAAGAGCAGCTTTCCAAGATATCAAACAAGTACAAAGTTGAAAGATATTCTTCCATGTATAAAAATAGAAACCCCCACCGTAGCAGCAGGCCATGCAACATACATGAAACATGAGATTAAGAGCCCTGAGAATAGCATTGATATTATCATATAGTGAATTCAACATATGACAACATGAACTGTAATTAGTTTCAAGGTCAGGATTTGATTATAATACAAATGGTACTGAATTTGAATCTAGGTTTAGGCCATTGACCTGAATTAAAAAATATAGTATTTGGCACCGAACAAAGCAGGCTTCAGTCATTTTCTACATTGATTCAGCGTGTTTCAAAATATGTCTAAATGACGGGAAGTACAGAAGCAACTCTTAGTCAACGTCCAAGACATAGGCCAACTGAGTGCATGAAGAAAAAAGTAGGTAGGCTATTGACCTCCTCTATGGCACCTCTCTCAGGGCATGAAGAGTGCAGGCTGCATGCTGATGAAGGGGAAGTCGTAGTGGTCTGGCAGACCCTGGTGAGCCGTGCTATTGAAGTTCTCCCAGGAGAAGGGAGGGAGGTCGCCCTGTGTCGTGACGGTCCCCGCCTCCGTTCTGAACTCCTGCGCCATGTGGAAATCAGTCACCTACAGAGAGAGACAGAGACAGATGTTTATTATATTATCGTAAAATATTTAGAGATCGAACTGAATGAACGCTAGTTAAAGTTCTTCCTTGGTGTCATAGCATCCTCCTGGGCTGGGGTCTTTCTTCCTCAGGTCATTACGGCAACAGATGGACCTACCCTTGGAGTAGGGGTCATTTTTGTAGTCTGGAAGAGAAAGGAACACGGCTAACAGCTACTGAAAGTGAGAGCTGAGAGAATGTCGGGAGGAAATGAACTAAAGGAAATAACTAAAAGCTAACCAGAGTAATAAGAAATGGCCACAGGTAAAGGCAAGGAACGTAGGCGCACCGTTGTATCTCATGATGTGTTTGAGGAAATATCTTGGCCCGGGGGCAGAGGTCATTGAAGAAGTCCTCCCCGTACTCCTCACACATATTCCCATAGCCACTCAGGGTGTAGATCTTTGGGTGGAAAGGCACGTTATAGGAGGACCAGTAACCTGGGAGAGGAAGATCTTGCTCAATTACCAACTCCCCCATGGATTTTATCCCTGCTAAGTTTATGCTTAAGATGTACATCTATTGGCAGTACTATATCCATATCCGTGTTCCACACCCCTGCGCAGGGCCCGAGTTTGGTCAGAGAACTCCACAAGGCCAGGAATCTGCTCCACCACTGTCAGAGCCCCATCCTCTATACTGTGGCCCAGGGTCACTTTTCTCATGTCCACTATTATGTACTGGTTGTTATAGGTGCATAGAGAGAGAGGGAGAGTGAAGAAATGTGTGAAAAAATGCATTGGAAACTACTGTACTGTAGACCATTATCAGAGGGATAAACCAGGACAAGATTTTAAATCAAATTTATTTGTCACATACACATGGTTAGCAGATGTTAATGCAAGTGTAGCGAAATGCTTGTGCTGGAGTTGAGTCAGTGTATTGGCAGCAGCCACTCAATGTTAGTGGTGGCTGTTTAACAGTCTGATGGCCTTGAGATAGAAGCTGATTTTCAGTCTCTCGGTCCCTGCTTTGATGTACCTGTACTGACCTCGCCTTCTGGATGATAGCGGAGTGAACAGGCAGTGGCTCGGGTGGTTATTGTCCTTGATGATCTTTATGGACTTCCTGTGACATTGGGTGGTGTAGGTGTCCTGGAGGGCAGGTAGTTTGCCCCCGGTGATGCGTTGTGCAGACCTCACTACCCTCTGGAGAGCCTTACGGTTGTGGGCGGAGGATGACAGGATGCTTTCGATTGTGCATCTGTAGAAGTTTGTGAGTGCTTTTGGTGACAAGACGAATTTCTTCAGCCTCCTGAGGTTGAAGAGGCGCTGCTGCGCCTTCTTCACGATGCTGTCTGTGTGGGTGGACCAATTCAGTTTGTCTGTGATGTGTACGCCGAGGAACTTAAAACTTACTACCCTCTCCACTACTGTCCCATCGATGTGGATAGGGGGGTGTTCCCTCTGCTGTTTCCTGAAGTCCACAATCATCTCCTTAGTTTTGTTGACGTTGAGTGTGAGGTTATTTTCCTGACACCACACTCCGAGGGCCCTCACCTCCTCCCTGTAGGCCGTCTCGTCGTTGTTGGTAATCAAGCCTACCACTGTAGTGTCGTCCGCAAACTTGATGATTGAGTTGGAGGCGTGCATGGCCACGCAGTCGTGGGTGAACAGGGAGTACAGGAGAGGGCTTGGAACGCACCCTTGTGGGGCCCCAGTGTTGAGGATCAGCGGGGTGGAGATGTTGTTACCTACCCTCACCACCTGGGGGCGGCCCGTCAGGAAGTCCAGTACCCAGTTGCACAGGGCGGGGTCGAGACCCAGGGTCTCGAGCTTGATGACGAGTTTGGAGGGTACTATGGTGCTGAGCTGTAGTCGATGAACAGCATTCTCTCATAGGTATTCCTCTTGTCCAGATGGGTTAGGGCAGTGTGCAGTGTGGTTGAGATTGCATCGTCTGTGGACCTATTTGGGCGGTAAGCAAATTGGAGTGGGTCTAGGATGTCAGGTAGGGTGGAGGTGATTTGGTCCTTGACTAGTCTCTCAAAGCACTTCATGATGACGGAAGTGAGTGCTACGGGAATAGGAACAATGGTGACCCTCTTGAAGCATGTGGGAACAGCAGACTGGGATAAGGATTGATTGAATATGTCCGTAAACACACCAGCCAGCTGGTCTGCGCATGCTCTGAGGACGCGGCTGGGGATGCCGTCTGGGCCTGCAGCCTTGCGAGGGTTAACACGTTTAAATGTTTTACTCACTTCGGCTGCAGTGAAGGAGAGTCCGCATGTTTTGGTTGCGGGCCGTGTCAGTGGCACTATATTGTCCTCAAAGAGGGCAAAAAAGTTATTTAGTCTGCCTGGGAGCAAGACATCCTGGTCCGTGACGGGGCTGGTTTTCTTTTTGTAATCCGTGATTGACTGTAGACCCTGCCACATACCTCTTGTGTCTGAGCCGTTGAATTACGACTCTACTTTGTCTCTATACTGACGCTTAGCTTGTTTGATTGCCTTGCGGAGGGAATAGCTACACTGTTTGTATTCGGTCATGTTTCCGGTCACCTTGCCCTGGTTAAAAGCAGTGGTTCGTGCTTTCAGTTTCACGCGAATGCTGCCATCAATCCACGGTTTCTGGTTTGGGAATGTTTTAATCGTTGCTATGGGAACGACATCTTCAATGCACTTCCTAATGAACTCGCTCACCGAATCAGCGTATTCGTCAATGTTGTTGTTGGACGCAGTGCGAAACATATACCATTTGTGCCATCCACCTCCCTCACCAGAGTTGTATCTGGAGAAGGTATTGGCCCACTGCTCCCCAGTGTGTGACAGGGAGTGGGCCAGACGCACCCTCTGCCAGGCCAGCAGGCTTTGGGGCGTGACCTGGGAGAAGGTATTGGCCCACTGCTCCCCAGTGTGTGACAGGGAGTGGGCCAGACGCACCCTCTGCCAGGCCAGCAGGCTTTGGGGCGTGACCTGGGAGAAGGTATTGGCCCACTGCTCCCCAGTGTGTGACAGGGTGTGGGCCAGACGCACCCTCTGCCAGGCCAGCAGGCTGTGGGGCGGGACCTGGGAGAAGAGGGACGTGTTGAAGACGTTGTTGGTGGTCTGGGTCATCATCAGGCCACTGCCCAGGAGGTAGAAGTCATCCAGAGACACCAGGAAGCCTGAGTAGAGGGTGGTCTCACAGTATCTGTTTCTGTACTGATGAATTCTGAAGCATGTTATAACAGAGGCTGAGAGGCTGTCATTGAGGTATCCATATGCATCCCCCTCTTTTTCTATCACTCCTTCTTTCAGTTGGACAGTCTTATGTGTAGCATCCCAGTACACTGTGGCTGCTTTCAACTCTGTAAAGCAGGCAATATACACATGTCAACTTTCAACAGAAACATTAGAGTATTTCTTTCTATTGACATTATCAAGTAAAAATGTATTGGTCGTGTACACAGATTTACAGATGTTATCGCAGGTGCAGCGAAATACTTATGTTTCTAGCTCCATTTGTGCAGGATAGCCAAAAAGTTAGTTTTTTTTCATGAAAAAATAAAATGAAATTAATCATTACAGAAACACAAGCTTTGGAAACTCCTGGGTTTATCATTGATTTAAATGGATTCATTTCTGCACTTAATGGAACAAATTGTCTCGACCACAGTACAACCCTTTACGTTTCACTGTAAGTTTCACTATCTGAGATGTCGGCCTATTTCGTCTAGCCTACACGTATACACGCATTCGCAGTGTGTAATCAAATACAGCTCACAAAATAACTTCGGCTACAATGTTTCACTTTTACTGTCAGCACAAAGTCGCAGCAACATAGAAAGAAAACAAAAGACACAGCCTCTTCATTTCTGTTCGAAGAAAATACAGATTTTAAATGCGTGATTTACAGATGAATGTTACCTGAATAAATCACACTATTCACAAAATAAAAACAGTGGGGAACTGAAAGTCTGGTTCTAGTTTATAGTTTCCTTAATGTTGGAGCCGGTGGGGAATTTATCACAAACGTGTTTTGAACAATATTAGCATAAGCAACGATAGTGGAATCAGTTATTTGCCTTCAAAATAAAAGTTCCTAATTGAAACTGACGCAAACTGATAAAAATAGTGGAATTATACCACAATTGGATTAGATAGTGCTAAACAAGTTTGGAATGTTGTTATATAAATTCAACAAAAAAACAATTATTCGTTAATTTGACTAAAAAGTTAGTTGAAATTGCACTGCAGATGTCTTTCAATTCAGAATTGCATTGGGGACATACTTATATGCACTGTACAGCAGTGGTGTAAAGTACTTAAGTAAAAATACTTTAAAGTACGTCTTAAATCGTTTTGTGGGTATCTGTACTTTACTTCACTATTAATATTTTTTTAACGTTTACTTTTACTTCACTACATTCCTAAAGAAAATAATGTATTTACTAATCTATGGATTGTGCACCCATGGATTGTGCACCCATGAAATGGGGTATCAGCCTACTCAGTGTCACGCACAGAACACAACTATAGTTAAATAAAGGTTAAATAAAAACAACAAATTAAAAATGTTAAAATGAGTTTACACAAATATTAGCATCTTAACTCTTATTGCAGGACTTTGACTGTGGGAATTCACCACGCTATTCAGCCTACTGTGTAGATTTTTGGTGTGTAAACTCTTCACAGTTGTGTTCTGTGAGTGTCACTGAGTAGGCTGATACCCCATGTCTGGGTGCACAATCCATAGGTTAGGCTGTACAGTGCATAAACTGTAATTATGCGCCCAATGCAATTCTAAATTAAAATATATCCACATTAAAAATATATATATTCTTCAAATAAACAAATCCTTTTTTTGTTGAATTTATATAACAACATGTGTAGCAACCTTGTGTAGCATTATCTAGTCCAATTATGGCATATTTTCACAATTTGTATCAGTTTACATCCGTTACAATGACGGATTTTTATTTCAAATACGAACCTGCCGATTCCACTATTGTTGCTCTCGGGAATGTTGTTCATGACACACAATTTATCTCGATTGGTTACACTCCATCTTGGATTTCTCACCAGAAGCAAGATCCCATTGTATCAGCCTACAATGTGAAACAAGTATACTCCACTAAAGTCATTACATTATATGTACATACGTTACCAAATACATCATCCAGAATACGATTAACGATCGAACCCTAATTCCAATGAAGGAAAAGGAAATTTGACGCAAAAGAACAGTACACCCCAGATGGGACTCGAACCCACAATCCCTGGCTTAGGAGGCCAGTGCCTTATCCATTAGGCCACTGGGGCGAGTGCGAGCAAATACGCGGGGGCGTGTCATTTTAGATTTAGAGTAATTCGTTAACGTTCATTTTCCTAACAAGCATAGCATCATATAAAATCAAAATGTATTGGTCACATACACGTGTTTAACAGATGTTATTGTGGGTGTAGCGAAGTGCTTGTGCTTCTAGCTCCAACAGTGCAGTAATATCTAACAAGTTACACAACATATACCCAATACACACAAATCTAAGTAGGAATTAAGACTATATACATATATGGTCGAGCAATGTCAGAGCAGAATGGACTAAAATACATTAGAATAGTATAGAACACAGTATATACATATCAGATGAGTAATGCCAGATATGTAAACATTATTAAGTGACTAAGATAACATAGAACACAGTACATATGAGATAAGTAATGCAAGACATGTAAACATTATTAAAGTGACTAGTGTTTTCTAGTCTATGCCTATAGGCAGCAGCCTCTAATGTGCTAGTGATGGCTGTTTAACAGTCTGATGGCTGTTGGGGACTGGGGACAGCAAGGAGTCATCAGGCCATGTAGTCCTGAGGCATGGTCCTAGGGCTCAGGTCCTCCGAGAGAAAGAAAGAAATAAAGGAGAGAGAGAATTAGAGAGAGCTCATACTTAAATTCACACAGGACACCGGATAAGCCAGGAGAAGAACACCCTAGCCCTCCGACACAAACTACTGCAGCATAAATACTGGAGGCTGAGACAGGAGGGGTCTGGGGGCAGGGCCAAACAGGCGGGATATAACCCCACCCACTTTGCCAAAGCACAGCCCCACCCTCTGGAGAGCCTTGCGGTTGCAGGCGGTGCAGTTTCCATACCAGGCGGTGATACAGCCCGACAGGATGCTTTCAATTGTGCATCTGTAAACTTTTGTGAGGGTTTTAGGTGACAAGTCAAATTTCTTTAGCCTCCTGAGGTTGAAGAGGCTCTGTTGTGCCGCCTTCACCACTGCAGTCCTGTCGATGTAGATAGGGGGTGCACCCTCTGCTGTTTCCTGAAGTCCACGATCATCTCCTTTGTTTTGTTGACATTGAGTGAGAGGTTGTTTTCCAGGCATCACACTCCCAGAGCCCTCACCTCCTCCCTGTAGGCTGTCTCGTCATCATTGGTAATAAATCCTACTAATGTTGTGTCGTCTGCAGACTTGATGATTGAGTTTGAGGGGTGCTTGGCAACACAGTCATGGGTGAACAGGGAGTACAGGAGGGGGCTGAGCACGCACCATTTTTGGGCCCCTGTGTTGAGGATCAGCAGAGTGGAGGTGATGTTTCCTACCTTCACCACCTGGGGCGGCCCCTCAGGAAGTCCAGACCCAGGGCCTCGAGCTTAATGATGAGCTTGGAGGGTACTATGGTGTTGAATGTTGAGCTATAATCAATAAACAACATTCTTACATAGGTATTCCTCTTGTCCAGATGGGATAGAGCAGTGTGCAGAGTGATGGCGATTGCATCGACTGTGGATATATTGGGGCGGTAAGCAAATTGAAGTGGGTCTATGGTGGCAGGTAAGGTAGAGGTGATATATGACTAGTGACTATGACTAGTCTCTCAAAGCACTTCATGATGACAGAGTTGAGTGCTTCGGGGCGATAGTCATTAAGTTCAGTTACCTTTGCTTTCTTGGGTACAGGAACAATGGTGGCCATTTTGAAGCCTGTGGGGACAGCAGACTGGGATAGGAAGATTGAATATGCCCGTGAGCACACCAGCCAATTGGTCTGCGCATGCTCTGAGGGCACGGTTAGGGATGACGTCTGAGCCGGCAGCCTTGCGAGGGTTAACACTTTTACAGTGCCTTGCAAAAGTATTCATCCCCCTTGAAGTTTTCCCTATTTTGTTGCATTACTATCTGTAATTTAAATGGATTTTTATTTGGATTTCATGTAATGGACATACACAAAACAGTCCAAATTGGTGAAGTGAAATGAAAAAAAAAAAAAAAGTGGAGCGTGCAGATGTTTTCACCCCCTTTGCTATGAAGCCCCTAAATAAGATCTGGTGCAACCAATTATCTTCAGAAGTTACATAATTAGTTAAATAAAGTCCACCTGTTCGCAATCTAAGTGCCACATGATCTGTCACATAATCTCAGTATCTATACACCTGTTCTGAAAGACCCCAGAGTCTGCAACACCACTAAGCAAGGGGCACAATGAAGACCAAAGAGCTCTCCAAACAGGTCAGGGAAAAAGTTGTGGAGAAGTACAGATCAGGGTTGGATTATAAAAAAATATCTGACATTTTGAACATTCCACGGAGAATCATTAAATCCATTATTAAAAAATGGAAAGAATATGGCATCACAACAAACCTGCCAAGAGAGGGCCGCCCACCAAAACTCATGGACCAGGCAAGGAGGGCATTAATCAGAGAGGCAACAATGAGACCAAAGATAACCCTGAAGGAGCTGCAAAGCTCCACAGCGAAGATTGGAGTATCTGTCCATAGGACGACTTTAAGCAGCACACTCCACAGAGCTGGGCTTTATGGAAGAGTGACCAGAAAAAAGCCATTGTTTAAAGTAAAAAATAAACAACCACGTTTGGTGTTCGCCAAAAGGCATGTGGGAGACTCTCCAAACATATGGAAGAAGGTACTCTGGTCAGATGAGACTAAAATTGAGCTTTTTGGCCATCAAGCAAAACACTATGTCTGACGCAAACCCAACACCTCTCATCACCCTGAGAATACCATCCCCACAGTGAAGCATGGTGGTGGCAGCATCATGCTGTGGAGATGTTTTTCATCAGCAGGGACTGGCAAACTGGTCAGAATTGAAAGAATAATGGATGGCGATAAATACAGGGAAATTCTTGAGGGAAACATGTTTTAGTCTTTCAGAGATTTGAGACTGGGACAGAGGTTCACCTTCCAGCAGGACAATGACCCTAAGCATACTGTTAAAGCAACATTCGAGTGGTTTAAGGGGAAACATTTAAATGTCTTGGAATGGCCTAGTCAAAGCCCAGACCTCAACCCAATTGAGAATCTGTGGTATGATTTAGATTGCTGTACACCAGCGGAACCCATCCACCTTGAAGGAACTGGAACAGTTTTGCCTTGAAGAATAGGCAAAAACCCTAGTGGCTAGATGTGCCAAGCTTATAGAGACATACCTCAAGAGACTTACAGCTGTAATTGCTGCAAAAGGTGGCTCTACAAAGTATTGACTTTGGGGAGGGTGAAAAGTTCAGTTTAAAAAAAATAACGTATTTATTTTGTTTCACAATAAAAAATATTTAGCATCTTCAAAGTGGTAGGCATGTTGTGTAAATCAAATGATAAACTCCCAAAAAATCTATTTTAATTCCAGGTTGTAAGGTAACAAAATAGGATAAATGCCAAGGGGGTGAATACTTTCGCAAGCCACTGTAAATGTTTTACTCACGTCGGCCACGGAGAAGGAGAGCACACAGTCCTTCGTAGCGGGCTGCGTCGGGGGCTCTGTGTTATCCTCAAAGCGTGCGAAGAAGGTCACATGTAAACATGTGATCCAAACAATCCAGTTATATTTTTTATCTTTACACACAGAATGTTTACCAAATCTTTTTTTGCAGAAACTTTAATTCAATCAGAATAATGAATGTATCCTTCTGCCACACAACATGTACATAAACAAAGACAGAAGAGCTCAACACAAGATTAAAACACCCATAAGAAATAAAAAATATTCAATATCTTCATAAAATAAGACATTCTGGAAGCTCCAGCAATGTAAATTCTGATATATTCTTAATATTGTAAATCCTTTATGAGCCCATGGTTTTCACAATGAATACATACTGTATTTGAATAATATATGAAGCACAGAGCAAAATATAAACAATTTCCACAAAAATATCAAATTGGTATAATGTTCAAGGTTCACTTTGTTTGTGGAACTGAGCGAGAGTAGCAATGTAACCAGATTAAAGCTTCAGCACAAAATCAATACAGTTCAGTAGTTGACAAATCAAAACATAAAGACAACAAAGGTCCCTTTGATTAAATACATTCCAATTTGAAAGAACACAGCCCTCTACTGCACTTGTTTTATGATTATTAAACTGTAGTGGGGATGAGAATCTAGCATTGGGTGCAGCAGCGAGGCAGAGAAATCCTTAACAATGACAGAAAATGTCAAGTAACAAAAAACACACTGGAATTATAACATTTAATTTGACCGAGGTTCCTTCATCTAGTTTAAAATGCGGTTTGGGCTGAACCTTGCCCTTGCACACTCATCCTTTACAAGTGATTTGTACCTCATTATGTTCATTAAAATTTCATGTGGTTTAGTGCAGATACAATGCAAAATATTGAGTGGGACTGTTAAACTTGTAACATCAGGGCTTGTGTCAATGGAAAATGAGTCCTATTTTGGTCTGTGGCCAGCCCTGGTTAATGATCACTCTTAGTCATGTGCTCGCCCCAAATGACTACATAATTTTATTGGGAACAGCATTTAACCACTGTCATCTCATCAAGACAGGACTGGCCACTTGTTGAGAATAGACTCGTCTATTCACATATGATTCAAATGAGACTGAAGGCACCCCAAACATATAAACACTCCTAAACTGAAGCATCAGCACCTCTTAAAACCTGTAGATAAAAATACTCTTTGCCCAATCATTCTGTAACATACTATGCTGCACTCATTTAGCAACGATATAACATTTTTTTAAGGAAATATCATGCTTGACACAAAACGCTGCAGCTGGAACACGATGATATGCGTGTTTGGTAGGAACTAGAAATAAACTTGCAGAATAAATTGACCCAGAAAAAACCTGTTGAATCAATTCAAGCCCCAAAAAGTTAGTTACAGTGATGGCTGTCAGTTGTGGAAATGGTATTGGTTACAGTAGGTTGCAATAGTTAGTTCCAGTACAGTTGAATAGCAGCAATTTACAGTAGTGTTTTCCAGTGTGATGACTTTGCTGACCATTTCCACATATAACTAATCATTGCTAAATAAATGCAGAGTGGCAGTTGATAGACGTAGGTGGAATTTTGCTCCAGAAAACAATCATATTAACTCTCAATAATCATCAATCAGTTTTTCAGCACCGTTCTCAGCCTGCTTGCCAGCACCCCCATCCTGTTCTTCACTTCCTCCCCCCCCCTCCTCTTCCTCTTCTTCTGTGAAGGAGCGTGACTGGCTGCCGTAGTTGATCATTGTGCGGGAGAGGTCCACCTCGATGGGGAAAACGTCAGCATCCTTCAGCACGGCGTAGCACTCGTCGTAGTAGCGCGACATGCCTGACACAAAACGCTGCAGCTGGAACACGATGTCCTGGACTGAAGCAGGAAGGGAGAAAGATGTTAACACGCACCCTACCTTTATACCATACTTTAGACAGATCTGGTTTTTCCTAGCAGTGCAGAGGTCAAAGAAAGAGTTGTTTACAATTAGTAGGCCATCTGTGCCGAGAAACGCTCAGCCTGATACATTAGTATATCGTGAAGCAGGGAGAGAGGGACTGATCATACATTGGATAAAATTTACCCACAATGTTCACAGATGTCAGTTTAACATCTAGTTTTGATTTACATTTGATTGAGGTTGCAACTAACTTGAATCCAACAATCTAAAATAATTATTATAAAGTTGGGTGAATTTTTATTTTATTTGAATTCCCTTGCGTTGATGATTTTGCAAATCCAATCAGTTTTCCACGTGGAAACAACGTTGCTATACCCAGTTTTTGCCCTGTGGAAAGGCTTTTATATCCATTAGTAATGGGCAAACAGAGAGATACTGTTTGGAGAGATACTCTGTCCACTTATTACAGGTAGCTGGACAGAGCGTTAATGGAGAGCATGATTCTCCTAGGTAGACAAACAGAGAGAACAAACCATGTTTCTGGTCCAGTAGCTCAATCTTCTCCAGCACATCCTTTCTCATCTTGGCGAACCGAGCACGGGCCTCCTGTCGACACCGCAGCACAAGCCGGTACTCGTAGTTCCCGGTGCCGACGCGATACATGGGCTCTCCCATCGCCTAAGGAAACACACAGGTATATAAGAAAAACTAAATCACAAACACGCTACAGAGATCCACTTTGTTACTCATTGATATATCAGTATTTCTGTGTGGACTACAGGCATAGGAAGTAAGGTAAGGTACCCACAATGCAGCTGTACTCTTCATCGTCCATCTCCTTCACTTTCAGACAGTAAGACTGGAACACAAAATGGATTAACCTTTAAGCCAATGACTAACACATTAGAAATAAACGCGTCAGTACAGTTTAGGCCCAGTTTTTAGTTGATCAATGTTGACATTTTGAATAAGGGGTCTGCTCTCACCAAGTACTCAAATTTGACATCCAGGTATTTGCGGATGGTGAGCTTGGTGTCTGGTATAGCCTTATGAAGGTAGGTGTTCAGGTCATGGAGCATCTACAAAACAGGAGACAGAGAGAGGAACATGATTCATTGATTCACTAATATATATATATATATACACATACAGTGCCTTGCGAAAGTATTCAGCCCCCTTTTGCCACATTTCAGGCTTCAAACATAAAGATATAAAACTGTATTTTTTTGTGAAGAATCAACAACAAGTGGGACACAATCATGAAGTGGAACGACATTTATTGGATATTTCAAACTTTTTTAACAAATCAAAAACTGAAAAATTGGGCGTGCAAAATTATTCAGCCCCTTTACTTTTAGTGCAGCAAACTCTCTCCAGAAGTTCAGTGAGGATCTCTGAATGATCCAATGTTGACCTAAATGACTAATGATGATAAATACAATCCACCTGTGTGTAATCAAGTCTCCGTATAAATGCACCTGCACTGTGATAGTCTCAGAGGACCGTTAAAAGCGCAGAGAGCATCATGAAGAACAAGGAACACACTAGGCAGGTCCGAGATACTGTTGTGAAGAAGTTTAAAGCCGTATTTGGATACAAAAAGATTTCCCAAGCTTTAAACATCCCAAGGAGCACTGTGCAAGCGATAATATTGAAATGGAAGGAGTATCAGACCACTGCAAATCTACCAAGACCTGGCCGTCCCTCTAAACTTTCAGCTCATACAAGGAGAAGACTGATCAGAGTTGCAGCCAAGAGGCCCATGATACCTCTGGATGAACTGCAGAGATCTACAGCTGAGGTGGGAGACTCTGTCCATAGGACAACAATCAGTCGTATATTACACAATTCTGGCCTTTATGGAAGAGTGGCAAGAAGAAAGCCATTTCTTAAAGATATCCATAAAAAGTGTTGTTTAAAGTTTGCCACAAGCCACCTGGAAGACACACCAAACATGTGGAAGAAGGTGCTCTGGTCAGATGAAACCAAAATTGAACTTTTTGGCAACAATGCAAAACGTTATGTTTGGCGTAAAAGCAACACAGCTGAACACACCATCCCCACTGTCAAACATGGTGGTGGCAGCATCATGGTTTGGGCCTGATTTTCTTCAGCAGGGACAGGGAAGATGGTTAAAATTGATGGGAAGATGGATGGAGCCAAATACAGGACCATTCTGGAAGAAAACCTGATGGAGTCTGCAAAAGACCTGAGACTGGGACGGAGATTTGTCTTCCAACAAGACAATGATCCAAAACATAAAGCAAAATCTACAATGGAATGGTTCAAAGATAAACATATCCAGGTGTTAGAATGGCCAAGTCAAAGTCCAGACCTGAATCCAATCGAGAATCTGTGGAAAGAACTGAAAACTGCTGTTCACAAATGCTCTCCATCCAAACTCACTGAGCTCGAGCTGTTTTGCAAGGAGGAATGGGAAAAAATTTCAGTCTCTCGATGTGCAAAACTGATAGAGACATACCCCAAGCGACTTACAGCTGTAATCGCAGCAAAAGGTGGCGCTACAAAGTATTAACTTAAGGGGCTGAATAATTTTGCACGCCCAATTCTTCAGTTTTTGATTTGTTAAAAAAGTTTGAAATATCCAATAAATGTCGTTCCACTTCATGATTGTGTCCCACTTGTTGTTGATTCTTCACAAAAAAATACAGTTTTATATCTTTATGTTTGAAGCCTGAAATGTGGCAAAAGATCGCAAAGTTCAAGGGGGCCGAATACTTTCGCAAGGCACTGTATATGGATGTGTGGGGATGGAAGTGATCTAATCTAGGTATATGCAGGAGTGAATGCAAGCTTGTTGGGTGTTGGCATATGAATCCTGTTAATGGTTTGTGTATTGATTTGACTGTTTGTTAATTTATTCTACTACTCACAGGTTTGATGGTCTTTAGCAGCTGGATACCGTACTTCTCCATGTTGCGATGGGCCTCAGCAAACTTCACAAAGGCCTCACTGGCTGCAGCCTGAGGCTCCCGTACCCCGATCACAGAGAACACATCCCCAAACGCTGAGGGTCGTCCAGGCAGAGGGAGAGAGTGGAACAATCAAACATCAGCCAGTCTCATGGCATGCAACACATTACTGTAAATACAAACCTGTTCGCTTTCAGTGTGAGGGAGCTTGAGTATGATCATAGTACATGGTTATATTGTGTCTAGATCTGTAGTTTAACATAATGTTTGTGTAGTTTCAAGGCATGGCAACTCACCTCTGTGTGTCTGAGAGAGTTCAAAGAAGGCTCTGAGCAGTCTTTTCGTGTGCTCCATCAGGCCTGTAAAGAGACAAACAAGGACTGTGGTGCATGAAGAGGGGAGAACGTATGGAGAATGTCACACATAATAACATTAATCATTTAAAAAATACCTTTGTACAGCTCTGCTGTTTTCTCCAACTCCTCCAGTCTCTTCACCAGACCATCTGAAAACGAAAAGGGCCTAGTATGAGGACACTTACAGTAGTAGCATAGTGCCCCTCTCCGGTCCAGATGATATCAGTCATCATGAGATTGCACAGAGCTTATGCAGTGGCCGTGTCCGAATACCCATACTAGCATACTAGATAGTATCTGAAAAAAGTTGACATATTTTAAATAGTACTCCGAATGAGTCATCTAATACGTGATTGCGTTGACTCCTGCCATTCGTTCATTTTGGTACTGCGCATCAATTTATCTGATTATCAGCTTTTGTTAAACACGCGAGTCAGAAAAGGCAAGTGAATTCTACGAGATCAAATGCCGAAATTAGTATATAGTTTAAGTATGTAGTACGCTAGTACAGTTATTCGGACAGGGCCAGTATCTTAAGGGTGATGTTATTCGAAAACATAATGTTAACTTTCACTGCTATGCGGATGACACACAGCTGTACATTTCAATGAAACATGGTGAAGCCCCAAAATTGCCCTTGCTAGAAGCATGCGTTTCAGACATAAGGAAGTGGATGGCTGCAAACTTTCTACTTTTAAACTCGGACAAAACAGAGATGCTTGTTCTAGGTCCCAAGAAACAAAGAGATCTTCTGTTGAATCTGACAATTAATCTTAATGGTTGTATAGTCGTCTCAAATAAAACTGAAGGACCTCAGCGTTACTCTGGACCCTGATCTCTCTTTTGAAGAACATATCAAGACCATTTCAAGGACAGCTTTTTTCCATCTACGTAACATTGCAAAAATCAGAAACTTTCTGTCCAAAAATGATGCAGAAAAATTAATCCATGCTTTTGTCACTTCTAGGTTAGACTACTGCAATGCTCTACTTTCCGGCTACCCGGATAAAGCACTAAATAAACTTCAGGCACAACCCAAGGGGGGGGGGGGGGGGGAGATAGCAAATGCTCAGGTTGCCCAGCCCGGGAGTGATACAATCTTCGGCAAAATCATTCGCAAGGAGATTCCTGCAAAAATATTATTTGAAGATGACGGCACAACGGCACACGGCACAACCCAAGGGGGGGGGGGGGGGGAACCAGGCTATGTGGGGTGGCCAGCCAGAAGAGGACTGGCCACCCCACATAGCCTGGTTCCTCTCTAGGTTTCTTCCTAGGTTTTGGCCTTTCTAGGGAGTTTTTCCTAGCCACTGTGCTTCTATACCTGCATTGCTTGCTGTTTGGGGTTTTAGGCTGGGTTTCTGTACAGCACTTTGAGATATCAGCTGATGTACGAAGGGCTATATAAATACATTTGATTTGATATCAACTAAATTGGCTTCAATTGACTGTAATTGGCTTCAAGTGTATGCAATGAGGAAAGTAAAGTCAGAAATAATAGAAATGTATAACATGGCCAGACGGATGGACAGTGTGTTTTGTCCCAGTCTCACCATTGCAGAGTATGGCTCTGCTGAGCCCCAGAGCGTCGGCTGTACCAGAGCTCATGTTCTCCACCAGGCGGTGCTTCACCTTCTTCAGCACTAAAACACACCAGATGTAGAAACATACTATGATGGTAGCATCTGTCGGTCTGGTGGGTAAGAATGGTACTCTACCCATATATAGGAAACTGCCAAAATAAAGGAAACACTTGAGTAGATGTGGGATACAATGTACTGTATATTGAAAGCAGGTGCTTCCACACAGTTGTGGAATTAATATCCCGTCATATGCAGGGTCATGTATAAAAATGCTGGGCAGGCCCAGTTCCCCAATATTTTGGCTACCATCGCTAGAAAAGATCTTAGTGACTTTGCAAGAGGGATGATTGTTGGGGCAAGTTTGACAAGAGCTTCAGTGAAAAAGACTGCTCAATTTGTTGATGTTTCATGATATACCACGGCCCTGCCAGTCACCCGATCTCAACCCCAGAACAGATTCTGGAGCGGCGCCTGAGACAGCCTTTTCCACCACCATCAACAAAACAACAAATTATGGAATTTCTTGTGGAAGAATGGTGTCACATCCCTCCAGTAGAGTTCCAGACACTTGTAGAATCTATGCCAAGGAGAATTCAATCTGCTCTAGCGGCTTGTGATGGCCCAACGTCCTATTAAGACACTATGTTGGTGTTTCCTTTATTTTGTAAATTACCTGTATATTTTAGAGATGTATTCTGCAACTGTTACCTATGTCCAGCGACTTCCCCTGTTTGGGGTCAGCCTGCAGCTTGTTGTAGTGGATTGTTGCTTCTCCCTGCAAAGACAAGAGGAATGAATGGAAGAGATAAGACAGTCACTCAAACACCATCTCAGTATAATAAAAACCATTATGCAAATCCACAGACACTTCCCCCAGGGATCATATTACTCAAACTAAAATATATAGCCTATGGAGTTCCCCAGGCAATACAGTATTGCTAGATCTACCCAACATTGGCTTTCTCCCCTAGTTAGTCTGGGGATTCGCGTTACATGCAGGTTATAGTCAACAAGGTATTGCCAAACAATCCATGTGTACAAAGTGTGTCTGCAACTAATTTCAACTGAAAATCATGAAGGACAAGACTGCACAATATAGCAGTCTTTAAGCTAAACAAAGGTGCTTCTGCAAGTGTAGAAACATATGAATGACAGATTCTCTGATAAAACTGCACAACGTTTGCAAGTAATATCAATAAATACCACTGTGACAATTTCAACTCAGTGGGCATAGCATGCAAAAAAAATGAAAGAGTCAGCAAAGCCTAAGGGCTACAATGGCACATACTAATCCTTTATACAGACAGTGGAGCGTCTCTCCCCATCTCTCTAATCCTGAGCACAGACCATGGTGGGGTAGTCATTGAACTCGCATAGCTTCCTGTGTCGTCACAATGGATTTAAAAACAACATTGCCACTCCACACTGGTGACGTGAGGGTCCAAACTCCTGGCTATTGTCCTGTTCTCACTTGCTCCGCTGAGCGATCGGAGGTGTCCCTATTATTTAACATCGAATAGTGACCACAGTCCTTTTCAGACTGACTGGTAATTTACTGCTAAAAAACACAGAATCCAGAATTAAATACTGTGGCTTTGGACTTTCTATTTTTATCTACTGGTAAGTGTTAGTCTTGTTAGTTTTGTCAGTGTTGGTACAAGGTTTGGGTTGTGTGGCTAACAAAAAACTAACTATAGGAAATACACTAACTGGTTTGTAGTCTTTTGCAGTATCAAACAAAAATTGATTGAAAAGCTGATTCCAAGCCCTCTTAATGTACCTGGACAGCCTGAATCATCTTTGCCACCTCCACCTTTGTCTTGCCCTTCACAGGTTTGCCGTTCACTCCTGTGATCTCATCGCCAGCCGCCAGTGTCCCCTCCAGAGCAGCAGGGGTGTTGTCAAAGACCTGAGAGATCCCAGTTACAGGTAAAGAATATATCCAAAAATGACAAAAACCAAGCCATAAGAGCACAGAGCCTTAAAACAAACTGCTTTAAGAAAGTTCAAGATAATGGTTTATGCAATGCATCTATAATCTAATGTTCCTGATTTAGTTAACACTCTGGAAACATAGCTACTGAACCAAACAACTGCTCTAATGGACTGAGGTACAGTATAGAGGTACATAATACCTGTACAATGTAGAGACAGGGACAGTACTGCGCCCCACCCCCGATGCTGATCCCTATCAGGTTCCGAGCATCCTTCTTCAGGGATATAGTCCCAGGGACTGTAGGGATCCCCCTGTTGAAGAATAATCGGAGATCTTGTTAATACATTGTCTGTCTAGTGTCTACAATATGATTTGGGAAAGCAAGCGCTGTCAAAGCCAATTAGATTAGATGTACAGTGCATTTGTAAAGTATTCAGACCCCTTCAATTTTTCCACATTTTGGTACGTTACAGCCTTATTCTAAAATGTATTAAATGTTTTATTTCCTTCATCAATCTACACACAATACCCCCATAATGGCAAAACAAAAACAGGTTATTAGACATTTTGGCAAATGTATAATACCCCAGACCCTTTACTCAGTACTTTGATGAAGCACCTTTGGCAGCGATTACAGCCTCAAGTCTTCTTGGGTATGATGCTACAAGTTTGGCACACCTGTATTTGGGGAGTTTCTCCCAATATTTTCAGGTCTCAAGAGATGTTTGATCAGGTTCAAGTCCGGGCTCTGGCTGGGCCACTCAAGGACATTCAGAGACTTGTCCCGAAGCCACTCCTGCATTGTCTTTGACTGTGTGGTTTGGGTCATTGTTGTCAAGGTGAACCTTCGCCCGAGTCTGAGGTCCTGAGCAGGTTTTCATCAATGATCCCTCTGTACTTTGCGCATCTTTCCCTTGATCCTGACTAGTCTCCGAGTCCCTGCTACTGAAAAACATCCCCAAACCATGATGCTGCCACCACCATGCTTCACCGTAGGGATGGTATTGGCCAGGTGATGAGCGGTGTCTGGTTCCCCCCAGATGTGATGCTAGGCATTCAGGCCAAAGAGTTCAATCTTGGTTTCATCAGACTAGAGAATCTTGTTTCTCATGATCAGATTCCTTTAGGTGCCTTTTGGCAAACTCCAAGTGGACTGTTTTGTGCCTTTTACTGGAGGAATGGCTTCAGTCAAGCCACTCTAGCATAACTGCCTGATTGGTGGAGTGCTGCAGAGATGGTTGTCCTTCTGGAAGGTTTTCCCATCTCCACAGAGGAACTTTGGATCTCTGTCAGCGTGACCGTCGGGTTCTTGGTCAGTTTGGCCTGGCGGCCAGCTCTAGGAAGAGTCTTGGTGGTTCCAAACTTCTTCCATATAAGAATTATGGGGACAACTGTTGTTGTGGACCTTCAATACTGCAGACATTTTTTGGTACCCTTCCCCAGATCTCTGTCTTGACACAATCCTGTCTCAAAGGTCTACAGACAATTCCTTCAACCTCATGGCTTGGTTTTTGCTCAGCCATGCACTGTCAATTGTGGGACCTTATATAGACAAGTGTATGCCTTTCCAAATGATGTCCAATCAATTGAATTTAACACAGGTAGACTCCAAGTTGTAGAAACATCTCAAGGATGATCATGGGAAATAGGATGCAACTGAGCTCAATTTCGAGTCTCATGGCAAAGGGTCTGAATACTTATGTAAATAAGGTATTTCTGTTCACACACACACACACACACACACACAAACACACTGCTCAAAAAAATAAAAGGAACACTAAAATAACACATCCTAGATCTGAATGAAATAAATATTCTTATTAAATCCTTTTTTCTTTACATAGTTGAATGTGCTAACAACAAAATCACAAAAATGATCAATGGAAATCAAGTTTATCAACCCATGGAGGTCTGGATTTGGAGTCACACAAAATTAAAGTGGAAAACCAACTTTGATGTAATGTCCTTAAAACAAGTCAAAATGAGGCTCAGTAGTGTGTGTGGCCTCCACGTGCCTGTATGATCTCCCTACAACGCCTGGGCATGCTCCTGATGAGGTGGCGGAAGGTCTCCTGAGGGATCTCCTCCCAGACCTGGACTAAAGCATCCGCCAACTCCTGGACAGTCTGTGGTGCAACGCGGCGTTGGTGGATGGAGCGAGACATGATGTCCCAGATGTGCTCAATTGGATTTAGGTCTGGAGAACGGGCGGGCCAGTCCATAGCATCAATGCCTTCCTCTTGCAGGAACTGCTGCCACACTCCAGCCACATGAGGTCTAGCATCGTCTTGCATTAGGAGGAACCCAGGGCCAACCGCACCAGCATATGGTCTCACAAGGGGTCTGAGGATCTCATCTCAGTACCTAATGGCAGTCAGGCTACCTCTGGCGAGCACATGGAGGGCTGTGCGGCCCCCCAAAGAAATTCCACCCCACACCATGACTGACACCCCGCCAAACCGGTCATGCTGGAGGATGTTGCAGGCAGCAGAAAGTTCTCCACGGCGTCTCCAGACTGTCACGTGCTCAGTGTGAACCTGCTTTCATCTGTGAAGAGCACAGGGCGCCAGTGGCGAATTTGCCAATCTTGGTGTTCTCTGGCAAATGCCAAACGTCCTGCACGGTGTTGGGCTGTAAGCACAACCCCACCTGTGGATGTCGGGCCCTCATACCACCCTCATGGAGTCTGTTTCTGACCGTTTGAGCAGACACATGCACATTTGTGGCCTGTTCGAGGTCATTTTGTAGGGCTCTGGCAGTGCTCCTCCTGCTCCTCCTTGCACAAAGGCGGAGGTAGCGGTCCTGCTGCTGGGTTGTTGCCTTCCTACGGCCTCCTCCACGTCTCCTGATGTACTGGCCTGTCTCCTGGTAGCGCTCTGGACACTACGCTGACAGACACAGCAAACCTTCTTGCCACAGCTCGCATTGATGTGCCATCCTGGATGAGCTGCACTACCTGAGCCACTTGTGTGGGTTGTAGACTCCGTCTCATGCTACTACTAGAGTGAAAGCACCGCCAGCATTCAAAAGTGACCAAAACATCAGCCAGGAAGCATAGGAACTAAGAAGTGGCCTGGTTACCACCTGCAGAACCACTCCTTTATTGGGGGTGTCTTGCTAAATGCCTATAATTTCCACCTGTTGTCTATTCGATTTGCACAACAGCATGTGAAATGTATTGTCAATCAGTGTTGCTTCCTGAGTGGATAGTTTGATTTCACAGAAGTGTGATTGACTTACATTGTGTTGTTTAAGTGTTCCCTTTATCTTTTTGAGCAGTATATATATATATATACACACACACACACACATTTCTAAAAACCTGTTTTCACTTTTTGAAAAGGATGCAAATCATATTTACTTACAGTTTGTCCTCCTCCAACTCATAGTCCATGTCTGTGAACATTCCAGGACTGTTTATCCTGTATAATCTGGCTAAGAGGAAAACAAGAATGGCATTGATTAATCTTAGTCTATAAAGACATTAAAAAAATAAGTTAACTAGTTATGTCAAACAAAATTCCATCAAGGGTTAAGGTTGCCAATGCTGACACAGTAAGTGTAACAGAATATGTGGGCAACAAATATAACTAGAAATCTTTCCTTTTATTTGCTGGCAAGAAATTGGAATTAGTTTATCAGTTAATGATGAAGCCAACGGTAAATAGCTGAGCCTAGCTTGAACCAGTACCTGGGCTTTAGTAGACGACGAATATGACGAGATCGTCGTCTCCACAAGCACAGTTAGTCGGTCCTGGTTCAAGCCTAGCTAGGCTTTTATTTAACCAGGCAAGTCAGTTAAGAACAAGTTCTTATTTACACTGACGGCCTACCCCAGCCAAACCCTAACGACGCTGGGACCATTGCGCGCCACCCTATTGGACTCCCAATCACGGCCGGTTGTGATACAGCCTGGAATCGAACCAGGGTCTGTAGTGACGCTTCTAGCACAGCGATGCAGTGCCTTGGACCGCTGCACCGTAGCTAGCCACTTCCCTAAATTCTGGTTAGCCTACATGCTAGCTAGGCTACCCAATGTTGGCAGATGTCAGCAGTATGTATATTGCAAATGAGCATGATTAAAAAGAAAGGTGGCCACTGGCCAGCTATTTACCTCCGACAGTTGATACCTCCGACAGTTGATGACGCGCGTTGTTATCTTAACACAAACGTTTATCTCATGCCCCTGGGGAATGTTTCTTTAAATGTACATTTTATTTTAGATTATTTTCTATTTCTTCGGACCACTTCACGGGTTATTCATCTGTCAAAAAGAGGATTCTGTTTACTTGTTCTCGTCACTTCCGGGAATTTAGCGGAAACTGTCACTGATTCCCTTTTCCTCTTTCCCCAAAGATATTTTTATTTATTTAACAGTGACATGCAAAACAACGCTATCCTGAACCCTTGGGACGTCCCACCCTTACCTTAACCCCTACCCTAACCATAATCCTTACCTAACCTTAACCCTTACCTTAACCATTTAACGTTTCTACTTCAATGGGGTAGGGAGGTCCCAAGAATTCCAGAATTCCAGATAGGACCATACTGTTTTGGACTGGATTTCAATATTATATCATAAAATTCATGAACACGCTGTAATTTAAGATATGTATAAAATTGTATTTGTGGATTCATCTACTTATTCTACCTGATGCCTTTTCTAAAATGCGTTTTTGTGTTTTTTTGCACTTGGAAGACCATTCAAAGACTAAAAGGTTGATAGGGTAGGGACGTGGTCACACTTTCACAGCACATATATCTGAATATACTGTTGATTCATAAAATCTATTCACTGTTGTATTTGTTAAGGGCAGATCATGCACTTTAACTGTCCAGTGGTTCCAGATTTCTATTAAATATGACCTATAATTAATTACAATATTAGTTGTATAGTTATTTCCTTCATTTTTAAAATTATGTTTAAAAGCATATTTTCTGTGTTTGAAACAACAGAACGCTGTGGGCGTATACCAGTCATTAAAAATATTAATGACAAGTAAACGACTTAATAGCCAGCTCAGCCAATGAGCCAATGAGACGTCTGGGTCAAAAACGTGACATCACGTCATATGAGGAAATAGCAAGCATTTTTTTTAACGGTCTGTTTGAGATTCAACTTTAAGGTGGGGTTTGAAGTGTGTTTTCTTCTGAAATGTATGCTTTGGCCACAAAATAAGAGTAAAATATGAGTTGATAACATTATTTGGGTATGAGTTAACACAGCATGAGCTTTTAAAAGTGAGATTTTTCACTGGACAGTCATTTACTTTAATGTCATTACAGCACCACTAGAGGCTGTCAACCAATTAGCATTCAGGGCTCAAATCACCCAGATAATAATATACAGTGCAGCACTACACAGTTGATTACTGATCAGATTGACTTTGATCAAAGATCAAGCTTTTCCATGTGAGTAAAAGCATCAGTTTAGTAGGCAACTATCTTCACTGCCAGTCTGCCACCAAGCTTCTTCTAATAACCTAGTATTAGGGAATGAGTGAGAATCATTTTTATTTATTTATTGAATCATCATTAATCATGCCTCATTATCATGCTGATCAGTGAGTGACCTGTGCGAAGAGGGTTGCGCACATAAAAGGATAGTTCAAACTTCCAACTAACATTTTACTCTCTGTATCTCAGTAAATAAGGCTATCTTGTCTGATCCCAGTCCGTCCGTCTTGCAACTCAAACCACATTCAGGGCCCCTTTCGCCACCAGTGACAACATGGCAATGCCAATGGTAAGTCTCATTAACTTTCATGCATGGCTGATACTTTTATTCCACATAGTTACTTACTGAGGAGGCTGTGTTTATACAGGCAGTCCAAATCTTATCTTTTGTGGGAAAAGATCAGAATTGGGCTGCCTGTGTAAACGCAGCCATAGTGGCCTACATGCTTACTGCACTCAGATATGTGTTGCTGAGTGAATTCATTTAAAAGGTCAGGCCCTTGAGTCTTGATTATGTTTTGACAACATGGTAATTGTTGAAAAAGAAATATATGCATGCACCGTACATTGTGATTCCAATGATTATTAAAAGTCAGTCATTAAATATTTTATAACCCAACATGTCATATTAAAATACAAAATCACTTTTACCTTATGTTCAAAAGCACTCCATTTAATTATATTGTTCTTCATAGGAACTTGAGCTGAAGCATGTGGAGCTGAGAGCTGGAGACCAGTTCAAAGTACAGGGGAGGATTATGGATGAGGCTGAGAGGTACATTTAAACATTTTCATTTTATTTAACTAGGCAAGTCAGTTAAGAACAAATTCTTGTTTACAATGACGGCCTACCCCGGCCAAACCTGGACGATGCTGGGCCAATTGTGAGCCGCCCTATGGAACTCCCAATCACAGCCGGATGTGATGCAGCCTGGATTCGAACCAGGTACTGCAGTGACGCCTCTTGCACTGAGATGCAGTGTCTGCACCACTTGGGAGCTGCATTTAACTGTTTTTCTGTGTGTTTATCACACAGAGGGACCCATAAATTAATCTTTTGCATAAAAATAAAAATAAAACGACCAGTTTCACAAATTATTGCTCGAAAGAGGAGAGGACGGACCAGAGAAGGGTTTTGTTTTGGTATACTGTATGTGTGAAATCAATTCATGTTAGACAGACATGTATTAGGGTTTCTGGATTTCTCATATCCAGGTTCCAGATCGACCTGGGCTGTGATGAAGATGACCTGGCACTGCACTTTAACCCACGCTTCAATGATGACACTGATGGTACTGTGCTCGTGTGCAACTCAAAGATTGCCGGCTGCTGGGGTGATGAGAAGAGAGAGATCCACAATCCACTCCAAAGGGGTTCTACATTCAAGGTGTGAAAATGGAGGTTGAAAATATGGAGGGAGGGGGGTTTGGTCCTGACTACAAACATTTAGAATCTTGGGCATAATGTTTCAGGTGTTCAATATAACAGAAACAATTAGGGCCTATGTCCATGTAATCTCCCGCTAGTATCGTTTTAAGGAAACTAGCGCTAATGCTTAGTCCAGCTTGTTCGTTGCAATTGGCCATGTGGGTGTAAGGGTGAATGTGCTACAACACTAATGATGTAAACAAATGGGGTTTCTCCCTCTCAAGATTGTGCTGAAGCTGACAGGCGACATGTTTGAAGTGGAGATGCCTGATGGACAGGAGATCCAGTTCCCCAATCGTGAAGGCCTACATGTCATTACCTACATTCGTATCAAAGGAGACCTCAAACTTACTTCTTTCAAAATCTACTAGACCCCAATATATGAGGGGTGATTTAGTTAGATCAATGGGTTAGGACAGGAGCAATGACACTCATCAAATCATTGTTCTAATATATGTATTAGTGAACTGTTTGGCATATTAAATATGTATCTGGGTTGACCACAGTCTATCACTGTTTATCTTTTTTTCCCTATAGTATGGTATATTTGTTGCAATAATATTCACAATCTCACGTACACTAAACTCAAGGGTAATATGAAGATGAGGTTATGGAACTATTTGCCCTGGAATTTTAGGTCATAATACCTTTCCAGATCTTCTTGAAATCGACAAACAAACCACTTCCAGTATGGAAGTTCAGAGAGGTCTGGTGTGATGCTCCAATCAGCAAATCCTGGGCCATTTTTTTCAGTATTCTTTCAAAATATATTTATCTTCTGATTCATGGGATGGGTAAAACCGGCCATTACTTGTTACTGAAGTTGTACAAAAATCTATCCAAAATTCTACTGTGTCCTTGAAGTGGCATCCATTGATTAGTTTAGGGCGATGAAAAGGGACATTGTGATCCTTCGGTTTGGATGCCACTTGGTGTTTGTGGAGATGGCTTTACAGAAGGGACACCGTACCCAGCAGCAATCACAAAAATGTTTGATCAGAATCTCACCTGGCCTCTCCCTGAACTGCTTCATGCCCAGGAGTGACACATTGCTGAGGCTTCTGTTGATCTCCATGATTCTGTTGGCAAGACCTTCCCTTACCTCTTCTTCGAAGAAGTCAAAGTCGGTTATGTCACAGAAATCCCTGAAATGATTTTCTGCTAATTTCAGATCATCTTTTAGAGCCCTGGAAAGCTCTCTAAGCCACATTGTTGTCTCCATTCCTGTTTTTGACCGTCTTGTTGCTGTATGCAATGCATGGCTCACACGCTGCTCTTTAGCTGTTATGTTCCCTTCAATCAAGGCAAGGACTTTGGACCTTTCTGTGAGCATATATTTCTCTACATTCTCTCTCATAAATTTCTCAAAGTGTTTCCTTGGGTTGTGAATGTAGGTCATGAACTTGTCAAAGTTCTCCTCCGCCAGTGATGTCAGGATGTGTTTCTCTGTGTTAGGCCTGTTTCCACTGAATGGTGGGTGGCTTAATTGCGTTTCTCCAGCCAAGTCAATGGCCGTCTGGTCATAAACCGCCTGTACAATAGATTATTTCAGTGTGTTGCAAATTCCCTCACCAATCACAGCTGCAGATGAGGAACCTTTGCAGTGTCTCTTGGAAATCTTGTTGTATTGTGTTCTCTTCTGCTCCAGGTAAGTAAGGGCATCATTGTTGCTTCTGAATTTGTTATGTGAATCTGCTAACTTACTTCCTGCAAGCTCACACACATGAAGTGAAAGATCAATTGTAAATTCCTTTTTGAATGCATATTTTCTTATCTTAGATTCAAATTCCTTTATGCTTTCTTTGACATGAGTTGCTATTTCTTGCACGTAACTGTCATTGTCATTGAAACTTGTCTAAATTAAGGGTGAAAATAGCCAGTAGGCAATACGGTGCAGTATGAGTATCAGCAAAATAAATGATTATGAATTGAGTATGGTGGATCAAACCTACTTTTTGAAGTGATTTGTTTGACAATCAGATGAAAACATCACACAACACCCATTTAATGTGAAACTGAGCCTGCACAGACTGTGAAAAATAACAGTAAACGGGATAAGATGTTTACATGCCACAGTATTCCGTCTAAGATGATCATATCCCAGGCATTTTATCCAGGTTTCTCATAAACGGGATACAAGCTTTTTGGGTTATTGGAAACAGGATATGATGTTCATATGCCTCAACTCAAAAACAGAATAGTTAAGTATCCAGAATAATAACGGGATATTGGTGTGCACTAAAAACTGCTATGGTGAAAGCCCTTCTGAAGAAAGATCATCTAGATACTTCAGCTTTTAGCCATTTTTGGCCAATCTCCAACCTTCAATTCTTAAGCAGAATTCTGGAGAAATTGGTGTTCAAACAGCTAAATTATTTTTTACGTTCCAACTGTATTTAAACATTTAAAAAATCCAATGTGGTTATTGTGCCCAGCACAGAGACTTAGTTAAGGCAGTAAATTATTATAGAGACAACACAGATGCCAAACAGCTTTCTGTCCTTGTACACTATTTGATGCTGTTGACCATGATGTCCTTCTGGACAGACTGGAGAGGTGGGTTGGCCTCTCCGGTTCTAAATTGGTTTTTATACCTATTTAACCGGTCAAGAGTTTTTTGTGACCCTTGGTGAACATAACTCAGAGAAAATACATATCACATGTGGTGTTCCACAAGTTTCGAAGTTTGGGTCCGGTACTGTTCAGTTTATATATGTTACCCCTTGGCAGTGTTATCAGAAAGCACAGCATTGATTTTCACTACTACGCAGACGATACACAACCTTACATTTCTGTGTCAACAGAGGATTTTTTAGCTCCATGGATAAATTATTAGACTGTATTAGTGATTTAAATACTTGGTTGGCTCATAACTTCCTTCAGTTAAAGACCAAGGTACTTATTGTTGGAGCCAAAGCACAGAGAGAGGATCTAGCCGCACATTTGAATTCACCGGCAATAAAGATAAAACATCAGGTAAAAAACCTTGGTGTTATTTTCGATTCTGGACTACATTGAGTCACACATTAGGAATGTGACCAAAAGAGCTTTTTACCACCTGAGGAACATTGCCAAGGTACGGCCGTTTCTCTCTCAGGCTGACACAGAGAGACTCATCCATGCTTTTATTACAAGTAGGCTTGACTACTGTAATGCTCTCCTGTCTGGTCTACCCAAGAAAGCCATTGGTCAACTGCAAAACATACAGAATGCTGCAGCACGGGTACTGACCAAGACCAGACAGAGAGCACACATTACACCGGTTTAAAGGTCTCTCCACTGGCTGCCTGTGAGTTTTACAATTCATTTTAAGATTCTTCTCTTGGTTTTTAAATCAATCCACGATTGTTCACCCCAATACATGTCAGACATGTTTTTAAGTTATGTACCCAGTAGGTCCCTCAGGTCCTCTGGCACTGTCCTTTTAACTATCCCCAAATCTAGGACCAAGAGGCATGGAGCGCCTCCCATAGAACCTGAGGGGGGCCGAAACTGTGGACATATTTCAAATAGATCTTAAAACATATGTTTTTAGCTTTGCTTTTCCTTAGGGTGCTTTTTAGTTGTTCAGTTTGTGTCATTCTTTAGTTTTTTACCTTATGTTTGTTGTGTAGTAAATATTGCAGCTTTAATTTTCAGTTTTTTCCTGTCAAGCGCATTGCGTTTCATTCCATTTCTGAAATGTGCTGTATAAAGCTGGATTTGATTTGATTTGCATGTAAACGTGGTCAATGACAATCGCCAAATGTCATTACACTTTTTGGTGTTTTGTAACAAATGTCTCTTTCCATTCATCAACTGGTGTGAGTGCACAGTGCGCACAGTGCACAGCACACTGTGCTCTCTGAAAAAAGTTTTCTCCTCGCTTTGTGATCAGTCACCCCAATCTGTTTGGTTGCCGTTTCCTGATCTCTTCATCATACATGTATCCTGTGTAGCAGCATGGATCCTTTTCAGACACCATGAGGTCGGTCTGTTCAAGTAATGTTGAAATCTCGATTGGATCATTCATACTCTTTTTGCAGGTGAGATACCTATTTCCACACATCTCTATGAGGTTCAACAGATCATTGTTGTCCTTTAGATCACCCAACCCAAAGTCTTGCTCATTCTTGTGGGTAAAGACGATTATTGTAAAGGCAAGGGCTCCCTCTCCAAGCATTCTTTCCAGCCACCCCACTCCCATTTTGAATTCATAAATATGCTGACCCAATGGTAGAAGTAAGAGGACAGCATTGATACCCTGCTTATGCACAAGTGGACCTTTGTGATTCTCCTGGGTAAGTTCAGAACTCTGCAAGCCCAGCATGTTGATGACAGAAACACTACGACGGGACAAATCATACATCCTCGGTGCATCCTGGGTGCTATCTGTGAGAGTTCTGCTGCTGGTAGATCATCTTGACCAAGAAGGAGATTTCCAGATTCAATCTCCATAGAATCAGTGCCACCAATCGATGCAATTGTCAGAACAGGTGTCACTGAAAAAGGATTAAGAACAATTAAATATACATACTGTAAGTTAGTAGCTGTAAATCACTTACAATGCTATGACATGATGGTTGACCAAAACAATCTCACCTGTCTTACTTCTAATTGTAAGTTGCTCTGGATAAGAGCATCTACTAAATGACTACATTTCTTACTACTTTCTGGGAAATTAGAAGATGTCATGATTTCTTTCTTTTCTTTATCAGTCTTGATTGTCTCTGCTGTGTTCACTCTCAATGTCTGTGATGTCAAGGGCCTCAGGCTCCAACTGTAGAAATAGTTGCAGTGCTTTAAAACAAAAGCTCTAACTACTGAGAGATGTTGGTCCAAATTGCCAAGTCTTCTTGAAAGAGGTTTAACCTTACTTGTACAGGCAATATCACTTATCTTCAACATTCAATGACCCCCCCCAATGGTTTAACAATAGTATAAACACTGCTGTTGCAATATTTCTGACAGCTTTTTTGCTCACTGTGTCAACATTATCCACATTTCTTTAAATATGGGTGTCAGTAATGTGATCCAGGTGAACCATGGTATCTTGATCTTGATGAGCCGAAGGAATTGTGCAAGTGGGGATTAAACTTTCATCACAACGATCCACCAAATCATTACTTTCGTTTTCAACGTCTGTTAGGTATGGACGGAGACAGGAGAGTTGTTTTTTGTTACGACATTTCAATATTTCATATTCACATGGTTCTATTTTAACAAATCGAACAATGGTAACTTTTAGTGCAATCACGCAGTGCTGTCAAGTTGTGGGTGTGGCAGAAATATTTCAATAGCTGGTGACGCAAAAGGGCAGGGTTTGGATGAATAAATAAATTGTAGGTGTGACAAGGGCTTGACCACTCGCAGGCCAATCAACGTTCTTCATGGCTTTATACTGCATGCGTTGTCTCAAATTGTGTAGATTATTAACCGTCTTTGCATTATAATCAACTCCTATTCGTCTGGAAGGCACGCAATATTCTGGATTGATACAATTATTAAATAGCATACAGTAACGAATAATAGCAACAATAAAATGCATCCAGTTTAGCTAAAAATGTTATTTGCAATCCACATTGTTCTAGTTGGCTTCAACATGTAGGTAGGTATACATGTCTTTACACATCACAGTCGCACTTCTCCAGAAATATTTCATGTGCGAGGAAGGTTCTCAATAGGCAAGATAATTTTGCCGTTGATATGGCGTTATAGGACTGAAACATTTAAATACATTTGAAGGAGCATGGCTTTGGTAATCGGACCAGACGCGTTCTTTGAAAATGTGGATGGATATTTGAACACGCGAAATGAAGTATGCAGGTGGGTCATTCTACAAAAAGAGCCATAACCCTTTGATATTGTACACTAATGTTGCATTTTATAAGCCGTTTATATTAAATTTAAGTGCCCTTTCATATAGACCACATGGAGAATGCAATAAATCATATTTTTTTGAATATTAATAAAGATTTGCTAAAGTGCCAAAATTCTGCATTTTGACATGTCCCTCCATGCACGCTCTGTGACTTCTAGGAAGATTTGAATCCACTTAACCCCAACATGTCTCAAAGTGTTCACCATCATTGTAAAGCCCTAGTTATTTTGTAGCTTTGACAAAGTCATTTCGGGAATATAATTATTTATTTCATGTGATTAGTGATTCATTTAGGTCCCTGTTACATGAACTTAACTCTTATATTAAAATGATGAAATTATTCCTTTTTCAATATAATTCCTTTCAAAAGAGACATTGAAAATCATAGTCAAATCATAGTGTAAAAGCAGTTGAACGAACTGGTTCTACTCTTTTTGGTAATTTTCTGGTGTTTTGTGGTCAAACTGAGCAGGTCGAGCATAACACGTCAACCCTTTACCCATTGATAGACAGGTTAGAATTGTTAACTAAAAAAAGATATAAGCTAGCATTCAATTGCCACTCCCTGTTACACACAACAAGCTTTCATTCACCCTGTCACCTCTTGAGATGGAAAAACTAGTTTTTTTATTAAGTTCAACATGTGCTTCTTATGACAATGTTAAAATTAGGTGAAATCAAAAGTTCCACCAATTCAGTGGCTTTTGAGTGTAACGGCGCAGGTACAGTGTGTGAATTATACAAAAGCATGCGGGCAAAAACCTCTGGCACTGATGAGTAGACCATTTTAAAACCAATTTTAAAACATTTTATTGATAGGTTGCTTGACTAATGCATGGCCATTAAAATATGCACAGACGCAGATGAACCAGACTTTGTTGTAGTAGGATAGCCTATTGATGGCCTGATTTTGAATGCAATGAAGCGTAAAACAAAAAATTGTACAGGAAAATAACTTAAACGTTTCTAAATACTAGGGTCACCGGCATCATCGCATCTCTCGATCCATGGTGGGCACATGTCCATGGAGGGGGTTTTACGCACATCCAAAATAATAACAGGAACTGGATAAAATAATGTCCAATACATAGATAAAAAGGGAATGTCCGCTCACTGTTTTGCTGCTCACAAACATGGTTTTGATAAATCTTTGGTGATTAAGATGTACAAAAAAATATATATTTACATGGGCATTGCACCTTATGGCCACCGCTGACTAAATCCATGCTGTAATCATCTGCGTTTGGGGAAAGAGGTGATTTGAGTGGTTCTCAAATGTCCCCACCTGCCACCCCTCCCACCCCTGCGCAAACGAGCTGATGTTAGACAGGTAAATTGCCAACCCTGGTGCAAAAGGTGGAAAATGCCAGAGCGCCAGTTTTTACAAGCCAAAATTACTAACTAACTAACTGACTAACTAACTGTTTGACAATAACCGCCTTGGCACCAGCTGAGAATAGAGCCAACAGAATCAATGTCACCAATCAATGCAATTATCAGGTGTGTCACAAAAATATAGTGCATAATAATAAGAGCAATTTAGAGAAGTATCTCTAAATCAAAGATATACTGTGAGTATTAAATTATGGTTAACTAAAACGCTCCCACCTATCTTACTGCTTTGTGGGAAATTAGAAGAAATTGTTGTGAAGTCTGTCTTTTCTTCATCTTTGTCTGTGATGTCAATGCCCTCAGGTTCCAACTATAGAAATAGTTGTAGTGGATGAATCATTATCATGGGAGTATCAAAATACATATTTGGATTACATCATTTGAGTACAAACATTTCTACAAGTATTTTGTTATAGTTACTGTGTAAATTAAAAGGTAGTGATCAGATTACATTTACTTCAAACCCAAGGTTTCACCAAAAAAAATAACACGACTTTTGGGCTATTCATCACCCTAAAATTGCCACTTTCTATACTTTGTCGACATTATACAAGAATGTTACTAAACCTCCAGAGCATGCTATTGTAGCGGGCATTTTTTATTAGACCACTCGCAGAACAGCTCCCCTCCTTAGGACACCAGCAGTATGATCTCTATTATTGAATCTCTTGATTCTCTCCCTGTGAATACTTAGTTACTTTTGATGTTGAATCGTTATACACTAATATTCCACACGAGGGCGGTATTGAAACCATGTAACATATTCTTCTGCAACCTTACCCTAACGAACTACCTTCCAGTGCATGCATTATAACATTTACTGAAATAGTACTCACACATGTTTAGAAACTATTCAATGTTTATAAATTATTTCTTCATTCAGACCAAGAGTACTGCTATGGGATCATCCATTGGCTCCTAACTATGCTAATTTGTATATGAAACAGTACTCAATACTCAAAAAAATATGTATTGCCTAACATTATTATATGGAAACGGATCATTGATATTTTTGTTCTATGGAGGGGTGATGAAAAACAGCTCCAGGCATTCCATGCTTTTCTTAACTCTTGTTCTGAGCACCTGAGATTTAATATGCAGTCTGGCACACGCCAAATCCGTTTCCCTGATCTTCTGATTTTGTGTGAGGATAATGTTCTGTACTCTGATCTATACAGGAAACCTACTGACCGTAACAGTTTGTTGAGGGCTGATAGCTGTTCCCTTGAAAAACAGTTTTCCCTACAACCAATTCTGTCGAATCAAAAGAATTTGCAAAAAACAATCAGATTTCGACAGAAATATGGCTGAGATGCAAAGTAAATTCAAGGAGAGTGGGTACACAAATGGTCAGATAAAAAAGGAAAGAAGAAAATAAGCATTTTTACTACCTGCTATTTAGAGTGGGGCGGCGGGTAGCCTAGTGGTTAGCGCATTGGCCTTGTAACCGAAACGTGACATGATCTAGTCACGAACTGACAAGGTAAAAAAATCTGTTATTCTGCCCCTGAACAAGACCGCCAATGAAAATAAAAATTTGTTCATAACTGACTTGCCTAGGTAAATGAAGGTTAAAATCAAGAGCTGCCAGCTGTGCCATCAGAGTCCTGGGTTCGCGCCCAGGCTCTGTCGTAACCGGCCGCAACCGGGAGGTCCGTGGGGCGACGCACAATTGGCCTAGCGTCGCCCGGGTTAGGGAGGGCTTGGTCGGTAGGGGTGTCCTTGTCTCATCGCGCACCAGCGACTCCTGTGGCGGGCTGGGCGCAGTGTACGCTAGCCAAGGTGGCCGGGTGCACGGTGTTTCCTCCGGCGCATTGGTGCGGCTGGCTTCCGGGTTGGATGTGCGCTGTGTTAAAGAAGCAGCGGCTTGGTTGGTTGTGTATCGGAGGACGCATGACTTTCAACCTTCGTCTCTCCCGAGCCCGTACGGGAGTTGTAGCGATGAGACAAGATAGTAGCTACTACAACAATTGGATACTACGAAATTGGGGAGAAAAAGGGGGTAAAATTAAAAATAAAATAAAAAAAATCAAGAGCTCTGAACAAATTAAGGGACATCGTTTGCAAATATTGGTACATTCTGACATATTCTCACGGGACAGAAATCTCAGAGCACAATTGTTAAACTCTGATTTACCACCCCAAAATTTAAATTGACAAAATGTACCAACATTTACCACCGCACAACACCTCTACCGGATGGAAACTACAAGCTGCGCTCAATGCAATGGCACTTACAAACGCAGGGAAACAAAACTCATTCATTGTGCGATGCAGTATACATTTGACCTAATTTAAAAGTTGTATACAGTTGAAGTCGGAAGTTTACATACACTTAGGTTGGAGTCATTAAAACTGTTTTTTCAACCACTCCACAAATTTCTTGTTAACAAACTATAGTTTTGGCAAGTCGGTTAGGACATCTTCTTTGTGCATGACACAAGTAATTTTTCCAACATTTGTTTACAGACAGATTATTTCACTTGTAACTCACTGTATCACAATTCCAGTGGGTCAGAAGTTTACATGCACTAAGTTGACTGTGCCTTGAAACAGCTTGGAAAATTCCAGAAAATTATGTCTTGGCTTTAGAAGCTTCTGATTGACTGGCTAATTGACATCATTTGAGTCAATTGGAGGTGTACCTGTGGATGTATTTCAAGGCCTACCTTCAAACTCAGTGCCTCTTTGCTTGACATTCTGGGAAAATAAAAAGAAATCAGCCAAGACCTCAGAAAATAAATTGTAGACCTCCACAAGTCTGGAGCAATTTCCAAATGCCTGAAGGTACCACGTTCATTGTACAAACAATAGTACTCAAGTATAAACACCATGGGACCACGCAGCTGTCGTACCACTCAGGAAGGAGACGTGTTTTGTCTCCTAGAGATGAACGTACTTTGGTGCGAAAAGTGCAAATCAATCCCAGAACAACAGCAAATGACCTTGAGAAAATGCTGGAGGTAACAGGTACAAAATTATTTTTTTTCCACAGTAAAACAAGTCCTACATCGACATAACCTGAAAGGCCACTCAGCAAGGAAGAAGCCACTGGCTCCAAAACCGCCATAGAAAAGCCAGACTACGGTTTGAAACTGCACATGGGGACAAAGATCGTACATTTTGGAGAAATTTCCTCTGCTCTGATGAAACAAAAATAGAACTGTTTGGCCATAATGACCATCATTATGTTTGGAGGAAAAAGGGGGAGGCTTGCAAGCCGAAGAACACCATCCCAACCGTGAAGCACGGAGGTGGCAGCATCATGTTGTGAGGGTGCTTTGCTACAGGAGGGACTGGTCCACTTCACAAAATAGATGGCATCACGAGGACAGAAAATTATGTGGATATATTGAAGCAACATCTCAAGACGTCAGTCAGGAGGTCAAAGCTTGGTCGCAAATGGGTCTTCCAAATGGACAATGACCCCAAGCATACTTCCAAAGTTGTGGCAAAATGGCTCATGGACAACAAAGTCAAGCTATTGGATTGGCCATCACAAAGCCCTGTCCTCAATCCTATAGAAAATTTGTGGGCAGAACTAAAAAAGCGTGTATGAGCTAGGAGGCCTACAAACCTGACTCAGTTACACCAGCTCTGTCAGGAGGAGTGGGCAAAATTCCCCCAACTTATTGTAGGAAGCTTGTGGAAGGCTACCTGAAACGTTTGACCTAAGTTAAACAATTTCAAAGGCAATGCTACCAAATACTAATTGAGTGTATGTAAACTTCTGACCCACTGGGAATGTGATGAAAGAAATAAAAGCTGAAGTAAATCATTCTCTCTACTATTATTCTGACATTTCACGTTCTTAAAATAAAGGGGTGATCCTAACTGACCTAAGACAGGGAATTTTTACTAGGATTAAATGTCAGGAATTGTGAAAAACGGAGTTTAAATGTATTTGGTTAAGGTGTATGTAAACTTCCGACTTCAACTGTAGACCTTTGAGAATGCATACCCCCACCCTGTCACATGATGAAGACAGAGTTTGTTCTGAATGACTCACCTTTATAAAGCAGGTTTACAAGGATAATGAGTTTTGTTTGCTCCGAGAAATTGCATAGCATTGTGTGTGTGTGGCTGTGGTGGGCAGATGTAAAAGTGCATTTGTGTTCATACATGTGCTTGTCTGTGAATGCTTTTGTGAAATGTCATCTTACTTGCACCAAGATAACCTCAAGTGTGTGTGTGTGCAGGTAGTAGTTGACAGAGAGAGAGGAAGAGATGCAGTGCCTCTGCTCTGAACTAAAATCAGCTCTGCCCAGTCCTATACAACAGGTGCCATGGAGTCCTCATTCTTAGTCATTGGGATCTCAGAAAGTGGAATTTGAGTGTTTAGCTTCTACATCTGAATGAAGGGACAATATAGTATTGCCTTATTTGTATGTCTAATGTAGTTTTTAGTACAAATTATTTATTTATTTATTATATCCCTTGAATAAGGAGAGAGACATGTGATAGTGTCTAAATGTATGGTATGAAATGATAATGTTATTTCCAAATACAATATCTATCTGGTCTTACTTGTGGTCAATTTGCAGTGTACAAATGATTATCATTATATTCCGGCCCCCTATTCACTCTGAAATAAATCGTCCCACGGCTGAATCAAGTTACCTCTGGTCTATAGTGAATATCCATTCCTGCTTGAAAATCACTGCTTGTTTCTGTATATTTTCTTTATCCCCTCAATGTGTCAAAAAGGACAGAACCAATGCTTATTAAAAAAACGTATTTATTAAGAATATGACTGCTATGACAGCTACTGATAAATGGATCAAATTATACAGTCATATTTTTTATTCCGTATACATACTGTATTCATATGTGACATCACATACAAGTCTGTACTGGTAATTTTAAGTAGAGTGCCTGTAGTCTTATGAACATAGCTAATATTCAACTTAATTTGATTACCTTCATGTATGACAATGCATTCATTTCCTTGTTATTAAAAAAAAATGTATACTCACATGTATGAACATAACACTGAGAACAAACATACTTGGAAAAAGTACTTGACAATAACTATCACTGTAAGGCAGCTATAGGTTTAAACGATTATAGGGCTGTGTAACCCAAATTAGTTTGATACATTTTACAGGGCACACCCTTCATTTCCACCTTAGCATGCAGTACACTCTCAGATATTATTCCAGATATTAGTGAGAAAAGCTTTATTCCTTTCAAACTTTTCTCAGGAAATTATAAATGATGAAACTGGCTTTGTGTTAGGTCTAAATGAAAGTAAAAACTGTGACCACCGAACTCACTGAAGATATGTCAATTTAGGTCAGGTGGATAGAAACACAATCAAACAAAACAAAATGTATTGTCCCTTTAGTATCCACATACTGTGACAAATAGTTTTGCAGACAGTTATGTTTTATTTCCCTTTTCAATCCTTTTCACAGAAGGAGTGTGTCATTAGGCTGGAAATCCTACCTTTGTCTTCTAAAAATAAAACGTATTATGTTCCTTACTTTTGTGAATGACCACTATGAGTGCTTTTGACAGACACAGCCTCGGCTCATCACTGTGTCCTTCCTTCTGGTTGTTGTACGGGATCTTGTGTGACTGTTGTACTGCAGCTGCTATAGCACAGAGTTGCGCAATATCAAGAGATTGTTCCATCCCAGAATTGAATGACAGTTTAATGGAATCTGCTTAGTATAAGGTATATTTCTTATGACGATATAATGAAACCTGTCATGTTTTAAAGGTTGTTTTTATATGTACCCTGTCCAATGTTGCTGTCAGATCATGTCTGAGAAACTCTACACAAGCTTCTCTAGAACTGAACAAGAGACAGTATTGATCCAGTTGTTAGATGGTAGACAAGAGAGCTCTTATCATTATGAGGAGGAGCTTTCCAATTCAAATCATTCATGTAAAAGGTTTATAGAAAAACATGGATCCCTCTGAAGGTCTTGAGTGCAAGGATTCAGAACCAAGGTCACCTAGTAAGTAGTCTAATGATCAAATGGGTTCTTCTCCTCACAATGGTAGACATTTGGTAAATGTTTCAGACTTTGATCTCCTCTTCCTCAGGGAAGGCGTAGGGGACTTTAGGCTGGCTGAGGGGTGAGGAGGAGGAGGCAGAATCGCTGCGATGACTCCTGGAGAAGGAGCCTCCCCCGTAGTGACGCGCCAGCATGTCAGCTGCTCTCTGGAACCTCTCAGCTTCCATAACTGGTTCTACCTGTGTAGGAGACCCCATAGATGCATCTGGCGTCTTAAGAGCCCTCTCATCCTCCTCTTCTCCCTCTGCCCACACTGAGCTGCAAGAGCGCCCACTGTTGTTCACATTCACTTTGAGCGGAGTGCTTGACATGGAAGGGTTTGATGAGCTTAGCATGGGGCTCTGCACAGCCAGCTCAAACACAGAGCTCTGCTCCTCCTCTTCCTCCTCTTCCCCCAACTCCCAGTTGTGATTGGGCATAGTGAGGCAACCGGGGATGTCAATCATTCCCAGAACCTCACTCATGAGGGAGGGACCAAGGTCCACTGTGAATGAAGTGAAGGAGTCGGAGCGCGTTAGCGCGAAGCTGTTGTTGTCTGGGAGCGAGCCACAGCTAAAGTTCTGAGCGAACAGACCGGTGCCGTCCTGCAGCTGTTTATCAAGGCGGGAGTGGCGGGGTAGTGTGACGAAACCAGACTGCAGACCTTCAGACAGGAAGGAGACAAACATATTCAAATGTAAAACAGTTCATAACTTGAAAAAGGCCATTGTCTATTCTATTAATGCATCTACAGAATAATATCCAATTACTTTCATTAGACAGAGAAACCAAATATCAAATAAGTGCATTGAAAATCATGTCAGGGAGCCTTGCAGTTTGCCACAATCGCCAGAGGGTGACAGTATAAAACAAGCAAGGTAGTGTTTTCAGAGCACCAGCCCAACCCACACACATTCCACAGTGCCATGACTTCACTGGTTCCTGGTTCTGAATGCTCCCTGGGGGGGGGGGGGGGGCTTGGTTTTATGCATAGTGAACAGTTCTCAGCCGCTACTGAAAGAGAAGTGAGGGGAGGACCCAGAAAGATATATAAAGAGGATAACAGAGAGGGAAAGAGAAAGGAACTTAAAGTTTAAAAAAAAGTTGATGATGTGGGGACTAGAAAAAGAATGAGAGGAAAATAGGACAGGAGAGGAAAGAAAGAAGAGCTAAAGAAATGACCAGAATATACAAATTAACATGTACATCACAGATCCCCCAGATCATCAAGCTCTCTGTGCCCTCTGTTGGTGCTCTTTATTTGGGTACATTCCATCTGAGTTGGGTAACTATTCCAGTGGCTGGGGGGAATTCCAGACATCCCACATACTATTCTAAAAAACCCTACCCCTTAACACACACACACAGTTTTGCTGTACCAGCAGTGATTTAAAAGGGAAATGAGTGTTGGGTTTATGCGGTGCAGTCAAGCAGCACACAAACACTAAAGATGACAGGAAATGCCCTCTCGGTATCTTTCTCTCCCCAGCTGTGTTTGTTTGTGTTTATAGGTGTAATTGTGCACAGGTGTAACCAAGGTAATTGCAGATGACTCAGAAAAAAATAATCTGTTTGTTGACTGTTTGGTGATTTGAGAAGGGGAAATGGCAACCTGTGTGTGTGTGTGTGTGTGTGTGTGTGTGTGTGTGTGTGTGTGTGTGTGTGTGTGTGTGTGTGTGTGTGTGTGTGTGTGTGTGTGTGTGTGTGTGTGCGTGCGTGCAATATGTGCTTTTTCCCTTTACAGATGTTCTTACCGTAGCTGTAGAGGGAGGTATCTGGGGAGCTCTCTGAGCTGGGGAACAGCACCCTCTGGTAGCCGTTGGGCATGTCAATGTTCAGCTGGGGCAGTGAGATGGCGTTCTTGATGATGGGTGAGACAGGAGGCGGTGGGGGTGAAAGATCACGGGAACCGATCCTGGCACGGGGCACAGGGGACCGGCGTACATGCCTCAGGGTGCGGGAGAAGAAGCTGGTGGTCTTTGTGCTGCTGGTGGGTGAATCGGGGCTCACTGATTCCCCTTTGCCCCCATGGTTGCTAAGGAAGGAGGTGTCTCCGAACACATCGCCACCACGGCCCACGTGCATGGTGTGGCGAAAGTCTGGGAGCGGTGGGCTGATCATTTCCACGGAGAGTTCGCTCTTAAAGCGCCTCTTCCCCTGAGAGCCCGACCCTAGGCCTTTAATCCCTGGCAGTTTTCCCAGACTCATGGTAGCAGAGATGATTACCCTTTAAATATAATTAATCGCAGGGATAATAAATCCAGTAAGAAATCTGTCAACTTTTCCAATGTAAAAGGAGTGTTAAAAGACACTTAAACAACTTTCTGGATCCTTAAAAAAAAGAAAAACACAAATTGTGTGCTGAGAATGTGTGTAGAATACATTCTCCACACGGCAGCAAGTGCCAGCTATTCATCGAGCGTAAAGCCTGCAGTTTGGCTTTAGGAAGTCCCACTGAAGTTTTCAGCTGAATGATGGTTATCTATTGGAGTCAGTCAACATTCAAAGCTTTCTCTCTCAGGGCCAATTCCGTGCTTTAGAATGACTCCAGCCTCAAAGAGGCCTGTCCTCCTTCCCAGTAGCTTTCAGTCATGAGGAATAAAAAGAGGAGGAATGACACATCCCAGGGATTCTGGAATAACCACAGCCTATGTGGTCTGAGAGCTTGTGATCCACTAGGCTTTTTCCAGACGGTGGGTTTTTGAATATCAGTTCAGAAAATATATCCAGTTGCGGCTATCAAATATATACTGACAGTGAAACATAACTCATCCAGTATTTGTGCAGTGAAAGATTGAGAGAATACCAAGATATGCTCATATTCTGTCCATCAGACAAAATACATTTCACTCTTTTGAACTTGTGTTTCTGCTTGTGAACACTAACAGTATAACTATGATGCTCTCTCTGTTGGCAAGCTCATACCTGTGAACGTTTCTAGAGCTAAATCAATATTAGACGTGCACAACAATTTCTATAATTAGGTCACTTAAATGCACCTTTCCCTTCAGCAACAAAAATATACAGGTCCTTAAACTTAAAAATATTTTTGTTCTTCTCTTTTTAGGATCAGTCCAAACTGAAGTCTATACCTACCTCATTTAAAATGAGCACCAATGGCTTCTGTCAAGGCTGGACAGCCAGCACTGTTACCTAGAGACCCCTTTCTGTGAAAACCATCCAAGGTCTTGTTTACAAACAATTAACGAACATCCCACCCGTCTAGACACTAATCACCTTGCCAGAGGTTTACGAGATCCTCGTAAAATGAGAAGAAATATTTATGTTTTCTGTAAACCTAGTTAAAATTCCTTCTCGACTTGGCACACTACAGTAGATAGGAGTCAGGCTGTGTTATAAATCTGAAAGTGGTTATGTTTAAGCTGCTTGGCCCTGTGTGCTCTGTCCAATAAAGTTGTTGGAGATTATAAATAACTTGTTAAGGAACTGTAATGGGATTGTGTCAGCTTTAAAACAACCTCTATTACCACTTCACAATCACCCAGTGCTTTCTCTTCTCACCACTACAGGTTTCAACACCAACACAACACCAAGACAACAACTCTCACCAACCAGGTCACTTTAGATGTGGCTTATTGAGGAGTGACTCAATAGGCTGACACCTTTGATTGTCAGCTAATAATCTTCTCTAATGCACCTACACACATGAACACACTGCACTCAAATACCAAAACACACACTTGATACTTAGTCACTTAACTGACAACTCAGGTCCTGCCCGTTAGTGATGGAGGTTTCTAGGCTGCCGCAGGTCTCCTCAATCAAGTCCTTCTTCCCTTCAGATACAGTAAGTGTTTCCAGAAACGAATTTGTAATCCTGCTTTGAAAGCAACCTCACCTTATACTCCCCTGTAATCAACAACTAAAATATCTCCAACCTGTCACTCACTAGCCGCTCAGTCGTTTTAGTATTCCCTCATAGAAATGTAATCTTGAATGTACCGTCCACAGGGGTGTTCAGCTTTCAGTCCCTCTGAGACCCAGCAGAAAGAGCAGGGGGTCCGTTCACACATGTCGTCTCCACTAAAGCGCTTTATCTGCGTGTGGCACCACACAGTCCATGGGACATCCTGTCACTTCGCTCCCCTCTCACCGGGACTGTTGTTCTCTTTTATCCTTTGTTGTACAGTTCAGCAAATTTACCACAGGCCCGGGACACCAGGCATTTAGGGACAATGAAACACCATACAAAAAGGGATAATGCTTTAAAAAAAGGCAATACACTAAAGTGCAGTAATCCGTGCGACTGTTTTGTCTGCGTCTTGGAAGAAAATGAGCTCCTCTGGGATTGGCTGTGTCCTGGATTAGCTTCTAATCCCTCCCTCCATTCCTCCCTCTCCTCTCTCGTTCTCTGCCTCCCACAATCCAGATAGTGTTTTGAGATACAGGTAAGTGGCTCCTCTCTTTTTCTTCATTCAGACCACGTCAGGGCTGCCTGGAGAAGACTTCACAGAGAGTTACAGAGTTAGAGAAAATGCAACCATTAATAGCACTCACATAAATGGGGTCACATAAATGTGTCCGGTTGCTGAACATCTACATTGACTTATTTTGGGAATGCTTCTTTTCACCCAGTTTTGGCTCATGAGTCACTTCTTACGGCCAACAGGTCATAAAATGTTTGTTTTTTTGGTATGTGAGTTGTTTTCCAAAATAAGAGAGCACCACAACACATTTTAGAGAGCCTTGCATGTCATTGCCAGTCTCCAAATGCAATATATCCATTTCAACAAGACCACTTCACACAGAGGTCTTTACAGCAGGGTTCAACTTGCAGGTCAGGTGATTTTATTCGTCCTCCCGTTTTCTGAGCAAAAGAAAGCATAAAAGACTGTAAAAACACCAGAAAATCAGCTCTAAGTGATTTTGGAAGTCTGTTCCAAACTATTCCCAAGTACAATAGAGAGATGTGTGATTTAATTCAAATGTAATGTGATTATGTTTTGGTCAAACATTATAGTTTTTCAGGCTTCTTGCGGTCAATTTGCAGTCTACAAATTATTTGTAATTATGTTCCGGGACCCTGACCATCCGCTCGAGAAAATAAATCAGTCCGCGGCTGAATCTAGTTGGTGATCCCTGCTTTATAGAATCTTAATTTAATTGTCAGGTTTGTCTCAAACCCTCTTAACTAAATTGACACCCTAGGAACAATGCGGAATGACATAATTCTGTATTCTAGAGTTACAATATACCTCCAATTTTACACCACTAACTGTATTTAAGGCACTTCCGGACTGTGTAGGTACAAGGTAGCCATGTTTATGTAGGTCTACTCTAGTCTGCCATGTTCTTCCTGCATGCTGAGGAAGTGAACACCTAACTTAGCCCCATGTGGCTTTGGCTGACTGCTCCACAGCGTCTCTGAGGATTAGTGTCACGGCCTGTCAGTGTGACATGGTGTCTCAGTTGGAGTACAGGAGTTAGAGTAGAGGCACCTGTGGCTGCTGCTACTCGGGCTTAGGATAGTGAGGGAAGGAAAGGGGGAAGGAGGACTGAGGATGTTTGTCGTTGGCGCCTGTACTGTTTCGTCTTCTCATTAACGATTAGCTGCAATTCAATTAAGAGGCTGATTAGTCGTCATGCTACGGTAGCGTGCGAGTGACAGGGAGGAGGGACGGTCGATGCTGGCTGGTTGCCTGGTGCGTCAAAACCAATCTGTTGTAAGGGATGCCTGTCCTTGGCTAGTTGCCACTCCTATCGTTCACAGTGGGTGTCTCTGTCTCTTATAGCACCTCTGCAAGCTCTTCTAATCTCACACTAAATGGCTCCCTCCTTCTCCTACCCTGACATTTTACACGGTCCCATCTCTCCCTCTCTTTATCAGTACTTCCACAACTTTCTGTGAGCTTTTAGATGCCCCTGTGCTCATAAACCCTATACTGCAAATCAGGAATCCACTGCAGGCTCTTTATACAGTACATGGACTGGTTAAAGACTCACAGGGCTCTGCTAAACATTATATTTATTATTTAATTGTACCGGCACACATCCGTAAACAAGATGAGTTATGCCGCAAGGCTGGCGAGGGCAGCCTGTCTGATTGTATCTAAACTATGGGAGACATGGCGATCTGAAACTGTAATGGGAGCAGTGTGTGAGGGGAAGACAGCCGGGCGCGCTTCATTATGGCCGTCAAATAAAGGACCTAAAGCTCTGAATGGAAACACTTTTAATCTCCCTTTCTTGTAAATGTTCTTCTTTTCTCTCTCGGTGTCCTCCTGCTTGCCCAGTAAATGGGTTTAGTTTTCAGAGGAACAGCTGGTACCACAAAGCCTGCAAATTGCAGAACTGAGCTCTGCACTGGGACGGTCCTGCCACAGTGGGTCAGCTCTGAGGCTGCTTCCACTGGATAGTCCTGGTCCCTTTCAACCGCACCCGCGGGCCCCCCCCCCCCCCCCCCCCCAAGATTTATGAAAAAAATAAATAATTGATGGAGGAAATCAGCTCCTAGTGATTTTAATTTGGTAAATCTGTTTGCAGGTATTCCCACACATTATAGAGAGAAACATGACCATATACAAAATGTAAGCAATGTTTGAAATTATTTTGTTTTATTCTAAAAATATACTTCTGCTCAAGAAAAAAATCGTCCCACAGCAGAATCTAGTTGATTATCCCGGTTTTAGAGTATTGCACCACCAGGCTGTGGGTTAAGACGCATGACTCCAAATACTGTCACTTAGTTTACGAGGATCTACTTTTGCGACGTGGCTATAGAAGGTCTGCCAGGTCCCCTAGTGGTGTGTGTGTGTGTGTGTGTGTGTGTGTGTGTGTGTGTGTGTGTGTGTGTGTGTACATAGTCCTCCCTCCCCATAATTCCCTTGATGCAGTAGATTGCAACATTTCAACACTGCATTGCCTAATGCTCAAATAAATCTCCAAAGATGTTCATTTGCCAACACTTTCTCTCGTCATTAACCAGTGTCTTCTTGACCATACTTACTGTATGTTAACACAACAGAAGGGCAATAAGTCAGAACAACAGTGGAGTGTAAATACATTCCTATTCCATTTCAATAGCATGTTAGACCACCAGACCAGAGAGTGTTTGCTCTCTAAACTTCCACATAGCAAACATCAGTAGAGGCCATTTACAGAAATACCATCAGAAATGTTGCTCCCTTCTTGCTGCTCTCAGATCAGTTATTAGCAGAGTGATTGTGTGAGGTAAGCCTCACTATTCACTGGCCTGTGATGCTGGCAGGATCTGAGTACAGTTGTGCCATGACACACCAGCAGTAGCCAATTGATTTCACTGTTTCAAAGTATTGGGTTTCTTGGGGTCCAATTGAAAGCCACAGAGATTTTAAGACACCTGTTTGTGAAATAATTAACCCCTATAGAATTTATATGAGAGAGCATTGAGTTAGAATTACATATTCAAAGTGTTACAGGACAATGAATTAGGCTTTTGGTTACCCTTGTTCTATTTACACATCATGCTGAATACTGACAGTGGGTAGTAATTCCCTGATGTAGGGGTGCACACATTCAGAGGAAATCAATCAATGTTAATCAACTTGGACCTCATTTTGTAAGTTAACCCTTATTTACAGTTTCTTAAACATGTACATGCAGCCAAGATGAGTGGTCTGGTTTTAGGTTCATTCTACAGTATGCACCTGGGGATGTTGAGAATGTAAGTATGTAATGGGCCAGAAAGAAAATATCAAAACACAAAGACAACTTTATCTCCCACAGAGATTGGATTTCCAGAGCTTCCCTTGTTGGTGACACACACGCGCACACAGACACTCACAATAAAACATTAATGCATAAGAGATGATAGTCCCAGACTCCAAAATAATTAGCCTACCTTCCTGTAGCCTACTTGAAATTATAATCACTGAAACACAATAACAATGTGAATTTCTAATGATATTTTGGACTGAGAACATTCACTAAGTGGCGGTTGCTGTCACCTTGTGTACTGGTCCCTCTGTCCCCAGCTATGCGCCACTGTCAGCTCTCTCTCTCTCTCTCTACACACACAATTATGCGCTCCAGGCACACAACGGATCCCAACTCCCGTCTAGAATATCCGACAGTCTACCTTGTCTCGATGTAGAAAATTACTATACGTTACAGATTTGATACAAAATTTAAGGAACCGATCAACGTGATTTATACCAGTACATTACCCCCACCATCAGCAACTAAATTGAAAACAAATTGTTTCAATGTGTCTTTACTTTACAGTTTATTTATGCATTAGCCTATAATAATGTATCAGCAGTTAGGATACATATATGTTAATAAAGTCATTTCCATACGAAGTACAGACAGTGTAATCATTTATTCCGATGTAATCTTACCATAAAATCCGCTGAAAGTTCGCTATCGCTCCATACACTATAAAGGGAAAAGGTATATAGAAAATAGTATTTTCAATGTGTGCCACCCTTGTCTTCTTTGATATGCTTCGGTGTATTAAAAGGTTTCCAGTAAAGTCCATAATGTGCTGTGCAGAGGTGTTGCGATGCTGCTTAGAAATTGTTTCGCTGGAAGATGGGAAGGAGATACATGTTTGCGCCGCAGGAACGTGAGTGACAAACAGTTGTAAAATCAGGATTTGAATGACGCCTTCAACAAACGTTCACCGTAAAAAATAAATTGGGAGGGGACTTGGAAGTCTTGTAACATTTATGCACAGTAATCGCTGTACTGTTGCAGCAGCAAGCGCCTTTATGATGCATAAATTAATTGTGTTTTCTTTTCTCATTAACAAATACAATGTGGTTGTTAATCAACTCCGCCTTTTAAATTCAATTGATACGTTCTCTTTATTTTAGTTCCTGAAGGATGTTTTTTAGTCCAATACAAAAACGTGACACTAATTATTTGTACACTCTTGAAAAACGTGCTATCTAGAACCTACAATGGTTATTTGACTCTCCCCATAAGAGAAACCTTTGAAGAACCTTTTTCGGTTCCAGGTAGAACACTTTTGGGTTCCATGTAGAACTCTTTCCATAGAGGTATCTACATGGAATCATAAAGGGTTCTTCCTGGAACCAAAAAGGGTTCTCCTATGAGGACACCCAAAGAACCATTTTGGAACCCTTTTTTCCCTAGATTGTAGGTCTTGATGTCTACAAAGCATTGCCATCCATCCCAGCCAGCAAGAGTTTGGAACAGGGAGTTAGATGGAGGGGGTTAGGGGGGGCACTGCTGGACACTCCAAAAGGATACAGCCTCGTCAGGAATGCCCAAGAATCGACAAAGCCTTGATGTGCCAACAAATAGTTTCCAAATTCCAAAGTGGTTAGTGATTGGGCTAATCTTGTAAAACTCCTTGAGCCTTGGTGACCTGGGCTGTTGGCTGTTTCTCAAAACATCAGGCGATCAGCAGGAAGGCAGGCAGCTCTGGAGTGTCTGGGGGTCAAAGTGCTACATTTCATGTCTGTCCCCAAAACACAAAACCACATACCACTGGGCTGAAGTTAGAAGGCAGAAAGAAGAGGGGGTGTAAGGATGTCAGACACCGAAGACACTCTGAGACCAGAACGATGAGGCATAGTTTGGAACCTTGATTTCCCTTACTCATACAACCCTCCCAGCTCCCTCCCTCCCTCTTTTCCTTATTTTTCTCCCTCACAATTTCCCACTCCACTCTATCCCAAGGAAAACAGTCTTGGGCTGAGTATGCCGGTTCTTCAACAAAAAAGAGCATGACAGTTTTGGACCCTGGACAGACATTGGTCCCTAAAGGATGGCAAGATTACAACCCCCTCTTTTACTCTTTCTCCCTCTCACACTTTCTCATACATAGAATTAATTCCTCACACACTATTTGCCATTTTCCATCGCTCTCCTCTCTTTTTGTACCCTCTCAACTTTCTAATCCTCACCTTTTTAATCACCTATTCTCATGTTCTCCCCTCCATGCTCTCATTCAGAATTAGAGATACTTATGTTCTGCAGCTGTTGTCAACAGGATCTGGTAGTCCTCATACATTTACAGAAGTCTTTCTGACCTCATCAGCCCCCAAATCCATCCTTTACACCCACTCCTCCTTCCCTCCCTCCCTCTCTCCATCCCTCCCTATTGGCTTCTGAGGTTCCGGCACATTCCCCTTCATGGGAAATGGATTTCTCCACTGATCACTTATTTCCCAGGCAACTATGAAAGCCTCTCCTGCCATTAGTCTCTATTTGTTCAATTCTCCAGCTGCCAGGCCTTCCTGAAGTGGGCGTCAGTGAAACCACAGGCACATCCACGAACCCCAGAAGCCTTGGTGCAAAGTTGAAGTAAAATATGAACTGATGATCTGAGGGTGAGAACAAACAATATCCACATCGTTGGGATGTTCAGAATCACTCAGGATATCTTTGTACAGTGGCAAAGTCTGACAAACTTATAGGACTGTTTTTATGGGATACCCTTTATGCTGGTTGAGGCATTGGCACGTACAGCACTGTTGTTCTAATGTTTTTAGTGTAGACTTGACTGTCACAGAGTGAGTTCTGACTGATTCTGCGTAGTTTTTGGTGGCTGTGAAGTTTCTGTCCCCATGTTCTTCAGGTCCTGATCCCTCATGATGATATCGGTGCTCCCACTTGACCCACTTCACTCATAAACCAGTCAGCAGGCCAGAATCCAATCAACCACTTACTGAAGCAACTGAAGTCAGTCAAGGGTCAGTCAAGTTAATAATGCATAACACATACAGTAGTAACACATGGTAAATGGATACATAGATCAGTCAAATTATACAGAATAAAGGGTCTTGGTCTGCATGTCTATGCATTCTTTTTGCATTTCTATCTATTCCTTCATTTTCCTGTTTTAGGAAGTGCTATTCTCTTGGACTTCTTGTTTAGTCATTTATCCATACGTCTATGCTTTTCTTCATACACTCCTGTGTGATGTTGTGGCTCATTAGATCTGCCTCATAGTAGCCTACAGTGGCTGGGTACTAATGGAGTATGATCTCCACAGTTCACACTCGCACTCACACAGACACACACACACACACTGTTTACAGAGTGGGAATGAGAGAGGAGTTGAAAAGGACTGATGGCTCCTTTGTGACCACTTAGGGGATCATATATTTTTAAGCTCCACAGGCGGCTTTTGAGTGTGTGAATGTGTGTGTGTGCTTGTTTGTGAGTGTAACGGATGTGAAACGGCTATCTTAGTTCGCGGTGCGCGTTAAATAGTGTTTCAATCGGTGACGTCACTTGCTCTGAAACCTTGAAGTAGTAGTTCCCCTTGTTCTGCAAGAGCCGCGGCTTTTGTGGAGCGATGGGTAACGATGCTTCGAGGGTGACTGTTGTTGATGTGTGCAGAGGGTCCCTGGATCGCGCCCGTGTATGGGCGAGAGGACGGTCTAAAGTTATACTGTTACATGTGCATGCATGGATGCATGTGTTTCCTTTCAATTGTACGTGAGTTCTGTGCCAATATGTTTTACTGTGCAAAATATGTTTTGATGAGGTATCTATGCAATACCAGTTGTCTTGTCATGATTTACAGTAATGAGATGAGTGTGCATTCGCATGCATCCCCAAAACAAACCACCTGAAGTGTGACAGACCCTAGAATCGAAGGGATTGAAGGGGATTGCTGGTGACAAATGAGCAATGTGATGTCATCTGACACCCTGATGCAGAGAGTACAGATGCAGCCTGGGAACAGCAGGCCCTCTTCACACCAGAAGCCCGGAGGTTAAGACGGGAATCATGCAGACCCTAGAATCGAAGGGATTGAAGGGGATTGCTGGTGACAAATGAGCAATGTGATGTCATCTGACACCCTGATGCAGAGAGTACAAATGCAGCCTGGGAACAGCAGGCCCTCTTCACACCAGAAGCCCCGAGGTTAAGACGGGAATCTGCCGAGTTCAGAAACTGGAGGGCTTTTCACTTTCATATGCTGATAAAATATACACACATGCGCACAAATGCACAAATGCGCTAGCATATACACGCACACACACTGGCCTGGGAACAGTCACAACTGCTTATTATTATAGGATCCTCTTGTAGTCATATACACCCACAGTCGCCGCTGCGTACACAGCACTCACACATGGGAATGTACACAGTGTTGAGTATCTCTGTTTGTAAGAGTGATTTGCTTTGATGGCCTCAGGCTGACACTGTTGTTGTTTTCCTGTTGAGATTTAGACATTTTAGATTGAAACTAGAGGGGGTTTAGAGCTGGACCCATGCCAGTCACACAGACAGAAAGAGAGAGAGAGAGAGCTGGAGCTGAGCAGAAATTTCACATCCAAAAGAAAGCTCGGAATTCTGTCAACCAGTGTTCCATTTCTTTTAAGGGGAGCCACATGAGCTAAATAAAATGAGGGAAACAAGGGAGGGAGAGGGAGAAAAAGATGAGAGAGAAACAAGAAGAGCCAAGAGACATGCATAAAAAGAGGATGAACGGACATAGAGGCGTGGAGAGCAAAAGATGAAGGAAGATAGAGCAGGGAGGAGCGGAGGCCTTGGGTATGCATGAGAGGAGGAAAGTGAGGGAGGTAGAGGGGAAGGAGGGCTAGTAAAACAGGATGAGAAGTCTCTCAGACAGAAAAGGGATTTCTCCTCAGGAAATTACTTTCACACAGTTTTTACAGTCTGCCAAGAAACACTTTCACTAACTTACTGTATATGGTTTAACTACAGTAGAAATACGCTAAATTGTAAGATATGAGCGTTTTGTTAGTTGATTGTAATAGGAACAACTACTTAATTTGGTTTGTCATACTAAAGTTATTGTTTAATGTGTGATGCTGTATTGCTCATTTCTACCACACATGTTTCCAATTGAGTGCTCACTGTTGCAAGTACATCAAAATACTTGTGGGCATTAAACGTGCTTTCCCAATAGGCACAAACTGGTTGAATCCACATTGTTTCCACATCATTTCAACGAAATTCAATGCAGTGACGTTGAATCAACATGTAAAACGGATAAAACTAATTGAATTTGCAAAGAGTCATAAACGCAAAGACATTTTGGGAATGTTTGTCTTTTTTACCAAAACTTTTAACCTAAATCCAATTACATATTTAACATTTTTGTTGATATCACGTTGAATTCACATTAGATGACAATTCAATGAAATGTTCATCAAAACTAAACTTTGAACTGATGTCTATGTATAGTGGGTTATCTTTAATAAAGTCATAGTGTAGAGTAGTGGTGCTGATGCTGCACTATGTTCATACAATCATCTATCCACTGCACCCAGAGCATAAATCGAAGTGGCAGACCAGTATGCATCAGTCACCACTCCGCAGACCACATCCCTCAGTTAAGATGAATTATTTGTGTGTGATCACCGGAATGAAAACAGTTTTGAATTATGTTGCATCGACCATCTCTTTAGCCGGCCAAACAAAACAATACCAAGAATATACTTTAGTACAGCATGAGCCAAGAGCAGCATGACCAAGGGCAGGGGGCATAATGTGTGTCTATGAATGCTTTCCAGTCCCCTACTGGTCTGTTCAAAGCCTCTTCAGCCCTTACTAAAACTAGCCACTAACCTGTATCTAGAACAGTCAATCAAACATACAGTACAAAGCTGGTGGGATATGGAAAAATACATCAACATATTTTTCAAATACAAATGGTTCATTTCTGTATTTTCCTCTGCCTCTCTTCCAGCGCTACCTTGCCAGGCGTGCTATTAAAGTGCATTAGGAGAGCTGTGGAGAGCAGGGCTGGAGTTAGAATCCCTTATGAAACCCAGATGTTCTCCTGGAACGTAGGGGACAGCCAGGGAGGGGAGGGGAGGGATGTACGAGGGGGATTCAGGGAGACCATGGTGGTGCCATTGGGGCAACGTCTCTTCGGACCCAGAGTCAAGGGTTTCCCTGCAGGGTCTGAGAATTATGCAGCTACCGCTCTGTCATAACCACACTATGGATGGGATGGCATTGCACAGTCTGTGGTAAAATAGGAAGAGGGGGATCATAGCTCTGACAGACTCAATTGGTCTCTGGTACACTGAAGGTTCCTAGTACTAGCGTATATGAACCCATTCACTGTGTCACATACATTTCCCCTTCAGATTTATTTGTCCTCTTTGTGTAGGAGGAAGAGGATCTCCTCAGTTTGACTCCAATCCAGACAGAGACAGTGTGTGTGCATGTGTGTGTGTGCATGTGTTTGGTTTTACTATCTTTGTGGGGACCAGAAGTCCACACAAGGATAGTAAAACAAGGAAAATTATGGGGGTATTTCACCAGTCCCCAAAAGGACAAGGCTATTTTAGGCTCAGGGGTTAGGGTTAGAGTTAAGGTTAGAATTAAAGTTAGAATTAGGGTTAGGGTATAGGCTTAGGTTTAGGGTTAAGTTTAGTGTTAGGGGTCAGGGTTAGGGTTAAGGCTACGGTTTAGGATTAGGTTTAGGGGTTAGGGATAGGTTTAGTGTTAGGGGTTAGGGTTAGGGTTAAGGCTACGGTTTAGGATTAGGTTTAGGGGTTAGGGATAGGTTTAGTGTTAGGGGTTAGGGTTAGGGTTAAGGCTACGGTTTAGGATTAGGTTTATGGTTAGGGATAGGTTTAGTGTTAGGGGTTAGGGTTAGGGTTAAGGCTACGGTTTAGGATTAGGTTGAGGGGTTAGGGATAGGTTTAGTGTTAGGGGTCAGGGTTAGGGTTAAGGCTACGGTTTAGGATTAGGTTTAGTGTTAGGGGTCAGGGTTAGGGTTAAGGCTACGGTTTAGGATTAGGTTTAGTGTTAGGGGTCAGGGTTAGGGTTAAGGCTACGGTTTAGGATTAGGTTTAGTGTTAGGGGTCAGGGTTAGGGTTAAGGCTACGGTTTAGGATTAGGTTTAGTGTTAGGGGTCAGGGTTAGGGTTAAGGCTACGGTTTAGGATTAGGTTTAGGGTTAGGGATAGGTTTAGTGTTAGGGGTCAGGGTTAGGGTTAAGGCTACGGTTTAGGATTAGGTTTAGGGGTTAGGGATAGGTTTAGTGTTAGGGGTCAGGGTTAGGGTTAAGGCTACGGTTTAGGATTAGGTTGAGGGGTTAGGGATAGGTTTAGTGTTAGGGGTTAGGATTAGGGTTAAGGCTACGGTTTAGGATTAGGTTGAGGGGTTAGGGATAGGTTTAGTGTTAGGGGTTAGGGTTAGGGTTAAGGCTACGGTTTAGGATTAGGTTTAGGGGTTAGGGAAAATATCATTTTGAAAGGGAATTAATTGTTTGGTCCCCGCAAGGATAGTAAAACAAATGTGTGTGTGTGCATGTGTGTGTGTGTGTGTATGTGTGTGTGTGTGTGTCTGTGTGTCTGTGTGTCTGTGTGTCTGTGGTTGAAAGGGTCATGTATGTAAAGGTTGGGTTAGGGGTACATACTAAGAAACTGTGGGTCAAAGTCTCCGGCCTTTGTTTTTGTTTAGACTGCACCCCTATTTCCGTGAATTCTGACCGGTCAGGATGCCATGCTTGGCTCAGAGACAATGGATCATTGTGCTGTCCAGCCACCGCTCCTGTCAGGCTAAAACAGGAAGACTGACTTGAGTGTGCACAAATACACATATACTCAGACATGCACACTCATGCAGAGACACACATTGAAAAATTCAATCACACACACTGAGAGGCTGTGAGACTCTGAAATTCACCTCTGTGTTTTTACGAGCCAGGCTATATATAGCCCTGTGTGTCTCCGGGGTCAGATGATACACTGAACATGACTTGACAGATGATCCGGCACAGTATCGAGCCCTTAAGGTATCCTGCAATCCTTCCCCTTCCACTACTTTTCCTTCTTCCAGTACGTCTTTTTCCGTACAATTTTTCCAAGGAAATTCAAGCATAATTTAGGCATATCTTGCAGTCAGAGCTCCTCAAAGAACCAAACAGGGGGATTCTAAAAGTTAGAACTCTTTCAAAGACATATTCTCTATCAAAGGTAAATAGTCTCATATGCACTTATAGTATGAGATGCTCACTTTAACACACCAATCAACAGATACACTACCGTTCAAAAGTTTGGGGTCACTTAGAAATGTCCTTGTTTTTGAAAGAAAAGCTTTTTTTTTTGTCAATTAAAATAACATCAAATTGATCAGAAATGTAGTGTAGACATTGTTAATGTTGTAAATGACTATTGTAGCTGGAAACGGCTGATTTTTAATGGGATATCTACATAGGTGTACAGAGGCCCATTATCAGCAACCATCACTCCTGTGTTCCAATGGCACATTGTGTTATCTAATCCAAGTTTATCATTTTAAAAGGCTAATTGATTATTATAAAAACCCTTTTGCAATTATGTTAGCACAGCTGAAAACTGTTGTTCTAATTAAAGAAGCAATAAAACTGGCCTTCTTTAGACTAGTTGAGTATCTGGAGCATCAGCATTTGTGGGTTCGATTACAGGCTCAATGTGGCAAGGGCATTTCTAGAGGACCCCAAACTTTTGAGTGGTACTGTAAATTTTACTGACACACCAAAGAAACTATAGAACCAGGTTTCACCAGTCAAAGGTGTAAGAAGAGGGGGGGATTGAGCGGACGGGGTCAGAGGAACCCAGTTGAAAAGAGGGGACAATAGTGGAGTGGAGTCTTCCAGTTTGAGTCATGGGTGAGTCATAGAGACACAGGGGTTCATACCCTCTCCCTTTCTCTGTATTTGGATGTCTGGTCGAGACAGTCCATTGCATGAAACAGCCCATTGTGCGCCTAAACATGCACACATTCATGGTCCAGACACGCACACATCAAAACAGTCCTTCAACGGTTGTGCTGGATGCATTAGTGCACTGTGGTTCATTGTGTGAGACGTTCCCCTACACAGTATACTGAAGTATGAAAATATGTCTGTCTAAAACATTAACGTACAAACACAATTCCTAAATAGTGTCACTCACCTAATTATAACAGATAAAATGCACACACACTAATACAACAGCATATCCTGCTGTTACCCTGCAACCTCCCATCCCGTCACCACTACACTCTTCCCATTGTCATGATCCTCATGAGAGATGACACTTCTGTGCCTGCTTGCTGACTTTATTACAGATTTAGGGGGATTCTCTTGGGCCAAGGGAATGTGAGGAGTGGGATGTTTGCCGTCAAGAGTCATGAAAAATGTCCCTGTGTGACCTTTAACTGTTGACCTGTGACTGAGGGTCTAGACCACTCGGAGACATTTCTATGTCTTGCTTCTCTAATACGCACATGCAAATGCATTTGCATGCCCGTGCTCACACACAGTAACAGACACACACTCATTGGCATATTATCTCTGATAAAGAGATTGCCCCCGTAGATAAAGATGAGCAGAAAAAGACTATATAAAATAAATAATACAAATACTGAGCAATATTGTATACTCCAAAGAAATATATACAGTTGAAGTCGGAAGTTTACATACACCTTAGACAAATACATTGAAACTCAGTTTTTCACAATTTCTGACATTTAATCCCAGTACAAATTCCCTGTCTTAGCTCAGTTAAGATCACCACTTTATTTTAAGAATGTGAAATGTCAGAATAATAGTAAAGAGAATTATTTTTTCAGAGTTTATTTCATTCATCACATTCGGGTCTTGGGTCACTTGGGTCAAACGTTTCGGGTAGCCTTCCACAAACTTCCCACAATAAGTTGTGTGAATTTTGGCCCATTCCTTCTGACAGAGCTGGTGTAACTGAGTCAGGTTTGTAGGCCTCCTTGCTCGCACACGCTTTTTCAGTTCTGCCCACAAATGTTCTATAGGATTGAGGTCAGGGCTTTGTGATGGCCAGTCCAATACCTTGACTTTGTTGTCCATGAGCCATTTTTCCACAACTTTGGAAGTATGCTTGGGGTCATTCTACATTTGGAAGACCCATTTGCGACCAAGCTTTAACTTCCTGACTGATGTCTTGAGATGTTGCTTCAATATATCCACATAATTTTCTGTCCTCATGATGCCATCTATTTTGTGAAGTGCACCAGTCCCTCCTGTAGCAAAGCACCCTTACAACATGATGCTGCCACCCCCGTGCTTCACGGTTGGGATGGTGTTCTTCGGCTTGCAAGCCTCCCCCTTTTTCCTCCAAACATAATGATGGTCAATATGGCCAAACAGTTCTATTTTTGTTTCATCAGACCAGAGGAAATTTCTCCAAAAAGTACAATCTTTGTCCCCATGTGCAGTTGCGAACCTTAGTCTGGCTTTTTTTATGGCGGTTTTAGCAATGACCAACAACCAACTTGACTGAGCTTGAAGAATTTTTAAAGAATAATGTGCAAAAATTGTGCAATCCAGGTGTGCAAAGGTCTTAGAGAATTACCCAGAAAGACCCACAGCTGTAATGGCTGCCAAAGATGATTCTAACATGTATTGACACAGGGGTGTGAATACTTATGAAAATAAGATATGTCTGTATTTTTTATTTATTTTATATTTGCTAAAATGTCAAAAAATATGTTAACTTTGTCAAAATCTATTTAATCAATTTTGAATTCAGGTTGTAACACAACAAAATGTGGAATAAGTCAAGGGGTATGAATACTTTCTGAAGGCACTGTATACCACTTACCACAATTAGGGCAACATTAAGTTTAAAACTACTGGAACAGTGGTGAACTTGCCTGGTATTGGACCCAAGTGTATCTTGTCCCCATGCACAGTGAGGAAGATGGTTCAGGAAGAAAAGAAATGTCCGAGAGCCACAGTTGGAGAATTACAGAACTTGGTCGCATTTTGGGGTCGCCAATTCTCCAAATCTACAATTAGACACCATCTTCATGCCAATAGGCTATTTGGAAGGGTTGCCATAAAAATACTTTATTGACACACACACACACACACACACACACACACACACACACACACACACACACACACACACACACACAAATGTGAACAACTGGAGTTTTCTAAACAGCATTGGTACTTGGATTGGAATTGGGTGCTATGGCCAGATGAGATGAAAACAGAGCTCTTTGGCCATGCCGAAGAAGGATGCATATGCAGGAAAGAACCTCATACCTACTGTAAAATATGGTTGTAGATGTTTGATGTTATGGGGCTGTTTTGTTTCAACTGGTCCTGTGGAGTTTTTTAAGGTCAATGGCATCATAAACTATACCAAGTACCCGGACATTTTAGCCAAAGAACCCGGTTGCCTCTGCCACGAGGCAAAACCTGGCTACAAGTGGATCTTCCAGCAAGACAATGACCATAAGCACATATCAAAATCCACAAAGAAATTATTAATTGACCACAAAATCCACATTTTGCAATGGCCATCTCAGTCTCTGGACTTGAACACCAACCCTGTGGTTTGAATTGAAGAGGTCAGTCCATAAGTGCAAACTGTTGGATATCAAAGATCTGGAAAGATTCTGTATGGAGGAATGGTCTAAGATTCCTCCCAATGTGTTCTTCAATCTCATGCAATTTATTTGAAAAAGGCTAAGTGCAGTTGTCCTCGCAAGGGGAGGGGGGGCACAAAGTATTGAAAACAAGGGTGCTAATAATTTTGACACTTCTCTTTTTGGGGGAAACTGAAAACTAGCTGTCATTGGTAGAGGTTTGGAACTCTCTTTCTTAATGGTCTATTAATGATGATGTCACCAAAACTCCATCCCACCAAAACAGGGGAAATTTTCAAGCGGTCTTTTCAAACAGCTCTTACACTGCCAACCTCAGTGTGGAGATATATATAAAACCTGGGAAATCGTGTTTTTGACTGTACTGGGCCTTTAAACAAAATATTTTTCTCAATTGTATAAGTACCAAATAAAAATAAAAAACATTTTTTTGGAGCATACAATATAGGTCAGTATATGTATAATTTATAATATAGTCTTTTTTTGCTCATCTTTATCAAATGTGCCAATAATTTCAGATGCGACTGTAACTGGTCAGCCAAGTATTGCTGTTCCATTTTCCACGTTACTGGGAGTCCCTCTAATAGGAAAGAGAAAAACGTCAGTATTTATTGTGTGGCCTTGCCACAACTTTCCATTTCTGTTTGAGTGCTTTTTCGAAAATGTGTCTAAACCCATTTAACACAACACTAAACATGAAAACATGAAAAGGCACATTATAAAATCAAAATGTTTTATGAAGTCTGAGTGGTCAACAAAGCTGTCTATAAATGCAGTTCATATGTGTGGCAGTGCTTACATTTAGATAGCCATGCATGCTACATACAGTGGGGCAAAAAAGTATTTAGTCAGCCACCAATTGTGCAAGTTCTCACACTTAAAAAGATAAGAGAGACCTGTAATTTTCATCATAGGTACACTTCAACTATGACAGACAAAATGAGATGAGATTGTATGATTTTTTATGAATTTATTTGCAAATTATGGTGGAAAATAAAGTATTTGGTCAATAACAAAAGTTTCTCAATACTTTGTTATATACCCTTTGTTGGCAATGACAAACGTTTTCTGTAAGTCTCCACACACTGTTGCTGGTATTTTGGCCCATTCCTCCATGCAGATCTCCTCTAGAGAAGTGATGTTTTGGGGCTGTTGCTGGGCAACACAGACTTTCAACTCCCTCCAAAGATTTTCTATGGGGTTGAGATCTGGAGACTGGCTAGGCCACTCCAGGACCTTGAAATGCTTCTTACGAAGCCACTCCTTCGTTGCCCGGGCGGTGTGTTTGGGATCATTGTCATGCTGAAAGACCCAGCCACATTTCATCTTCAATGTCCTTGCTGATGGAAGGAAGTTTTCACTCAAAATCTCACGATACATGGCCCCATTCATTCTTTCCTTTACACGGATCAGTCATCCTGGTCCCTTTGCAGAAAAACAGCCCCAAAGCATGATGTTTCCACCCCATGCTTCACAGTAAGTATAATGTTCTTTGGATGCAACTCAGCATTCTTTGTCCTCCAAACACAACGAGTTGAGTTTTTACCAAAAAGTTATATTTTGGTTTCATCTGACCATATGACATTCTCCCAATCTTCTTCTGGATCATCCAAATGCTCTCTAGCAAACTTCAGACGGGCCTGGACATGTACTGGCTTAAGCAGGGGGACATGTCTGGCACTGCAGGATTTGAGTCCCTGGCGGCGTAGTGTGTTACTGATGGTAGGCTTTGCTACTTTGGTCCCAGCTCTCTGCAGGTCATTCACTAGGTCCCCCCGTGTGGTTCTGGGATTTTTTTTCTCATTTTGTCTGTCATAGTTGAAGTGTACCTATGATGAAAATTACCCCCACTGTACATCCTATAATTTAAAGGTTAATGACAACCACATGTTTTTGGAAAGAAAGTGATAAAGATATAGCTGGCATGAGGCTAATATTGAATAAGGTGATGTTGGGTGGTGCATTTGTGTGCATGTGCAAGGTGTGTACATTTTGGGTAGAGGGATGTTTTCTTTTAGGTGTGTCTCTAAGTGTGAGTGAGGGAGTTATTAAGACAAATAAGGCCTCGAATTTCAACCCATGATCCCTCCGCAAATTCTCTAACTATACAAACTGAACCACTAATGCCAATATGCTCCATTTTTAACTGGGCTTTATGTTACAGTCTGCGTCCTGCGCTACACAGGGCCTGATGGAAAACACAGACAGGTCTGTGGATGTGGCTGCTCTGCTACCCATGGCTCTGTGCCCAGATCCCAGTATAGTGTTCTGTGGTTAGGAGAGAGGGAATGTCCTGGAATGGTTACTAGATCTACAAAACACAAAGGGCTGAGTTTAATGGTGTTGGATGGTTTTTCTGACTGAAAAATACATTTATAGTGAGGAGAACCATGGAAGGAGAGGGAGAGAAGTTGTTCTTATATAAAGAACCTTTCTCAAACCTTTCATCTCTCACTCAGTTGCCAGTAGTGGGACATGTACAGATACCTTTGGTCTTCACTGAAATGTTTTAAATTAATTGCATCCTTTCATCCATTTTAGATTTTTTAACAATTTGACATTGGCTGGCTCAAAGTCTCTGATCCGTGGCCAGTTCCTTTATATTTCAGTTGGCAGCTATCAGCTTCTTAATGGTGCTTTGGTGATTGACAGAGTTCATTCACACACTGTTCCAAAGAAGCCCCTGTTCTAATGGAAGTTCTATGACCTACACACACAAAAAAAAGTATATATATATAGTGCAAAATAAGGGTTCTTTGGCTTTTAACCAAAGTGGATCCCTTTTTGGTGGTATATAGAACCTTTTTTTTAAGGTTCTATAAAGAACCATACTCATATACATACAGCAGAGTTTAGCTATGGTTATAACCCTTTTGGGTGCTAGATAGAACCCTTTTTAATGGTTCTATAAAGAACCATAGCGAAACCTTTATGGAGAACAGTTAAATAAAGAACATTTCTCAATCTCAGAGGCTCTACAAAGAACCTTTTGGATAACCATGCACGTTTTTAAAATTCTGATTAGGCATGTTATATTGCTAAAATTCCATAGGTGTTATTATTGTGTTGTTTGACCAGTTGGATCAGGCATGCCAGCTTTGGAAGAATTGAGAACAACTGATTTAGTCAACAGTTCTCAATTGGCACAAGGCCATACGTGAGTGAGTCTTTCACAAGACACCGTTATTGGCCATAGTCATAATAAACATAAACACAACAGGTTAGATCAACTGGAATGACACTCTCACTCACGGTAAAACCACACCCCAAAATATTCAAATGAACTGCCGCCACTACATTTTAATTATCACAAAAAGATAAACTAACCCTTTCCTGAACTGCAAAGAACCATTAAAGGGCACAAACCCTTACCAAATAATCCTTGAGGAAACCTAGTTTCTAAGTGTGTAACCCTGTATTTTTATTTTTTATTATTCACCACAGGGTTTGAACTTGTTGGCAAGAAAGTGGACTGAACTCATTTGTGTGAAGTATATCTGTGTTTCGTAATTGCTGGCTGAGCAGCCGTTGACAAAGCAAAACAAAGAAGCTGCCAGTGACAGTCACTCACCCCTCAGCAAACATCCTGTTTCCTCTGAGCTTGTGAGACCTACCCAATCATAAAAAAAACTATACAGACTATAATTGTTACTAATTATAGGACTTAGGAAATAATGTGGGTTAAGTGAGAGTGCTAACCTATTTCACAGTGCTGTGTTCTCTCACTCCAACTTTGTATAGACATCAAGAAATGCAGGGGGGTCAGCACGGGATCTTGAGAAACGCCTGCTCCTTTCCTGTTTACTCTCAGTGCTTCCACAGTTAGGCACGCATGCCTTAGTGAAGTGCATTGGCGTTTTTTGAGGAGCAGTCACTGTGTCTCCAGGAAATCGTTATTTTTCTGACTGACTGAGCTTGGCGACAGCCAGAATGCTAGAAGCTGCTGTGTTATCTGGACTGGAGTGAGCGGCTGCTGAGACACCTGACCATCACAGTGGGCCCTGCCCTCATCATCAGCCTCTATCTGAGAGTTAATGGCTTTTGAAAGATGTCACTACCCAGCTGACTTATTTGAATCACAAATCACTCGGGGTGAATCCATTGAAAGAGAGCCCCTCCAACTTTTGAAAACAGTGCATAATGCCCAAAGAGAGCCTCCTCTGATGGGCTGAGGAATTTTCTCTCTGTACAGAAGCATTCCTATTTTTCTCTCTTCTTTGTTTTTCCTCAGACTTCTGTTTGTTTAAATAAACAATTCCTTACACTCTGACACTCTGGATCCTCCTTGGTGTTGTTGCATCTTTTGTGTTGATCTGAATCTAAAACAGGAAAATGCATAATCTCTTCCACATCATATGGGGACAATTAGAGGAGAATAAATTACAGAGCAAGATTTGAATTTACTCATGCCACCCATCCCTCTTTTGTTCTCTGTTATCCCCAAAAAAGTGAGGAAAGACACATTCTTTGTGGGGACAAAGGGTTGATTCTGCTGCAGCAGAGCCGACAGTGAGGCCCGAGTCAGAGATGGGGCTGTGGGTCTACTGGGTGAAGGCCAGTGTGGTTGTGCTGGACTGGGACAACGTATTCCACCACTGCAGCACTGGGCTCTGGGGCTCTCTCAATGCCCTCTCTGTTTCTGTCACCTCAGAAATGAGAAGAATGATGTCCCCTCTGGGCCTGGCCTGTGGCCGTAGTGCTTCTGAATGTGAGAAGCAGGGGAGGGCTTTGAGAAAATATGAAAATGAAAGAGAGATGGGGAGAAGACGTGCTAAAGTTGTTTCAAACATCTATTTCTGAACATTAAAGTGCCTATGGATATCTAAAAACAAAGTAACGTATGTTTTTGTTTGTTTGTAGGCCCCAGTGCTTTGGCTTCTGTGCTGTAGGCCCTGCTTCAGTCCAGCAGCTCTGAGACACTGGTCTGCTTGTTTATTCAGGGGAGGCCCAGGAACCGAGGGTAGGTTGACATTTCCTTTCAGTGTGTCAAGAGAAAGACACATTCGTTTGTCAGGCACCCCACATTTCCTGTCTCACATTGCACTGTAACTGAGAGACACATTCCCAGTTAATTTATTATTATTAAATGTTATTTTTTAGCCTTTTTTTGTAATGATCTTTTTTATTAGAATTGTATAAACAATTTTGATCAGGGTTTACACAGACAACAAAGTGCTCCACACAGATAGAGTACAGGGAGTTAACACCTTCCCAGTTTAAACCCCCCTACTGTGCCCAGGCCAGACGCACCAGCCTGAATGCCTCTGCAATGTCACTGCTGACTTCTGTTGTAGTAACACAGTATCTGTCGAATTGTAAGCGCTAACACACTTAACTGTACGCGTTAAGTGGGCTTATCTAAATATAATTTCTAAGGTAGCAGCAGCCTTTCAAAAGCAATTACATAATATTGAAATGATTGGTCATTGTGTGTGTAAGGCGTGGTCCCTCTATTGTAGACTGCTACAGCAGTTATAGGTAATAGGTTTTCACCATGATTCAAGATCTTGTAGTAAAAGAGAGACCATGAATAAGTCAGTGCTCAGTGGACCAGGCCAGGGTGAGTCACATGCCGGGCAAGAGCCCCAGGGTATAGCTATCTAACAAAACATAACATAGGACTAAACTGTCTTATATATTCAATAGAATTAATCAAAGATGTAATAAAAACAACTGGTGTTATTGGTGTGAGCAATGGAACTTCCAAAGACATTGACGAAAGAAAGAAAGGTGAATTAAACTGAGAAACTTTGTAAAGCACTGGGTGGATTGCTCCACCTTGTGGGAAAGCCCTTCTCTAGCCCCTCTTCAAAGCAGCTTTAATACCTAATTGAGTTGAAGGGAGTAAACTCTAAAAGTTCAACAGCAAAAATGACTGATCTTCATGATCTTAGATCTGTATGGCCTGTTGAAATGGAAGTTGTGCTCTAGCCTACTGATGGCTGGTTACATTTGAACTATGGTAGGCTTTCCTTTTTAACAAGATTTGTTTAAAGTTAACCATACACTGTGTGCACAGGAATGTACATTTCCAAAGACCAAGGCCACTTTATTGCAGGAAATTAGCTTTAACAGTTGACTTTGGGCACAAAAACGGTCCAACTCCTCCACTTTCTCATTCTTCAAACAGAAAATGTTTCCCTTGGGTTAACCAGAGATACAGTATTTGGGTTAACCTGGCCTTAACCTAAAGTAGCAGGCTTAAAAGAAAATGCCTGAGAGGAGTACCACATCCGGTTTTCAGCAGAAAAGGAAGCCTATGTTGAATTAGCTGTATCCCTGAAAACCGGATACATCCGGTTGTTGGAAATTTATCCTGGTTTGGTCATCTGGAATGATCAGGACAGTTGTGAACAATTGCTGATTGGTGGAATATGGGATGTGCAGACAATTGTGAGGAGGCGGGACTGCAAAGTTGGGGAGGGGTGTGATACTGTGTCCCAGGTACAACACAACTAGCTTCTCAATGCAATAGCATAGCCATAGTGGAATAGTAGTTTACGTTTCTATGGACTCATTCATCCTTTTATGATTGATCAAAACGAAAAGTGGAATATCTGTCTGAGGAGTTTGCTTACAACACGATCAATCCTTGACAATGAGTGGTAAGTGGGAAATTAAGATTTCTTCTTGTCATGTTTATTTAAATGTATTTTTTTAAAGATTTCTTACCTGACTTTATCAGATAAAGTTAGATGAGTCAATCGGGGGTGAAAAGTTGCGGCACTGAATGACACTTCGCCCTCCTTATTGTCTTGTCAGTCACAGTTATTTTTAGTATTGTAAGCTCCAGTCAATTAATGTAGTAAATATTCATGTTGCCAAGTAGTCTGAGGGGTGTTTATTTTTATTTTGAGATGTTGACACTGCTCTGGGAAAAAGTTGTTCTTGATAAAAAGTATCTCATGTTTTCTATGGACTACATGAGTAGCCTACATGGGAAAAAGAGAGATGTCAGGAAAAGATTCCACAGGACACAGATGTGTCTCGACCTGTCTGTCTGTTAGCCTATATGTGAGCAAGGGGGGTGTGGTTATGGAGCACTTACTTACCCCTCATTGCTGGTAAATAGCTAACTTTAAAACATATACTATGTTGCTTTAGACTTATTCAGGAAAAATGGGGTGTCAGCTGTGACACGGCGCCTTGAGTTGGAAAAAATCTATTTTGGTTATTGAACTACAGTAAGGGAAGTGGATTTACACCCAATTACGGAATTAGATTATGATCTGATCTGTGCTACTAAACGCGTAGAGAGTCTTATTTGAACGTGTTTTTTCTTAGTCCAGGGAGATGGCACAACTGCTCCTCAGTAGTTGAGGTCTTTGTTTGCTATCACAGTAGGTTTTTAAGTGTGTGATATGAATCACATCAGTGTTTGCATTCTTGAACTCTGAGACAGATTTAATGTCGTCCCTATCATTGTTTACAACCCACCAACCAACCTTGTGCAACACCAGGAGAAACTTGAGTAAATCATTGGTGCAGATAAATGCACCATCAAATGTGTTCATAGTACTGGAAGTTAATCCTACAGCCTGTTATACAGTGCATTCGGAAAGTATTCAGACCCCTTGACCTTTTCCACATTTTGTTACATTATAGCGTTATTCTAAAATCAATTAAATATTTTTTCCCCCTCATCAACCTGCACACACTACCCCATAATGACAAAGCAAAAACAGGTTTTTAGATTTTTTTGCAAATGTATTAAAAAAATAAACTGAACTATCACATTTTCAAGTATTCAGACATAAGTATTCAGAGTACTTTGTTGAAGCACCTTTGGCAGTGATTACAGCCTGGAGTCTTCTTGGGTATGATGCTACAAGCTTGGCACTCCTGCATTTGGGGAGTTTCTCCCAGTCTTCTCTGGAGATCCTCTCAAGCTCTGTCAGGTTGGATGGGGAGCGTCACTGCACAGCTATTTTCAGGTCTCTCCAGAGATGTTAGATCGGGTTCAAGTCTGGGCTCTGGCTGGGCCACTCAAGGACATTCAGAGACTTCTCCCGAAGCCACTCCGGTGTTATCTTGGCTGTGTGCTTAGGGTCGTTGTCCTGTTGGAAGGTGAACCTTCAACCCAGTCTGAGGTCCTAAGCGCTCTGGAGCAGGTTTTCATCAAGGATCTCTCTGTACTTTGCTTCGTTCATCTTTCCCTCCATCCTGACCAGCCTTCCAGTCCCTGCTGCAGAAAAACCCACAGCATGGTGGTGCCACCACTGTGCTTCACCGTAGGAATAGTGCCAGTTTTCCTCCGACGTGAAACTTGGCATTCAGGCCAAACAATTCAATCTTGGTTTCATTAAACCAGAGAACCTAGTTTCCCATGGTCAGAGTCCTTTAGGTGCCTTTTGGCAAATTCTAAGCAGGCTGTCATGTGCCTTTTACTGAGGAGTGGCTTCCATCTGGCTATTCTACCATAAATGCCGGATTGGTGGAGTGCTGCGGAGATGATTGTCCTTCTTGAAGGTTCTCCCATCTCCACAGAGGATCTCTGGAGCTCTGTCAGGGTGACCATCGGGTTCTTGGTCACCCCCCTGACCAAGGCCCTTCTCCCCTGATTGCTGGCCGTGAGGCCAGCTCTAGGAAGAGTCTCGGTGGCTCCAAACTTCTTCCATATAAGAATGATGGAGGCCACTGCAATCTTGGGGACCTTCAATGCTACAGATTTTTTTTGGAACCCTTCCCCAGATCTGTGCCTCGACACAATCCTGTCTCGGAGCTCTACAGACAATTCCTTTGATGTCATGGCTTGGTTTTTGCTCTGACATGCACTTTCAACTGTGGGACCTTATATAGACAGTTGCTTCTTTCCGAATCATGTCCAATCAATTGAATTTACCACAGGTGGACTTCAATCAAGTTGTAGAAACATCTCAAGGATGATCAATGGAAACAGGATGCACCTGAGCTCAATTTCGAGTCTCATGGCAAAGGTTCTGAATACTTATGTAAATAAGTGTTAGGTTCTTATTTTTGAGAGTAAATAACTCAAGGACACTAGATAAGCTTTAACCAAGTTTAATTCTTCCCAAAGGTTCTGTACAGCTGTAATTCAGACAACCCAACATTTATCCCATCACAGATATATATATCCCACTTAAGACACTCCTCCTTCTCTCCAATCCTTACATCTTATGGTTCTACAGGAAAAGAGTAACAGGATACTAAACCCTTATTACTCCCTTCAGGGGATCTGACCTCACCTCCTGACCTCAACCCCTCCTTCACCTAATCCACAGATGTCTATCTTTCTCCCCTATATCAACATGTTGCTCTCCTCCCATCCACCCAACACATTCCAAAGCCATATGTCTTTCTACAGAGAACCATTAACTTCTGACATAAAACCCAGTCTCTTTCACTATTCTATGCTTCTTCTCCATCATTTATTTAATATCTCAATGTTCAAAATGTCAAATCAAACATAAGGTATTTCTGTTTTTTAGCAAACATTTCTTAAACTCTGTTTTCGCGTTGTCATTATGGGGTATTGTGTGTAGATTGATGAGGAAAATCAATTTTTGAACAAGGCTGTAACGTAATAAAATGTGGAAAAAGTCAAGCGGTCTGAATACTTTCCGAATGCTCTGTATGTTAATTGCAAAATAATCCCCTCCAGCTTTCCTTGGAGCACAGCCAGAAAAGCACCTCCTTTTGCTACTTCTCACAATGCAGCAGACAATGGCCATAAACTGTATTATCAACATAGTTTGAGCCTGTTCTCTTTATAACACAGAATGTTGGCTCCTCTTTCAAACCAGTCCTGTATTAACTTACTTTCTCTGTACCAGGCATCACAGTATGGGTGAAGGATTATGACACGGGACAGGAAGAGGGGCGGCCGGTGTCCCCGTTCTCTGAGGAGTGCTGTGAGGAGCTGTGGGACAGGGTGGAGGGGGTGAGGCACAAGCTGACCCGCATCCTGAACCCAGCCAAGCTCACCCCCTACCTGAGGCAGTGCAAGGTCATCGACGAGCAGGATGAGGATGAGGTCCTCAACTCCATCCAGTACCCACTACGTATCAGCAAGGCTGGTGAGAGAGAGGGAGGGAGAGGGATTGTGTGGGAGCAAAAAAGAGAGGGAGAATGAGAGAAAAATTATGGAAGTGAATGAGAAGAGTGTAAAAGGTACAGTTGAAGTTGGAAGTTTACATACACCTTAACCAAATACATTTAAGTTTCACAATTCCTGACATTTAATCCTAGTAAAAATGTACTGTCTTCGATAAATTGGGATCCCCACTTTATTTTAAGAGTGAAATGTCAGAATAATAGTAGAGAGAATTATTTATTTAAGCTTTTATTTCTTTCATCACATTCCCAGTTGGTCAAAAGTTTACATACACTCAATTAGTATTTGGTAGCATTGCCTTTAAATTGTTTAACATGGGTCCAACGTTTCGGGTAGCCTTCCACAAGTTTCCCACAATAAGTTGGGTGAATTTGGTCCCATTCCTCCTGACAGAGCTGGCGTAACTGAGTCAAGTTTGTAGGCCTCCTTGCTCGCACACGCTTTTTCAGTTCTGCCCACAAATGTTCTATAGGATTGAGGTCAGGGCTTTGGATGGCCACTCCAATACCTTGACTTTGTTGTCCTTAAGCCATTTTGCTACAACTTTGGAAGTATGCTTGGGGTCATTGTTCATTTGGAAGACCCATTTTTGACCAAGCTTTAACTTTAACTGATGTCTTCAGATGTTGCTTCAATATATCCACATACTTTTCCTTCCATGTGATGCCATCTATTTTGTGAAGTGCACCAGTCCCTCCTGCCGCAGAGCACCCCCACAACATGATGCTGCCACCCCAGTGCTTCAAGGTTGGGATGTTGTTCTTCGGCTTGCAAGCCTTCCCCTTGTTCCTCCAAACATAATGATGGTCATTATGGCCAAACAGTTCTATTTTTGTTTCATCAGACCAGAGAACATTTCTCCAAAAAGTACGATCTTTGTCCCCATGTGCAGTTGCGAACCGTAGTCTGGCTTTTTTATGGCGGTTTTGGAGCAGTGGCTTCTTCCTTGATGAGTGGCCTTTCAGGTTATGTCGATATAGGACTCGTTTTACTGTGGATATAGATAGTTTTGTACCTGTTTCCTCCAGCATCTTCACAAGGTCCTTTGCTGTTGTTCTGGGATTGATTTGTACTTTTCTCTCCATTCATCCCTATGAGACAGAACGTGTCTACTTCCTGAGTGGTATGACGGCTGCGTGGTCCCATGGTGTTTATACTTGAGTACTATTGTTTGTACAGATGAACGTGGTACCTTCAGGCGTTTGGAAATTGCTCCCAAGGATGAACCAGACTTGTGGAGGTCTACAATTTATTTTCTGAGGTCTTTAGGCTGATTTCTTTAGATTTTCCCATGATGTCTAGCAAAGAAGCACTGAGTTTGAAGGTAGGCCTTGAAATACATCCACAGGTACACCTCCAATTGACTCAAATGATGTCAATTAGCCTATCAGAAGCTTCTAAAGCCATGACATTTTCTGGAATTTTAACCGACTTGCCAAACCTATAGTTTGTTAACAAGAAATGTGTGGAGTGGTTGAAAAACTAGTTTTAAGGAGTGAGAGTGAGAGACAGAGGGAGGGGAGACAGGTATGAGTAACGAGGCAGGAGATCAAGATAAAAGGATTGAAGGAGTGGGCACTAGCTAGGTAAAGGCGAGGGAGAGATAAAGGAGGAGGTAGACAGATGGGGAGTGAAAAAGACGGGGAGAGAGGAAGATACAGAGAGATGAGGTTAGAGAGGAAAAGATGACAAAGGGATTACCTGGAACATGAGCAGCTTTCACACTTTTGTCAGTACAGTACTTAAAGTGTCTCCATCTTCAGGATGTATTGTCGTCTTCGTCTTATAAACTTTAATGATGTCCTAACTGTTTGTCAGGACGTTTGATTGACATCCTGCATGGGCGGGGCCAGCGTGGCCTCCAGGCCTTCATGGAGTCTTTGGAGTTCTACCACCCCGAGCAATACACTCAGCTCACTGGACAACAGCCCACCCAGCGCTGCTCCATCATCTTGGGTGAGGATTTGTCCCCAAATATCCCCCTTCCACTCCTGTATGACCAGTGTTCCCCCATCCCCCATTTACCTCCATTGCTGTGTCCCCCCAGATGAGGAGGGTCCAGAGGGCCTGACTCAGTTCCTGCTGCTCGAGGTGCGTAAGCTGAGGGAGCAGCTGCTGGGGAGCCGCGTGTGTGAGCGCCGCCTGTCCCAGCGTTGCCGTGTGGCCGAGGAGGAGCGCAGCCGGGCTGAACGCAAGACACTGGACCTACGACATGACCGGCTGCAGATAGAGAGGTGCACCACACGGAACCACACATACAGGGCTTAAAGCACTGTGAGACAAATGACACTAGCATTAAAGTTGATTAATTGAACTTCACAGGTAAAACCACACAGGCATCTGGCTGTTATCCACAAGGCCCAACAATGTGCATTGCACCCAAAGTGAATGACAGTATTCAGACTGGAACTTGAAACATCGGGAATGATATACATAAACTACATTCGTGATAAGCCATGGTCCATGGCTGTCATAATTTTTTTTAATAGGGATGTACAGTTTCTATGTCCAGTGTACTGAGAGCTGGCTGAATGTGTCTCCCACAGGCTGCGTCAGGACTGGGAGGCAGGCAGCAGGGAGCTGGGCAGGCTGAAGGACAGGCACCTGGAGCAGGCTGTGAAATACTCTCGTGCCCTGGAGGATCAGGCCAAGGCCTCCGCACGTGAGAGAGAGCTACTGGAACAGGTATAGAGAGGAGAGGGGGCCAAAGGGTCTGATGGGTTGTTGAAGCAGAGGGAGGGTGACTGGGACAGAAGAAAGCAGCTAGAGAAAGATAAAAGGATGGATGGAGGGTATACATTTTTTGAAAGAGCTGTTGAGACATGCCTTTATAGGAAGCCTTTTCCCTGGTAGGATTCCCTTGTAATACTCTTACTCAACCTTTTCTACAGATGGAGCAGCTGAAGACCAGACTGATGGAGGCAGAGAAAGAGACTGACAGTAGTCCTGCCCCTACGGCGCCAGTCAGAAGGAACAGGAGTGTCGCCCATCGGACGAACGACGCCCCCGCTGTTCCCGAGAAGAGGGAGGAGCCACTGCAGCACATTGACATTCAGAAGTCAGGTCACATTGAAACACAGGTAGAGCCACCACTCAGAGTGAATCTGATTCACCCTCTGAGTTTGTGATGGTTTCCCCGCTCCGACGGTGCTGCTCTAACTCTTGTATTGTTCCGTTTTGACCTGAGGCTCTGTTGGACATCCTGAAGCAGGACCGCAGGGAGGCAGCAGAGCAGAGACACGAGCTGTGTGGCAACATCGCCAGACTACAGGGAGAGCTGGAGAGCTCTGAGGATTTCAGGGACAAGGTGGGAGCAGAGAAAGACCATTCTGTCCCGTGATTCACTCTCAGAAGTCACTGAGCTGGTGACAGTTTTTCAAGTTGTCTTTGTTCAGGCTTCATAAAGTGTTAAAACACACCTCTTGTATATCAACACAATTGTATTATTCTGTCTTTGATGGTATGGTGTGTTGTGAAGCAGGAGTCTCAGTGTGAGCAGCTGCAGCTGAAGGTGAGGACTCTGCAGCTGGACTGGGAGACGGAACAGAAAAGGAGCATTTCCTACTTCAACCAGATTATGGAGCTGGAGAAGGAGAGGGACCAGGTCAGTAGGTCTGAGTAGGGATACGGGTTAGAATCAAGTAATCAATGTATGGTAAGGTTTTTGTTTCTGTTGGTTTAAATTGTTCATGGCTGTTTGGACACTGAATGAACATGCACAGAGTGTAACGGTTGTCTGTGGTGGAAGAAGAGGAGGACCAATGCTCAGCGTGGTAAGTGTCCATAGTGATAATTTATTATCATGAATACAAAAACAAATTAACGAGAACGAACAAAACAAAACAGTCCTGTATGGTAAATATACAAATCAGAAAACAATCACCCACAACTCAAGGGTGAAAACAGGCTGCCTAAGTATGGTTCTCAATCAGGGACAACGATTGACAGCTGCCTCTGATTGAGAACCATACCAGGCCAAACACAGAAATCCCAAATCATAGAAAAAAGAACATAGACTGCCCACCCCAACTCACGCCCTGACCATACTAAAACAAAGACAAAACAAAGGAACTAAGGTCAGAACGTGACACAGAGGAATATTGAGGTCGGAGTGTTGAGTTTGAGGCATTTTTGCAGGATAATATAAGGCCCTTCTCTGCATAGTTGCCCCATTACTCACCGTAATACATCATTTTTGTCTTGTCATGCAGGTGTTTCCACTACTCAGTATCTCCCCCACTCTGTGTCTGCCTGTCTCCTCATAACTCATCTCTCTAGCACGTTCTCTCCTCCTCCTTCTGATACTGTATATCCTTCAGGCTCTGCGCAGTCGAGACAGCCTGCAGTTGGAGTATACTGACTGCCTATTGGAAAAGAACCGCCTGCGTAAACGCATTGCAGAGCTTCAGGCCAATCTAGAGCAGCAGCAGAGAGAGCTGGAGAAAGAGAAGGACAGGAGCAGGGAGCAGAGTTCCCCCTGTATGCACTGTGTGAGTCTCAGCTACTGTATGTACACACATTCCGTGTACACACTTTTGATTATACTTGCACAACACAAGTGTGTTTTCCCTATTTTGTCAGACATACAGTTTCACAAACTCACAAAAATACGATAATCAAATTACAGTGTGGACCTGTTAGCCTTCTCCTGTACTCTTCTAATGTGATTGTCTCTCTGTCCCTCTCCTAGTCTCACCTGTCTCTGTGCAGCGAGGACGAGCGCTACGGGCCCTGCTGCTCCCTAGACCTCAGCCCTCTGCCCAACAGCACTCACCAGCTGCTCTGCAAGGTCAGAGTTCATTGCCATCTTATCATCTTCGTTGGCAGCAGCTAGAATATTAGCAACATTATAGTGTTAGGATTAACAGCAGCCACAACATTTATCTCTTCATAATCATGTAATAAATAGTCCTTGAGGAGTGTGGCAGTGTAGCTGTCCAACCCGTCTTTTCATTTGACTCATTCAGAGTTGTACTTAACTAGGTACCATTTAGCTGATCCCCGTAACAATAATGATAATTTTACTTGGCATGTTTATTCATGGTCTACTTACAGAGAATATTATTTTTAGATCAGGGTGAAGCAACTCCTGTGTGCTAATTAGGTTGTTGTTTTGCATAGAGTTAGAGATATTATGTTTTATGTATTGTTTATTTAACTTTTGTTTATTACCTACGTCACTTCTTTGGCAATGTTAACATATGTTTCCCATGCCAATAAAGCCCCTTGAACTGAATTGAATTGATGTTGCCAGAGAGGAATTTGTGTAACTGTCAGCATGTTAGTACCTGTAGGATACCTTTCAGTGAACAGATGTTGGTGATGTCTCTGTTTTTATTTCTGTGTTACAGTCTCCCTCTACAGACCAAACCCATGACCACTCCGAAGGTAAGCCTATATTTCAAATCAAATCAAATGTTATTTGTCACATGCACCGAATACAACAGACCTTGCAGTAAAATGCTTACTTACATGCCCTTAACTAACAATGCAGTTAAGAAAAATACCAACAAAAATAAGAAATAAAAGTAACAAATAATTAAAGAGCAGCAGTAAAATAACAATAGCGAGGCTATATACAGGGGGTAGAGTTGAGATGAATGCAGTGTTTCCCAACCAAGGGTACTTGGCCTATCCACAGGGGGTACTTTAAGGGTACTCTGGGTAGAGCAAAATATACTTGGTAGTCGAGTAACGGAAAAAGGTTGGGAACCACTGGATTAGGGGATTGGGGTTTTGCAAGGATAGCATTGAAGAAAAGAGCATTCCTGAGTTGATCCCTTTTCTTTCATTTTGCTTTATTTATTCTAAATGTTTACATCAATGTAGCTGATGAAGGATAAACCTTGTATTTGAACTACTGTTTGAATAAGACATGGTAGAAATAGGCATGGCCAAAACAAATGTTTTTTTTTGGACCACTTTGATGAGAGAGGATAGGCTTAGACTTCTAAATCATTTCTTTTGTCTGCAGGTTCCCGCTCAAACTCAGAGGAGAATCTCTTGACAGCAGTGAGTTGTTACATTACTCCACAACACTTTGTGACATGCCGACATATCAAAGCATCATGTCTCATCTTGCGTTAATCTATATTATATTAACAAATGTATTTTTCTCACTGAACAGTATAGCTGTGAATACACACAGTATATGTGGATTGTTGAATAATTAATCACCTTTTTCAAGTTGTCTTGGGGACAATGAATAGGTTTAAATTGTTGGCCTGCATCTATACTTACTATAGTCATTCTCTATTTCCCTTTTTGTTTGTGTCCTGTGTGTTTTACAGACAGTGGACAGTGAGAGGGATGTTAACAGGCTCTCCATCTTCCCCTTCCCTCCCTGTATGGACTCCATCAACCGCAGGGTCAACATAGAGTATGTCATACCCATAGAATTAGGAAATAGAATTATTATTAATTTAATAGGATATCTATGGTCATACCATAGCAGATCAACTTTTACATTATTCTCTGATATGGAGATATCACTCTCTTAAATCCCATGTTATGCTAGAAATGCATTTAAAACTAAATAAATGATGATGAAAAGTCCTCTATTGTGATCTTATCCCTTTACAGGTTTGACCTGGACTCCTGGGGCAGTGATGAGAATGAGAACCTCACAGGTTTGGTTTAGTTCAGTACAACCCTCCTGTCCGTCTAAGTCTGTAGCTACCTGTAATACATGTAACCCCGGCTAAGTATAGATGTGTGTAGTAATGTCTCATTATGTTGTGTTTCAGGAGTCCAGAGTGAGGTCTCCCTGTCGAACTCCTGTAGCTCCCTGCATTCTCACCTCTTCCCCCCTGACCTCATCAACCTGCCCCCTGTCCCACCTCACAAACCCAACTACAGCAGTCTCTGGTATGTCTCCATCTCTGTGCTGCCTACATCAGGGCAGCTAATCCAACGTAGTGTAGGTACACTTGCTAACCCTTTATGGTGTGAGATATAATCTTAACTGTATACTGATAAGTGTAATTACCATCTCTCTTTCCACTTCCTCTTTCAGTTTCGAGCCCCTGTCCCCCGTACCAAGTCCCCCCACTACGCACAAAAAAGGAAGAGGCAGCCTAGCAGATGACATCACCATCATTGGGGGCAACCACACAGGCATCTTTGTTAGCAGCGTCAGAGCTGGTTCTCCTGCTGAGCAGTGGGGTCTGAAGGAGGGCAGTGAGTTACTGGAGGTGAGAAACAAAGGCATACAGACAGATGGACAGGCAAACAGATAGTAGAAAAACAGCCACACAGGCCTGAGTATAACTGTCTCTCTCCTCCCTGTCCAGCTGGAGAAGGTTCTGTTTGGTGGGGGCAGTGTGCTGATGGGCCAGTGCACTGGAGAGGTGGCCCACTTCTCTCTGCAGTGGTGGACAGAGCCCTCTTCTCTCAAACACCAGACCAACACAGGGGGTGAAGTTCTGAGACAGCTTTTACAGTTATTTTCCTTGACTGATATACTTTTTCAGTACAGTACACCTTTATAGTGTATGGTCTTGGCCTTTATCCAGGCATCAGACTGTTTATAGAACAAACAAAGATAAAACAATAGAGTGTGTGTAACTAACTGCCCACCCCTTTTCCTCTTCTCAGCCTACTCCAAGTTATGTGCCCAGCTCCCTTCTCCTACCTTCCACGGTGCTGACTCCTTCTACGTGCGCGTCAACCTGGACCTGGACCCTCATAGCGACCTGCCCTGTCTGGGGGTGCGCTGTGATGACATAATACACGTCACTGACACCCGTTACAATGGGAAGTACCAGTGGCGCTGCACCCTGGTGAACCCCCGCACAGCCAAGCCCTTGCAGGCGGGGGTCATGCCCAATTACAACAGGTAAGGGAGAGGTGCCACGTACTGTCACCTTTGTGACAGAGTTCAAATGAACGGGTTATATAATGTAAGACATTTTAATAAGCATGAGAAGATTAAACGTTCCATTAATCTATAACAGACAGTTGTGCAAACATTTAGCTTTGTTAGACTGCACTCACAGACAGCATAAGACACGGAATGATAAATGTGTTTCCCCCTACATCTTTCTCTATCTCAGAGCCCAGCAACTGTTGTTGGTGAGGTTACGTACCTTAGCCCTGGAGCAGAAGGATTTCAAAAAAAAAGTATGTCTCCTCTTGTCCCTACTGTGTGTGAATCTCTGGTAACCAAGGGTAACCAGAGTACTGATTCCTCCATTCCTCCCTGTAGGTATCCAAGAAGGGCTCTGAGCGTGTACGATTGGTCAAGGCTGTCCCCCCCAGCTGTCGAGGGATTGGTTCCACCCCACAGGTCCTTTACACACTCAGCAACCGTAAGCTCCTCCCATATGACTTTATTGATATTTTTTGTTTGTCCTTTGAAGACTATGGTAAGATAAAAATGCATGAACCTAAATGTGTGTGTGTGTGTGTCTTTGTTCAGGTCATGAGGAGCACCTGATTCCTTACAGTATGGTCCAGCCAATACAGGTCATGACCAAACGGCCTGTCATCTTCTCCCCCTCCTTGCTCTCTCGCGGCCTCATAGAGAGACTGCTTCAGCCAGCAGAGTCTGGACTGGACTTCAACACCTGCCAACCAGGTACACACACACATGCAGACACCCATGGTTATTTACATAGTGTCACTACACACTCAAATTTCAGAAGCACTAGTTGCATGCTTGTTGTCCTTCTTGCATGATCGGCTGTGTTTTAAAGTAATTACTTGTAGATATGTTGCCTCTCTACCGCTTCTCATGAAAGGATGTCTTTCAGAGCTAATCCAGGCCACAGAGAGAAATGATAAGAGTGTTTTCCTGCTAGATGCTTCCACCCCAGAGCAGGCTCTTGGAATCAGTCTGCAGTCTATTCAGGATGTAATAAGCCAGGTATACATTATTTATTTCATTCATTCTCTCTCTCTCTCACACTCACACAAACAAACAAACACTTCCCATGGTGCAAAAACTGTGCCAATTTGTATTTTTTATTTAACCTTTCTTTAACTAGGCAAGTCAGTCAAGAATAAATTCTTATTTACAATGACGGCCTACCCCGGCCAAACACTCCTCTAACCCTGACGACAGACCAATTGTGCACCACCCTATGGGACTCCCGATCACGGACAGATGTTATACAGCCTGTAATCTAACCAGGGTCTGTAGTGACGCCTCTAGCACTGAGATGCAGTGCCTTAGACCACTGTGCCACTTGGGAGCCCCAAAATGTTGCTTCAACGCTATTTCGACAAGAAAATGTTATGTAATGATGCTTAATCGACGTGGAAAACTGAATGGATTTGAAAAAGTCATCAACATAAGGGAATTTTGGCTTTTTTCATCAAACATTTAACCTAAATCCAATGACATGGTGACATTTTTATTTTATTTTACATTGAATTCATGATAGTTGACAACAACACCTAATGTAAATCAAAACTAGAGGTTGAACTGTCTGTGCCCAGTGGGTTACCTTTCCCATATAGGTTTCTGTGTCTTGTCTCTTAGGACAAGCACTGTCTGTTGGAGCTAGGCCTGAGTAGTGTGGAGGGCCTTCTGAGGCAGGGGGTCTACCCTATCGTCATTAATATCCGACCCAAGAACAAAAAACACAAGAAGCTAAAGTAGGTGCCTGACTGACTATCTGTATTTGTGTGTGTTTACAATACACTTTTAGATCATAAGTTATTCTATTTTTGTAGTTGTGTGTTCTCTAATCCAATGTATAAACAGTAGTTACAAAGTCAATCTATTTTGCCCCATTGACAGGAAGTTGCTGACCGGGCGAGGGGAGGATGGCGTGATGGAGGAGGTGTGTCAGGCGGACGAGCAGCAGCTGGAGACCCTGCCCCTACTCTACCACACTTTGGAACCCAGCACCTGGAGCTGCACCGAGGATCTGCTTCTCGCCATACGCAATGTCATTCACAGCCAGCAGAAGGCACTGCTGTGGCTTGAGTTGGAAAGGCTCCAATAGATCCCAATGTTTTCACCCAGTTTTATTGTTTTACTAAGATAAATTTGATACACTTATCGTATACATTTCACACACACCCATTTAGATACCTAGTTCTACCACAGTAAATATGAAGTTTCATGTTCATTTGATTGATTAAACCTTACAAGCTCAGTAGTAACATGTCTTTCTGTTTTAATGTTGTATTTCTTGTCTACCTATACTAAACATCAGCATTAAACAACCTTAATTAGTTAACAGAGCATATTTTTAAATGATTGAATAATTCATAATAATACATGGAATTTGTATAGAGCTTTTCTAACAACCAAATACATTAATATTAGTAGTTGAGGTTTGCCTACATTTGCCTTTGGCCACTAGTCACAATACAATAGCTTTTGAAAGTTCTTCTAAAAATAAAGCTAAAACTTATGACTACTTTATGGTTAGGAAAAACTTTGGCCTTTAGAATGTTCCTTTCAAGACAACTGGAAACTCGGACAAAAAACGAGAGCTTATTAAAGGCGCTGCATTGTCAATAAGTCATCTGTATTGACAATACAGTATTTACTGCGATGCGGCCTTCGCAGAAGTCAGAGCAAACACATTTTTTGCATTTGAAGGAAGTTGTAAAGAAAGTGTGTTTGTGTATATCTAGGACTGCCCCCCATCTACTGTCAACCAATCAACCATCCACTCAATTTGACCTCTGCATGCCTCTGGAGACTCCACAATTGCGTCACACCATCGTTACGGCGCCTCAAACCACATTTTCGGATTAAGCGTGGTGATACGGCAGAGGTATAATAATGCCGAGGTCAAAATAACTAGGAACTCGGAAAAATACTAGGTCAAATCATGACGTCAGTGAATTTAAGGCTTGAAAAGTCGGAGCTCTAGAAAGAGGCCGGAGTTCACGAGATGGAATTCCGAGTTGGATGACCGTTCAAATCGATTTTCCCGTAGCAGCTCGTTTTTCCGAGTTCCCAGTTGTTTCCAACGGACTGAAGTCGGAAGTAGGAGATTTCCGAGTTACCAGTTGTTTTGAACACCGCATAACTCAAAAAAAATTTCATTAATGTTGACGTTTTTGCAAAAGAGATTTTAGTCGCGCGATTTTGCATTTTACTATGATATTTGGTGCAGTATTTCTCAAGTGACTTGTCTAGTTTCTCTTTGAGACAGCACTTCATTGAAGTATCCCTACTGTTGACCAATCGCCGACGAGGGGGCGTAGACTTCATCGACCGACTTCCGCTTGCCTCTTGAGAAAAATGGTGTGCCCGAACTGCTGAAAAAAAACCTGCCGAAGTCCAAAACAAACAAAAACGTCACAAAATGTCATCATAATATATTCACGAACTGTTCCGTGCATGCGGACGCCACTAGGCAACAAAAGAGAAAAACAACAACATGCTGGAAATGTTACATAACAACAGGGTATAAATAAGCAGTCAAATGAGGCTGGGATTTTGAGGTCAGTCTTATGATATAGATAATACATTGTGTTCTGGAAAAGGTATGATGAAGAGAAGAGGGGGAATGCATTGATTATACTTATTATTATCTCATTCAGGTGCTGACAGTAAACCAAAAAATGAGAACGGACTAGGTTATTGATGAGTTTTTGTTTTGCAATGTGTAAATTCACTGAGTTTATGGTAGAGGTTGTTCAGTTTCCACTGTCTAGTTATGGTCCTGTACTGTTGCAACAACTTTTTCTACCAAACTCGAGAAGTGTCATCTCTGATAACACTCTGGCTAATTGGATGTAAATAACGTCACGCTTGGGCGAGAATACGCCCCCTTGCTGCAGAGTGCAGATATCCATTCAGCCCCCCTCCCTCTGGTCAACAACACAAGCTGCACAGAGAAGCAAAATGGCCGATAGTAAACTAACCGACCTCACAGCGCTTTGCAACCACCAAGAAGTTATGCATGTGTAGTTTACAGCGAAAACTACATTCGTACGAAAGGATATACGTTAACTGAATTTCTCGATTGTTAACATTTAGCCTTTTGGTGATGTTATTTCTTATTTGGTTTAGCCTTGAACTACCGTTAGATTGCTAAACTAGCTTTAGCTAAATAGGTCTGCAAGAATTTCACAAAGTACTTTATGTTTGATTCCTGAGGTGAGTAACTAAAACGATGTATCGTTAAGTTGTTCATTACAATGTTGTAAATTGTGTGTACCATTTTTTTTTTTCTATCCATGTTAAGTTATAAGCGACAGCTAACGTCAGTCAGCCAAGTTAGCTACAGAGAACGTCACTGAAGTTTTATCGTAGCTTCTTTGGCCTTGTCACTTCAGTCCAAAAGCGACAGTTGATTGCACAGACAAGTAATGCTATGAAGCAGTATTGTTGTCTAGTGTGTGTGTATATATGCATGAATAATTTGAGAAACACAATCAATTCAATTAACATTGCTATGAACTATTTTCGATTACCACGGAGTACTCAACTAATCAACAGTATATATGTGTGACCGATATGTATGGATTTTATTTTTTAAACTATGTATGGAGCTTAGCTTTGGGAGCTGGTTAGCAAGCCGGCAGCTGTACGTCGTGTTCCCTACTAGGCTTTACATTTTGAGCGGCAGTTAACGACGTCAAAGTAGCTCGCACGAAAGCGCTATCTTGCAGCTAGTTAATGTCAATACTATTTTGACAATTTAGCTAGATATGTTAACACACGTTACGTGACTTTATTCTCGCGGAGTCTGTTTCGTCCGTTTTTTTTCCAAGTCCAACGCCACCGGGTGTCCAGTTTGGGGCTACTCTGTACTCGAGCTCGAGGCTGGAATAGGCCTTGGCAAACGTCAGAGCGATACCACCAGGCAAGCTTCTGCTAGCTGATTTGTATTAAGTGGCACTAGCTAGCATAATGTAACGTTAGCTATTATGGGAATTGTTTTTCATTAAATGCCGCGTATAGATCCACATATAACAGTTTAACTAGTCAATAAATAGTTATAGTAAAAACGAACATTATATTGCTTGCTAGCTAGTTCTTAATCTGACAATTTTGAGCGGCTTAATTTAACTGCTGTCCTTAAATTGTATTTACAGACTAGACTACTACTTCGCAATTTGGACAAGCTCTTGTCCAAATTGCCAAAATGCCTCCCATAGCGCAAACTTGCTTTGTTTACGTTTCCCATACATACACTCAAAAGACCCCACATGTTCAGCTTACTAGCGTTTTCAGTGGAACGCTTTTGTAAAGCTGAGTCAAACAGGGGGACTAAAACGAAATGCCACCCCGTGATACCTGACCCATCTAGCCAACTAGCTCGCTCTATCCTGCACACACTCACTCTCTCGCCATCTCTATTAGCTCGCTAGGCCTTGACCTACGTGACAATTAAATATTTCTACCAGCTAACGGGTTCTTTTATCTACCAGTCAGGTACTGCCCAGTCTTACATTTCCTCTCTGTTGATGTACATGTGTTACATGTTTGGAGTTGTAATTGTTTGCTTGAAAATGAATAATTCAGGGTTGCTACCACAGATTGTTGCCAAGGTTGTGTCTGCTTAATACTATAATTCTGACAATATTAACTAATTGTGTAAGAGTTCATTTTAATAAACTGTTGATAAAACGTTTTTAGGCAAGTCGCAGCAAATGTATGTAACTTGATGTTGATGCCTGTCGCCCAATATCAATGCCCACATCCATTTAAATGTGTCCAGATAGGAGAATCAGGAAAGGGAACAGCAGTTCATGGAAGACAAGAAAAAGAAGAAAGAGGATAAAAAGAAAAGGGAAGCTTCCCAGAAGGTATATAATATCCACTTTTCATCAGGAAATTAGGCCTACATAATTCAGAGTGCTCAGGTATGTTCCTCAAAACAGAATTGGCTGGTGTTTGATCCAGTTTCATGGCCCATTGAAAGTCAGAGCCACACTGTTCTGGCTGTGTTTTAGTCGTGACAGCAATAATGATTTACTTGGCCTGCGCACCATAGTTGCTTGCGGTATTAGCACTTGACATTCGTTACAATAATGTGTTGGCTGTTTCATGGCACTGACGGTCTTCTCTACTTTCAGGTGACTGAACAAAAAGTCAAAGGTAATTTTTTTGTTTTTTTTGTTTTGTATATACAGTACCAGTCAAAAGTTTGGACACCTACTCATTCAAGATTTTTGTATTTTTCTAAATTGTAGAATAATAGTGAGACATCAACTCTGAAATAACTCATGGAATCATTTAGTAATCAAAGTGTTAAACAAATCATATCATTTATGTTTTGGGTTCTTCAAAGTAGCCACCCTTTGCCCCTGACAGCTTTGCACACTTGACATTCTCTCAACTAGCTTCACCTGAAATGCTTTTCCAACAGTCTTGAAGGATTTCCCACATGCTAAGCACTTGTTGGCTGCTTTTCCTTCACTCTGAGGTCCAACTCATCCCAAACCATCCCAATTGGGTTGAGGTCAGGTGATTGTGGAGGCCAGGTCATCTGATGCAGCACTTCATCACTCTCCGTCTTGGTCAAATAGCCCTTACACAGCCTGGAGGTGTGTTTTGGGTCATTGTCCTGTTTTTAAAAAAAAGAGTCCCACAAACCAGATGTCATTGCGTATTGCTGTGGTAGCCATGCTGGTTAAGTGTGCCTTGAATTAGAAATAAATCAACATCACCAGCAAAGCACCATCACATCACCACCATGATGCACGGTGGGAACCACGCATGTGAAGATAATCCGTTCACCTACTCTGCGTCTCACAAAGCCACGGCAGTTGGAACCAAAAATCGCAAATTTGGACTCCAGTCCAAAGGACAGATTTCCACCGGTCTAATGTGTCTTGCTCGTGTTTCTTGGCCCAAGCAAGTCTCTTCTTCTTATTGGTGTCCTTTAGTAGTGTTTATTTTTTACATTTTATTTTAATTATATATTCATTATTATTTAACTTCGGCGTCAGGTAGCCTAGTGGTTAGAGCGTTGGACTAGTAACCGGAAGGTTGCAAGATTGAATCCCTGGGCTGACAAGGTAAAAATCTGTTCTGCCCCTGAACAAGGCAGTTAACCCACTGTTCCTAGGCTGTCATTGAAAATAAGAATTTATTCTTAACTGACTTGCCTAGTTAAATTAAGGTAAGGGGGGGAAAAAACGTAGAATCTCCCATATAAAAATATATAATTAATTTTTTTGTTTCTACATGATTCCATCGTTTTGATGCCTTCACTGTTATTCTACAATGTAGATAATAGTAAAAATAAAGAAAAACCCTGGAATGAGTAGGAGTGTCCATACTTTTGACTGCTACTGTACATCTGTAACACTCCTTCCTTTCATCAAACAAGATAACGATGAGAGAGGAAAAGGCCAAGTTTATATTATGTTACATAACATTATGATTAGGATGCATTCCAGCTTTGACTTTATTGACTTGGTTCATTTGTTTCATTTTCCTTAAGTGCCAGAATCAACCAAGGCCAGCTCCACGCAGTCACTAGCCACTCCTGGCTCTGTGTCTCCCAGCCCTGGCCCCACTCCACCATCGTCCCCCTGCCCTGCAGCTGGGTTCGCTGTTCCTCCGGGTGGGAACAATGCAAACCGGGCGGCTGTGGCCAACGGACAGCCCCCCACCGGAACTCAGCGCTATATGCCCAGAGAGGTGCCCCCACGATTCCGCTGCCAGCAGGACCACAAAGTGCTTCTGAAGAGGGGCCAGCCACCACTGTCCTGCATGCTGCTGGGGGGAGTGAGCGGTAGGGGAGACGCACCCCCTCTTTCACAGGGAGATGCCCCCAATGCAACCACATCTGGATCCACAGGTGGGTCAACATTGAAATGAAAGGATGTGGTTTGGATCTGTAGTCAGCAGCTAAATTAATATTTGTCCAAGTGTAATTAACGTGCTGTTTTAACCTTCTTAACATGGTCCTCAAGTTACCAAAGTATGTTTGCTCATTATCTACAGATCCCAATCTGGGTTCACCTTCTCCTTCACCCCCTCACTCCTCACCCTCATCTTCAGTTGCTGCTTCTTCAACTTATGCAAATTCCACATGGGGGGTGGGCTCTGGCAGCCAGCCCCCTTCTCAGGGCTGGGAGAAGGTGATAGTGGATGGGAGTGACCTTGAAGAGTGGCCCAGCATTGTGGGTGGGGATAGAGTGGGTACCGAGGGAGCAGAGCTGGATGGCCCCAACAACAGCAGTGCCTCACGGACTGACAAATGCACCCAACAGCATCTGAGGACAGGAGGCGCAAGAGCTGGGAGTTCAGACAGTCCCTCCCCACCCCACTCTTCCTCCTCGTCACTCACTGAATGTGTCCTGTCTGGTGTCGTGTGGGGCACTTCCAGTCAGCCTGGAATTGGAGTGGCTGCAGCAGCAACAGCAGAGGGGCCAGTGCTCAACAATTCCAAAGTCTCCTTTCTTCCTGGGACTCAGGAGAGCCCTCTTTGTGTGAACAGTCGGATTCCTGGTGCCAACTTCAACCCTAATGCCAACCCTTCAGCCTGGCCTGCCCTTGTGCAGGATGGAACGACAGGGGTTGGTGCAGCTACCACCGAAGCTGTGCCCTCATCCATCACAACATCCTTCTCTGCCAGTACCACCCATACTCATCCACTCTCCTCTGTGAATCAAGCTAGCTATCAGCACCAACTCCATGAAATGCCTGCCAGGGATGGAGAACATCTCCATGGGGACTGGGGGGGCTTGGGGCCTGAGCTTGGAGAAGGACCAAATCAAGGAGGCAGAGACCTTGTGGACAGTGGGGTTGTTGGAGGGAGCGAGCATCTCTCTGCCTCGTCATCCTCCTCCACAACCTCTTCCTCTTCATGGAGAGCTTTGCCTCCCCCCTCTAACCTCAACACAGGTGCCTCTAAGACTGATGGGTGGGACAGAGTAGGGGGAGATGCAGCTCAGGAGGAGGAGAAAGCTGGGTTGGCAGGAGATGAGGAGTGGGTCAGGGGAAATGATGTTGGCTCAAATACCCCAGAGGTATCTCAGGGAGCATGGGATGGGGCTACAGAGGAGGGTTGGGGCGGTACACAGGGGTCGACAGATGTCAGGGGTTCCAGCAACCCGGCAATAGGAAGTAGCGGTGGAGGCGAGAGCAGCAGCAGCAGTGGAGGTAGCGGTGGTGGTGGTGGTGGTGGTGGCGGCGGCATATCCCAGGATTCTGCCTCACCAACATTTGCTACTATGACAACAGCTTGGGACAATCAGAAAGGGGTTGATGCTGTTGGGGAATGGGAAGGTCAAGGTGGCAGAGGAAGTGGAGACCCCTCATCCTCCAGTGGAGGAGGGTCCAGAGCTGGGAGTCACAATCGGAACCATGAGCATTCCCGCCACCGCTCCAGCAACCCACCCCCCAACCCTGAAGTGGCCTTACAGAGCATGCTCAGCCGGTCGGACCTGGATCCCAGGGTGCTGTCCAACACTGGATGGGGGCAGATCCAGGTACAGCAGAATGTGGCCTGGGACCTGGATACAGGAGCAGCAAGTAAAAATGAGGGAAGCAGTTGTCCTGCATTTCCATCTCGAGCTGTTAGTTCTACTGGTCGGGCATCTACTTACCCCGCAAGCAACAGCACAATGACTACTGATCCATCTGCTGGGGCCCATATGCCTACTATGATCACTGGTCCTGGCCCTGTACCTTCAAAGGGCGGCTGGGATGATGAGTCAAATTGTGCTCCACCATCCAACATGCGGAATTCTGCTCCCTCCAGGATGCCAGTGAAAGATATTGATGGCAGCCAGGGAAAGACGAGTGGAGCCTGGGGTGACGTCAGTACTTCAGAGAGCCATGGCAAAGGCTGGGGCAGTGAGGAGCAGGAGGGGAGAGACCGCAGAGGGGGCGGAGGAAGTAACTGGAGAGATTTCGGAGAACAGGGTGGAGGAAGAGAGAGTGGCTGGGGAGGTGGTCAGGAGGAGAAGGGGACTGCAGGGGGTTGGAAAGAGATGGGTAGGGAGGGAGGTGGATGGGGACAAAGAGGGGGAGGCAACTGGGCGCAGCGTGAACCCAAGACAGTCAGTGGAGGCTGGGGGGAAGGGAGGGGCAGAGGTGAAGGCAACACGGACAAAGGATCTTGGGGTAACATAGATGAGGGAGGCCCACAGAGGAGTTGGGGAAGTGGAGGTGACATGGGCGGTAAACCGCACCAGGACTGGTGCATGAAGCCGCATTCACCACAGATACCAAACACCCAAGCGGCAACACTGAAAGCCCCAAATCAACAGCAACACCAATCACAGACCCAACAGCCACCAGGAGGCTTGGGCAGGTCAGGAGGTCCTCCCACCCAGAATCAGAACCAAAACTCGGGCTGGACTGCTGGCCCCATCCCTCAGATCCCTGTTGGGCCTGCTGAGGCCCCTGAGCCCAGCGGTTGGGAGGAGCCCTCCCCACAGTCCATCAGCCGCAAGATGGAGATTGATGATGGCACTTCAGCCTGGGGCGATCCCACCTGCTACAACAGCAAGAATGTTAACCTGTGGGATAAAAACAGTGCCCCCTCTGGTCAGCCACCACCACATCAAGGCCAAACTCAACAGGGTCCACCTACATCCGTACAACAGCCACCACCAAGGAGACAGCCTGCGATCTCAGCTAACCGGGACTCAAACCCTGGCAATGCACCTGGAATGGGTAAGCTATGACCGATTTATTCCTTCGAAGGCCAACAACTGGCATTTGTGGCAGATTCTTTAATCTGATATTCTCTGTATTACCAGGCCCAGGTATGTGGGGAGGGGGTGGCAACCTCGTTGGACAATCTGTGGATAATGGCACTGCTTCCTGGGGGCAGACTTCTGATGCACCATCTGGCTGGGGAGACCCAGATAACTCAAGCAAAACTGCTGGTTGGGGAAACCCCTCATCTAAATCTGGTAAGACACTTCAAGGAGCTTTCATTGTAAAGCAAATGTGTTACTCCTCAGGACATTGCATGACCAATTTTTGCATGTCCCATAGGTTCAAAGTCGGTGCAAGAGAGCTGGGGCAAAGGAGAGGGCCCAGTTCCAGCCTCTCGACACTCCAGTTGGGATGAGGATGAGGACGTTGGTGGAGTTTGGAACAGCACAGGCTCACAGACCAGCAGCAACTACAACTCTGGTGGCTGGGGGCAAGGCCCCGGGGGAAAGCGAGGCAACATCAAGGTATTTTTGTGATTAGGGTCTGCTTGCTCAATTTTGTTTTTATATCCTAAGCTGTGGAACTATGAAAGGACATCTTTCTGATTGAGGGATTATGTTTAGCTACATTGCATGTTTCTGTTTGTTCCCTAAAGGGTGGAGGTGGAGAGAACTGGATGAACCCAATGACACGACAATTCCAAAATATGGGACTCATGGTAAGCCCTATTAATAATGTCTCGGAAGAAAGGATGGTGACGATGCATTTTCTGTTGAAGGGTAGGTAGCATAAACGTAAACAAATGTAAAATATGGATTTGCATTAGAATACTCATCAAAAGTCCCAATACAAAGTTGCACTGCCTCTTTAAGACAAATAAGCTCTTTACCTGACTCGTCTTTTAAAGGTGTCTAGAAATGTACATGTTTTGTGCTTTTGTAGGAAAATCACTCACCTATTACTGACTACAAATTATCTATAACTGAGCTAATAACTTACTAACTAGCAAAGGCGCTTCCGAGTGGCGCAGCGGTCTAAGGCACTTCATCTCAGTGCACAAGGCTTCATTACAGTCCCTGGTTTGAATCTAGGCTGTATCAAATTCGGCCATGATTGGGAGTCCCATAGGGGTGTTTGGCCGGGGTAGGCCATCATTGTAAATAAGTATTTGTTCTGAACTGACTTGCCTAATTAAATAAAGGATAAAAAATATATATGAACAAAAATGTGCACGTGACTACATGAGTACCCTTATTCTACTTCTCCTCTGGTGATGTAGAGGTTCATCCAGGCCCTGCAGTGCCTTGCTCCACTCCCATTCCTCAGGCCCTCATTTGTTGACTTCTGCAACCGTAAAAGCCTTGGTTTCATGCATGTTAACATTAGAAGCTGCCTCCCTAAGTTTTTTAATCACTGCTTTAGCACACTCTGCAACCCGGATGTCCTAGTTGAATCCTGGCTTAGGAAGGCCACAAAAAACCCTGAAATTTCCATCCCTAACTATAACATTTTCTGATAAGATAGAACTGCCAAAGGGGGCTGAGTTAGCCTGCAGAGTTCTGTCTTACTATCCAGGTCTGAGCCCAAACAATTTGAGCTTCTACTTTTTAAAAATTCACCTGTCCAGAAACAAGTCTCTCACTGTTGCTGCTTGCTATAGACCACCTACTGACCCCAGCTGTGCCCTGGACAACATATGTGAATTGATTGCCCACCAGCTATCTTCAGAGCTTGTGTCGTTAGGTGACCTAAACTGGGACATGCTTAACACCCCGGCCATCCTACAACCTAAGCTTGATGCCCTCAATCTCACACAAATTATCAATGAACCTACCAGGTACAACCCCAAATCTGTAAACACAGGCACCCTCATAGATAAATTCCTTACCAACCTGCCCTCTAAATACACCTCTGCTGTCTTCAACCAGAATCTCAGCGATCACTGCCTCGTTGCTTGTGTCTGTAATGGGTCTGCGTTCAAACGACCACCCCTCATCACTGTCAAACGCTCCCGAAAACACTTCAGTTAGCAGGACTTTCTAATCGTCCTGGCCGGGGTATCCTGGAAGGATATTGACCTCATTCCATCAGTAGAAGATGCCTGGTTATTCTTTAAAAGTGCTTTCCTCACAATCTAAAATAAGCATGCCCCATTCAAAAAATGTAGAACCAGGAACAGAGAGAGCCTGTGGTTCACTCCAGACCTGACTGACCTTGACCAGCACGAAAACATCCTGTGGCGTACGGCATTAGCATCAAATAGCCCCCGCGATATGCAACTTTTCAGGGAAGTTAGGAACCAATATACACAGGCAGTTAGGAAAGCAAAGGCTAGCTTTTTCAAACAGAAATCTGCGTCCTGCAGCACATACTCCAAAAAATTCTGGAACACCTGTAAAGTCCATGGAGAATAAGAGCACCTCCTCCCAGTGGCCCACTGCATTGAGGCTAGGAAACACTATCACCACCGGTAAATCCACAATAATTGAGAATTTCAATAAGCATTTTTCTACGGCTGGCCATGCTTTCCACCTGGCCACCCCTACCCTGGTCAACACCCCTGCACCACCCACAGCAACTTACCCAAGCCTCCCCCATTTCTCCATCACCCAAATCCAGATGCTGATGTTCTGAAAGAGTTGCAAAATCTGGACCCCCTACAAATCAGCCAGGCTAGACAATCTGGACCCTCTAAAATTATCCCCTGAAATTGTTGCAATCCCTATTACTAGCCTGCTACATACAGTGGGGCAAAAAAGTATTTAGTCAGCCACCAATTGTGCAAGTTCTCCCACTTAAAAAGATGAGGCCTGTAATTTTCATCATAGGTACACTTCAACTATGACAGACAATTAGAAAAAAAATCCAGAAAATCACATTGTAGGATTTTGAATGAATGTATTTGCAAATTATGGTGGCTTTGGACTTTGTCAATCACCACATTCTTATCGGCAGACTCGACAGACTTGGCTTCTCAAATGACTGCCTCACCTGGTTCACCAACTACTTCTCAGAGTTCAGTGTGTCAAATCGGAGGCCCTGTTGTCCGGACCTCTGGCAGTCTCTATGGGGGTGCCACAGGGTTAAATTTTCGGGCCTACTCTTTTCTCTGTATACATCAATGATGTCGCTCTTGCTGCTGGTGATTCTCTGATCCACCTCTATGCAGACGACACCATTCTGTATACTTCTGGCCCTTCTTTGGACACTGTGTTAACTAACCTCCAGACAAGCTTCAATGCCGTACAGTTCTCCTTCCGTGGCCTCTAACTGCTCTTAAATGCAAGTTAAACTAAATGCATGCTCTTTAACCGATTGCTGCCCGCCTGTCCAGCGCCACTACTCTGGACGGTTCTGACTTAGAATATGTGGACAACTACAAATACCTAGGTGTCTGGTTAGGCTAAACTCACATTAACCTCTTGAAGCTAGGGGGCACTATTTTTACGTTTGGAAAAATAACGTTCCCAAAGTAAACGGCCTATTTCTCAGGACCAGATGCTAGAATATGCATATAATTTACAGATTAGGATAGAAAACACACTCTAAAGTTTCCAAAACGGTCAAAATTGTGTCTGAGTTAGCCTGCAATATCAGTTCTGTTTAACACCTGAGGAAAATCCAATCAGGAAGTGCCCCTGTTTTTGAAATCTCTCTGTTCTTATGCATCCCTATTTCGCATTTAAAGGGATATTAACCAGATTCCTTTTTTATGTCCCTAAGGTGTCAAGTCTTTAGACACAGTTTCAGGCTTTTATTTTGAAAACTGAGCGTGAAGGATCACATTGCGTAAGTGGACAGGTGGGGGCTCTCAGAGTGAGTTGGTGTGCAATTGAGTAAGACGGCCATTGTTCCTCCCGCTGTTATGGAAAAAGCTACACACTCGGTTGATATGTTATCGAATATATATTTTAAAAACTACCTGAGGAATGATTATAAAAAAACGTTTGACATGTTTATGTGGACATGAAGACTTTGGAATTTCCGTCTGCGTTGTCGTGACCGCTCTTTCCTGTGGATTTCTGAACATAACGAGACAAACAAACGTTGGTATTTTGGGTATAAAAATAATCTTTATGGAACAAAAGGAACATTTGCTGTGTAACTGGGAGTCTCGTGAGTGATAACATCCGAAGATCATCAAAGGTAAACGGTTAATTTGATTGCTTTTCTGATTTTCGTGACCAAGCTTCCTGATGCTAAGTGTACACAATGCTATGCTAGGCTATCGATAAACTTACACAAACGCTTGGATTGCTTTTGCTGTAAAGCATAATTTCAAAATCTGAGACGACAGGGTGATTAACAAAAGGCTAAGCTGTGTTTTCCTATATTGCACTTGTTTTTTCATGAATATTAATATTTTCTAGTAATATTATTTGACTGTTGCGCTATGCTATTCAGCGTTGCTGATGACAATTATCCCGGATCCAGGAAGGGTGGTTCAAAGAGGTCACATTAAGCATCTCCAATCCAAGTTAAATCTAGAATCTGCTTCCTATTTCGCAACAAAGCCTACTTCACTAATGCTGTCAAACATACCCTCGTAAAACTGACTATCCTACCGATCCTCGACTTCGGCGATGTCCTTTACAAAATAGTCACCAACACTCTACTCAGCAAACTGGATGCAGTCTATCACAGTGCCATCCGCTTTGTCACCAGAGCCCCATTTACTACCCACCACTGCGACCTGTATGCTCTTGGTGACATGCCCTCGCTTCATATTCATCGCCAAACCCACTGGCTCCAGGTCATCTATAAGTCTATGCTAGGTAAAGCCCCGCCTTATCTCCGCTCACTGGTCACCATAGCAGCACCCAAGCGCTCCAGCAGGTATATTTCACTGGTCACCCCCAAAGCCAATTCCTCATTTGGCCGCCTTTCCTTACAGTTCTCTGCTGCCAATGACTGGAATGAATTGCAAAAATCACTGAAGCTGGAGACGCAGATTTCCCTCACTAAATTTAAGCACCAGCTGTCAGAGCAGCTCACAGATAATTGCACCTGTACATAGCCCATCTGTAAATGTCCCATCCAACTACCTCATCCCCATACTGTTATTATTTATTTATTTGCTCCTTTGCACCCCAGTATTTCTACTTCCACATCTATCACTCATGTTTAATTGCTAAATTGTAATTATTTTGCCACTATGGCCAGTTTATTGCCTACCTCCCTTACCTCATTTGCACACACTTTATATAGACTTGAACCCGATTGTATTATTGACTGGATGCTTGTTTATTCCATGTGTAACTCTGTTGTCGCTTTGCTTTCTTGGCCAGGTCGCAGTTGTAAATGAGAACTTGTTCTCAACTAGCCTACCTTGTAAAATAAAGGTGTAATAAAAAACATGCAGCTCTCGCTTTGATCTCAAACCAACCCTATCTGCTCATGACCGCTCATGCTGTAAACACAGTCCAGTTCAAAGTAAATGGCACAGATCCATATATGGCAATGGACCATTTGCATATAGAGCTACTGCAGCTCTGATATGTTTATGCCGTCCCGGGCTGTGTAGCGTACGGGCTGAGTAGTGAGTGTCAATGCAATAGAATTCTACTCCAATGCATTCTGCCTACATTAACATTTCTTGCATAGTTTTTGTTTTGGTATGTTACATTGAAAATGGCTAATATTGATTTGATCATAATTGCCACAGTAAAGGAATACGTTGATGGTGTTAATAAGAAACTCTAGAACAGTGTTCACCAACCTTTTCTGAGTCAAAGTATAAGCTGAGATCTACCGCTGATTTTTTTTTTTTTTTACCTACTTAAAACAACCTATGCAACATTAACCAGTTGAAAACAGTACTGTAGTGATCAGGTTTGTGAAGTTATCTATAGGCCCAATACGTTATCACCACATATTAGCTTTGCTTGAGTTGCCCTGCCAATGCATTTTTGTTCGGGCCGTAAAAAAAATATATATATTTATTTATTTATTTATTTCAAAGTTTGAGGTAGGCTATACGATCACACTGGTAATAGATCCATTGTTGTATTACTTGTGAGACATGGCTGCGTGAGCACACATTTAAATAATTAGCTTTTTAGTTTACTGTTCTTATGGGGCCGGCATCTGATGTTCAGTCTCAGCGGAGGGAGGAGCAGCATACAGAGACTGCCTCTTAACATCCCTTCGGTCTCCCTTTCCTCCACTGACCAAAAAGGGACACGGTCTTCCAGCTGATTGCAAAACTCAAATTCCACTGCATTATTGCACAAATACATGTTACTCCTATGAACAGAGAAAGGGAAATATTAATCTTTTAAAACGACCCAAGCCGCTAATAAAAACGCAGCTCTCTATAGCTACTTCCCTACTCATTCATTACTGCTGCAGTTCATGTTGTAGCACTGAGTGGAAATTGGATGAACTCTCATTTCATGTCTTCTAAGTGTTGACAGCGCTGAGTTAAACTTGAACCCACTCATAAACTCTTTGCTGTATTCGTTAGGGGTCTCTGGTCATGGTTTTGAAAACTCGTATCAACTTTGCTGTAGCTTCCTTTTATGCCGACTACGTTACTGCAAACATGGTCATCTGAGCCATCCGATTGGCCAGTGGTAGACGTATGCACTTTGCTCTCTGGGCCCACCGGGAAGGCAGAGATTGTGCCTGAAGACACATGAAATGGTTCAAAATGGCAACAGTTCACCTACCCGGTGCACAGGGCAGCTGAATTGCGTGTGCCTACTGCCAACAGTGGTAAAAATAGGAACACATTGCTTTATCGTTAGGTTTTTATTTGGCGATCGACTAGGAATCCCTTTACGATCAACTGGTCGATCATGATTGACCAGATGGTGACCACTGAACTTTCTAGAGCAATGAAGCTCAATCTTGTGCATCTCTCTGTGGGTTGATATTCCTGTGTGGCAGTCCCAGGGAGCTGTGTGGCATGCGCACAGTTTAGAGGGGCCATTGGTAAACACTGCTCGAGTCAGCCAGTTGCTGTCAACACCTAGCTTACAGCTACATTAAAGTAAACCATAATTTTGGAAATACATAATGCCATCTAACCAGTTACCTTAGCAAGCCAGATAAAATTATGTTAGCCTGCTAGCTAGCCAATCACCACTGTCGACATGGCTAAGTAGTAAGCCAGAGAACAACTAGTCTAGCACAGGGAGGAACCCACACAAAAAAAAAGCCAGGAGATATAAAGTAAAGGGAGCGGAGACTTAACAATTTACGGCTGAGTTAGCTACCAAAGAGCCAAGGAGAGGGAGAGTCTGCATGCTAATCCAATAGGGATTTATAGTGCGGTAAATCCACATTGACATGGTTTATCTCATCACTGCTGACACTTGATGTACCAGTAGGAAATCGAGCAGCGGTGGTCAACTGGATTTAGCCGCAGGACGGTCTGGGGGGCCGGAACATTTTTTTTTTACATTTTATTTTACCAGGTAAATTGAGAATGTGTTCAGTCAATTTACAGCAACGACCTGGGGAATAGTTACAGTGGGGAGGAATGAGCCAATTGTGAACTGGGGATTGTTAGGTGACCGTGATGGTTTGAGGGCCAGATTGGTAATTTAGCCATGACACTGGGGTTAACACCCCTATGATAAGTGCCATGGGATCGTAAATGACCTCAGGCAGGACACCTGTTTAACGTCCCATCTGAAAGACTGCACCATACACAGGGTAGTGTCACTGCCCAATCACTGCCCTGGGGCATTGGGATATTTTTTAAACCAGAGGAACTGGTCCTACTGGCCCTCCATCACCACCTCCAGCAGTATCTGGTCTCCCATCCAGGGACTGACCAAGACCAACCCTGCTTAGCTTCAGAAGCAAGCCAGCAGGTATGCAGGGTGGTATAATGCTGGCTGATAATTACAAATAATTTGTAGTCTGCAAATGATCCACGATAAGCCCAAACCGATATGTTTGACTAAAACAATTTCAAACCTTGCTTACATTTTTATACAATCACGTATTTTTATTATGCTCAGGAATACTTGGAACAGATTTCCAAATTTTTAAAATCACTTAACTTATTTATTGGTGTTTTTACAGTCTTATGTCCAACAATGAATCATAGACATTTTTTTATTTTTTGCACACAGAACTTGCCCCAAATAAGGCCACCAGTTGGGGAACCCTGAAATAGAGCTTGCAGGCTTCACAAACAACGCTCGGCACAACACCTGGTTTCATTATGAATCCTGCCTTCCACTGGTTATACTCAGCCATTGAAGTCCTCCGGGGTGAAATGAGCACCGTGTACAGTAGATGTGCGCACGGTTCCCATACTCCACCAAACACACAGGAGTAGAGGCGTTTCAGTTTTTGGCATGAATTTATTTGGTTTCTTATTAGTGGATGCACATAGTATCTCACCATGATTTGGAATGTAATTACATGCTAGCTTGGCTAGTAGCTAACGTTAGCCAACTGGAACTAGCTAGGTAGCATAGATTCTCAAGATGATGTTCTGAAGAGGTTTTAAATAACGCTAAAACATAAGTGTTTGTAGTAATGGTTAACCAGATCGTGACTACTAAGTCTTTGATCACTCTTACTTTGAGTAAAAACTGACGCTTACTACTCTTTTAATAGGGTGAGGACTTGAGTCTTGATAAAAAGTTGGAAGGAGATAAGAGAGGGATGAACGACTACAGCTGTGAAATGCGGAGAGGAGGAAGAGGTGGCGGAGGCTACCGTATGCCCAGTTCCAAAGACATGGGGCCTGGAGACATGGGACCTTACAGTGACAAGGTAAGTGAGTCATACTCCTGTCAAGCGGTTCAAGGTGTCCTTGAAGCTGTGCTAAGCAGTGTTTGCATGGTCTGTCGATTGGCCTAGGTGGAGGAGGCTAGATATGTTGACCCTATCATTAGCTAGCCAGCTAACATCAACTAGCTTTTTTTGTCAACTAACTTTATAGATATTTTCATTTTATCAGCTCTCACTGTTCCTTTTTATCATTTTCATTTTTAACTGTACTCTTCTGTATTTCGTTCCAGATGGGTGGTCATGGTTTATTTGGTGGCAGCGGTGGGATGCCTCCGTCTCGGGGAATGCGCCAGCCTGGGATGCATCCCATGAACCCCTCCCAAGGGTTACGCGGACAAGTCCCTCATCAATTCTTGTCTGCGCAGGTACGTTGCCTGTGTTGTACCTCATGAATATTATTGTTTATTTAGAAAGTTGTTCCACGTTGGGTATGAGCAGGTGCTCCAAAAGTCAATAACAATATATTTTCTAGCTTGTCTTTAGATTACCATTTTGGAATATTGGCCATGTTGTCTAACAAAACTCTACATTCTATATCCAGAGAGCATTTTTCTTTCTCCAGTGTCCACAATGCTAATACAATTTTTTTTCACATCACAGGTGCCGGGTCCCATGCTAAAGCAGATACCCTCTCCTGGCAGCAGTGTTGGAGGAGTAGGTGTCGGAGGAGGGGTGTTCCCACCTCAGCTCTCGCCACAGCAACTTGCCGTGCTTAGTAACATTTACCCTCATGTGCAGCAATTCCACCTGGTAAACATCGTCTCCGCCTCGATGTTGTGGTTCAGGCCGTCTGAACCGTTTATCACAATTTACAAAATTGCTCAGTAATTCAAATAATCTTGTGTTGATTGGATATCAAGTAATTGCAACTGTAAAACTGCTACTACACTAGCTCGCTCAGTGGAATAGAATAGTAAAACTACTTTGTGCCTGCCAACCCCCTCCCCCCAGGCTTGTCAGCTCCTTCTGCAGCAGCAACAGCAGCAGCAGCTCCTGCAGAACCAGAGGAAGTTGCCCCAGCCTATACGCCAGCAGACTGATCCACAGCAGGTACTGAACGTCCCATAGTAGTGTAGTGCCTTATACCTATAGCAGTTCGGACTAATTTAAATATTAGATGCAATAGTTGTGCTAGACTTTCAGTATGTAGTAGCTTTCTAGCCAGCTTGTCTTTTAGTCTCTTGATGCAGTGTTTGTGTACATATTTTTCAGTCTTTTCTCTTACCCTATGTCTCCATAGCTGGCTAGGATCATGGCTATTCTGCAACAACAGAGACAGCAACAACAACAGGGAGTGGTAGGCGGAGGCAGTGGGAGCTCCAAACTGTCCCCATCTCTTGGAGGGGCACCAAAACAGCCGATGGCAGACTCGATGCCTCACCCTGGTATGGGTGGGCCCTTGTCAGATCTTCATGCCAAAACACAGGCGATGTACTCTGGTAAGTTGCTTAGGTTTGGTCTTCGTTATTATCTCTCTAACACATTTCAGTCCAATCTGTCAGTTTAGAGCAGTCTACTCAGTATGACGTCAAAGGCAAACCATTACTAAATCATATCCAACTAATTTGTGTAAACAGTATCTCGTATATCATTGTTGCCGTGATGAAAGTCTTTCATTTAAATCACCTAGCAACTATTCCGTGATGTTCGATTTCAGGGGGATTACACTGGCCCAAGTTTTATCAACACAGCCATCTTTGCTCATGACTGCAGTGAATGATCCATCTGACCATGTTTTTTCTGTTATATCAGGTCTTGCTCCCGGAGGCAATCTGTCTGGGCTGGAGCTGGATGGAGGAGGGCAGCAGTCCCGCTTCAAATGGATGATGGAGGGTCACTCTCCGGCCCCCTCTCCCCCAGATACAGCCCATCACAAGAATGGTGAGTCATTAAAATCCAATGTCTTGCTAATTACATGAATAATCATACCTATATAAAGCCATGTCAAACTGACAAATTATTTGTATTTCTGTTTTTGTCTTGTGTGCTATTGCAGGTCCTTTACCCATGCCCATGAAAGTTCGAGAGGGCTCCCCATATTCACCGTATGAGTTGCTCGGAGTTGATGGGTTGGGAATGACCCCTCAGGGCCCTTCTGACAACTGGCACCGTACCCCTGGAAGCAAGATGGGCACCATGACTGGGACATCCAGCTGGCCCCCAGGTAAATTGCTTTCAGTACCCCAATTCCTAATGCACAATTTTGAAATGCACATATGAAACATTGCAGTTGCAAAAAATGTCAATATTGCCAGGCTCAGTAGTCTTCCCTGTGTTTTCTGCGGTGACAGAGTTCCAGCCTGGAGTGCCCTGGAAAGGCATCCAGAGTGCCGACCCGGAGTCGGACCCGTACATGACCCCTGGCAGTGTGCTGGGCTCCCATGGACCCTCCAGCCTCAGTGACTCTGACCACCAGTTACTGCGAGACAATACAGGTACTCACTGTTTAATCACTGCTTCTGTATAAATATTGAATGAGATTAAACCTATTGGCACACCTTGGGCTGTTGCAGTGACCGTATTACTGGCGGTCACGAGGGCAGTCAAACTGCCTGGTGGGAAAAGCATCCTCCATTTGCTATTTAAGTGCATAGATTATATATATATATATTTTTTTTATCCCACTGCCCCTGTTTTGGTACAGGTGCAAATGGTCCGTTCTAAATCAAAACAAATTTCACCAACATATGTTATTTAGAATATGTAAAGACAATATTAAATCAAGAATAGTCGGATGGGGGGACAATTAGGGTTGCAAAGCTTCTGTAAATTTCCGGACATTTTCCATGGGAAGTTGAGCCCTGGAATTTTGCTTACATTCGTCAAAGTTAGCTTATAACAGTGAACCTTTTTTTTGTAGGAAACATATAAGGCAATTCTAGGTCTTGTGGCATATTTTGGTTAAACTATCCCCAATTCAATGGAATTGCAACCCTCTGCATGCACAGTACATTCTTCCATCACATGTAGAGCTGATTCTCAAGATCTTGCACACTAATGAGATGCTGTTGAGCCCACACTACTACACTGTCCGAGCCAAGGACTACATGCTTTCTGGTAAGTTTTCATTACTGTACTGGGTGGGGTGGATATATTTTATGACATAAATGATTTTTTATTAACTAGTAAGTAGTAGCCTACAGCAAAGTGTTTAAATTATTTCTAACTTGTAAGCAATTTCTGCTAGTTAGTTTTTTGTTTCCATGTGGGTTTTAGTTAACTGGGGAGTGTTAATTCACCTGTTTCCATATATGTTTCATTTTAAACCATTTATCTTACAAATGAGTTGTTTAATCTAACTGCTTAACTATTTATCTGTACATGGAATTGTATTTGTTTTTATTTACTCTTTTTCTTTCTGATCTTTACAGGAAAATGCCACAGCTAATGTAGAAGGAAAAGCTATGTACATTTACAAGTACTATGCCAAATCATATGTGAAGAATGCAACAGATGAAGAATCATTTGGCCAAGTGCATAAAGTTCCCTCACTGCTCACAACAAGCAACCTCTGACAAAAGTACCTTTACTTCTATTTGAGGTGAAAATGACAAATCAGACATCTTAACGATAGCAACAGCTCACGGTCCTCCTGGAATCAGAAGGTTTTTTGACTCAATTGAGGAATGTAGTCAGAGAAATGCTGATGAATGTCTTGCTCGAGCTGTGTATGCAACTGGTTCACCTCTGATGCACACAGGCAATGTGTATTGGAAGAGATTTCTGAATGTACTTCGCCCAGCATACACCTCTTCAGGGCAGTACCAAAAAATAGGTACTGCCCTGCCCATTTCACTGTTTCTCCAAGCAGAGGAAACTGCAGTTCTGAAATGCATCAAAAAGCGTGAAGATTTCTGCCAGAAGCCCATACACGCCACAGCTTACATGTTGGAGCCCAAGTATGCTGGCAAGAGCATCCGGTCTGGTGCAGACATCAACAAGGCCTATGGTGTCATCACTACCGTGTCTCGCCACCTTGGCCTGGATGAGAGAGAGGTTCTTGGCAGTCTGACGAAGTACACTTCCAAGCAAGGGCTTTGGGATGGAGATTCAATATGGCAGTTGTGCCAACATATTTCATCAGCCACCTGGTGGAAGGGACTTTGTGGATCTGAGGCTTTTTCCCCTGTTGCCTCCACCATCCTCCAAATCCTACTAATATTAGCCTCCTCAGAGCGCAACTGGTCCTTGTTTGGGAACATACTCAACAGGCTGACAAATACAATGGTTGAAAAATTGGTGGCCATCCGGGCAAATTTGAGGCTTTTTGAACCTGACAATGAGCCATCCTCAAGGTTGGAAAGTGACAGTGAAGATGAGGCCTCAGTCTGTTCAAGAGGTGGACATTGAGGAGGTCTGGGAAGAAGACATGGAAGCCTGAGAGGAAGACAACCAAAGCTTTAGTTTCTAGACTATAATTTTACAGATGAATGCTGAAAATGTTTTTGGCAGATTCAATGGATCATTGGGGATCATTCAATATTCCCTTTTGTTCAGTGAAAACATCCCATGTGAAGAGTCAATTCATTGAATTCAACTTCAATTTGTAATTCTATTGAAAGGATTTAATAATTTACAATTGTCTACTAATGGTAAGGTTTGTTTCTGTCTCCATATTATATGGTAAATATATCCAATACAAAAAACATATGTCACGTCTTTGGCATCATTAGATATTAGATATTATTATTATTACGTGATTAAACTAATCATGTAAATGTAATTAACTAGGAAGTTGGGGCACCAAGGATAATCTTCAGATTACAAAGTTATAATTTTCCTAATATAACTCTTCAGGTATTTTATCTGATCAGTCTTCTAATTAATGAAATATTCCTTACCTCACGTTAGTCTCATTCCAAACGTAGTAAGTTGTTGGTTATCTGCACGAACACAGCCTTTACTATGAATCATCCATACACCAATTGTCTTTAATTATTTACTAACTAAATAATCACAGAAATGCATAAACAAACATTAGAAATGGTTACAAGGAGATGGTAGGGGAGGGTCCCTAGCCGATATGACGGCTTGGTGGACAAAGGGTAGTGGGTGTGGACTGAAGTGCGGTAAAGACAAAGTCACTACACAGTTGATAATTATATTAATTGAAATGCTAATCCTTTGCCCATGAACACACACTCATTTGGGAATAATTGCAATCAATATATATTTACTCCCAGTGTGTCGTTGTGATCTCTGTTGGAATCGTCAGTCCTTCTGTTGGAAAGTTCATCCGAGCGTCTCTCTCTGCTTCCCTGAAGTCTTTTGTGGATACCATCCAGAAATGTTCTTATAGATTAGAAGTTTCGGCTGTTGCTCTTATTCTGTCAGGATCGATAGTCTCAGAGTTGAACCATTTCCTGCCGCGTAGCCAATGCTCCACGTGGTATGGTTAGAAGTTCAACAACCATTACAATCTTAGCTTAAACTGATTTTTTTTGTGGTCTCTACTCAAACCTTTGCCCCCTCAGCTGACTGAGGTAGGCATGGTCTGAAGAGGATTTCTTCATGTGGGGGTTTTATTCGTAACAGTAGAAAAGGGCTGTCCCATGAGCCAGATCATGTCTGCTCATGGGGGCGGGCCAATGACTTAGTTAAACTTTTTAAAGGGAATACAATTCTCTCTCACATTAAGGGTTTAACATAGCATTCCATCATTTCACAAATGGTTTAATCTTTACTCATTCATTTTATACAATAATTATTTTATACAATAATAACTCTGTTTATAATGTATAAACAGAGTTATGGTAATGTGGCTGTATTGTCTTTCATGAGGTCACAAACATGAAACAAAACAGACCGGTCGTAGCTGGCTTCTCCACCGACTGTTTACGCATTCTCCAAAACATGGATATTTTTCTGTGATGTAGAAGAAATTCATTTGTTCTACTGTGAAACTCTCTCTCTATATACTGCATGGACAGTAGAGTCTCCTCCAGGAATTTACGACCTGATAACAGAACATGAATGTAGAAGAGCGAAAGAGAGGGATGCCACGATCTATACCCAGAAAGGGCCATGTCATGACACACGTTTAAATGGTATTCATTTGTATATATTCCCCAAAATGTGCAACCCTAGTGACAATGTTAGCCTATCACTTGTAAATGTTCACTTGTGAAAATGTTTTAATAAGGTTTGTATCACAACTAAAGTGGCCAAATAACTTCTTCAAATGAAGCACATTAATCTGCTTTAAAAGGGCCTAACTGGCATACATGAGCAGCGAGGGAGTTCACATCCCCACAACTGGGGATGCAACAGCACAGGTAGCGTCATTCTCTATGAACAACTTTAAGGTCTAGTCCAATAGTTGAGACTGAGCTGCTAACCAAAGCTCTGTAAATTGATTGAAAAGAGCTATGTTTCCCTTGTGTTCTGGGGAACACTACAATCCTGGCAGAGTTTGTGAGTGAGGAGGAAGTGGCTCTTGACACATCCTATCTCTCTTTTGCAGGGCCAAACCCCTCCCTCAACACCTTGCTGCCTTCACCAGGTGCCTGGCCCTACAGTGCCTCAGACAACCCCCTTGGCAATGCACACAGCACAGGTAGTGACATTCTCTAATATATGAACAGCTTTAAGGTCTAGTCTAATATTTGAGAGAATGAGCTGCTAACCAAAGCTCTGTTAATTGATGATTATATTGATATTAGCTGTTTCCCTTGGTCATTTATTTTGGTCTGTTGAAAGTTGTGCTTGTTTCCTCAGCAAAGTACTCTGACTACAAACCCAGCTGGCCCCCAGAGCCCATTGGACACAATAAGCCGTGGAAGACCAGTCGCATCAGTTCCCAGCTGCCACGCCCCCCTCCTGGACTGACCAGTCAGAAACTGGCCTCGACATCCCTATGGGGCAGCGGAGCCCCACGTTTGACCAGGGGCTGGGGAGAGGGCGGGGGCAGTCAAGATTCAAGATTTGGGACAGGTAATATTATATATCTGGATCAACCTTGTAGTGATTTTAACTGTTTCCTGGCTAACTTGATACAAAACCATTTATAGCTGTTGGGTTTTCAGAACTCATTGTAGTAAGATATTTATTAGATACTGGCTTTACAACAGAAAAAGATTGAAAGACTACCCTTTGTTTCTGACTGCCCTCTTTCTCTCCTCCGTAGGCTCAGCGTGGAATGATGGTGTGGCCTCCAGAGGCAGCTGCTGGCTACTGCTCAGCAATCTCACCCCTCAGGTACAGATGGAGAGAATTAATAAATATGTTAGCACTAGCACCTATGAGCAGAGAGGGAATGAGCAGAAGGATGGGGGGAGCCTATGGATTATGTTGTGGGTGATTTGGAATTTTATGTTTTCTGACCCATCATCGAAGTGGAATTTATCACAGCTATTAAATAAAATGGCCATTGAGAGAGGGGGTGTGAATTTCTTGTTCATCAGCATTCTCCTTCAGTGTATCCTATGCAAATGAGCCGGTGTCATGCGTGACCCAAGTGTAATTGGATTTTGAAGTTGGCTGATCCATTTAATCAATTAAGGATTGCATGAATGAAGTTGGCATGAAAGGGCTGCTAAGGGAAAAACAGAATGGGGAAATGTTTAATTCCACTGCCCACCCTTTTACAGTCTCACACTTCCCCACCACAGACACACTGGTATCCCACTAAGTTTTTTGTTCTCCTACAGATTGACGGTTCCACGCTACGGACTATCTGTATGCAGCACGGCCCCCTGCTGACCTTTCACCTCGGCCTGACCCAGGGCAGCGCCCTGATTCGTTACAGCACACGTCAGGAAGCAGCCAAGGCCCAGGGTGCACTGCACATGTAGGCTACTACCCCGCTACATACTAACAAACGCTGTGCTGCTGCCTAGTGTAATGCTAAATGCCTGTAATTAAATATTTACAAATTCGCTCTAATGTTAGCTCCATGCAGCATATTTTTAATTTTGACCTTTAATGCTGAATTGGAGCCTGATGGGCATTCAGTTAGTACAATTTCTACTACTTCACCTGTTTTACTGAAGGACACTGACATACTTTGTTTTCTCCAGGTGTGTTCTGGGGAACACCACAATCCTGGCAGAGTTTGTGAGTGAGGAGGAAGTGGCTCGCTATTTTGCACATTCCCAGGTTGGAGGTGCGGAGGGGGCCAGCCCAGGGGCAGGGGCGGCCCAGGGCTCGTCAGGAACGCACACAGTGGTGGGCAACAGCGGAGGGGGCTCCCCGGGGAGTGAACGAGCAGCAATTGGAGCAGGAAACAATTTGGGTGGAAACAGCGGTGGAGGAGGGGTTCTGGGTAGTGTGGGGCCTTCCAGCTCTGGCTGGCAAAGTTTGGATGGTACGGGCAGCTCTCCGGAGGCCACCTCAGCCCAAGGTCCTGGGCTTGGTATTTTTGCTCAGTGGAGCGCCAACGGGGCTGGGAAGGGGGTAGGGGGTGGGGTGGGACGGGTAGAGGCAGGGAGGTCTGGGCTCTGGGGTGGTGTGACCCCAGGTTACTCCAGCAGCAGCTTGTGGGGTGCACCCCAAATGGAGGACAGGCACCAAATGAGCAGCCCAGCTGCCCTGTTGCCTGGTGACCTGCTGGGAGGAGGCACTGACTCCATCTGACACACCTTCACATAAGTATATATTTAGACACACGACATACACTGGGAAACACAAATACATATATATATAAATTACTAAATATAACCACGTAAACACACACATGCATATATAAATGACTAAATATAACCGCGTAAACACACACATATAAATGACTAAATATATCCACATAAACACACAAGCAGAAATGTGAGACGTGCTTACAGACATTCTCATGGCCAGACTTAAGCTATTCTATAAACAAATGCAGGGACTGTTAGACGTGTAAGGCCTTTTTCCACAGATGAAGATTTCAACTGCTAGACTTGAACCTGAAAAATTAGACTGTCGGTCTGAGAGACTGGCTGGATTGCATTGTGCTTAGTAGGTGATTTGATGACAGACTTACATGGACATGCACACACCAAATACAAACTAGCCTTTGGACAGATGGGCACTGTAACAGCATTACTCGCATCATATAGGAAAACTATGTGATGCAGGACAACCTGCAGTTTCCATTCATGCCCCTTATGGAGACTGAATCAAAACATGTGCAAACACACCGCTCTGATTGATGACAACTATCTTATTGTGTATGTTAGTTTCTGTTTTGTATGGTTGTTTTTATTTTGAACAGTGGAATACTGAAATGTAATTGTTCCTTTCAAATGCTGACCTCCTACTGTTGTTTTTCTCTCAATCATGTTTGTTACTGTTACTATGATAATTGTTGAAACTCTGGCAGTATGAGGGAACATTGCATTTCTCAGAGAGTGGGATATTGTGTGTGTGTGTGTGTGTGTGTGTGTGTGTGTGTGTGCGTGTGTATGAGTGAGAAGGAGACCAAGTGATAAACCCCTGTGTGAATGTGAGGATAATGTAGTGTGCATGTTACTGCCTGTCATGATTAGTGTGCGAGGCTGCTTACAGAAGGTCTAAAAATCTGTTTTGAGTGCATTCGGTATACTGCTGACTGTGTTCAAGAACATTGGCACTAATGCTTTGTTTTTTTTCTCTCATTTTAAGATTATTTTTTTTGCATACTGTCTTTTTTATTGTCCGAACTGCAATAATACAAATTTTAATGATACAAAGAGCTGAAGGCATATGTATTGAGAAAAAGGACATGCCAAATCTTATCAAACTTGTGGAGTGGTGGGGGGTTGTTTACAAGACACAGAAAAGAGTTACCGTGCGTTTATATGTTTTGTTGTGTATCGTTTTAAATTAAGACAGGCTTTAACACTCCTGTTCAGTGTTTCGTTTTGAGATTTTACAAATAAATTTATTTAAACAGAGAACAAGATTACTAATAAAGATGAAAGTATTGGCTTCAACTTGTCTTGTGGTCATTGAGAATTGTCCATCTATACAGAATGGCCTCTTGTCCTCAGGTGTCCCAACACCATTCACACACGGGTTCCTGTGTCCACTCCACATCGCACACACTCAAATAAGCCGGTGTCCATCTGCTATGCCATCTTAACCAATCCTATTTACTGTACAAGCCACAGCCTGTAAGAAGCATGCACTTCTCCAGTGAGCTATCATTTGCGGTGCAATTAATATGACAGTATGGAGTATTTAAATCCTATATGTGAAAAACTAGAGATGGGCAACGTTGATGGGGGTGGGGGCCACAAAAAAAATCTGAACTCGTGGCTTGCGGGTCCACACGTGCAGTCAGAGCCAGCCCTAGTCAATTGGGGAATTTTGTTGGGCCACCCCACTTTACGAACAAAACATATTGCTACGGGGCGGGGAGAAGATGTATAATTTTATAACACAGTTCCTGCAATTTTACTAATTTTGCCATAGGGTGGAGAGAAATGTTTGTATTTTTGAATATGAGAGTGATTAACAAAATCAATGGGGAACCCCCTGTCAGTAATTTGACCATGATTACTACAAGTTTAGATAGCTGGCTAGACTAATTGACCAATCTAAAAAATGGTAGCTGATTAATTGGGCTAATTGAGTGACTGACGTAACAAGAAAAAAACTTGATGCACTACCAAATTTGGAAATTGCACTGTATGTGTTCTACTATTCTGACTTTCAACATCAAGTTTAGACCCAAACTGAGTTCCACAAAAGGGAGGGGGCTGCCAGTTGCCCATCACTGTGCAAAACCATCAGGATCTAGAGGTACCTCTGCTGTTCTTTCACTTCTGCTGCTTGTATCTAAACTCCAGGGTGCAGGACTATGGAGATTTGATTTGATTTGGACTAATCTTCCAAGAGTCCTTAAACATTAAAATACAATTTAAAATATGAACACATTTCCACATATAATACACTATTACAAACATACATAATATACTAACATAATGACCCAATAAATACTCAAACTAAAAAAATATTGATTCATCTACAATAGTCCCACAACATTTCTATGTATTATATTTAAATCGTTTTAAAATGTTCAAATTTATATATTGAAAGGTTTCTGGTTTGCTCAGTTAATTTATTCCATTTCTTTATTGCTCTAAATCAAAATGTTATTTTTCCTATTTCTGTTTTCTGTCTGGATCACGCATAGATGGTGGACAATCTATTCCTAGTATTTACGGAATGTCTGTCTCTTACCAACTGAATACCGTTGTGAATAGAACTTGGCCGTTTTAAATTATGTATATTATTAAATAAAGTATGCATGTTCCTTTCAATTATCTTATCGATTGATGACCAACCAAGAACATTGCGCATGACTGCAACAGAAGAACCATATCGCCACCTTAAAACAATCCTTGCTGCTTTGTTCTGTGCATTCTGCAGTTTCCTAACTTCACTTGATGATGCATTTCCCCAGACCACCGAACAGTAGTTCACCTGACTCTCAATTAATGCTAGTGTTATTTGCTGAAGAATTTTTCCTGATAAATATTTAGCTATCCTTCTGATTATGCATGCTGTTTTAATATATATATATTTTTTACATAGATTAGTTATTTGAGACGACCATGATAAGCAGTTGTCTAGCTGCACTCCCAATAGTTTGGTTTCTGCCACTTCTTCAATTTGTACTACTCCCATACTTAATTGTATCCCATGCTGTTTTGGCCTTTTACTAGTGGAACAGACCAACATAACTTTGGCTTTCTTGGTGTTTAAACCAAGTTTGTTTTGGCAAACCCATTCCCTAATATTCTTCAAATCTCCTTGTAAAGCTTGCTGTACCTGTTGAACCGATTGTCTTGCTGCATAAATTGTAGTATCATCTGCAAATATAGTAGCTTGAGTTTCAGCTAAGGCATAGGGAAGGTTGTTGGTATATATTAAATAGAGAAGTGGCCCAAGGCAGCTGCCGTGCGGTATTCCACAGTTTAACACATGAGGGGAAGAAAATGAACCATTGATATAGGTGGACTGTTTCCTGTCAGTTAGATATGACTGTACCCAATTCAATGCTACCTCCTTAAAACCATAACGCATTAATTTTGTCAAAATTATTTCATGATCAGCTAAATCAAATGCTGCACTGAAATCTAAAAATAGTACACCCACAAACTTGCCATTATGCATAGCATTGAGCCACTGGTCAGTCATATCAACCAATGCAGTGGTAGTGGAATGGTTTTTGCGATAAGCATGCTGATTGGCTGTAATCTGATCATTCTTTTCCATGTACTCCCATATTTGTCTCCTCACAATACCCTCCAATATCTTACTGAGTGTAGGGAGTAGACTAATTGGTCGACTATTGGCAGGAGTAATGGGTTCTTTGCAGTCTTTCGGGAATAGGACACAGTTTCGCATGATTCCATACATTTGCAAACATCCCCTTTTCCAGTGACCAATTAAATATGTATCTCAGTGGAACTGCAATCTGGGGAGCAGCACAGCGAAGCAAAACAATTGTCCATAAGACCATAACCTGTAGATTTACCATCAGGTAATGACTTCAATAGGTTTAACACCTCCTCCACTGACACCGTTTGTAGACTAAAAGAGCAGATCTTATTGCTCATAATATGATCATCAATCCATTGGACAATAGCTTGTTTGGAAGAATGCATGTTTACCTTGTCGCTCAGTAAATTAATTTTCTTTGTAAAAAAAATCTGAAAAATGATTGGCAATATCAACTGGTTTTGTTATTATTCTCCCGTCAACCTCCACACTAGATGGGCATGATGAGATAGATGTACCAAGTAAGCCCTTAACTGTGTTCCATAACTTTTTAGAATCGTTTTTACAATCAATAAAAGCATTGTTGTAAAACAGTTTTTTATTTTGATTCAATTTAACTGCATAATTACGTAATGTTCTATAATTCTGTTCATCAATTTCTAATTTTGACTTGGCTGCTAAGACTTTTGCCATATTTCTTTGAGAAAAAGCCTCACCCAGTTCATCATCAAGCCATGGAGATGGACGAGCACCAACTGTACTCTTTCTTATAGAGAACCCTTTGGTAATGTGGATGAGGACTAATGTCTGGATGGAATCTTCACTATCTCTAAACCAGAACCACTGCTATTTGTTATGATGGCTCTTGTCTCCACTCTATTATCCTTCATAACAATGTTCATACGAATCTAATCATCATGCAAAGGCCTATTCTCTTTATAACTGAACAAAAGCCAACTCTATGGTTGCGTTTACACAAGCAGCCCAATTCTGATCTTCTTTACACTAATCTTTTCATATCAGCACTTTTTCAGCACTGATCTGATTGGTCAAAAGACCAATTAGTGAGAGAAATATCAGAATTAGGCTGCCTGTGTAAATGCATATTATTTTCACTAATTCAGTTGCATCTATTTTCTGAGGCTGCCTATTCCTCAAATGTGTAACATTTAAGAATGTCTACAGTTGTAGCTGTTCTATTTCTTTAAGGCAATCCGGGTGCTTCTGACATCATCGATTTTGGTCAATGGTGCGTTGGGAGTAACGAGAGGGGGAGACAGAACTCTGATAGAGACGGCCATTCGTATTGAAGCTTCACAGGGACTATCAACAGGGAGTATAGCCGATGCTAAAGGAAAATTGGGGTATGAGAGCCACCAGAATCCGTTCCCATCCTTCGCTGCCCGGGGCCCAGTCTGACTGACATCCTTCGGATCAGCACCGCCACTGAACCACCTCTCGAATAAACCTAATATCGTGTGAGTAGTGTACGGGGGAACCGACGAAACCAGGGGGGGAAAGGGAACTTGATTCGACCGAACCGGAGTCTTGTATTCAGGAGCGTCGCAGAGGGGGAGGGGGCGGATAGAGATGGCTATCACTGGAGAACATAGGGTAGGTAAGGGTGCGGCCAGAATAAAGTCAAAATGATACATGATCGTATACACTGTCAACTATTTGTGAAGCTTGAAGGTATTTAAAATGGTGTGAATGACTGGTACATGGTTGAAGCGGCAAGCGTATTCTCGGGCTACTTGCTAGCTAGGCACAACCACTGCTGAATACGGACAGTTGGTATTGTCACAGTAGCAACCTTTTGTTTGAAGTGTACGGTAATGTTATTATTATTGTAACCATTTCGACTTTTGAGTGATCGTAAATGTCACAACTATTCACCCTAGTTGAGATGCTTCCCTTTTGATTGTTACCAACGCAGCGACAGCTTTCTAAAAGGTTACGTAAGAAGATGTTTAGTTGGGTTGATGATACTCAAATCCGTAAAAGGATTTTGTCCATGCAAATGTTAAATTTAACGTTGCCGTACCTAGTTAATACATTAACACTAGGTGAAATAGACTGGCATTATGTAGGCCTAGTTGTATTGTTTCTGAAAAAATTGTCTCTTTTCATGTGGTTGTGAAATCCTCCTAGCTTTTTGTTAAGACAGAATTCCTCTTAAAGAGAACGCATTGTAATTATATGTAGGTTACAGGCCCACACTGATGAAATGATTCAAGTCAGTAAATACTCTGTACACTGTTCATGGGAATAGTGGTAATGGTTGAATATTGCAATACATGGTGTGAGTGTATGGTTTACACTGTAGTTACCAGGTCCTGATCGTTTCCTACCAAAATATAAAGCCTGGCTCTGAACTGTGATCTATTGATAAAACCTCTCACATGACCCAGTAGGATGAATCAACTGCTAAATAATTATCATAAGTCCCGTGTTACAAACTGAATATCCAGCGGTAGACCATTGTGATTTTCTGCACTGTGACACACTATAGTTGTCAGTGTTCCATAGCTGAATGTCATGCACGGAGCAATGTGTGATATAAAGCAATGTCACTATTTCTGACAAAGCAATTCATCTATGTTTCATATATAGGCCCTGGTTAATGTTAGGCCTGAGCTGGGTCTCCACAGTTAAAACCCTCATGTTGTAATGAAACCTAACCCTTTATTAACCCTAATCCATCTACTACCATCACATCTGCATTTATGTCTGTCGCCTCTTCTGACAACACTACAGGCAATGGGAAGAACCTCATGCCATTTTTTTGGAATCATTTTCGGGAAAGATATTTGGTCCCCCTTGGTAGTTTTAAATATGCACAACTAGTCCTATTGATTACTTTTTCCATTCCCGAATTGGTATGCCCATTGCCACACAACTGAGTTTGACCGAAAATGCTTCTTCTCGTTCTTCCTCATTCTGCTCTGTCATGAGCTACTTGCATTTCCAAAGTATTATGTTGAGAGGAAGTAGACCTGTAATCGTGGTGAGGTATAATGTGGTCAGTGCTGTAGGAAGGCCTAGGCCTAATCATATGAAAAACATGACACGGTCATGCACATACAATGAAAAGCTCTATAGTAGTTTAGTAATGAGAACTGACAGAATAATGCTTCCCACCTGTATGTACTACATTGTCAACTGAGAGATAGAAGAAGCTTTTCTTAGGCCACCTAAATTGGTGTGGCGCTCTATAAATTATGCCTCATATCCTTCTCCAGGTCTTGCTCTAAAGTTCATTGCACAGATTCCTTTGTGGGCTTTGACACACATACAGCCCACGCAGCAGCGCCTTTGCAGTGGCTGCAGAATATGGCGTGGTTGAGGGTGCTAAATAAATGATGATCCTGCTCCAGTGTCACGTGCAGTTTGGTTCAGAAGACTCGCTTCCTTCCCTCCCTCGTGTCTGACAATTTCTACTATCCAGGCCCCAGCTGACTCTGGGGAGCTCTCCCGGGCCCTTCCAGGGAGATATGTTGTTGCTCTTTCTCTTGTCTGTCTTTCAGGCCTCATCTTCCATATTTCCTACTGTATTTCCCACTTTCTCTGTACCACCTCCTCAGCAGCCTTACAAATGTAATTGTGTAGCCTATCGCTGGAATCCAGACAGCTGTCTGCTAATCAACCCGCTCAAGCGACACACTCACTCAATTCATTTAGTTGTTTGCGGTTAATGGTCGTCCTGTTTGGAATGTGTAAAGTGACCATTGTAAGACGGCCTACCGCTGGTTCAGGAAGAAATGTTCCATTAGTCAAAGTTTGCCTTCGATTCGAGATCTAGTGAATTAAGTTGGATTTGTATCATTTCTGTTTCTTTTCATTTGCAAATTAGCCTATGCCAAGTGTAAAATATAAGACTGTACGGTCATGGTTGCCTCGTAACATCGTGGCCTCGTCTGTTCTGTGTCCATAGTGAACTTTCAACACCATGGATCTGAGAGTGGGGAACAAGTACCGACTGGGACGGAAAATAGGGAGTGGGTCCTTTGGAGACATTTACCTTGGTAAGTGGAAGTGCTCCATCTCCCTCTGTTGGCATTTCTCTTCTTCCTTGTCCTTTTCTCCATTTGCCTCTGTCTACTGGCCTAGTCCCCATATTGGCTTTTTTTCCTCCTCTTAGCCGTAGACTTTCTTTCCATTCCCTGGATGTTCAACCGGAGTTTCTTTCCATGTTCATGGTTCACAAGTTGCTCCTGAGCCGAGCCCTGGTGTGTGTGTGTGTGCGTGCGCATGCGCTTCCTCAGGTGCCAACATTGCCACGGGCGAGGAGGTGGCCATTAAGTTGGAATGTGTGAAGACCAAACACCCACAGCTGCACATCGAGAGCAAGTTCTACAAGATGATGCAGGGAGGAGGTGAGGAGAATGGGGGGGGTGTAACTGAGAAGGAACATTAGTAAATGCCATACTGACACGTCTGAGTGTATTGGGATCAGTAAGTAGTGACTATCATAAATGGTCAAATGTACCCAGTTATTGCATTTATTTCATTTCAGAAGTATCATGTTCACCAAAATAATGTGTTGAGCACTGAAACTCTTTTGCTGAAGTTGTTGTTGTTGTATGACATTAGTCATAAAGGATGTATGCGCATGTAACTATGGTTAGATGTACACTAAAAGCTACTTCTTTGTGCCTGCCTGACAGTGGGGATTCCCTCGATAAAGTGGTGCGGGGCA